>NC_083277.1:4885489-5537762 GCF_963506605.1 Zootoca vivipara
AAATTTTGTTTCATTTTAAAAAACCTTTATTTGCAGATTTAAAAGAGAAAAAATAGCCTTATACAATGAATACAAATAGTAACAAAAATACAAATAGTAACAAAATAAGAATACACACAGCACATTATATACATAGTGCTCATCACATTAAGGATTTCGCCGGGCTGGTAAAGAAAAAGCATTTTATATGCAATACAACACTATGACACCAGATGGCACTGTGGAGGCCCGTCTTTCCCTCCCGGATTTTTCTGTTTAAATTCACAACACGTTTAAGTGAAACTCTTCTTTGATGTGCTCAGATCCAGTCCAAAAGGCATCCACACAAAACTGGCATCTCTAAGACATATTCTCAAATGTAGCCAAGGCAATGCAAAAGGTTGTTATTTATCAAAATGTGTGTGCTGTGTACAAAACTAAGCAGAAATAGCTCATTGCATTGCATTTGTGGTTTAGCACGCTCGCCTTTCTGCACTGCTACATATGAGGCAGCCCAGGAGCCACAGAAATGATGGAAGACCTCACATCCTACTACCGGTACAATGCAATGCCAGTAAGTCATAATTGGGGGGGGGGGAATGTGACGCTAGAAATAAACAAGTCAATCAAAGTGATGCCCAATACTTCCTTTCATATACAATGGGACAGTGATAAATGATATTCAAAAACATCGAAGCCACGAGATGCTGCAGTACAACTCCCAATAGCCCCAGGCTGGTGCAAATCCTGTGTGGTTGTTCTGTATTTTGGTGCGAAGGTGGGTTTTTGCTAAAAAAAAACAGACCACCACCCAAGTTCTTTGGGGGAACCCAGTGGCTGTGATGCATGTGGCCGATGAGAATTGGAGTCCAAAATATTTGGAGGGCACCAGATTGTGAAGGTTGCTGTAATTATTCATGTGCTTTCTCCCGAAGGGATATCAGAATGTCCACACTCTCCTGGCATTCTTTTCTACGACCTAAAGCGGTCTGCTCTGAAGGATGCTCATCCCAAACTCATTTCCTGTGGGGATTCTTGAATGTGATTCATGGCTCTTAGCCAGACATAGGCAAACTCGGCCCTCCAGATGTTTTGGGACTACAACTCCCATCATCCCTAGTTAACAGGACCAGTGGTCAGGGATGATGGGAACTGTAGTCCCAAAACAGCTGGAGAGCCAAGCCAAGTTTGCCTATGCCTGCTTTTAGCCGTTGAGTTTCTCCCATGTGCAAATTTTGTAATGTGAATTAACATGTGTATTCCACCAAAACCTCGATGTTTATAAAGTGCGTTCCCCTGCGTGAATTCTCTGGTGAAGTTTAAGACTTGATCCATGGCGGAAACTCTTCTCACACTGGGAACATTGATACGGCTTCTCCCCTGTGTGGATTCTGTGGTGCCTGTTCAGGTTTCCACTCCAGCTGAAGCTCTTTCCGCACTCGAAGCATTTGTACGGCTTTTCCCCTCTGTGGATTCTTTCGTGCACTCTCAGGTACGTGCTCTGAACAAAGCTCTTTCCACACTCTGAGCATTTATAGCGCTTTTCGCCAACATGGACTCTCTGGTGTGCACTAAGGTCTGAACTGTGAGAGAATTGCTTCCTGTTCTCTGAATACTCATGTGGCTTTTCTCCCATGTGGATTCTCTGATGTTTAGTAAGGTTCATCCAGCCAATGAAACCCTTTCCACACTCTGAGCACATCAACAGTCTCTCTCCATTCTCAATATTCCTTTTCTTGCCTGCACGATGTTCTGCTAGTATTGGAACTTCATGGAAGCCAGCCCCCACCGAAGCCAAGCGTTTCTTCCTCCACTTCTGCTTTTGTTCAGTTGTCTTGCTTTGAGGAAAGTTTTCTCCATCACTTTCACCCCCATCACCTGAAAGAATCAAGGAGGAACAGATCCTCAAATCAGGAAGGAAACTCAATGAATCAAAGAAAGTAGAAAATATTGAGTGGGGACGCAAATCCTTTCAAATACATTAAACAGCCTCTGATGGTGAAAAGGAAATAGTAACTGATACTGTTACACAAAGTCGGACACAACTAAACAACAATAACAACTGTTACACACGCCACATTATATATGTTCCGCATTTGTAGGAAATTGATATTTTAGTATGGCATTCTCTATACTTTGGAACTCCCTGCATATTGATACGAGACTCTTTTTGGCACCTGCTTAAAACATTTTTGCTCAGACCAGTCTACCCAGATATCTATAATACTGATGTGCTTGTAGTTTATTACTATTTTTAATCTTTTGAATTTACCCTTGTTTTCTGTTTTAACTGGGTGAAGCACAACCCAAATCAGTGGTTCCCAACAGGTGGTCCGGGGACCCCCAGGGGTCCGCGAGCTATGCCAGAGGGGTCCTCAAGATCCTATTAGAATAAAAAATATATTAAATATATTTCGTATGATAACAGATTTTTTGTTTTGGCCGCTTCCTGCATGAGCAGAGTCTAGCGCAAAACTAGAATTAGATAGAGGCAGTAGTTCTGATGTATGCCGCAAGGACTACAAGAAACTTGGAGATAAGGCAATGAAAAAGATCCTTCCATTTGCAACCACATATCGGTGTGAGCAAGCATTTTATTCCATGTGTTTCATGAAAAACAAATATAGGAATCGGCTCGACATGCGGTCGGATTTCAGAGTGTAAGTTTCAAGTTTGGAACCTAATATTTCAGAAATAATGGACTCAAAAGGACAGATTTAACTCATCTCATTAAGAACTGAAAATTAAAACTAACTGTATACTGATGGAGTACTCTGTTGTAACGGTAAAAAACGTATAAATATAAAATATAAAAAGACTCTTAATTTGGCTCTCACTTTTTAATTTTAGGATTAGGAATTAATGGGGGTCCTTGCCACAATAGCGGCTCGATGAGGGGTCCTCGAGAAAATTTTGTTGGGAACCCTTGACCCAAATCCTGCAGGGGAATAGCTGTAGTTTGATGATACAACATGTGCCTTGCTTTGAGGTTTTTCTATAACCAAGCACCAAATATTTTTGTGTGTGAAACAAGTAGCATAAATCAAGGGTTCCCAACAAAATTAAAAAGTGAGAGCCGAATTAAGAGTCTTTTTATATTTTATATTTATACGTTTTTTACCGTTACAACAGAGTACTCCATCAGTATACAGTTAGTTTTAATTTTCAGTTCTTAATGAGATGAGTTAAATCTGTCCTTTTGAGTCCATTATTTCTGAAATATTAGGTTCCAAACTTGAAACTTTCACTCTGAAATCCGACTGCATGTCGAGCTGATTCCTATATTTGTTTTTCATGAAACACATGGAATAAAATGCTTGCTCACACCGATATGTGGTTGCAAATGGAAGGATCTTTTTCATTGCCTTATCTCCAAGTTTCTTGTAGTCCTTGCGGCATACAGCAGAACTACTGCCTCTATCTAATTCTAGTTTTGCGCTAGACTCTGCTCATGCAGGAAGCGGCCAAAACAAAAAATCTGTTATCATACGAAATATATTTAATATATTTTTTATTCTAATAGGATCTTGAGGACCCCTCTGGCATAGCTCGCGGACCCCTGGGGGTCCCCGGACCACCTGTTGGGAACCACTGGCATAAATTATTAGCATTAGTAAATCTATTACGCACCCTCCACCAGGAAGTCCTGGGGTGGTTTACAAAAATCCAAAATTCGTAATTTTAAAAAGGATTTTAGAAAATATTATAGTCCCAGGGAAGTGGCGGGCTCTCAAAACATGTCTCAGGTCTCAAGGCCAGGGTAGAGAGCTACGTCTGCAGCATTCAGTTACAGGTAAGAGAAAACAGGTAAGTTTTTATAAAGATGTTTTTTAAACTGAGGGGAGCACCTGCTGTTTCTTTCAGAAGTAAATTCCAGAGCGCAGGAGACACCACTAAAAAGGTCCTGTCTCCCTCTGGTGCCCACCAGTTTAATTAAGGAGGGCGTGAAAGTCTGGTCTCACAGAAATAAAAATGTCTGCCAGGTATCTGCATGGCTTGCTAGGCCAAAAATGCAGGGAGTCCCATCTCAATTAAGCACCTACCTGCTAATGTCTCTTGTTCTTCCGAGCCCTCAATGAATGCATTTTCCCATTCTTTCTGCGATGTGATGCCCGATCTGGAAATTAGTAGTCCTTTTTTTTGAAAGAAATAAGATATTTTTATTTATTCAATTTATATACTCCCCTTTATCAGGGTGGAGTACAACATTAAAACACATTGCACAGCATCAATGACAAAAAGCATACTGACAGACACCTAATTATGATCATAATAATAGTCCTGCTCCACACACTTTTGTCGGTCATAGATTATTTAATAGGCATAGGCCTGGGTAATGGTATAATGCTGCCTTAAAAGTATAGCATGGATGTGTTAGGTTTTTCCTTTAAGACTGATGTGGTCAATGGTGCTACACAGAGATGTGTGTTTGCAACCTTGATCTGAATGTTAACACACCTGTGAGCTTTTGCTAATTTGAATAATTGAAGGTAGAGTTTGCTTACTGTAATGTGATTGGGTAATTGACTATTTTGAATTCTGTATTTAAGCAAATGGTTCATGGGTGTGGTGGTGGTGATGTATTGTGAAATGAGAGGAAAGGAGTAGAGGAGTGTGTTGTATATAATTGTAAATAAAAGCAAGCAAAGATACTGAAGACGACTTTGTTATTTCGTCAACCCTGCCGCTGTTGCCACTCGGTTGGTGCGTATTTTGCCCAACAGGATGGGGCCAGAGCTTATTTATTTGAATCCCCTTGACCTGCACTTTCACAGCATATATCAAGGAGGCTTGTGGCATAAATTCAATTAAATCAGAATAAATATCTGTAAAATGGTAAGCCAGTAAGCTTAATGGGATATGATATATAATGAATTGAAAAGGATGTTCAAAATAACCTTTGTAAAAAAAACAAAACCAGAAGCTTTTCTTTTGGGAGTTACAGGGACAGAACTACCTAAATTGTATTGAAATTTATTTATGATGAATTAATTTATTTAGGAAATCAAGATAAACTTTTTCTAAAAGAATGGAAACGCCTTATTGAATATTTACAGATAAATTGCAAACAGATAAAAACACCAGCAGGGTTACTGTAATAACCTGCAGTTTCATACCAGTTTATATTTAAAGTAGGTAATCAAATGAGCAAATTAAATGAATTTGGATATGCAGAAGATATTAAAAAATAAATTTAAGGAACCGCAGAAAGAGGGGGAATGGAGTCAAACTTTGAAATGTTAAAATGATTGTGAAATTAAAGAAATGTATAAATTTGAAAAGAATAAATAAACTTTAAAATAATAAAAAATAAATATCTGTAAAACGTGTTTACAAACACCAATAAAACAGCAACAGATACTAGCTGGCGGAAAGGGGGGGGGATCCATACTGTAAATATGTGACTAAAAGGTACAGTTTTTAAGAGACATCTGAAAGAAGGCAGGGATGGCTCCTGCCGAACCTCCTCAGGCAGGGAGTTCTGCAGGGTGGAGCCTGCCACACTAAAGGCCCTTGTCAGCTACTGTCACACGCTGTGTCGTTTCCCACAATGCACTGCCGCATAAAAGAGCAGCAACTATTCCTCCTCTCGGGATCTATCAGGCAAAAGCAAGAAGAAGCCTTACCTAAAGATACCAGATTCTCATAATTCTCCTCCATGACTTCTTTGTGCAGCACTCTCTGGCCCGGATCCAGCAAAGCCCATTCGTCCTCTTTGAAACGAACTGCCACCTCCTCAAGGGACACGGGAACCTGAAAGAGGGATGTCCCATCAAATCCCACACCTCTTGCGGGGTCTGAAAAAGGAACCCGGGGGGTCCCCTTCCCACTTCCCCAACGATTCCACCCACCCCGTACCTGTTCCAATTGGGCAGAAGCCATTTCCAGTCCGGCACAAAGAGGAGGAGGTCTAGAAGGAACCTCTGGGGTCATCTCGCTGTCTCCAAAAGTTGTTTGACATCCTATTGGGAAGACGAAGAAAACGGGGAGGCATTTTAGGCCCTGTGATTTAGCCCAAATGCTAATCTAGTAGGCATCCATGTTGGGTGTGGTGTCTCTTTGTTCTAAGCTGCTGAAGAGAATGGGTGTGTTATTCTCCATCTCCAGCAATATAGCCTGAGGCTAAAAGAGGCTGCAATGGAGAAGAGAGCTCTGATTTTAACTTGGAATACACAGTATTTGTGAACTAAGTTATTATGCTTTATGCTATGAGCAGTGTAAGAGTTATGACGCTAAGTAAATGCAACTTCTGTTCTTTAAGTTGTCTGAAGTTATATTCTGTGAGCAAATATATGCAAATATATATGGATGGTTTGTATTTCTATGCAGTCTGAACCCACTGAAACAAAGCTGATCTTTAAATGAGGTGGACTACAAAGAGAGGTGTCTCCACCCAACAAGGATTCCTGAGAGGATACATTAATGCAACCCACAGGATCCAGGCATATTCAAGAGAAGGAGAGACCATGCTGAAACCTGCTCCTTTTTGGTCCTCACCCAGAGAGGTGGTGTCCATGTCAGCCTCCTGCTTGATCTCCCTGAACAGTGGCCTCTCGGTGGCATCCTGCAGGATGTTCTCTGCCTCCATGAAACGTGAGGTTGCTTTGGATGACATCTCCTGCACCTGAGATAGGAGCCCATGCAAGGAAGTGGGGGGGGGGGGGAGAGAGACAGGAAACAGGTCAGGCAAAGGCCAGGGGTGCCATTAAATAACAGAAGATGAGTAAATGTTCAAGTATTAAGTTACTATTCCCGTATTGGCCCGTATATAAGCCACACTCCCCCCCAATTGCGATCTTGAAAAGTTAAAGTGCAACTTATATTCGCCACCTTACAAGAAAGTATCGGGTATGCAGCCAGGAGTGCGGCATTGCAGTGCCTGTCCCAAATGTAGTCCGCCGTCTTCTCCCCCAAGGCCAGGAAGGGAGAAAGCGAGGAAGGGAGCGGCTTATATTTGGGTATTGTCTCCCCCCCACCCGCCTTAACTTTTCAATGTACATCATATTTGGGCCAATATTAATAATTAATTAATAATTATTTATCCTCCCTTTCACTCTAAGGTCCCAGAGTAGGTAGCAGCATTAATAAAAAGGTAAAGGTAAAGGGACCCCTGACCATTAGGTCCAGTCGTGACCGACTCTGGGGTTGCGCGCTCATCTCGCATTATTGGCCGAGGGTGCCGGCGTATAGCTTCCAGGTCATGTGGCCAGCATGACAAAGCCGCTTCTGGCGAACCAGAGCAGCACACGGAAACGCCGTTTACCATCCCGCTGTAGCGGTTCCTATTTATCTACTTGCAGAGCTTGGAGTGCAGCGACTGAGGAAGGAGCAGAAGGGCTGCTGCCTCTTGGATTTGGGTGACTGTTCAGGCTTGTGTGGGTGTTTGTTTCTGGCTGTGACCTTGTTTGTTTCTGGCTGTGACCTTTCACCTAGAAGTGTGAGTCAGGAAGTTCAGGTGATTAGCTGTGGGCGGAGCTAGTCAGAGCTTGGAGTGCAGCGGCGCGCGCCGCAGTTTGACCCATCTTTTTGATCTAGGGCAGCAAGTCTGACACGTTTGTTAGGGGGGACCTAGGCCTCTTCCTCTTTCCCCCTTGACTTCAAGGTTTTCAAGATGGAGGTGGAGGGAACAACCGTTGTCACCTGCAATTCCTGTGCAATGTTTGTTTTCTTGCCAAAGGATGTGGGTAGCTACACGTGCAACAATTGCAAGTTGGTTGCCCTACTAGAAAACAAGGTTGCCCTTCTGGAAGAGAAGGTGCAGCAGCTTCAGGGGCGTGTATCTACGCTCCAGAGAATTAAGGAGCTGGAGCTTTTCTTGGATGCAGCAGAGCACACTGTCTGCACCAAGGAGGAGACAGGGGATCTCCCTGAGGAGGAGGTCAGTTCCCCAACACAGCAGCCAGATGTATGGAGGAACGTGACTCATAGAAGTAGAAGGCCCAGGGATCGCTCTGAGTGCTTAGAATTACACAACCGTTTTGAAGTGCTGATGGAAGACGAGGAACAGACTCCACCTGAGGATCTCTCCCTCATCACAGTTGATGAGGAATATGAAGACGAGCAGCAAAGTCAGTCCTCCGGGAATATGCAGGTAACCTTGGAAGGGACAGCACATGGAAGAATCCCAACCAAGCCTATGAAGAGGCGTGTAGTGGTGATAGGGGATTCCCTACTGAGGGGTACAGAAGCAGTGATCTGTGGGCCTGACAAGATGTCTCGAGAGGTGTGCTGTCTACCTGGGGCCAAGATCAAAGATGTAACAGAACGGCTGCAAGGAATCATAAAACCCACCGACAAATACCCCTTCCTTTTGGTGCATGTGGGAACCAATGACACTGCAAGCCATAGCTTACAGAAGATCAAAAATGATTATGAGGCTCTGGGCAGGAAGTTGAAGCAATTAGATGCACAAATTGTCATCTCTTCTGTCCTCCCAGTTGAACGACATGGCCCAGGGAGAGAGGGAAAAATAGGGGAAGTGAACAACTGGCTTCGCAAATGGTGCAAACAGGAACGGTTTGGATTCCTAGATCACGGTCTGCAGTTTCTTGAAGATGGACTTCTGGCAAGTGATGGACTGCACCTCACAAAAGTTGGGAGGAATGTTTTTGCCACAAAACTCAAAAACCTCATCAGGAGGGCTTTAAACTGACTTATGTGGGGGAGGGAGACAGTGGTCCTGAAGGTAGGAGTCTATCAAATGCTGAAGGTGATCATCCAAATGTCAAGGACCAAATGGAGCAAGCAGCATGCAGACCTAGTGGTGGGACGAAAATATCCTTAAATAAGAGACATGGGGGAATGATCAACGGTCTTCAATGTCTGTATACTAATGCACAGAGCATGGGAAATAAACAAGATGAACTTGAGCTCTTGGTACAGCAAACTAAATATGACATAATAGGCATCACTGAAACCTGGTGGGATGAGTCTCATGACTGGAATGTAGTAATAGAGGGATACAATCTATTTAAGAGAAATAGACCAAACAGGAAAGGAGGAGGAGTAGCTTTATATGTTAGGGATATGTATACCTGTGAAGAGATCCAGGATTTAAAACTTCAAAGCCAAATTGAGAGTATCTGGGTCAAAATTAAGGGAGAGAAAAACAACAGTGATCTCATTGTGGGAGTTTACTATAGATCCCCAAGCCAAACTGAGGACACAGATGATGCCTTCCTGGAACAGATGGCCAAGCATTCCAAAGGAAGTGAGATAGTAGTAATGGGGGATTTCAACTATCCTGATATTTGTTGGATGTCAAACTCAGCCAAGAGCATAAGGTCGAACAGATTCCTCACTGGCCTTGCAGACAACTTCATTGTCCAGAAAGTGGGAGAAGCAACAAGAGGATCAGCCATTTTAGATCTGGTCCTAACCAATAGTGATGACTTGGTTAGTGGGGTAGAAGTGGCAGGATCATTAGGTGGGAGTGACCATGCTCTTCTGGAGTTTATTATCCAGCGGAAAGGAGCAACCAAGCATACTAAGGTCCAAATTCTAGACTTTAAGAAAGCCAACTTCAGAAAACTTAGGGAAACGCTGGGTGAAATCCCATGGACAGTAATACTAAAAGGGAAGGGAGTTCATGATGGTTGGGAGTTTGTTAAAAGGGAGATATTAAAAGCACAACTTCAGGCAATACCAATGAGACGGAAACATGGAAGGTGCCTAAAGAAGCCAGGCTGGCTATCTAAAGAACTTTTGACTGAGTTAAGATTTAAAAGGGATATGTACAAAAAATGGAAAAGGGGGGAAATCTCCAGAGAGGAATTCAAACATATAGCCAGCACGTGTAGAGACAAAGTCAGAAAAGCTAAAGCACAGAATGAACTCAGGCTCGCTAGAGAGGTTAAAAGCAACAAAAAGGGCTTTTATGGGTATGTCCGTAGCAAAAGGAAAAACAAGGAAACAGTGGGGTCACTCAGAGGAGAAGATGGTGAAATGCAAACAGGGGACAGAGAAAGGGCAGAACTCCTCAATGCCTTCTTTGCCTCAGTCTTCTCCAAGAAAGAAAACAACGCCCAACCTGAAGAATATGGAGCAGATGATTCAGCAGGGGAAACACAGCCCAGAATAAGTAAGGAGGTAGTACAAGAATACTTGGCTAGTTTAGATGTATTCAAGTCTCCAGGGCCAGATGAACTACATCCAAGAGTATTAAAAGAACTGGCAGAGGTGATTTCAGAACCACTGGCAATAATCTTTGAAAATTCCTGGAGAACAGGCGAAGTTCCAGCAGACTGGAGGAGGGCAAATGTTGTCCCTATTTTCAAAAAGGGGAAAAGAGAGGACCCAAACAATTACCGCCCAGTCAGCCTGACATCAATACCAGGAAAGATTCTAGAGCAGATCATTAAGCAAACAGTCTGTGAGCACCTAGAAAGAAACTCTGTGATCACTAAAAGTCAGCATGGGTTCCTGAAAAATAAGTCATGTCAGACTAATCTGATTTCATTTTTTGACAGAATTACAAGCCTGGTAGATGAAGGGAACGCTGTGGATGTAGCCTATCTTGATTTCAGCAAGGCCTTTGACAAGGTGCCCCATGATATTCTTGTAAAGAAGCTGGTAAAATGTGGGCTAGACAATGCTACCATTCAGTGGATTTGTAACTGGCTTACTGACCGAACCCAAAGGGTGCTCATCAATGGCTCCTCCTCATCCTGGAGAGTAGTGACTAGTGGGGTGCCACAGGGTTCTGTCTTGGGCCCAGTCTTGTTCAACATCTTTATAAATGACTTGGATGATGGGCTTGAGGGCATCCTGAGCAAGTTTGCAGATGACACCAAATTGGGAGGGGTGGCTAACACCCCAGAGGACAGGATCACACTTCAGAATGACCTTAACAGATTAGACAACTGGGCCAAAGCAAACAAGATGAATTTTAACAAGGAGAAATGTAAAGTACTACACTTGGGCAAAAAAAATGAAAGGCACAAATACAGGATGGGAGACACCTGGCTTGAGAGCAGTACATGTGAAAAGGATCTAGGAGTCTTGGTAGACCACAAACTTGACATGAGTCAGCAGTGTGATGCAGCAGCTAAAAAAGCCAATGCAATTCTGGGCTGCATCAATAGGAGTATAGCATCTAGATCAAGGGAAGTAATAGTACCACTGTATTCTGCTCTGGTCAGACCTCACCTGGAGTACTGTGTCCAGTTCTGGGCACCACAGTTCAAGAAGGATACTGATAAGCTGGAACGTGTCCAGAAGAGGGCAACCAAAATGGTCAAAGGCCTGGAAACGATGCCTTATGAGGAACGGCTTAGGGAGCTGGGTATGTTTAGCCTGGAGAAGAGAAGGTTAAGGGGTGATATGATAACCATGTTCAAATATATAAAAGGATGTCATATAGAGGAGGGAGAAAGCTTGTTTTCTGCTGCTCCAGAGAAGCGGACACGGAGCAATGGATTCAAACTTCAAGAAAGAAGATTCCACCTAAACATTAGGAAGAACTTCCTGACAGTAAGAGCTGTTCGGCAGTGGAATTTGCTGCCAAGGAGTGTGGTGGAGTCTCCTTCTTTGGAGGTCTTTAAGCAGAGGCTTGACAGCCATCTGTCAGGAATGCTTTGATGGTGTTTCCTGCTTGGCAGGGGGTTGGACTGGATGGCCCTTGTGGTCTCTTCCAACTCTATGATTCTATGATTTTGACGTGCTTTCGAACTGCTAGGTTGGCAGAAGCTGGGACCAAGCAACGGGAGCTCACCCCGTCACAGGGATTCGAACCGCCGACCTTCTGATCAGCAAGCCCTAGGCTCAGTGGTTATACTAAAAACAATTCAAAACTTGGATTCATAAAAGTAAGGTGAGTCCCAAAAGCATACACCTCAAAAGCTAGGGTAAAAAATGAGCATCACCAGCATTCGCTGGAAGCTGTATAGTGCAGGTAACCCGATGTACCTCTATGGGGAAGGAATGCCACAGCTTAGGGGCCACCACAGAGAAGGCCTTCTGCCTCCCACCAAACCTCTGAGGGTGGAGGAACTACCAAGAGGGCCCCCCATCTGCTAATCCTAGCACCTGAGAGGATCTGGTAATTTATCAGCTGGAAGATTGATCAGTGAATCCAAATACAACTAAAGGATTGGGGCCTTGGAATTACCAGAGCAAAACAGTCTCTCACCTCAGCCTCCTTCTGGTCTTCCGCTTGGCTCATGAGAAAACCTTCGGCCAGGGCCACTGCCTGGGAGCTGGTCTCCACTCCACATTCCCTGACCCAGCTCTCCATCTCCGGGGGGAGGACAGCCAGGAACTGCTCCAGGATCACCAGGTCCAGCATCTGAGCCTTGGTGTGCCTCTTCGGCTCCAGCCACTGTTGGCAAAGGCGGTGGAGTTGGCTGCAAAGCTCTCGGGGTCCCTCGGCCTCCTGGTAGCGGAAATGCCTGAAACGTTGGCGCCGAGCATCTGAGCTGAGGACGTCCTCCTCACCCAGGATCTCCTGTGCGGTTCTGTTTGAGGATGTCACACTGCCCCTCACCTGGATGGTGTGAGGAGTTACCCTTGCTTTTTCCCCTGTGTCAGTTGCCACAGAGTCTTGCTCTTCCATCTTTCCTCCACAGGGACTGTCATTTGCCTTTCTTTTCTGCCTAGGAGGGAAGGAGTGTGTTGTATTGCTGCTTCTTTTGGCCTCGTCAGCCACATCTTTGTGGCATTTCATGAGGTGACTGTGCATCGCGGTGGTGGTTCCCACCTGCTGGCAACCGCTGGGCTTCCCAAGACTAACAGTTTGATGGCACAGATTGCGATGGACCACAGATTTGCTATTGGAATCCTTGGTGAAGAGCTTCCGCACAAAGGACGTTTTCCCATGATGGGCTGGTGGCTCCATGTTGGTGGCAACCTTGGGCTCAAAGGATCCAGAGCAGGTGGAGGAGTTGACTAGGGAGTGGGGCCTTTTGAAGCCAGAGGCTCCTCCTTCCTTGAGTACTGGTAGTGCCCTTTCCTCTGCACGGTCCTCCTGTACCAGCACGGTGTTGCCATCCCTTGACTCAAAATCTTGACTGCTGGTGCTCTCTAGCAAAGTGAATCCCCTCGGCTGGCATGCTACACAAGCCAGTGAAGTGGATTGCAATCTAGAAGTGCCTGACTTGTTCAGAGCGGGCGTCAATCCTAAAGTCCCTGAGACAGACCGGGTGCGAGGCCTGGAAGATGCAGTCTTGCCACTTCCTGACGCCTTATCAAGGACATCTCTGTGCTTTCTCATCATGTGACTGTGCATTGCAGTGGTTCCCACCAGCTGGCAACCGTCAGGCCTCCCGAGGCGAACCGCCCCATGGCAGAGACGGCACTGGACCACAAATTTGCTTATTGTCGCGAAGTATCTCCACACGGAAGAGATCCTTTGCCTTTTTGCTGGTGGCTCCATAGCGGTGGCGTCCTCTGGCTCAAGGGATGTGGAGGAGGACTGTCTTAGGGGGCATCTGCTTCTATGCAGCTCTGGGACCACGCCTGGGGTGCTGCTCAGGGGAACTTTGCCACGATGGGCTGCAGCTTGTGCTGGAAGTGGCAAGTTCAGCGTGTTGAAACCGGAAGATTCCTTCTCTTCCTCCACACTGCTCTCCAGTGCCAGAATGAAATTCTCATCCTCCGACTCAGAAAGATCCTCTTGGGAAGACTCCAGTGGAGATTCTTCAGTAGGGTTTTGGGAACCGCTCCATGCCTCTTGTATGCTGAGCTGTGGTCCCAAGCAGTTCCTTTCGATTGTCCTCTCCATCTTATTCTGCAGGTTGCCCATTGCGTAAGAGGTAGTCACTGTGAATCAATCCAGCCGAGTCTAATTTTTTTTTGGGGGGGGGCGGGGAGAAAGAGAAAAAGAATAAATCAATCACTGCTTTTCAATAGAAGCACCCATTAAAATCTAAGGGAAGGGAATTTGTATGAGCTTTAATGTGCACTGTTCATCCAAGGATAAAATTGTCGGAGCCCTCCTTATTTCCCAAGTCAGAATCTGTTTATAAATGTCAGTTGCGAAATCAACTTTTCAAACTATAATGTATTTATATATTTACACAGAGACATATAAATATGAAGCAGGCACTGGCTGATAAAGGTTTATGACATAAAAAACCTGTTTTTTAAATTCCCAAAGACTCTTTTTTTTTGCTGCTTATTCATAATGACTGTGAGTGACAACCCCACCCCTATAGCTTTCACCAAGTGCTTATAGTCCCGGAAAATATTCAAAAGTTTTTATTTATATTTATACTTAATTTATATATTTAAAATATATTTAATATTATTGGAGGCTCTCAACAGCAGTTTGAGACTTCCTTACAGCTTGGCAGCTTGGTGCTTCCAGGAAAGCGGGTGGTGCAAGAGTTAACGAATAAGCATCCCAAAGGAAACGGGCCTCTCAGCAATACTGCCTCTCAGTAATTTGTATGGATAACCTCGTATGCATTGAACATTTTGTTATGCGTTTGGCTCCCATGAATTCCTGTGCCCAGCGTTTGTTGGAACAGAAGTTTAATCAATGCTTGGAGTTCCAGACATGGGTTTAAGCACGTGCAAAAATATAAGACAGGCACGTTCCCCATGTCCAGGAGATCACCTGAAAGGCCATTGACACATAAAACATGGATCACACAGGGGACTATGTCATTCTGGCAAATGTGTGAAGCCCCTCCCAGATGCCTGTGTTAGTTAGATGACAGAAGGCTTTCATCTGTTAGAAAAATATCAATGAAAAGGACTTTCGAAATACAGCAACTCCATACTTGAAACTATTCAATTGCAAATTCTAGGGCAGGCATAGGGAAACTCGGCCCTCCAGATGTTTTTGGTCTACAACTCCCGTGATCCCTAGCTAGCAGAACCAGTGGTCAGGGATGATGGGAATTGGAGTCCCAAAACATCTGGAGGGCTGAGTTTGCCTATGCCTGTTCTAGGGATCCCAGTTTGATGTATTACTATGACCCAGGGGCAAGTCAGGATTGCAAAACTTTGGCACCAGTTTGGAGGGCCCCCCAAATTTCAGGGTTTGTAGTTAATGAAGCTCCAGAGCATGTTTTGCATTTCCCTCAGTGATGATCATTGCAAAGCTGCCTGAAGCTGCGTAGAAGCACCTATTTGGCTATTAAGAAGGCAAATAGCACCAGCACTTTGCAGTGGTGAGGCAGAAGTCACTTTTGGGGTGCTGGGGTTCCTAGGATGCTGTCTTAGGGACCTTACTACCACCCACTCACCCCTTGCAACCCCAGACAACTGCACCCCTGGGTGAGACTGACCAATGGCCCCTCCCAAAAATATACATAGAACAATTTAAATGGGGTGATCAAAAAGAGAGGCTAAATTGATGCAGTGTGTGGCAACATCTAAACCAGGCATCCCCAGACTTCGGCCCTCCAGATGTTTGGGACTACAATTCCCATCTTCCCCGTCCACTGGTACTGTTAGCTAGGGATCATGGGAGTTGTAGGCCAAAACATCTGGAGGGCCGCAGTTTGGGGATGCCTGATCTAAACTTTGGAACTGCCTGCCTATTGACATCAAGCAGGCATCTTTACTGTACTCTTTTCAGCACCCACTTAAAACATTTTTGTTTAGGCAAGCCTATCCAGACATGTAGAAATGTTTCCTCTCTTACTTAACTGCCCTGGATTTTTAATCTTCTGAATGATTTCAAATATTTGCTTTTAACTATTTTTAAGCAGTCATGTTTACGTTTTATTTTTTAAATTTTATAAGACACTTACAGGATTGTTTGTTTTAAACAATCAAGTTGTGTATATAGGTATGTTGTGTGTGTGCGTGCACACATACACATATACACACACACACATATACATACATACATATGTACACATACACACACATATATAACCTTCAATTACACAATGAAAAACTCTGCCAAAGCAATTTACAACTAGCGTAAAAAATATGGTGTGTCCAATGCTACTCCTACTCAGAGTAGGCCCTACAGAAGTTCATAGGTTTCTTAATTTCAGCAGGTTTACTCGGGGTAGACCTGCTGAAATTAAGTAACCTATTAACCAGTTGGATACAACCTGGAATAATAAAAATGGACACTAGCATGTTTAAAAGTCAGGATAGCAACACAATATGAGAAGGACCCATGCCTTTGATCAACTTTGAGGGGGAGTTGACTATAAAATAGCTCTAAAGCCAGCGGTGGGGAGAGGGAGGGAGAGCTTCCCTTCGCTCCCAACGGTATGCAAATGGGGCATCTTAACGTTCAAGGGCAGAACATCTTAAGATTTCAAAGAGCGCGAAACAGAGCCTACCGGTAGGTGGCGCGCATGAGCGAGAGAGACCGAAGGACTGTATTTACATCGAGGTTTCCCTAAGCATTTACTTTTCAACCCCCGATGTGCTGCTATTCCATGCATGGGCGCAGCGGGGGAGGACAGCTGCCCGCTCCAATCAATAAAAATAAATAAAAATGCGTAGCAAAGTGAGGATCTCCCTACGCCACCCCACCTTCAACAAAAATCCTGGCTACGCCTATGATTATGCGCAATATTTTTTCCAGGGTTGTCGCATCACGCAAACACAAAACATCCCCGCTTTCCAAACACACATTTTTACAGCTTTTTTGGATACACCCAGCGATGCCTTCTTGCAATGCAGTCCGACCCTGACCCCCCCCCCACCTGCAAAATATCCCTTTTTGGCGGGGGTGGGGAGAGAGAGAAGGTTTCTGATTGCCGGCAAAAGTTTTCAGAAAACTCCCACTCTGGACCCCCCATTTCCCCCTACCCCCCAATCTCTATTTGATTTTTAAAGGTCGGATCTATCCATCTTAACATCAATTGGAACAGAGCCAAACCCCCCCCCCCCGCTTTTCCCGGGAGGAAATCCCTCCTCACACAGGAGCGCATAACAAGTTGCTAGACCTCTCGATGTTTCGCATTACAAAACGTAGTTCAAAACATCCAGAGAGCAAGCCGATGCAGTTATTTGCAATTATGTTTCTCCTTCACATTTATATAATATTTTACTAGGTTGTATACAAATGCAACAAGAATGAAAACACACAGTAATGAAAATGAAAAAAAAAACTAAAACAGTATTAATCAACCCCCCATAAAAGGATTCCCTGAATCCCGTGACTTCCCTCCACCCCCCTCTCCTGGTTCCTTAGCCATAATTTTTTCCCCTACCGAATATAATTATTACTCCAAACTTATTTTTCCTTCAGTTTTTCTATAGTGCCCCTAAAATTACAAGTCTTCTTAAAATCCTGCCAGTTTGTTAACCTGTTTACAATACGAAATTGTGTTTCTCAAATCGCCATCGCAGCCAAGTTTAGCTTAAACCCAGCACAATCGACGGGTTTCAGCTAAATTTGCCTGCGCGGACGATTTGAAAAAGGCTGCGCGGCTGCGCGGGCGATTTGAAAAAATAGCAGCTTAAAAAAAGAACCAACCTCAGGGACTTAGGCAGTAACAAAAATGGAAAATAAATAAATACAAAAATAACCTTAAACAGTATTTATCAACCCCCCAAAAAAGGATTCCCTGAATCCCGTGACTTCCCTCCACCCCCCTCTCCTGGTTCCTTAGCCATAATCTTTTCCCCTACCGATTATAATTATTACTCCAAACTTATTTTTCCTTCAGTTTTTCTAGAGTGCCCCTAAAATTACAAGTCGTCTTAAAATCCTGCCAATGCGTTAACCTGTTTACAATACCCAATCGTGTTTCTCAAATCGCCATCGCAGCCAAGTTTAGCTTCAACTCAGCACAACGGAAGGGTTTAAGCTAAATTTGCCTGCGCGGACGATTTGATAAAATAGCAACTTAAAAAACCGAACCAACCTCAGGGGGTGGGGAGAGATTGAAGAGTTTCTGGTTGCCGGCAAAAGTTTTCAGAAAACTCCCCTCTCTGTCCAGCCACACTCTGGACCCCCCAATTCCCTCTACCCCCCCCATATCTCTATTTTTTTTTTATTGGTCGGATGGATCCATCTAAACATCAATTGGAACAGAGCCAACCCCCCCCCCCCGCGCGCTTTTCCCGGGAGGAAATCCCTCCTCACACGGGAGCGCACACCAAGTTGCTAGACCTCTGGAGGTTTCGATTACGAAACGTAGTTCAAAACATCCAGAGAGCAAGCCGATGCAGTTATTTGCAATTATGTTTCTCCTTCACATTTATATAATATTTTACTAGGTTTTATACAAATGTAACAAGAATGAAAACGCAGTAACGAAAATGGAAAAAAAATACAAAAATAACCTAAAACAATATTAATCAACCCCCCCCCAAAAAAAGGATTCCCTGAATCCCATGACTTCCCTCCACCCCCCTCTCCTGGTTTCTTAGCTTAATTTTCCCCCTACCGAATATAATGATTACTCCAAACTTATTTTTCCTTCAGTTTTTCTAGAGTGCCCCTAAAATTACAAGTCTTCTTAAAATTCTGCCAATGTGTTAACCTGTTTACAATACGCAATTGTGTTTCTCAAATCGCCATCGCAGCCAAGTTTAGCTTAAGCCCAGCACAACCACGGGTTTCAGCTAAATTTGCCTGCGCGGACGATTTGAAAAAGGCTGCGCGGCTGCGCGGGCGATTTGAAAAAATAGCAGCTTAAAAAAAGAACCAACCTCAGGGACTTAGGCAGTAACAGAAATGGAAAATAAATAAATACAAAAATAACCTTAAACAGTATTTATCAACCCCCCTGTTATGTACTGAGCTGAATCCTAGAACAATAGGATTCAGAATCAGCGGGAGCTACCCAATCCAACTCCAGGTGGAAGTGAATCCGCAACCTGATTGGCCTGCTGGAGCAGCCAATCAGGCGGCTGGCAGAAGTGAATCTGCTACCTGATTGGCCTGTAGGAGCAGCCAATCAGGCTGCAGGCAGAAGTCAATCCACAATATAATTGGCCCACAGGTGTAGCCCTGAAGTAGCCAATCACGCAAGGCCCATTGTGTAAATAATGTATATAAGCAGATGGTTTTGGGAAAAGAGCCATTCGTCTTCTCTTCTTCTCCTTGATGAATATGAGCTGAATAAAGAGCATGAAATTCACTCTCACTCCGAGTATATTTCACCCCCCAAAAAGGATTCCCTGAATCCCGTGACTTCCCTCCACCCCCCTCTCCTGGTTCCTTAGCCATAATCTTTTCCCCTACCGATTATAATTATTACTCCAAACTTATTTTTCCTTCAGTTTTTCTAGAGTGCCCCTAAAATTACAAGTCGTCTTAAAATCCTGCCAATGCGTTAACCTGTTTACAATACCCAATCGTGTTTCTCAAATCGCCATCGCAGCCAAGTTTAGCTTCAACTCAGCACAACGGAAGGGTTTAAGCTAAATTTGCCTGCGCGGACGATTTGAAAAAATAGCAACTTAAAAAACCGAACCAACCTCAGGGGGTGGGGAGAGATTGAAGAGTTTCTGGTTGCCGGCAAAAGTTTTCAGAAAACTCCCCTCTCTGTCCAGCCACACTCTGGACCCCCCAATTCCCTCTACCCCCCCCCCATATCTCTATTTTATTTTTATTGGTCGGATGGATCCATCTAAACATCAATTGGAACAGAGCCAACCCCCCCCCCCCGCTTTTCCCGGGAGGAAATCCCTCCTCACACGGGAGCGCACACCAAGTTGCTAGACCTCTGGAGGTTTCGATTACGAAACGTAGTTCAAAACATCCAGAGAGCAAGCCGATGCAGTTATTTGCAATTATGTTTCTCCTTCACATTTATATAAAATTTTACTACTTTTTATACAAATGTAACAAGAATGAAAACGCAGTAACGAAAATGGAAAAAAAAATACAAAAATAACCTAAAACAATATTAATCAACCCCCCCCCAAAAAAAGGATTCCCTGAATCCCGTGACTTCCCTCCACCCCCCTCTCCTGGTTTCTTAGCTTAATTTTCCCCCTACCGAATATAATGATTACTCCAAACTTATTTTTCCTTCAGTTTTTCTAGAGTGCCCCTAAAATTACAAGTCTTCTTAAAATTCTGCCAATGTGTTAACCTGTTTACAATACCCAATCGTGTTTCTCAAATCGCCATCTCAGCCAAGTTTAGCTTAAACGCAGCACAACCGAAGAATTTAAGCTAAATTCGCCTGCGCGGGCGGTTTGAAAAAGGCTGCACGGCTGCCCGGGCGATTTGAAAAAGACTTATATTTTATAAATTTTGTAAGATACAGGGTTGTTTCTTTGTTTTACACAATCAAGCTGTATATATATGTTGTGTGAGAACATATATATAATATTTTACTAGGTTTTATACCAATGTAAGAAGAATGAAAACACACAGTAACAAAAATGAAAAACAAAAAATACAAAAATAACCTAAAACTATATTATCCATCCGAAAGATTCCCTGAATCCCGTGACTTCCCTCCACCCCGCTCTCTTGGTTCCTTAGCCATAATTCTCTCCCCCCCCCCTACTGAATATAATTATTACTCCAAACTTATTTTTCCTTCAATTTTTCTAGAGTGCCCCTAAAATTACAAGTCTTCTTAAAATACTGCCAGTTTGTTATCCTGTTTACAATACGCAATTGTGTTTCTCAAATCGCCATCGCAGCCAAGTTTAGCTTCAACCCAGCACAACCGAAGGGTTTAAGCTAAATTTGCCTGCGCGGGCGATTTGAAAAAATAGCAGCTTAAAAACAGAACCAACCTCAGGGACTTAGGCAGACGATGCTACTCTCTGTAGCCAAGGGGTCGCTGGCTGCTTGAAGCTGGTCGAAGACGATTTCCAGTAATGCACACGAAGCGAAGACGGCGACCTCTCCTGAACCCTGCAAATTCAAGTGCAAAAGCTTTGTAAACGGAGGGTATAAATAGTCGTGGCTGCCGAATGGAAAGTGGGGTAGGGTCAGGCAGGGGGCGTGGCAACATCTCAAACCGTCGTCCCCTCTCCTACCGCCACCCAACCAGAACGCAGAGCGTTGACCTTGTCTGGACAAAAGCGGGATAATTCAAATTGCGCAAGAGAGACCAAAGCTGGTTTTCAGATATACAGTATTGGGGGGGGGGGAAATGTGTACTTTTTCTCTATTGAATTTATCTAGCTCACCTTTTAGCTTCCAATGAGGGGGGGTTGAATAAGATGAGCCTTTGGGTCCAACCTTGCAATTCGATGATTCTGTGAATATCAGCTACTTGGAATTGCAGTTGTGGAGAGGGTTGTTGGGCTCACGTACCATTTGCAGACTTCCCATGGGGGAGGGGGTATTTATTTATTTATTTATTTACTTATTGTATTTATTTCCTGCCTTTTCCTCCACGAAGCAAAAGGTGGCATGTAGGGCTTATCTCACCCTCCTCATTTAATCCCCAACAACAACCCTGTGAGGGAGGTAAGGCTGAAAGGCAGTGGCTGCCCCAGGGACACCCAGTGAGCTTCATCATGACCGAGTGAGGATTTGAACCCAGGTCCTGCACCACCCCCTGGCTCTTTCAATCATAGAATCATAAAGTTGGAAGGGACCATGAGAGTCATCTAGTCCAACCCCCTGCAAGGTAGGAATCTTTTGCCCAACATGGGTCTTGAACCCAAAACCCTGAGATTAAAAGTCTAGCACTCTACCAACTAAACTGATGTTTAGTCAGAAGCTTCAGGCACAGTGACTTTCTCACTAAGCATAAAATAACTCATAAAGTCTCCTTTTTTCTCCCCTTTAGCTATCATTTTTACCGTTTAAAATTTTTCTTCCCACATTTTTCTTACCTTTATTATTATTAATATTATTATTTTTAATTTTACTTTTTAACTTCATTTTTAAAAATCCCCCTTTCCCCGCTTCCCCAATATCAACACTTCTACATCATTACTATCACCCCCATCTCCCACTTTTAATACATAGACTCCACCCCTTCATTTTATACACCAAATCCCCCCCCTTTACTCATCTCATCATCCTCATCTACCCCACTTCTCACCCCCACTTTTGTCACTGTTGTTTGACTGCTGGTTGGCCTGCCTTTAAATTGAACATCATTGATAAAGATGTTGAATAAGACTGGGTCTGTCTTGGGCCCAGTCTAATTCAACATCTTTATCAATGACTTGGATGGTGGGCTTGAGGGCATCCTGAGCAAGTTTGCAGATGACACCAAATTGGGAGGGGTGGCTAATACCCCAGAGGACAGGATCACACTTCAAAATGACCTTAACAGGTTAGACAACTGGGCCAAAGCAAACAAGATGAATTTTAACAAGGAGAAATGTAAAGTACTACACCTGGGCAAAAAAAAATGAAAGGCACAAATACAAGATGGGAGACACCTGGCTTGAGAGCGGTGCATGTGAAAAAGATCTAGGAGTCTTGGTAGACCACAAACTTGACATGAGTCAACAGTGTGATGCAGCAGCTAAAAAAGCCAATGCAATTCTGGGCTGCATCAATAGGAGTATAGCATCTAGATCAAGGGAAGTATTAGTACCACTGTATTCTGCTCTGGTCAGACCTCACCTGGTGTACTGTGTCCAGTTCTGGGCACCACAGTTCAAGAAGGATACTGACAAGTTGGAACGTGTCCAGAAGAGGGCAACCAAAATGGTCAAAGGCCTGGAAACGATGCCTTACGAGGAACGGCTTAGGGAACTGGGTATGTTTAGCCTGGAGAAGAGAAGGTTAAGGGGTGATATGATAGCCATGTTCAAATATATAAAAGGATGTCATATGGAGGAGGGAGAAAGGTTGTTTTCTGCTGCTCCAGAGAAGCGGACACGGAGCAATGGATTCAAACTGCAAGAAAGAAGATTCCACCTAAACATTAGGAAGAACATACTGACAGTAAGAGCTGTTTGGCAGTGGAATTTGCTACCAAGGAGTGTGGTGGAGTCTCCTTCTTTGGAGGTCTTTAAGCAGAGGCTTGACAGCCATCTGTCAGGAATGCTTTGATGGTGTTTGGCAGGGGGTTGGACTGGATGGCCCTTGTGGTCTCTTCCAACTCTATGATTCTATGATTCTATGAGTGGAACAATGGGGTCATTGTCCAAGGTGGCAAATTTGAGTAAAATCCAGCATCGCCCGAGCTCTACAAGTACGGCTTTCTCCCGATTGAAGTGCAGAGTGTTTGAGGATCGGGACATTTGCAGGGAAACCAAAATGCTTGTTTACAAAGCTATTGTACCACCGGCGTTACTGTATGCTTGCGAAACATGGATCACTTATAAACACCATCTCCAACTCCTCGAAAGGTTCCATCAATTGTGTCCCCAGTAATTTTTACACATCACTTGGGAAGACAGGCGAATTAATGCCAGTGTACTGGAAGAAGCAAAGATTGCCATTGTCAAAGCAATGATTCTTCAACATCAACTTCATTGGAGGGGTCATGTTGTGCGGATGCCTGATGATCGTCTTCCAAAACAACTACTCTATTCCAAACTTAAAAATGGAAAGCGTAATGCTGGCGGTCAACAAAATAGGTTTAAAGAGCGTCTCAAGGCAAATCTTTAAAAATATAGTATAAACACTGGCAACTGGGCAACACTGGCCTTTGAGCACTCCAATTGGAGAGCAGCCTTTACCAAAGGTGCCCTGGACGCTCAAACTCAGGACGAAAGGGGAAAATGTGCTAAGAGGAAGGCAGTTTGGCACACCAAACTGATCATCATGATCAACATGATCAACTCCCGCCCGGAAGCCTATGTCCCTACTGTGGAAGGACGTGTGGATCCAGAATTGGCCTCCACAGTCACTTACAGACCCACTGTTAAAACCATAACAAAATTAAAAAATTCCTTCCAGCAGCACCTTAGAGACCTACTAAGTTTGTCATTGGTATGAGCTTTCGTGTGCATGCACACTTCCTTACATACACTGAAACAGAAGTCACCAGGTGCTTAGTGAGAGGGTGGGGAGGGGTATTACTCCCTCCTTGTGGTGGGAGTGGGTGATTGACTGACTGATAGCTGTTGATGACTGTATGACTGCAATTGGTCTTGCAGGAAAAAGCAAGGGGTGAGATGGCTAAAAATAGCTTTATCATGTATAATGAGATAAGAATCCAATGTCTTTATTCAGACCTGGTTTCTCCATGGTTTTAAGCTTGGTAATACAGTAAGTTGCAGTTCAGCAACTTCTCTTTCCAATCTATTTCTGAAATTCTTTTGTAATAAGACAGCTAATTTGAGATCTTGTACAGAATGTCCTGGGAGATTGAAATGTCCTACTGTTTTCTCTGTCTTGTGATTCCTGATGTCAGATTTATGTCCATTTATCCTTTGGCGTAGGGTTTGGCCTGTTTGTCCAATATAGAGAGCTGAAGGGCCCTGTTGGCATTTGATGGCATACACAATGTTAGAAGATGAGCGATTAAATAGTCCTGAGATGGTATGTTGGATGTTGTTGTGGCCAGTAATGGTGTTGTCTGGGGTTATGTGGCAGCAAAACCGTGTTTTTGAAGACAATCTTACTCGGCTATGAGTGATCAGCAAAGAAGAAAAAAGAAGAAGAAGCTTTCATTTTTAAAGTCCAGTAGTAAGGTCCTATGTCCTCTAGGAGAAACAATATAAGCCTACATTGATTCCTGCCCATTTGTTTAAAGCAATTTGAAGTAAAGGAGTCTGAACTAAAGCGTTCTGTCATGGATGTTTTAGTTGAGATTCTTTGGGGTCCCTTCCAACTTTCTAATAGTGTTTTAAAAGTATGATGTGAATGGGAGGTAAGGTATCCCTTTAATGGGAAGCCCAAACGCAGGACCTGGATGCAAAAACAACTCTCTCCACGCATGAATCCCATAAACTGGGATTCAGAACTACGGCTGCCTCCAGCTGCTGTGCTTTTCAAAGGCTTTAAATTGTGGAGTTTCAATCACTAGCTAAAAGAAAAAGAAAGCCAGGCCTCTGGTCACACAATTTCGCCAAAATTTTGTTTCATTTTAAAAAAACCTTTATTTGCAGATTTAAAAGAGAAAAAATAACCGTAGAGCAACAAATACAAATAGTAACAAAAATACAAATAGTAACAAAATACACACAGCACATTATATACATAGTGCCCATCACATACAACACTATGGCACCAGATGGCGCTGTGGAGTCCCGTCTTTCTCTCCCGGATTTCCCTGTTTAAATTTACAACACGTTTAAGTGAAACTCTCCTTTGATGTGCTCAGATCCAGTCTATATGTCCAAAAGGCATCCGCACAAAACTGGCATCTCTAAGACATATTATCAAATGTAGCCAAGGCAATGCAAAAGTTCGTTATTTATCAAAATGTGTGTGCTGTGTACAAAACTAAGCAGAAATAGCTCATTGCATTGCATTGCATAGCATTTGTGGTTTAGCACGCTCGCCTTTCTGCACTGCTACACATGAGGCAGCCCAGGAGCCACAGAAATGATGAAAGAGCTCACATCCTACTACAATGCAATGCCAGTAAGTCATAAGGGGGGGGGGAATGTGACTCTAAAAATAAACAAGTCAATCAAAATGATGCCCAATAATTCCTTTCAAATACAATGGGACAGTGATAAATGATATTCAAAAACATCGAAGCCACGAGATGCTGCAGTACAACTCCCAATAGCCCCAGGCTGGTGCAAATCCTATGTGGTTGTTCAGTATTTTGGTGCGAAGGTGGGTTTTTGCTACAAAATACAGACCACCACCCAAGTTCTTTGGGGGAACCCAGTGGCTGTGATGCATGTGGCCGATGAGAATTGGAGTCCAAAATATTTGGAGGGCACCAGATTGTGAAGGTTGCTGTAATTATTCATGTGCTTTCTCCCGAAGGGATATCAGAATGTCCACACTCTCCTGGCATTCTTTTCTACGACCTAAAGCGGTTTGCTCTGAAGGATGCTGATCCCAAACTCATTTCCTGTGGGGATTCTTGAATGTGATTCATGGCTCTTAGCCAGCCAAACTCAGCCCTCCAGCTGTTTTGGGACTACAACTCCCATCATCCCTAGTTAACAGGACCAGTGGTCAGGGATGATGGGAACTGTAGTCTCAAAACAGCTGGAGGGCCAAGTTTGGGGGGTGCCGGCTCCTAGCCGTTGAGTTTCTCCCATGTGCAAATTTTGTAATGTGAATTAACATGTGTATTCCACCCAAACCTCGATGTTTATAAAGTGCGTTCCCTTGCGTGAATTCTCTGGTGAAGTTTAAGACTTGATCCATGGCGGAAACTCTTCTCACACTGGGAACATTGATACGGCTTCTCCCCTGTGTGGATTCTGTGGTGCCTGTTCAGGTTTCCACTCCAGCTGAAGCTCTTTCCGCACTCGAAGCATTTGTACGGCTTTTCCCCTCTGTGGATTCTTTCGTGCACTCTCAGGTACTTGTTCTGAACAAAGCTCTTTCCACACTCTGAGCATTTATAGCGCTTTTCGCCAACACGGAATCTCTGGTGTGCACTAAGGTCTGAGCTGTGAGAGAATTGCTTCCTGTTCTCTGAATACTCATGTGGCTTTTCTCCCATGTGGATTCTCTGATGTTTAGTAAGGTTCATCCAGCCAATGAAACCCTTTCCACACTCTGAGCACATCAACAGTCTCTCTCCATTCTCAATATTCCTTTTCTTGCCTGCATGATGTTCTGCTATTATTGGAACTTCACGGAAGCCAGCCCCCACAGAAGCCAAGCGTTTCTTCCTCCACTTCTGCTTTAGTTCAATTTTCTTTCCTTGAGGAATGTTTTCTTCATCCCTTTCACGCCCATCACCTGAAAGAATCAAGAAGGAGGAACAGATCCTCAAATCAGGAAGGAAACTCAAAGAATCAAAGAAAGTAGAAAATATTAAGTGGGGAGGCATATCCTTTCAAATACATTAAACAGCCTCTGATGGTGAAAAGGAAATAGTAACAGATACTGTTACACAAAGAGTCGGACACGACTAAACAACAATAACAACTGCTACACACGCCACATTATATATGGTCCGCATTTGTAGGAAATTGATATTTTAGTATGGCAGTCTCTATACTTTGGAATTCCCTGCATATTGATATGAGACAAGTGCCTTCACCCTTTTTGGCACCTGCTTAAAACATTTTTGCTCAGACAAGTCTACCCAGGTATCTAGAATACTGATGTGCTTGTAGTTTATTACTATTTTTAATCTTTTGAATTTACCCTTGATTTCTGTTTTAACTGGGCGAAGCACAACCCAAATCCTGCAGGGGAATAGCTGTAGTTTGATGATACAACATGTGCCTTGCTTTGAGGTTTTTCTATAACCAAGCACTAAATATTTTTGTGTGTGAAACAAGTAGCATAAATTATTAGCAGTAGTAAACCTACTACGCACCCTCCGTCAGCAGGTCCTGGGGTGGTTTACAACAATCTAAAATTCGTAATTTAAAAAGGGATTTTAGAAAATTTTACAGTCCCGGGAAAGGGGTGGGCTGTCAAAACACGTCTCAGGTCTCAAGGCCAGGGTAGAGAGCTACGTCTGCAGCATTCAGTTACAGGTAAGAGAAAACAGGTAAGTTTTTATAAAGATTTTTTTAAACTGAGGGGAACCCCTTCTGTTTCTTTCAGAAGTGAATTCCAGAGTGCAGGAGACACCACTAAAAAGGCCCTGCCTCCCTCTGGTGCCCACCAGCTTAATTAAGGAGGGTGTGGGAGTCTGGTCTCACAGAAATTAAAAATGTCTGCCAGGTATCTGCATGGCTTGCTAGGCCAAAAATGGAGGGAGTCCCATCTCAATTAAGCACATACCTGCTAATGTCTCTTGTTCTTCAGAGCCCTCAATGAATGCATTTTCCCGTTCTTTCTGCAAGGTGATGCCAGATCTGGAAATTGGTAGTCCTTTTTTGGAGAGAAATAATATATTATTTATTCAATTTCTATACTCCCCTTTATCAGGGTGGAGTACAACATTAAAACACATTGCACAGCATCAATGATGAAAAGAGCATACTGACAGACACCTAACTATGATGATGATGATGATGATAATAATAATAATAATAATAATAATAATAATAATAATAATAATAATAATAATAATAAATAATATATTTATACCCCGCCCATCTGGCCAGGTTCCCCCAGCCACTCTGGGCGGCTTCCAACAAAATATTAAATACAGAAATCCATCAAACATTAAAAGCTTCCCTAAACAGGGCTGCCTTAAGATGCCTTCTAAAGGTCTGGTAATTGTTGTTCTCTTTGACCTCTGGTGGGAGGGCATTCCACAGGGTGGGTGCCACTACTGAGAAGGCCCTTTGCCTGCTTCCCTGTAACTTGGCTTCTCGTAGTGAGAATAGTCCTGCTCCCCATACTTTTGCAGGTCATAGATTATTTAATAGGCATAGGGCCTGGGTAATGGTATAATGCTGCCTTAAAAGTATAGCATGGATGGGGCCAGAGCTTATTTATTTGAATCCTTTTGACCTGCACTTTCATAGCATATATCAAGGAGGCTTGTGGCATAAATTCAATTAAATCAGAATAAATATCTGTAAAATGGTAAGCCAGTAAGCTTACTGGGATATGATATATAATGAATTGAAAAGGATGTTCAAAATAACCTTTGTAAAAAAAAAACCCAGAAGCTTTTTTTTGGGAATTACAGGGACAGAACTACCTAAATTATATTTAAATTTATTTATGTCTGCGACTACAACAGCAAGTATGTTACTCGCCCCAAAATGGAAAGAAGCAGAAGTCCCAGCAAAGGAAGAATGGATGCAAAAACTTATGGAATATGCAGAAATGGTGAAACGTACCAGAAGAATAAGAAATCAAGATAAACTTTTTCTAAAAGAATGGAAACGCCTTATTGAATATTTACAGATAAATTGCAAACAGATAAAAACACCGGCAGGGTTACTGTAATAACCTGCGGTTTCATACAAGTTTATATTTAAAGTAGGTAATTAAATGATCAAATTAAATGAATTTGGATATGCAGAAGATGTTAAAAAATAAATTTAAGGAACCGCAGAAAGAGGGGGAAGGGAGTTAAACTTTGAAATGTTAAAATGATTGTGAAATTAAAGAAATGCATAAATTTGAAAAGTATAAATAAACTTTAATATAATAAAAAATAAATAAATATCTGTAAAACATGTTTACAAACACCAGTAAAACAGCAACAGATACTAGCTGGCTGAAGGGGGGGGGGCGAATCCATATTGTAAGGATGTGACTAAAAAGTACAGTTTTTAAGAGACATCTGAAAGAAGGCAGGGGTGGCTCCTGCCAAACATCCACAGACAGGGAGTTCTGCAGGGTGGAGCCTGCCACACTAAAGGCCCTTGTCAGCTACTGTCACACAGGCAAAACCTTACCTAAAGATACCAGATTCGCATAATTCTCCTCCATGACTTCTTTGTGCAGCACTCTCTGGCCCGGATCCAGCAAAGCCCATTCGTTCTCTTTGAAACGAACTGCCACCTCTTCAAGGGACACGGGAACCTGAAAGAGGGATGTCCCATCAAATCCCACACCTCTTGCGGGGTCTGAAAAAGGAACCCGGGTGGTCCCCTGCCCATTTCCCCAATGATTCCACCCACCCCGTACCTGTTCCAATTGGGCAGAAGCCATTTCCAGTCCGGCACAAAGAGGAGGAGGTCTAGAAGGAACCTCTGGGGTCATCTCGCTGTCTCCAAACATTGTTTGACATCCTATTGGGAAGACGAAGAAAACGGGGAGGCATTTTAGGCTCTGTAATTTAGCCCAAATGCTAATCTAGTAGGCATCCATGTTGGGTGTGGTGTCTCTTTGTTCTAAGCTGCTGAAGAGAATGGGTGTGTTATTCTCTATCTCCAGCAGTCTGATCTTTAAATAAGGTGGACTACAAAGAGAGGTGTCTCCACCCAACAAGGATTCCTGAGAGGAAACATTAACGCAACCCACAGGATCCAGGCATATTCAAGAGAAGGAGAGACCATGTTGAAACCTGCTCCTTTATGGTCCTTACCCAGAGAGGTGGTGCCCATGTCAGCCTCCTGCTTGATCTCCCTGAACAGTGGCCTCTCGGTGGCATCCTGCAGGATGTTCTCTGCCTTCATGAAACATGAGGTTGCTTTGGATGACATCTCCTGCACCTGAGATAGGAGCCCATGCAAGGAAGTGGGGGGGGGGAGACAGGAAACAGGTCAGGCAAAGGCCAGGGGTGCCATTAAATAACAGAAGATGAATAAATGTTCAAGTATTAAGTTACTATTACTGTATTGGCCCCTATATAAGCCACACTCCCCCCCCCAATTGCGATCTTGAAAAGTTAAAGTGCAACTTATATTCGCCACCTTACAAAAAGTATTGGGTATGCAGCCAGGAGCGCGGCATTGCAGTGCTTGTCCCAAACGTAATCCCCCATCTTCTCCCCCAAGGCCAGGAAGGGAGAAAGTGAGGAAGGGAACGGCTTATATTTGGGTATTGTCTTCCCCCCGCCTTAACTTTTCAATGTACATCATATTTGGGCCAATACAGTATTATTATCATCATCATTAATAATAATTGTTATTTACCCTCCCTTTCACTCCAAGGTCCCAGGGTAGGTTGCGACATTAATACACAATACTAAAAACAATTCAAAACTTGGATTCATAAAAGTAAGGTGAGTCCCAAAAGCATACACCTCAAAAGCCAGGGAAAAAAATGAGCATCACCAGCATTTGCTGGAAGCTGTATAATGCAGGTAACCAGATGTACCTCTATGGGGAAGGAGTGCCACAGCTTAGGGGCCACCACAGAGAAGGCCTTCTGCCTCCCACCAAACCTCTGAGGGTGGAGGAACTACCAAGAGGGCCCCCCATCTGCTGATCCTAGCATCTGAGAGGATCTGGTAATTTATCAGCTAGAAGATTGATCAGTGAATCCAAATACAACTAAAGGATTGGGGCCTTGGAATTACCAGAGCAAAACAGTCTCTCACCTCAGCCTCCTTCTGGTCTTCCGCTTGGCTCATGAGAAAACCTTCGGCCAGGGCCACTGCCTGGGAAGTGGTCTCCACTCCACATTCCCTGACCCAGCTCTCCATCTCTGGGGGGAGGACAGCCAGGAACTGCTCCAGGATCACCAGGTCCAGCATCTGAGCCTTGGTGTGCCTCTTCGGCTTCAGCCACTGTTGGCAAAGGCGGTGGAGTTGGCTGCAAACCTCTCGGGGTCCCTCGGCCTCCTGGTAGCGGAAATGCCTGAAACGTTGGCGCCGAGCGTCTGAGCTGAGGACGTCCTCCTCACCCAGGATCTCCTGTGTGGTTTTGTTTGAGGATGTCACACTGCCCCTCACCTGGATGGTGTGAGGAGCTACCCTTGCTTTCCCCCCTGTGTCAGTTGCCACAGAGTCTTGCTCTTCCATCTTTCCTCCACAGGGACTGTCATTTGCCTTTCTTTTCTGCCTAGGAGGGAAGGAGTGTGTCGTATTGCTGCTTCTTTTGGCCTCGTCAGCCACATCTTTGTGGCATTTCATGAGGTGACTGTGCATCGCGGTGGTGGTTCCCACCTGCTGGCAACCGCTGGGCTTCCCAAGACTAACAGTTTGATGGCACAGATTGTGACGGACCACAGATTTGCTATTGGCATCCTTGGTGAAGAGCTTCCGCACAAAGGACGTTTTCCCATGATGGGCTGGTGGCTCCATGTTGGTGGCAACCTTTGGCTCAAAGGATCCAGAGCAGGTGGAGGAGTTGACGAATAGGGAGTGGGGCCTTTTGAAGCCAGAGGCTCCTCCTTCCTTGAGTACTGGTAGTGCCCTTTCCTCTGCACGGTCCTCCTGTACCAGCATGGTGTTGCCATCCCTTGACTCAAAATCTTGACTGCTGGTGCTCTCTAGCAAAAGGAATTCCATTGGCTGGCATGCTACACAAGCCAGTGAAGTGGATTGCAATCTAAAAGTGCCTGACATGGACCGAGTGCGAGGCCGGCAGGGTGTCCTCTTGCCACTTCCTGCTGCCTTGTTAAGAGCGGGCGTCAATCCCAAAGTGCCTGAGACAGACCGGGTGCGAGGCCTGGAAGATGCAGTCTTGCCACTTCCTGACGCCTTGTCAAGGACATCTCTGTGCTTTCTCATCATGTGACTGTGCATTGCAGTGGTTCCCACCAGCTGGCAACCGTCAGGCCTCCCGAGGCGAACCGCCCCATGGCAGAGACGGCACTGGACCACAAATTTGCTTATTGTCGCGAAGTATCTCCACATGGAAGAGATCCTCTGCCTTTTGGCTGGTGGCTCCATAGCGGTGGCGTCCTCTGGCTCAAGGGATGTGGAGGAGGACTGTCTTAGGGGGCATCTGCTTCTATGCAGCTCTGAGACCACGCCTGGGGTGCTGCTCAGGGGAACCTGGCCACGATGGGCTTCTGCTTGTGCTGGAAGCGGCAAGTTCAGCGTGTTGGAACCGGGAAGTTCCTTCTCTTCCTCCACACTGCTCTCCAGTGCCAGAATGAAATCCTCATCCTCCGACTCAAAAAGATCCTCTTGGGAAGACTCCAGTGGAGATTCTTCAGTAGGGTTTTGGGAACCGCTCCATGCCTCTTGTATGCTGAGCTGTGGTCCCAAGCAGTTCCTTTCGATTGTCCTCTCCATCTTATTCTGCAGGTTGCCCATTGCGTAAGAGGTAGTCACTGTGAATCAATCCAGCCGAGTCTAATTTTTTTGGGGGGGGGGGGCGGGGAGAAAGAGAAAAAGAATAAATCAATCACTGCTTTTCAATAGAAGCACCCATTAAAATCTAAGGGAAGGGAATTTGTATGAGCTTTAATGTGCACTGTTCATCCAAGGATAAAATTGTCGGAGCCCTCCTTATTTCCCAAGTCAGAATCTGTTTATAAATGTCAGTTGCGAAATCAGCTTTTCAAACTATAATGTATTTATATATTCACACAGAGACATATAAATATGAAGCAGGCACTGGCTGATAAAGGTTTATGACATAAAAAACCTGTTTTTTAAATTCCCAAAGACTCTTTTTTTTTGCTGCTTATTCATAATGACTGTGAGTGACAACCCCACCCCTATAGCTTTCCCCAAGTGCTTATTGTCCCGGAAAATATTCAAAAGTTTTTATTTACATTTATACTTAATTTATATATTTAAAATATATTTAATATTATGGAGGCTCTCAACACACCGGTTTGAGACTTCCTTACAGCTTGGCAGCCTAGTGCTTCCAGGAAAGCGGGTGGTGCAAGAGTTAACGAATAAGCACCCCAAAGGATACGGGCCTCTCAGCGATACTGCCTCTCAGTAATTTGTATGGATAACCTTGTATGCTTTGAACATTTTGTTATGCGTTTGGCTCCCATGAATTCCTGTGCCCAGCGTTTGTTGGAACAGAAGTTTAATCAATGCTTGGAGTTCCAGACATGGGTTTAAGCAAGTGCAAAAATATAAGACAGGCACGTTCCCCATGTCCAGGAGATCACCTGAAAGGCCATTGACACATAAAACATGGGTCACACAGGGGACTATGTCATTCTGGCAAATGTGTGAAGCCCCTCCCAGATGCCTGTGTTACCGGTAGTTAGATGACAGAAGACTTTTATCTGTTCGAAAAATATCAATGAAAAGGACTTTCGAAATACAGCAACTCCATACTTGAAACTATTCAATTGCAAATTCTAGGGCAGGCATAGGGAAACTCGGCCCTCCAGATGTTTTTGGTCTACAACTCCCGTGATCCCTAGCTAGCAGAACCAGTGGTCAGTGTTGATGGAAATTGGAGTCCCAAAACATCTGGAGGGCTAAGTTTGCCTATGCCTGTTCTAGGGATCCCAGTTTGATGTATTACTATGACCGAGGGGCAAGTCAGGATTGCAAAACTTTGGCACCAGTTTGGAGGGGCCCCCAAATTTCAGGGTTTGTAGTTAATGAAGCTCCAGAGCATGTTTTGCATTTCCCTCAGTGATGATCATTGCAAAGCTTCCTGAAGCTGCGTAGAAGTACCTAATGTATTTAGCTATTAAGAAGGCAAATAGCACCAGCATTTTGCAGTGGTGAGGCAGAAGTCAATTTGGGGTGCTGGGGTTCCTAGGATGCTGTCTTAGGGACCCTGCTACCACCCACTCACCCCTTGCAACCCCAGACAACTGCACCCCTGGGTGAGACTGACCAATGGCCCCTCCCAAAAATATACATAGAACAATTTAAGTGGGGTGATCAAAAAGAGAGGCTAAATTGATGCAGTGTGTGGCAACCTCTAAACTTTGGAACTGCCTGCCTATTGACATCAAGCAGGCATCTTTACTGCACTCTTTTCAGCACCCACTTAAAACATTTTTGTTTAGGCAAGCGTATCCAGACATGTAGAAATGTTTCCTCTCTTACTTAACTGCCCTGGATTTTTAATCTTCTGAATGTTTTCAAATATTTGCTTTTAACTATTTTTAAGCAGCATCGAAATCAGATTGATTATATTCTCTGCAGCCAAGGATGGAGAAGCTCTATACAGTCAGCAAAAACAAGACCTGGAGCTGACTGTAACTCAGATCATCAGCTTCTTATAGCAAAATTCCAGCTTAAACTGAAGAAAGTAGGAAAAACCACTGGGCCAGTAAGATACAATCTAAATCAAATCCCTTATGAATACACAGTGGAAGTGAGGAACAGGTTTAAGGATTTAGATTTGGTGGACAGAGTGCCTGAAGAACTATGGATGGAGGCTCGTAACATTATACAGGAGGCAGCAACGAAAACCATCCCAAGGAAAAGGAAATGCAAGAAAGCAAAATGGCTGTCCAACGAGGCCTTACAAATAGCGGAGGAGAGGAGGCAAGCAAAATGCAAGGGAGATAGGGAAAGATACAGGAAACTGAATGCAGATTTCCAAAAAATAGCAAGGAGAGACAAGAGGGTCTTCCTAAATGAGCAATGCAAAGAAATAGAGGAAAACAATAGAATGGGGAAAACCAGAGATCTGTTCAAGAAAATTGGAGATATGAAAGGAACATTTCGTACAAAGATTACCATAATAAAGGACAAAAGTGGTAAGGACCTAACAGAAGCAGAAGACATCAAGAAGAGGTGGCAAGAATACACAGAGGAATTATACCAGAAAGATATGGAGGTCTCGTACACCTCAGGTAGTGTGGTTGCTGACCTTGAGCCAGACATCTTGGAGAGTGAAGTCAAATGGGCCTTAGAAAGCATTGCTAATAACAAGGCCAGCGGAAGTGATGATATTCCAGCTGCACTATTTAAAATTTTAAAATATGATGCTGTTAAGGTGCTACACCCAATATGCCAGCAAGTATGGAAAACTCAGCAATGGCCAGAGGATTGGAGAAGATCAGTCTACATCCCAATTCCAAAGAAGGGCCGTGCCAAAGAATGCTCCAACTACCGCACAATTGCGCTCATTTCACACGCTAGCAAGGTTATGCTTAAAATTCTACAAGGCAGGCTTAGGCAGTATGTGGACCGAGAACTCCCAGAAGTGCAAGCTGGATTTCAAAGGGGCAGAGGAACCAGAGACCAAATTGCAAACATGCGCTGGATTATGGAGAAAGCTAGAGAGTTCCAGAAAAACGTCTACTTCTGCTTCATTGACTATGCAAAAGCCTTTGACTGTGTCGACCACAGCAAACTATGGCAAGTTCTTAAAGAAATGGGAGTGCCTGATCACCTCATCTGTCTCCTGAGAAATCTCTATGTGGGACAAGAAGCTACAGTTAGAACTGGATATGGAACAACTGATTGGTTCAAAATTGGGAAAGGAGTACGACAAGGCTGTATATTGTCTCCCTGCTTATTTAACTTATATGCAGAATTCATCATGCGAAAGGCTGGACTAGATGAATCCCAAGCCGTTTCAGGAATTAAGATTGCCGGAAGAAATATCAACAACCTCAGATATGCAGATGACACAACCTTGATGGCAGAAAGTGAGGAGGAATTAAAGAACCTTTTAATGAGGGTGAAAGAGGAGAGCGCAAAATATGGTCTGAAGCTCAACATCAAAAAAACCAAGATCATGGCCACTGGTCCCATCACCTCCTGGCAAATAGAAGGGGAAGAAATGGAGGCAGTGAAAGATTTTACTTTCTTGGGCTCCTTGATCACTGCAGATGGTGACAGCAGTCATGAAATTAAAAGACGCCTGCTTCTTGGGAGAAAAGCAATGACAAACCTAGACAGCATCTTAAAAAGCAGAGACATCACCTTGCCTACAAAGGTCTGTATAGTTAAAGCTATGGTTTTCCCATTAATGATGTATGGAAGTGAGAGCTGGACCATAAAGAAGGCTGATCGCCGAAGAATTGATGCTTTTGAATTATGGTGCTGGAGGAGACTCTTGAGAGTCCCATGGATTGCAAGAAGATCAAACCTATCCATTCTTAAGGAAATCAGCCCTGAGTGCTCCCTGGAAGGACAGATCGTGAAGCTGAGGCTCCAATACTTTGGCCACCTCATGAGAAGAGAAGAATCCTTGGAAAAGACCCTGATGTTGGGAAAGATGGAGGGCACTAGGAGAAGGGGATGACAGAGGACGAGATGGTTGGACAGTGTTCTCGAAGCTACGAACAAGAGTTTGACCAAACTGCAGGAGGCGGTGGAAGACAGGAGTGCCTGGCGTGCTATGGTCCATGGGGTCACGAAGAGTCGGACATGACTAAACGACTAAACAACAACAATTTTTAAGCAGTCATGTTTACGTTTTATTTTATAAATTTTATAAGACACTTAGAGGTTTGTTTGTTTTACACAATCAAGTTGTGTATATAGGTATGTTGTGTGTGTGTGTGCGTGCACACACACACACACATATAAATACACACACATATACATACATACATATGTACACATACACACACATATATAACCTTCAATTACACAATGAAAAACTCTGCCAAAGCAATTTACAACTAGCGTAAAAAATATGGTGTGTCCAATGCTACTCCTACTCAGAGTAGGCCCTACAGAAGTTCATAGGTTTCTTAATTTCAGCAGGTTTACTCGGGGTAGACCTGCTGAAATTAAGTAACCTATTAACCAGTTGGATACAAACTGGAGTAATAAAAATGGACACTAGCATGTTTAAAAGTCAGGATAGCAACACAATATGAGAAGGACCCATGCCTTTGATCAACTGTGAGGGGGAGTTGACTATAAAATAGCTCTAAAGCCAGCGGTGGGGAGAGGGAGAGAGAGCTTCCCTTCGCTCCCAACGGTATGCAAATGGGGCATCTTAACGTTCAAGGGCAGAACATCTTAAGATTTCAAAGAGCGCGAAACAGAGCCTACCGGTAGGTGGCGCGCATGAGCGAGAGAGACCGAAGGACTGTAGTTACATAGAGGTTTCCCTAAGCATTTACTTTTCAACCCCCGATGTGCTGCTATTCCATGCATGGGCGCAGCGGGGGAGGACAGCTGCCCGCTCCAATCAATAAAAATAAATAAAAATGTGTAGCAAAGTGAGGATCTCCCCACGCCACCCCACCCGCAACAAAAATCCTGGCTACGCCCATGATTCCGTGCAATATTTTTTCCAGGGCTTTCGCATCACGCAAACACAAAACCTCCCCGCTTTCCAAACACACATTTTTACAGCTTTTTTTTGGATACACCCAGCGGTGCCTTCTTGCAATGCAGTCCGACCCTGACCCCCCAACCTGCAAAATATCCCTTTTTGGCGGGGGTGGGGAGAGATTGAAGAGTTTCTGGTTGCCGGCAAAAGTTTTCAGAAAACTCCCCTCTCTGTCCAGCCACACTCTGGACCCCCCAATTCCCTCTACCCCCCATATCTCTATTTGATTTTTATTGGTCGGATCGATCCATCTAAACATCAATTGGAACAGAGCCAGCACCCCCCCCCCGCTTTTCCCGGGAGGAAATCCCTCCTCACACGGGAGCACACACCAAGTTGCTAGACCTCTGGAGGTTTCGATTACGAAACGTAGTTCAAAACATCCAGAGAGCAAGCCGATGCAGTTATTTGCAATTATGTTTCTCCTTCACATTTATATAATATTTTACTAGGTTTTATACAAATCTAACAAGAATGAAAACAGTAACGAAAATGAAAAAAATACAAAAATAACCTAAAACAATATTAATCAACCCCCCCAAAAAGGATTCCCTGAATACCGTGACTTCCCTCCACCCCACTCTCCTGGTTTCTTAGCCATAATTTCTTCCCCTACCGAATATAATGATTACTCCAAACTTATTTTTCCTTCAGTTTTTCTAGAGTGCCCCTAAAATTACAAGTCTTCTTAAAATCCTGCCAGTTTGTTAACCTGTTTACAATACGAAATTGTGTTTCTCAAATCGCCATCGCAGCCAAGTTTAGCTTCAACCCAGCACAACCGAAGGGTTTAAGCTAAATTTGCCTGCGCGGACGATTTGAAAAAAGCAGCTTAAAAAAAGAACCAACCTCAGGGACTTAGGCAGTAACAAAAATGGAAAATAAATAAATACAAAAATAACCTAAAACAGTATTTATCAACCCCCCCCCCAAAAAAAGATTCCCTGAATCCCGTGACTTCCCTCCAGCCCCTCTCCTGGTTCCTTAGCCATAATCCCCCCTACCGAATACAATTATTACTCCAAACTTATTTTTCCTCCAGTTTTTCTAGAGTGCTCCTAAAATTACAAGTCTTCTTATAGTCCTGCCAACGTGTTAACCTGTTTACATTACCCAATCGTCTTTCTCAAATCGCCACTGCAGCCAAATTTAGCTTCAACCCAGCACAACCGAAGGGTTTCAGCTAAATTTGCCTGCGCGGGCGCTTTGAAAAAGGGTGCGCGGCTGCGCGGGCGATTTGAAAAAGACTTCTATTTTATAAATTTTGTAAGATACAGGTTTGTATCTTTGTTTTACACAATCAAGCTGTATATATATGTTGTGTGAAAACATATATATAATATTTTACTAGGTTTTATACCAATGTAACAAGAATGAAAACACACAGTAACAAAAATAAAAATCAAAAAATACAAAAATAACCTAAAACAATTTTAATCAACACCCCACCCAAAAGATTCCCTGAATCCCGTGACCTCCCTCCACCCCGCTCTCCTGGTTCCTCAGCCATAATTCCCCCCCCTACTGAATATAATTATTACTCCAAACTTATTTTTCCTTCAATTTTTCTAGAGTGCCCCTAGAATTACAAGTCTTCTTAAAATCCTGCCAGTTTGTTAACCTGTTTACAATACGAAATTGTGTTTCTCAAATCGCCATCGCAGCCAAGTTTAGCTTCAACTCAGCACAACCGAAGGGTTTAAGCTAAATTTGCCTGCGCGGGCGATTTGAAAAAATAGCAACTTAAAAAACAGAACCAACCTCAGGGACTTAGGCAGACGATGCTACTCTCTGTAGCCAAGGGGTCGCTGGCTGCTTGAAGCTGGTCGAAGACGATTTCCAGTAATGCACACGAAGCGAAGACGGCGACCTCTCCTGAACCCTGCAAATTCAAGTGCAAAAGCTTTGTAAACGGAGGGTATAAATAGTCGTGGCTGCCGAATGGAAAGTGGGGTAGGGTCAGGCGTGGGCGTGGCAACATCTCAAACCGTCGTCCCCTCTCCTACCGCCACCCAACCAGAACGCAGAGCGTTGACCTTGTCTGGACAAAAGCGGGATAATTCAAATTGCGCAGAGACCAAAGCTGGTTTTCAGATATACAGTATTGAAAAAAAAGTGTACTTTTTCTGTATTGCATTCATCTAGCTCACCTTTTAGCTTCCAATGAGCTTCTTGTTCCTGCTTTGCGGGGGGGGGGTTGAATGAGATGAGTTTTTTGGTCCAACCCTGCAATTCGATGATGCTGTGAATATCAGTTACTTGGAATTGCAGTTGTGGAGAGGGTTGTTGGGCTCAGGTACCATTTGCAGACTTCCCATTGGGGAGGGGGTATTTATTTATTTATTTATTTACTTATTTACTTATTGTATTTATTTCCTGCCTTTTCCTCCAAGAAGCAAAAGGTGGCATGTAGGGCTTATCTCACCCTCCTCATTTAATCCCCAACAACAACCCTGTGAAGGAGGTAAGGCTGAAAGGCAGTGGCTGCCCCAGGGATACCCAGTGAGCTTCATCATGACCGAGTGAGGATTTGAACCCAGGTCCTGCACCACCCCCTGGCTCTTTCAACCATAGAATTATAAAGTTGGAAGGGACCATGAGAGTCATCTAGTCCAACCCCCTGCAAGGTAGGAATCTTTTGCCCAACATGGGTCTTGAACCCCAAACCCTGAGATTAAAAGTCTAGCACTCTACCAACTAAGCTGATGTTTAGTCAGAAGCTTCAGGCACAGTGACGTTGTCACTAAGCATAAAATAACTCATAAAGTCTCCTCCCCCCCTTTAGTTATCATTTTTACCGTTTAAAATTTTTCTTCCCACATTTTTCTTACCTTTATTATTATTATTAATATTATTATTTTTAATTTTACTTTTTAACTTCATTTTTTAAAAAATCTCCCTTCCCCCCTCCCCCAATATCAACACTTCTACATCATTACTATCACCCCCATCTCCCACTTTTAATACATAGACTCCACCCCTTCATTTTATACACCAAATCCTCCCCTTTACTCATCTCCTTCTTATCATCCTCAACTACCCCACTTCTCACCCCCCCACTCCCACTTTTGTCATTGTTGTTTGACTGCTGGTTGGCCTGCCTTTAAATTGAACATCATTGATAAAGATGTTGAATAAGACTGGGTCTGTCTTGGGCTTGAAAGGATTGGGCTTGAGGGCATCCTGAGCAAGTTTGCAGATGACACCAAATTGGGAGGGGTGGCTAATACCCCAGAGGACAGGATCACACTTCAAAATGACCTTAACAGGTTAGACAACTGGGCCAAAGCAAACAAGATGAATTTTAACAAGGAGAAATGTAAAGTACTACACTTGGACAAAAAATATGAAAGGCACAAATACAGGATGGGGGACACCTGGCTTGAGAGCAGTACATGTGAAAAGGATGAGTCTTGGTAGACCACAGACTTGACATGAGTCAGCAGTGTGATGCAGCAGCTAAAAAAGCCAATGCAATTCTGGGCTGCATCAATAGGAGTATAGCATCTAGATCAAGGGAATTAATAGTACCACTGTATTCTGCTCTGGTCAGACCTCACCTGGCGTAATGTGTCCGGTTCTGGGCACCACAGTTCAAGAAGGATACTGACAAGCTGGAACGTGTCCAGAAGTGGGCAACCAAAATGGTCAAAGGCCTGGAAACAATGCCATATGAGGAACGGCTTAGGGAGCTGGGTATGTTTAACCTGGAGAAGAGAAGGTTAAGGGGTGATATGATAGCCATGTTCAAATATATAAAAGGATGTCTTATAGAGGAGGGAGAAAGGTTGTTTTCTGCTGCTCCAGAGAAGCGGACACGGAGCAATGGATTCAAACTGCAAGAAAGAATATTCCACCTAAACATTAGGCTTGACAGGCATATGTCAAGAATGCTTTGGTGGTGTTTCCTGCTCGGCAGGGGGTTGGACTGGATGGCCCTTGTGGTCTCTTCCAACTCTATGATTCTACGATTCTATGAAACCTGCTTGTCTGACTGTTTTTGAGAGGGGAGCCCTTCCCCTCCCCCTTCCCCACCCCCCTTTGTCTTTAAAATAATAATAATAATTAAAATACTGTGGTAGAAGGCTGGGTGGAACAAAGCCGGGAAGCTGTTAAAAATCTGGGAGACTGAAGCAAGAGACCACGGTGGGCGCTAAAAAAACACAAAACAAAACAAATTGCAAGGGGAAGAGGGGTTCAACCCCAATGCATTTTAAACCTCCTCCTTGAGAGTGGGAGTGAGGGGAGAGGTGGGCTGAAGAGGGCCATAAGGAGGCACAGACCGAACCCGAGTCCACCTCCCCAGTGGCAGACCCGTTGGAGGAAGGCCTGAGCCCAGAGTCCCACTGGGAAAGACCTCTGGGTTTTGCCTTATTTTCCCCCCTTTTTAAATATTTTTTTAAAAAATAAGTTAAATAATTAGTTTATGGTTTATTAAATACATTTATATATGTTTATATATTTATATATTGTTATTTGAACTATAAATATTGTGAAACTATGGTGTTTTTTTCTTGAAGTGACACACTACCTGAGTTATGCGCAGTTTTTTGGCGAATTTTGACACACCAAGCTCAAAAGGTTGCCCATCACTGTTCTACAGTCTATAAGCTCCAGAAATGGCAAAATGATTCATTTCTCAAAATTTATATGCCGGTTGTTGGACACAAAGCATGACAAAGTGGTTTACAAGAAGAATAAAATAATGTTCTTATGACCTGTAGCCCAATAACACCCGGAGGGTTGAAACTTCAAACAAACCATGCCTTGCAGAGGGTGGAAAGAATCTCAGTTATTACCAGTATTTATCATCCCAGATACACTCCTGACTAAACTCCTGACTAAGACATCTCGGTTTGCAAAAGCTATGAGGGTGTAGCTGTGGAAGTGAATTAATCCAATTAATTTGAAAGGACATTGTCCTCCAGATCCACCACTAACTTGACCCCTGGGGGTCTGGATGCCAACAAGACTTGAGCCTCACCTTTATCTTCTTAACAATGGGGAAAGCTCTGGGCAATTGCCTGACTTAATGGGCTTTCTTTGCAAACGTAAAAGGGGTTGGGTGGGGAGAGGAAGGAAGCCAAGGCTGGCAAAACCTATACAACCTATATGTATGTATATACATACAGTTGAAATTGAAATTATTCAACCCCATTGCAAATCATGTTGATTAACAATATTTACAGACTTTCAGCCATTTGCAATGAGCAAATAAAAGCAATGGAAATGGCTCAACAAAACGATGCTTCAGGTGCCCCCCCCCATTCAGCTGAAATTGCAATTTATACTGAAATTGCAACTTTTGTTTTTGCTTTTTGATAATCTGTGTCAGTGTTACTCTGTACTAACACTAGCATCCTTAACAATAACAGAATCTGCCTCTTTCTTACTTGTTTCTGCATCTCCATCACCAAATGGGATGACATTGAAAAATGCCAACTTTGTCCCATTTTGGGTTGAAATCCATGCTTCTGATCAACCTTATCAGCTTTGTGTCTGTCATTAACACATATAAACAGTAAATTGCAAGAACAGGAGGAAGATGAATTTCAAATAGGTCTTCAAAAGGTTTTATTTATGTAATGATAAGATGAATTCAACAAAGGGGATTGGGTAGGCCAGAATCATGCAACAGAGTTGCAGATGACACCAAATTGGGAGGGGTGGCTAATACCCCAGAGGACAGGATCACACTTCAAAATGACCTTAACAGGTTAGACAACTGGGCCAAAGCAAACAAGATGAATTTTAACAAGGAGAAATTTAAAGTACTACATTTGGGCAAAAAAATAAAATAAAAAATGAAAGGCACAAATACAGGATGGGAGATACCTGGCTTGAGAGCAGTACATGTGAAAAAGATCTAGGAGTCTTGGTAGACCACAAACTTGACATGAGTCAACAGTGTGATGCAGCAGCTAAAAAAGCCAATGCAATTCTGGGCTGCATCAATAGGAGTATAGCATCTAGATCAAGGGAAGTAATAGTACCACTGTATTCTGCTCTGGTCAGACCTCACCCGGAGTACTGTGTCCAGTTCTGGGCACCACAGTTCAAGAAGGATACTGACAAGCTGGAACGTGTCCAGAAGAGGGCAACCAAAATGGTCAAAGGCCTGGAAACGATGCCTTACGAGGAACGGCTTAGGGAACTGGGTATGTTTAGCCTGGAGAAGAGAAGGTTAAGGGGTGATATGATAGCCATGTTCAAATATATAAAAGGATGTCATATAGAGGAGGGAGAAAGGTTGTTTTCTGCTGCTCCAGAGAAGCGGACACGGAGCAATGGATTCAAACTGCAAGAAAGAAGATTCCACCTAAACATTAGGAAGAACTTACTGACAGTAAGAGCTGTTCGGCAGTGGAATTTGCTACCAAGGAGTGTGGTGGAGTCTCCTTCTTTGGAGGTCTTTAAGCAGAGGCTTGACAGCCATCTGTCAGGAATGCTTTGATGGTGTTTGGCAGGGGGTTGGACTGGATGGCCCTTGTGGTCTCTTCCAACTCTATGATTCTATGAGTGGAACAATGGGGTCATTGTCCAAGGTGGCAAATTTGAGCAAAATCCATCATCGCCCGAGCTCTACGAGTACGGCTTTCTCCCGATTGAAGTGCAGAGTGTTTGAGGATCGGGACATTCGCAGGGAAACCAAAATTCTTGTTTACAAAGCTATTGTACCACCGGTGTTACTGTATGCCTGCAAAACATGGATCACTTATAAACACCATCTCCAACTCCTCGAAAGGTTCCATCAATTGTGTCCCCAGTAATTTTTACACATCACTTGGGAAGATAGGTGAATTAATGCTAGTGTACTGGAAGAAGCAAAGATCGCCATTGTCAAAGCAAGGATTCTTCAACATCATAGAATCATAGAGTTGGAAGGGACCACAAGGGCCATCCAGTCCAACCCCCTGCCAAGCCTTGTTGAACTTGTCATGTTATGCAGATGCCTGATGATCGTCTTCCAAAACAACTACTCTATTCCTAACTAAAAATGGAAAGCGTAATGCTGGTGGTCAACAAAAGAGGTTTAAAGACTGTCTCAAGGCAAATCTTTAAAAATGTAGTATAAACACTGACAACTGGGAAACACTGGACTTTGAGCGCTCCATTGGAGAGCAGCTTTACCAAAGGTGCCCTGGACGCTCAAACTCAGGACAAAAGGGGAAAACGTGCTAAGAGGAAGGCAGTTTGGCACACCAAACTGATCATCATGATCAACTCCCGCCCGGACGTTGATCATCATGATCAACTTCCGCCCGGAAGCCTATGTCCCTACTGTGGAAAGACGTGTGGATCCAGAATTGGCCTCCACAGTCACTTACAGACCCACTGTTAAAACCATAACAAAATTAAAAAATTCCTTCCAGCAGCACCTTAGAGACCTACTAAGTTTGTCATTGGTATGAGCTTTCGTGTGCATGCACACTTCCTTACATACACTGAAACAGAAGTCACCAGGTGCTTAGTGAGAGGGTGGGGAGGGGTATTACTCCCTCCTTGTGGTGGGAGTGGGTGATTGACTGACTGATAGCTGTTGACTGTTAACGACTGCAATTGGTCTTGCAGGAAAAAGCAAGGGGTGAGATGGCTAGAGAGAGCTTTATCATGTATAAAGCAACTTCTCTTTCCAATCTATTTCTGAAATTCTTTTGTAATAAGACAGGTACTTTGAGATCTTGTACAGAATGTCAAAATCCAGATGGTTGGACAGTGTTCTCGAAGCTACGAACATGAGTTTGACCAAACTGCGGGAGGCAGTGCAAGACAGGAGTGCCTGGCGTGCTCTGGTCCATGGGGTCACGAAGAGTCGGACACGACTAAACGACTAAACAACAACAACAGAATGTCCTGGGAGATTGAAATGTTGTCCTACTGTTTTCTCTGTCTTGTGATTCCCGATGTCAGATTTATGTCCATTTATCCTTTGGCGTAGGGTTTGGCCTGTTTGTCCAATATAGAGAGCTGAAGGGCACTGTTGGCATTTGATGGCATACACAATGTTAGAAGATGAGCGATTAAATAGTCCTGAGATGGTATGTTGGATGTTGTTGGGGCCAATAACGGTGTTGTCCGGGGTTATGTGGCAGCAAAACCGTGTTTTTGAAGACAATCTTACTCGGCTACGAGTGATCAGCAAAGAAGAAAAAAGAAGAAGCAGCTTTCATTTTTAAAGTCCAGTAGTAAGGTCCTATGTCCTCTAGGAGAAACAATATAAGCCTACATTGATTCCTGCCCATTTGTTTAAAGCAATTTGAAGTAAAGGAGTCTGAAGTAAAGCGTTCTGTCATGGATGTTTTAGTTGAGATTCCTTGGGGTCCCTTCCAACTTTCCAATAGCATTTTAAAAGTATGATGTTAATGGGAGGTAAGGTATCCCTTTAATGGGAAGCCCAAACGCAGGACCTGGATGCAAGAACAACTCTCTCCACCCATGAATCCCAGAAACTGGGATTCAGAACTACGGCTGTCTCCAGCTGCTGTGCTTTTCAAAGGCTTTAAATTGTGGAGTTTCAATCACTAGCTAAAAGAAAAAGAAAGCCAGGCCTCTGGTCACACAATTTCCCCCAAATTTTGTTTCATTTTAAAAAACCTTTATTTGCAGATTTAAAAGAGAAAAAATAGCCTTATACAACGAATACAAATAGTAACAAAAATACAAATAGTAACAAAATAAGAATACACACAGCACATTATATACATAGTGCTCATCACATTAAGGATTTGGCCGGGCTGGTAAAGAAAAAGCATTTTATATGCAACACAACACTATGACACCAGATGGCACTGTGGAGTCCCGTCTTTCCCTCCCGGATTTTTCTGTTTAAATTCACAACACGTTTAAGTGAAACTCTTCTTTGATGTGCTCAGATCCAGTCCAAAAGGCATCCACACAAAAGTGGCATCTCTAAGACATATTCTCAAATGTAGCCAAGGCAATGCAAAAGGTTGTTATTTATCAAAATGTGTGTGCTGTGTACAAAACTAAGCAGAAATAGCTCATTGCATTGCATTTGTGGTTTAGCACGCTTGCCTTTCTGCACTGCTACACATGAGGCAGCCCAGGAGCCACAGGAATGATAGAAGACCTCACATCCTACTACCGGTACAATGCAATGCCAGTAAGTCATAATTGGGGGGGGGGGAATGTGACGCTAGAAATAAACAAGTCAATCAAAGTGATGCCCAATACTTCCTTTCATATACAATGGGACAGTGATAAATGATATTCAAAAACATCGAAGCCACGAGATGCTGCAGTACAACTCCCAATAGCCCCAGGCTGGTGCAAATCCTGTGTGGTTGTTCTGTATTTTGGTGCGAAGGTGGGTTTTTGCTAAAAAAAAACAGACCACCACCCAAGTTCTTTGGGGGAACCCAGTGGCTGTGATGCATGTGGCCGATGAGAATTGGAGTCCAAAATATTTGGAGGGCACCAGATTTTGAAGGTTGCTGTAATTATTCATGTGCTTTCTCCCGAAGGGATACCATCATATCCACACTCTCCTGGCATTCTTTGCTACAACCTAAAGCAGTCTGCTCTGAAGGATGCTGATCCCAAACTCATTTCCTGTGGGGATTCTTGAATGTGATTCATGGCTCTTAGCCAGACATAGGCAAACTCGGCCCTCCAGATGTTTTGGGACTACAACTCCCATCATCCCTAGTTAACAGGACCAGTGGTCAGGGATGATGGGAACTGTAGTCCCCAAACAGCTGGAGAGCCAAGCCAAGTTTGCCTATGCCTGCTTTTAGCCATTGAGTTTCTCCCATGTGCAAATTTTGTAATGTGAATTAACATGTGTATTCCACCAAAACCTCGATGTTTATAAAGTGCGTTCCTCTGCGTGAATTCTCTGGTGAAGTTTAAGACTTGATCCATGGCGGAAACTCTTCTCACACTGGGAACATTGATACGGCTTCTCCCCTGTGTGGATTCTGTGGTGCCTGTTCAGGTTTCCACTCCAGCTGAAGCTCTTTCCACACTCGAAGCATTTGTACGGCTTTTCCCCTCTGTGGATTCTTTCGTGCACTCTCAGGTACGTGCTCTGAACAAAGCTCTTTCCACACTCTGAGCATTTATAGCGCTTTTCGCCAACATGGACTCTCTGGTGTGCACTAAGGTCTGAACTGTGAGAGAATTGCTTCCTGTTCTCTGAATATTCATGTGGCTTTTCTCCCATGTGGATTCTCTGATGTTTAGTAAGGTTCATCCAGCCAATGAAACCCTTTCCACACTCTGAGCACATCAACAGTCTCTCTCCATTCTCAATATTCCTTTTCTTGCCTGCACGATGTTCTGCTAGTATTGGAACTTCATGGAAGCCAGCCCCCACCGAAGCCAAGCGTTTCTTCCTCCACTTCTGCTTTTGTTCAGTTGTCTTGCTTTGAGGAAAGTTTTCTCCATCCCTTTCACCCCCATCACCTGAAAGAATCAAGGAGGAACAGATCCTCAAATTAGGAAGGAAACTCAATGAATCAAAGAAAGTAGAAAATATTGAGTGGGGATGCAAATCCTTTCAAATACATTAAACAGCCTCTGATGGTGAAAAGGAAATAGTAACTGATACTGTTACACAAAGAGTCGGACACGACTAAACAACAATAACAACTGTTACACACGCCACATTATATATGTTCCGCATTTGTTGGAAATTGATATTTTATTTTTTATTTTTTTTATTTATTTTTTTTCGGTTACATAATACAAACAAATCTATATCTTTATTTCTCCTATTAACATTTACCTAAAGTTAAAATCCCAAAAAAAAACTATTGCTTACAGTTGCGTCAGAAAGGAGAGGAGCAATGGAGAAAGAGAAAAAACGGCTGAGAATTATCTTAGACATAAATAAAATCAACGATTAAAAGAGAAAAAAGAAAAAAGAAAAAAAGGAGAAAGGAAAAAAAGGGGGAAAAACAGACTAAGAAAAGAAGGAGGCAAGCCCCAGTTGACTGATTCAACAGTCATATCTTAAGCACTTAGTTACACCACATCTACTATAACTTCCACCGCACTTTGCACAGAATTTCAATCTTCTATACTTCTATGTCTTGTCCTCTTAGTACAATACACTAACTTCTGTTAGCAAAACTGAAGTCTTCAAATTCATACACAGTTATTCTAAGCATAGCCATGTTCTGTTGCCCAATCCTATTTTGTTTAAATAATCATTTAAGCACTCCCACTGTTCCTTAATTTTGTGTCTAGGTTTGTTACGAATCAGATCAGTTAATTTTGCTAGTTCTAAATATTCGCAAAGTTTGTCAATCCATTCTCCTCTCGTAGGTATCTTAGGTTCTTTCCATGATTTAGCAATGATCATCCTTGCTGCTGTTGCTGCATAAAGATATATATTGATCTTATCTGAAGGTATTTCATTATTAAGAATTCCCAATAAATAGGCTTCTGCTTTCTTACTAAACGGAGCTTTGATTAATTCTTGAACTTCCCTGTGTATCATTTCCCAAAATATTTTAATTTTGGGGCATGACCACCACATGTGGTATAACGTTCCGGTAGTTTGCCCACACCTCCAGCATTTGTCATTACTATTCTTATTTATTTTGGCTATTTTTTCAGGCGTTAAGTACCACCTATAATGCACTTTCATAAAATTCTCTTTTAAAGCATAGCAGGCTGTGAAATTAATTTGTTTATCCCAGAAATCTTTCCATTTTTTGTATTCAATCTGATAACCTAGATCTTTTCCCCATTTTTCCATGTATTTGTTCTTACTTTCTTGTTCCCAGTCCTGCTCATTTAAAAGTTTGTACATTTTCGAGAGGGTTTTTCCCTTGCTGTTGATGATTTCTGATTCAAATCTCGTTTTTGTTTCTCCAAATCCTCTTTCCTTTATATCTCTTTCAAATGTAGCTTTTAATTGATAGTATTCTAGCCAGGATATTCCTCTGTTCTTAAGATCATCATATTCTTTAAGTTTAATACTATCGTTGTCCTTTTCGGTAATTTCTCTATACGTAGGCCAGACCTCTTTCTTATAGCATCTTAATGTGGCACTAGTGGTTTTCAGCCCGTTTAATAACGGGCGCTAGAATCCTGGGGTTCGGAGAAGCGCTTGCGCAGCGCTTCTCCGAACCCTGGGACCTGTCATTGCTGTCGGCAGCAAGGGGACAGGAACGGAGGAGGAGAAAGCGCTGCTTTCTCCTCCTCCGTTCCTCTCCCGCAGCCGCCGTCAGCAAGGAGACCTCCCAGGGTTCGGAGAAGCGCTTGCGCAGCGCTTCTCCGAACCCTGGGACCTGTCATTGCTGTCGGCGGCAAGGGGACAGGAACGGAGGAGGAGAAAGCGCTGCTTTCTCCTCCTCCGTTCCTCTCCCGCAGCCGCCGACAGCAAGGAGACCTCCCAGGGTTCGGAGAAGCGCTTGCGCAGCGCTTCTCCGAACCCTGGGACCTGTCATTGCTGTCGGCGGCAAGGGGACAGGAACGGAGGAGGAGAAAGCGCTGCTTTCTCCTCCTCCGTTCCTCTCCCGCAGCCGCCGACAGCAAGGAGACCTCCCAGGGTTCGGAGAAGCGCTTGCGCAGAGCTTCTCCGAACCCTGGGACCTGTCATTGCTGTCGGCAGCAAGGGGACAGGAACGGAGGAGGAGAAAGCGCTGCTTTCTCCTCCTCCGTTCCTCTCCCGCAGCCGCCGACAGCAAGGAGACCTCCCAGGGTTCGGAGAAGCGCTTGCGCAGCGCTTCTCCGAACCCTGGAACCTGTCATTGCTGTCGGCGGCAAGGGGACAGGAACGGAGGAGGAGAAAGCGCTGCTTTCTCCTCCTCCGTTCATCTCCCGCAGCCGCCGACAGCAAGGAGACCTCCCAGGGTTCGGAGAAGCGCTTGCGCAGAGCTTCTCCGAACCATGGGACCTGTCATTGCTGTCGGCGGCAGGGGGACAGGAACGGAGGAGGAGAAAGCGCTGCTTTCTCCTCCTCCGTTCCTCTCCCGCAGCTGCCGACAGCAAGACCTCCTCCCAGGGTTCGGAGAAGCGCTTGCGCAGCGCTTCTCCGAACCCTGGGACCTGTCATTGCTGTCGGCGGCAGGGGACAGGAACGGAGGAGGAGAAAGCGCTGCTTTCTCCTCCTCCGTTCCTCTCCCGCAGCCGCCGTCAGCAAGGAGACCTCCCAGGGTTCGGAGAAGCGCTTGCGCAGCGCTTCTCCGAACCCTGGGACCTGTCCTTGCTGTCGGCGGCAGGGTGACAGGAACGGAGGAGGAGAAAGCGCTGCTTTCTCCTCCTCCGTTCCTCTCCCGCAGCCGCCGACAGGAAGCAGACATCCCTGGGACCCGTCCTTGCTGTCGGCGGCAGGGGGACAGGAACGGAGGAGCGCTTTCTCCTTCCTTCCTCTCCCCCAGCCGCCGACAGGAAGGACGCGCGCACTCTCCCCCCCGCCTCCTCCAACCGCCGCTCCTCACGGGCCAGGGAGGGTTGTGAGGAGGCCTTCGCCGGCCTCCACCCTCGCTTCCCTGACGTGCCCTGCAGTGAGGCGGTGTCCGGCGGGAGCGGCGGTTGGAGGAGGCAGAGGGGGGGGAGAGTGCGCGCGGGCAGTCTCTGCTGTCCAATCCCTGTGTCTCAGGGGTACATGCGCAGTACCTCAGGGACACACGGGACAACTGGACGCAGGGACATCTTGGACATTATTATATAGGATTAGCTTCCACCGGTGATGCCCACCAGGGAGTCCTATCTATGATTTTATCTTTAGTTCTTTCCCAGACCTCCCATAGGGCCCTCCTTAAGATGTGACTTTGAAATTCTTTGTTTTTCTTTCCTTTTTCATAAAACAAGTAACCATGCCACCCAAAGATCTTGTTTACCCCCTCTAGTTCCAGAATATCCGATTTTTTTAACGTTAACCAATCTTTTATCCAGGTCCAGCAGGCTGCCTCAAAGTATTTTTTCAAGTCTGGTAGGGCAAATCCCCCGATCTTTCTGGGGTTCGTTAATATCTCTGCCTTCATCCTTGCCTTTCTTCCCTGCCAAATGAAGTCCGTCAAGTCTTTTTGCCACTCTTTTAGATATTTGGTTCCAATTAATATGGGAATGTTTTGAAACAGGAACAGAATTTGGGGGAGAATCACCATCTTAATCATAGATACCCTACCCCAAATGGATAGGTTCATACACTTCCATTTTACCAATTTTTTCTTTACTTCTTTCCATTTCTCGATGTAATTATCCTTCAATAAATTTGTGTTCTTGTTAGTTATCTGAATCCCTAGGTAGTTGACTTTTTTCTCAATTTTAATCCCTGTTATTTTTTCCAAACTCTCTTGATCCTTTACTCTCATATTTTTCGTTAGCATTTTCGATTTGTCTTTGTTTAACCTAAATCCTGATACTTCCCCAAACTTCCCCATCTCAATCATTCCTGTTACAATTCCTTCCTCCGGATTTTCGGTCATAATGATTAGATCGTCAGCGAACGCTTTAGTTTTAAAACAGTAGGCTCCTAATTTTATTCCTTTAATCGCTTTGTTTCCCCTAATTGCTATCAGTAAAGTCTCCAGGGTTGTGATGAATAACAGGGGGGACAGGGGGCAGCCCTGTCTTGTACCCCTCTCTATGCTAAATTCTTCGGTGAGTTCATTATTTATAATTAACCTTGCTCTTTGTTCACTATAAATTGCTTTGATTCCCCTTAAGAACCTTTGCCCCAGTTTTAGATTTTCACAGGTGTTTATCATAAAATCCCAAGACACACGGTCAAAGGCTTTCTCCGCGTCAACTAACAGCATTGCTGTCGCCATGCTTGGTTTAAAATCTAAATATTCCATTAAATCAATAATTACCCTGATGTTATCCTTAATTTGTCTCTCGGGAAGGAAACCCGCTTGATCTTTTCCAATTATCCTAATTAATACACTCTTTAGTCGATTTGCTAATATTCCGGTAAATATCTTGTAATCAATATTTAATAAAGATATTGGTCTAAAGTTCTTAATTAATTTCACATTTGAGTCTCCTTTGGGAATCAACGTTATTAATGCTTCTTGCCAGGACTTTGGTAATACGCCTTTCTCCAAAACTCCATTCATTATTTCCTTTAATCTCGGTGTTACCACTTCTTCTAATATCTTATAGTACTTGACGGAGATTCCGTCAGGGCCTGGCGATTTCCCTTCTTTCAATTTCTTAATCATATTTCTGATTTCCTCCTCCTGAATTTCAGCATTTAAAAGTTGAAATTCTTCCTCATTAATTTCTGGTAATTTATTTCGGGCCAAATAATTCTGTATTGCTTTCTCGTCTTTCCCTTCCTCCTTGTAAAGTGTTTTATAATAATTTATAAATCTTTCCTTAATTTGTTGTGGGTCCGTAATTTCTAGATCTTCTTCCATTATTTTATTTATTATTCTATCATTCTGTTTTTCCTTTAGTAACCAAGCTAGCATTTTTCCGGGTTTATTAGCGGATTCAAAATATCTCTGTTTCGTCCAAAGTATTTTATTTCGAACTTCCCTGTTTACTATTTCTGAGAGGTGGTTTTGTAATCTTTTCACATGTTGTCTTAATTCCTCGTTTTTGGGATCTTTCGTTAAATCTTTTTCTTTATCCCTAATTTGTTTATTCATTTCCATTATATTTTTCTCTTTCTCTTTTTTTATCTTAGTCATTTGTTGAATACTGAACCCTCTCATATAGGCTTTACTTGCCTCCCAGATTGTTCTTTTGTCTGTGTCCTGTCTTTCATTTATTTCAAAGTATTCTTTCAGGGTATCTTTGGCTTTCTTAACTCTTAGTTCGTCCCTCCAGATCTCGTCATTTAATCTCCACCTTCCACTCATGTTATTCCTAAACTTCAATTGAATCAATACCGGGTTGTGATCTGATATCGATCTGTTCTGTATTTCTGCTTTATCTAACTTCAGCATTAACTTTTTCGTTAGCCAAATTGAATCTATCCTTCCCCCTGACCTATTGGCTTCGGAGTAATGTGTGATATCTTTTACCGTGGGGTTTTTAGTTCTCCAAGCATCATACAGCTCAAAATTCTCGATTAGTTGAAAAAAAGAGAGGGGTAATTTACCTGAGTTACTGGACCTTTCTTTGGGTGTTCTATCCATTTCCGTGGAAATAACTCCGTTCATATCCCCCATCAGTATCATATTTTCCCCCATATAGTTCCATAACCTCTCCTCTACACTTTTAAAAAACTCATCTTTTCTGGTGTTTGGGGCGTAAATCCCTATTACAATCACCTTCCCGACCTTAGAACATATCTCCACTCCTATCACTCTCCCTTCTTCATCACTAAATAGCAACTGGGGTTTTAATGTTGGGTTAATATATAACACCACCCCCCTTTTCTTCTCCTTTCCTGCTGTCACAAAATCTACTCCCAGCCTACTGTTCTTTAACACTCTCACATGGTTCTTACAAATGTGTGTTTCTTGCAAACACACTATATCACATTTTTTCTTCTTCAGTAAATATTCTATTTTGTTTCTTTTAAATTTCCCATTCATTCCGTTCACATTCCACGATACACATTTCATCTTTTACAGAACCTTTATTACTATATTAACATAAATTAGTTTGCGCTTTCACACCTTAATTCTCACCTTGGGATTCAAGAGGCACGTCAGAAAGGTCAAGGGCAAAGGGTTCCCCCCCCCCTCTAGTTGGATCTACACAGAAAATAATGATAATAAAAAATACTAGACAAATTAACGTTACCCAAGAAACGGAGAAGAAACAATAAACAAAAGCTTCAACTATAAAATAAAATACGGAAATCAAAAATAAAGGGTAGGCTGATCTATTCCCCCTGAAATTATACTAGTTCGTACTAATCATCTATTAATTTCAAAAACCACTACAGTTCTTACTCTAAAAATTTTTCTCCGCCTAGTTCTTCACAATACTTCCTCCAAAAGCTCTTCGTATCGTCTACTGATTTAAAGTAACGTCTCCTCTCTTTGTAAGTAAACGAAAGTCCCTCCGGGAGTTCCCATTTAAACAATATGTTATTATTCCTCAATGCCGTCGTTAAGAATTTGTAATTGTCCCTCTTTTTCAATATGCGGACCGGAGTCTCTTTCATTATCTCAACCCCCCTTCCTTCTATAATTAGTGGCTCAGTTCTGCTTTTTTGTAAAAGTTTGTCCCTCAGCAATCTTGAGTTCAGAAATAGCAGGCAATCTCCCGGACCACTTCTAGTCTTGTTTTTGTTTGGTCTTATCCTATATATTTTGTCAATGTCGAGAGTCAGGTCATCCTCCTCCACCCCCAACCAGGCTGCCAGCTCTTTAGTCAATTTGGTTGCTATTTCCTCATCCTGTGATTCTTTCACTCCTTTCACGCGGAGAATCATCTCTTTTTGCTTCATTTCCAGCACTGCCATGGAATCATAAATTCCTTCTTGAATTTTCTTTAATTCACTTACTTCTTCTTTGTGTTTTTCCTGAAGCCTTTTCAGCTCTCTTTGTTCCTGTTGAACTTTTTTCACTATCTCATCCTGTTTCTGTGATTTAGTTTGGATTTCTTGGAATGATGTCTCTAGCTCCTTATACTTTTTAGTTTGTTGATTAACTTGTTCTGTAAGTTCTATAATTAAATTTGAGTTTTTCTCAATTTTAGATCCCATCATTTCCATTTTCCCATCCATTATTTTTATATTCCCATCTAGACTTGCTATCTTGTCACCTAGGTTCTTTTCCATTCTTTCCATCAATGCTATTAGCTCTTTCATATCTGAGTTGGTTTCTCCCTCCGCGATTGATGTTCTACGCAGTTGGTTTTGTGCAGAACCAAGTCCACTTACCCTGTTTCTCATATTTTAAGACATACCCATAAAATAAGCCATAGCAGGATTTTTAAGCATTCAAGGAATATAAGCCATACCCCGAAAATAAGACATAGTGATAGGCGCAGCAGCAATGCCGGCCGCGGCAGGAGGAGGAGGAAAAAAATAAGACATCCCTTGAAAATAAGCCATAGTGTGTTTTTTTGAGGAAAAAATAAATATAAGACGTGTCTTATAATATGAGAAACACGGTATTGTTTGATGCTTCTTTGAGCCCATCTGATCTTGAGCTTTATCTCTCTCTTTGTGTCTTTCCTTTATTTCAATTTTCAATTTTTGGGGGGTTTTACTTCAAAGGGTTGGTTAGGCAGTTTTTACATCTGGGAATTCCCTTTGAGTTAGTCTCTAACAGTCCATATTATATTTTCTAACCATTCTTGTTTTAATAATGTAGTTGTCCTGCTCCAGGCGTGTTGTGCTGAGTTAATATTTCACCCCTTGGATGGTTGTTATTTTATTTTCCCAGCAGGGGTTAACAGTCTTTTTTTTGTTTTTTATTAGTTTTGAGTTTGGTTTGGGTGTCGTTTACCTGCTCACCACTGGTGTCGCTGTTGCGGGAGGTCTCTCTTTGCACACTGCTCTCGCCTCCTCTTCTCTTCCTTCCTCGTAGTGCCACTAATTCCGGTGGCGCCAGCGGTGTTTGCAGCTCTTAAAGGTACCTCCTCTCTTTTCTTTCTTTCTTATCCCTTCCCAAACACTCTTAATTAGTTCTCAGTCTCTTAATTTCTCAATTGCCGTTGTTATTACTTCAGTAGTTGTTGTTTTCAACGATACTAAGTTGTTGTTTCGGCGATACTAAATTTCAGTCTTTGAGCTCGATGAGGGGGATACTGTAAAAACCTCTCGGAACGTATCGTCGTTCGTCCCGTTCTGTATGTAGACTCTCACCTCCCTTTCCTTCACTCGTTCTTGGTTAAATTCTCGAATCTTTCCAAGTCTTATTTTCAGTATATACGGAAAAAAACGTCTCTGTATGTTATTTGGACATTCAGACGCTGTGCTTGGTTACGGCCCCCCTCGCGCGTCTCAGTTGCACTTGTTTAGTTTAAAACACTTTTAAGTCTCTTCCCCCTCTCGCGTCTCACAATTAGCGTTCAGGTTTCCTTTGTCCTTTTCCCAGAGAGGGGGACTTAAATTTGCTATTGTTGAATAAAAAGCTCGGGAGAGCTTGGCGTTCTTTAGTCGGGCTCTTCGGGCGTTTTCCGCAGACAAAGGATTGTTGCCCTTTAGCGTCGGAGTTCCCTGCTTCCCCTTACCTTCAACCTTTCGGGGTTAAAAGCCGGAGTATTTTCGGGGCTCCTCTTTGACGCAGCCTTGGGCTATTGCCCTCAGGATTCCCCCCTGAGGTCGGGAGACTTACGCCTAGCCCCCGTTTAGCTTTGCCGGCGTTCAATCTGCCTCAAAGGTTACCAGAGCGCAGATCGCCGCCCGAACTCCAGAGCGCCTTTTTGGCACCTGCTTAAAACATTTTTGCTCAGACCAGTCTACCTAGATATCTAGAATACTGATGTGCTTGTAGTTTATTACTATTTTTAATCTTTTGAATTTACCCTTGTTTTCTGTTTTAACTGGGCGAAGCACAACCCAAATCCTGCAGGGGAATAGCTGTAGTTTGATGATACAACATGTGCCTTGCTTTGAGGTTTTTCTATAACCAAGCACCAAATATTTTTGTGTGTGAAACAAGTAGCATAAATTATTAGCATTAGTAAATCTATTACGCACCCTCCACCAGGAAGTCCTGGGGTGGTTTACAAAAATCCAAAATTCGTAATTTTAAAAAGGATTTTAGAAAATATTATAGTCCCAGGGAAGGGGCGGGCTCTCAAAACATGTCTCAGGTCTCAAGGCCAGGGTAGAGAGCTACGTCTGCAGCATTCAGTTACAGGTAAGAGAAAACAGGTAAGTTTTTATAAAGATGTTTTTTAAACTGAGGGGAGCCCCTGCTGTTTCTTTCAGAAGTAAATTCCAGAGCGCAGGAGACACCACTAAAAAGGTCCTGTCTCCCTCTGGTGCCCACCAGTTTAATTAAGGAGGGCGTGAAAGTCTGGTCTCACAGAAATAAAAATGTCTGCCAGGTATCTGCATGGCTTGCTAGGCCAAAAATGCAGGGAGTCCCATCTCAATTAAGCACCTACCTGCTAATGTCTCTTGTTCTTCCGAGCCCTCAATGAATGCATTTTCCCATTCTTTCTGCGATGTGATGCCAGATCTGGAAATTGGTAGTCCTTTTTTTTTGAAAGAAATAAGATATTTTTATTTATTCAATTTATATACTCCCCTTTATCAGGGTGGAGTACAACATTAAAACACATTGCACAGCATCAATGACAAAAAGCATACTGACAGACACCTAATTATGATCATAATAATAGTCCTGCTCCACACACTTTTGCCGGTCATAGATTATTTAATAGGCATAGGCCTGGGTAATGGTATAATGCTGCCTTAAAAGTATAGCATGGATGTGTTAGGTTTTTCCTTTAAGACTGATGTGGTCAATGGTGCTACACAGAGATGTGTGTTTGCAACCTTGATCTGAATGTTAACACACCTGTGAGCTTTTGCTAATTTGAATAATTGAAGGTAGAGTTTGCTTACTGTAATGTGATTGGGTAATTGACTATTTTGAATTCTGTATTTAAGCAAATGGTTCATGGGTGTGGTGGTGGTGATGTATTGTGAAATGAGAGGAAAGGAGTAGAGGAGTGTGTTGTATATAATTGTAAATAAAAGCAAGCAAAGATACTGAAGACGACTTTGTTATTTCGTCAACCCTGCCGCTGTTGCCACTCGGTTGGTGCGTATTTTGCCCAACAGGATGGGGCCAGAGCTTATTTATTTGAATCCCCTTGACCTGCACTTTCACAGCATATATCAAGGAGGCTTGTGGCATAAATTCAATTAAATCAGAATAAATATCTGTAAAATGGTAAGCCAGTAAGCTTAATGGGATATGATATATAATGAATTGAAAAGGATGTTCAAAATAACCTTTGTAAAAAAAACAAAACCAGAAGCTTTTCTTTTGGGAGTTACAGGGACAGAACTACCTAAATTGTATTGAAATTTATTTATGATGAATTAATTTATTTAGGAAATCAAGATAAACTTTTTCTAAAAGAATGGAAACGCCTTATTGAATATTTACAGATAAATTGCAAACAGATAAAAACACCAGCAGGGTTACTGTAATAACCTGCAGTTTCATACCAGTTTATATTTAAAGTAGGTAATTAAATGAGCAAATTAAATGAATTTGGATATGCAGAAGATATTAAAAAATAAATTTAAGGAACCGCAGAAAGAGGGGGAATGGAGTCAAACTTTGAAATGTTAAAATGATTGTGAAATTAAAGAAATGTATAAATTTGAAAAGAATAAATAAACTTTAAAATAATAAAAAATAAATATCTGTAAAACGTGTTTACAAACACCAATAAAACAGCAACAGATACTAGCTGGCTGAAAGGGGGGGGGATCCATATTGTAAATATGTGACTAAAAGGTACAGTTTTTAAGAGACATCTGAAAGAAGGCAGGGATGGCTCCTGCCGAACCTCCTCAGGCAGGGAGTTCTGCAGGGTGGAGCCTGCCACACTAAAGGCCCTTGTCAGCTACTGTCACACGCTGTGTCGTTTCCCACAATGCACTGCCGCATAAAAGAGCAGCAACTATTCCTCCTCTCGGGATCTATCAGGCAAAAGCAAGAAGAAGCCTTACCTAAAGATACCAGATTCTCATAATTCTCCTCCATGACTTCTTTGTGCAGCACTCTCTGGCCCGGATCCAGCAAAGCCCATTCGTCCTCTTTGAAACGAACTGCCACCTCCTCAAGGGACATGGGAACCTAAAAGAGGGATGTCCCATCAAATCCCACACCTCTTGCGGGGTCTGAAAAAGGAACCCGGGGGGTCCCCTGCCCACTTCCCCAACGATTCCACCCACCCCGTACCTGTTCCAATTGGGCAGAAGCCATTTCCAGTCCGGCACAAAGAGGAGGAGGTCTAGAAGGAACCTCTGGGGTCATCTCGCTGTCTCCAAAAGTTGTTTGACATCCTATTGGGAAGACGAAGAAAACGGGGAGGCATTTTAGGCTCTGTAATTTAGCCCAAATGCTAATCTAGTAGGCATCCATGTTGGGTGTGGTGTCTCTTTGTTCTAAGCTGCTGAAGAGAATGGGTGTGTTATTCTCCATCTCCAGCAATATAGCCTGAGGCTAAAAGAGGCTGCAATGGAGAAGAGAGCTCTGATTTTAACTTGGAATACACAGTATTTGTGAACTAAGTTATTATGCTTTATGCTATGAGCAGTGTAAGAGTTATGACGCTAAGTAAATGCAACTTCTGTTCTTTAAGTTGTCTGAAGTTATATTCTGTGAGCAAAGCTTCTGAACTACATTTTAGGACTGGATAATTTTTAGTTCAATACAAGGGTGAGTTTTGTTCATCCAGCAGCTTCCACGTGCGCAAAATTAATAATATCAATAGGGAGGCCACCTGAGTGGAAATCCATGAGGTGGAAAGGCCATAACTTGGTGGAAAAGCATCTCCCCAGCATCTCTAGGATAAATAAGACTCCTTGCCTGAATCCCTGGAGAGTCACTACTAGTAATTGTGGTTGGTTTCATTCAGAATAAGGCAGCTTTCTTTGTCCCTCATCTTTCTCTGCATGCAAATATATATGGATGGTTTGTATTTCTATGCAGTCTGAACCCACTGAAACAAAGCTGATCTTTAAATGAGGTGGACTACAAAGAGAGGTGTCTCCACCCAACAAGGATTCCTGAGAGGATACATTAATGCAACCCACAGGATCCAGGCATATTCAAGAGAAGGAGAGACCATGCTGAAACCTGCTCCTTTATGGTCCTCACCCAGAGAGGTGGTGTCCATGTCAGCCTCCTGCTTGATCTCCCTGAACAGTGGCCTCTCGGTGGCATCCTGCAGGATGTTCTCTGCCTTCATGAAACGTGAGGTTGCTTTGGATGACATCTCCTGCACCTGAGATAGGAGCCCATGCAAGGTAGTGGGGGGGGGGAGAGAGGAAACAGGTCAGGCAAAGGCCAGGGGTGCCATTAAATAACAGAAGATGAGTAAATGTTCAAGTATTAAGTTACTATTCCCGTATTGGCCCGTATATAAGCCACACTCCCCCCCCAATTGCGATCTTGAAAAGTTAAAGTGCAACTTATATTCGCCACCTTACAAGAAAGTATCGGGTATGCAGCCAGGAGTGCAGCATTGCAGTGCCTGTCCCAAATGTAGTCCGCCGTCTTCTCCCCCAAGGCCAGGAAGGGAGAAAGCGAGGAAGGGAGCGGCTTATATTTGGGTATTGTCTCCCCCCCCCCCGCCTTAACTTTTCAATGTACATCATATCTGGGCCAATATTAATAATTAATTAATAATTATTTACCCTCCCTTTCACTCTAAGGTCCCAGAGTAGGTAGCAGCATTAATAAAAAGGTAAAGGTAAAGGGACCCCTGACCATTAGGTCCAGTCGTGACCGACTCTGGGGTTGCACGCTCATCTCGCATTATTGGCCGAGGGAGCCGGCGTATAGAATCCAGGTCATGTGGCCAGCATGACAAAGCCGCTTCTGGCGAACCAGAGCAGCACACGGAAACGCCGTTTACCATCCCGCTGTAGCGGTTCCTATTTATCTACTTGCAGAGCTTGGAGTGCAGCGACTGAGGAAGGAGCAGAAGGGCTGCTGCCTCTTGGATTTGGGTGACTGTTCAGGCTTGTGTGGGTGTTTGTTTCTGGCTGTGACCTTGTTTGTTTCTGGCTGTGACCTTTCACCTAGAAGTGTGAGTCAGGAAGTTCAGGTGATTAGCTGTGGGCGGAGCTAGTCAGAGCTTGGAGTGCAGCGGCGCGCGCCGCAGTTTGACCCATCTTTTTGATCTAGGGCAGCAAGTCTGACACGTTTGTTAGGGGGGACCTAGGCCTCTTCCTCTTTCCCCCTTGACTTCAAGGTTTTCAAGATGGAGGTGGAGGGAACAACCGTTGTCACCTGCAATTCCTGTGCAATGTTTGTTTTCTTGCCAAAGGATGTGGGTAGCTACACGTGCAACAATTGCAAGTTGGTTGCCCTACTAGAAAACAAGGTTGCCCTTCTGGAAGAGAAGGTGCAGCAGCTTCAGGGGCGTGTATCTACGCTCCAGAGAATTAAGGAGCTGGAGCTTTTCTTGGATGCAGCAGAGCACACTGTCTGCACCAAGGAGGAGACAGGGGATCTCCCTGAGGAGGAGGTCAGTTCCCCAACACAGCAGCCAGATGTATGGAGGAACGTGACTCATAGAAGTAGAAGGCCCAGGGATCGCTCTGAGTGCTTAGAATTACACAACCGTTTTGAAGTGCTGATGGAAGACGAGGAACAGACTCCACCTGAGGATCTCTCCCTCATCACAGTTGATGAGGAATATGAAGACGAGCAGCAAAGTCAGTCCTCCGGGAATATGCAGGTAACCTTGGAAGGGACAGCACATGGAAGAATCCCAACCAAGCCTATGAAGAGGCGTGTAGTGGTGATAGGGGATTCCCTACTGAGGGGTACAGAAGCAGTGATCTGTGGGCCTGACAAGATGTCTCGAGAGGTGTGCTGTCTACCTGGGGCCAAGATCAAAGATGTAACAGAACGGCTGCAAGGAATCATAAAACCCACCGACAAATACCCCTTCCTTTTGGTGCATGTGGGAACCAATGACACTGCAAGCCATAGCTTACAGAAGATCAAAAATGATTATGAGGCTCTGGGCAGGAAGTTGAAGCAATTAGATGCACAAATTGTCATCTCTTCTGTCCTCCCAGTTGAACGACATGGCCCAGGGAGAGAGGGAAAAATAGGGGAAGTGAACAACTGGCTTCGCAAATGGTGCAAACAGGAACGGTTTGGATTCCTAGATCACGGTCTGCAGTTTCTTGAAGATGGACTTCTGGCAAGTGATGGACTGCACCTCACAAAAGTTGAGAGGAATGTTTTTGCCACAAAACTCAAAAACCTCATCAGGAGGGCTTTAAACTGACTTATGTGGGGGAGGGAGACAGTGGTCCTGAAGGTAGGAGTCTATCAAATGCTGAAGGTGATCATCCAAATGTCAAGGACCAAATGGAGCAAGCAGCATGCAGACCTAGTGGTGGGACGAAAATATCCTTAAATAAGAGACATGGGGGAATGATCAACGGTCTTCAATGTCTGTATACTAATGCACAGAGCATGGGAAATAAACAAGATGAACTTGAGCTCTTGGTACAGCAAACTAAATATGACATAATAGGCATCACTGAAACCTGGTGGGATGAGTCTCATGACTGGAATGTAGTAATAGAGGGATACAATCTATTTAAGAGAAATAGACCAAACAGGAAAGGAGGAGGAGTAGCTTTATATGTTAGGGATATGTATACCTGTGAAGAGATCCAGGATTTAAAACTTCAAAGCCAAATTGAGAGTATCTGGGTCAAAATTAAGGGAGAGAAAAACAACAGTGATCTCATTGTGGGAGTTTACTATAGATCCCCAAGCCAAACTGAGGACACAGATGATGCCTTCCTGGAACAGATGGCCAAGCATTCCAAAGGAAGTGAGATAGTAGTAATGGGGGATTTCAACTATCCTGATATTTGTTGGATGTCAAACTCAGCCAAGAGCATAAGGTCGAACAGATTCCTCACTGGCCTTGCAGACAACTTCATTGTCCAGAAAGTGGGAGAAGCAACAAGAGGATCAGCCATTTTAGATCTGGTCCTAACCAATAGTGATGACTTGGTTAGTGGGGTAGAAGTGGCAGGATCATTAGGTGGGAGTGACCATGCTCTTCTGGAGTTTATTATCCAGCGGAAAGGAGCAACCAAGCATACTAAGGTCCAAATTCTAGACTTTAAGAAAGCCAACTTCAGAAAACTTAGGGAAACGCTGGGTGAAATCCCATGGACAGTAATACTAAAAGGGAAGGGAGTTCATGATGGTTGGGAGTTTGTTAAAAGGGAGATATTAAAAGCACAACTTCAGGCAATACCAATGAGACGGAAACATGGAAGGTGCCTAAAGAAGCCAGGCTGGCTATCTAAAGAACTTTTGACTGAGTTAAGATTTAAAAGGGATATGTACAAAAAATGGAAAAGGGGGGAAATCTCCAGAGAGGAATTCAAACATATAGCCAGCACGTGTAGAGACAAAGTCAGAAAAGCTAAAGCACAGAATGAACTCAGGCTCGCTAGAGAGGTTAAAAGCAACAAAAAGGGCTTTTATGGGTATGTCCGTAGCAAAAGGAAAAACAAGGAAACAGTGGGGTCACTCAGAGGAGAAGATGGTGAAATGCAAACAGGGGACAGAGAAAGGGCAGAACTCCTCAATGCCTTCTTTGCCTCAGTCTTCTCCAAGAAAGAAAACAACGCCCAACCTGAAGAATATGGAGCAGATGATTCAGCAGGGGAAACACAGCCCAGAATAAGTAAGGAGGTAGTACAAGAATACTTGGCTAGTTTAGATGTATTCAAGTCTCCAGGGCCAGATGAACTACATCCAAGAGTATTAAAAGAACTGGCAGAGGTGATTTCAGAACCACTGGCAATAATCTTTGAAAATTCCTGGAGAACAGGCGAAGTTCCAGCAGACTGGAGGAGGGCAAATGTTGTCCCTATTTTCAAAAAGGGGAAAAGAGAGGACCCAAACAATTACCGCCCAGTCAGCCTGACATCAATACCAGGAAAGATTCTAGAGCAGATCATTAAGCAAACAGTCTGTGAGCACCTAGAAAGAAACTCTGTGATCACTAAAAGTCAGCATGGGTTCCTGAAAAATAAGTCATGTCAGACTAATCTGATTTCATTTTTTGACAGAATTACAAGCCTGGTAGATGAAGGGAACGCTGTGGATGTAGCCTATCTTGATTTCAGCAAGGCCTTTGACAAGGTGCCCCATGATATTCTTGTAAAGAAGCTGGTAAAATGTGGGCTAGACAATGCTACCATTCAGTGGATTTGTAACTGGCTTACTGACCGAACCCAAAGGGTGCTCATCAATGGCTCCTCCTCATCCTGGAGAGTAGTGACTAGTGGGGTGCCACAGGGTTCTGTCTTGGGCCCAGTCTTGTTCAACATCTTTATAAATGACTTGGATGATGGGCTTGAGGGCATCCTGAGCAAGTTTGCAGATGACACCAAATTGGGAGGGGTGGCTAACACCCCAGAGGACAGGATCACACTTCAGAATGACCTTAACAGATTAGACAACTGGGCCAAAGCAAACAAGATGAATTTTAACAAGGAGAAATGTAAAGTACTACACTTGGGCAAAAAAAATGAAAGGCACAAATACAGGATGGGAGACACCTGGCTTGAGAGCAGTACATGTGAAAAGGATCTAGGAGTCTTGGTAGACCACAAACTTGACATGAGTCAGCAGTGTGATGCAGCAGCTAAAAAAGCCAATGCAATTCTGGGCTGCATCAATAGGAGTATAGCATCTAGATCAAGGGAAGTAATAGTACCACTGTATTCTGCTCTGGTCAGACCTCACCTGGAGTACTGTGTCCAGTTCTGGGCACCACAGTTCAAGAAGGATACTGATAAGCTGGAACGTGTCCAGAAGAGGGCAACCAAAATGGTCAAAGGCCTGGAAACGATGCCTTATGAGGAACGGCTTAGGGAGCTGGGTATGTTTAGCCTGGAGAAGATAAGGTTAAGGGGTGATATGATAACCATGTTCAAATATATAAAAGGATGTCATATAGAGGAGGGAGAAAGCTTGTTTTCTGCTGCTCCAGAGAAGCGGACACGGAGCAATGGATTCAAACTTCAAGAAAGAAGATTCCACCTAAACATTAGGAAGAACTTCCTGACAGTAAGAGCTGTTCGGCAGTGGAATTTGCTGCCAAGGAGTGTGGTGGAGTCTCCTTCTTTGGAGGTCTTTAAGCAGAGGCTTGACAGCCATCTGTCAGGAATGCTTTGATGGTGTTTCCTGCTTGGCAGGGGGTTGGACTGGATGGCCCTTGTGGTCTCTTCCAACTCTATGATTCTATGATTCTATGATTTTGACGTGCTTTCGAACTGCTAGGTTGGCAGAAGCTGGGACCAAGCAACGGGAGCTCACCCCGTCACAGGGATTCGAACCGCCGACCTTCTGATCAGCAAGCCCTAGGCTCAGTGGTTATACTAAAAACAATTCAAAACTTGGATTCATAAAAGTAAGGTGAGCCCCAAAAGCATACACCTCAAAAGCTAGGGTAAAAAATGAGCATCACCAGCATTCGCTGGAAGCTGTATAGTGCAGGTAACCCGATGTACCTCTATGGGGAAGGAATGCCACAGCTTAGGGGCCACCACAGAGAAGGCCTTCTGCCTCCCACCAAACCTCTGAGGGTGGAGGAACTACCAAGAGGGCCCCCCATCTGCTAATCCTAGCACCTGAGAGGATCTGGTAATTTATCAGCTGGAAGATTGATCAGTGAATCCAAATACAACTAAAGGATTGGGGCCTTGGAATTACCAGAGCAAAACAGTCTCTCACCTCAGCCTCCTTCTGGTCTTCCGCTTGGCTCATGAGAAAGCCTTCGGCCAGGGCCACTGCCTGGGAACTGGTCTCCACTCCACATTCCCTGACCCAGCTCTCCATCTCCGGGGGGAGGACAGCCAGGAACTGCTCCAGGATCACCAGGTCCAGCATCTGAGCCTTGGTGTGCCTCTTCGGCTCCAGCCACTGTTGGCAAAGGCGGTGGAGTTGGCTGCAAAGCTCTCGGGGTCCCTCGGCCTCCTGGTAGCGGAAATGCCTGAAACGTTGGCGCCGAGCGTCTGAGCTGAGGACGTCCTCCTCACCCAGGATCTCCTGTGCGGTTCTGTTTGAGGATGTCACACTGCCCCTCACCTGGATGGTGTGAGGAGTTACCCTTGCTTTTTCCCCTGTGTCAGTTGCCACAGAGTCTTGCTCTTCCATCTTTCCTCCACAGGGACTGTCATTTGCCTTTCTTTTCTGCCTAGGAGGGAAGGAGTGTGTTGTATTGCTGCTTCTTTTGGCCTCGTCAGCCACATCTTTGTGGCATTTCATGAGGTGACTGTGCATCGCGGTGGTGGTTCCCACCTGCTGGCAACCGCTGGGCTTCCCAAGACTAACAGTTTGATGGCACAGATTGCGATGGACCACAGATTTGCTATTGGAATCCTTGGTGAAGAGCTTCCGCACAAAGGACGTTTTCCCATGATGGGCTGGTGGCTCCATGTTGGTGGCAACCTTGGGCTCAAAGGATCCAGAGCAGGTGGAGGAGTTGACTAGGGAGTGGGGCCTTTTGAAGCCAGAGGCTCCTCCTTCCTTGAGTACTGGTAGTGCCCTTTCCTCTGCACGGTCCTCCTGTACCAGCACGGTGTTGCCATCCCTTGACTCAAAATCTTGACTGCTGGTGCTCTCTAGCAAAGTGAATCCCCTCGGCTGGCATGCTACACAAGCCAGCGAAGTGGATTGCAATCTAGAAGTGCCTGACTTGTTCAGAGCGGGCGTCAATCCTAAAGTCCCTGAGACAGACCGGGTGCGAGGCCTGGAAGATGCAGTCTTGCCACTTCCTGACGCCTTATCAAGGACATCTCTGTGCTTTCTCATCATGTGACTGTGCATTGCAGTGGTTCCCACCAGCTGGCAACCGTCAGGCCTCCCGAGGCGAACCGCCCCATGGCAGAGACGGCACTGGACCACAAATTTGCTTATTGTCGTGAAGTATCTCCACACGGAAGAGATCCTCTGCCTTTTTGCTGGTGGCTCCATAGCGGTGGCATCCTCTGGCTCAAGGGATGTGGAGGAGGACTGTCTTAGGGGGCATCTGCTTCTATGCAGCTCTGGGACCACGCCTGGGGTGCTGCTCAGGGGAACTTTGCCACGATGGGCTGCAGCTTGTGCTGGAAGTGGCAAGTTCAGCGTGTTGAAACCGGAAGATTCCTTCTCTTCCTCCACACTGCTCTCCAGTGCCAGAATGAAATTCTCATCCTCCGACTCAGAAAGATCCTCTTGGGAAGACTCCAGTGGAGATTCTTCAGTAGGGTTTTGGGAACCGCTCCATGCCTCTTGTATGCTGAGCTGTGGTCCCAAGCAGTTCCTTTCGATTGTCCTCTCCATCTTATTCTGCAGGTTGCCCATTGCGTAAGAGGTAGTCACTGTGAATCAATCCAGCCGAGTCTAATTTTTTTTGGGGGGGGGGGCGGGGAGAAAGAGAAAAAGAATAAATCAATCACTGCTTTTCAATAGAAGCACCCATTAAAATCTAAGGGAAGGGAATTTGTATGAGCTTTAATGTGCACTGTTCATCCAAGGATAAAATTGTCGGAGGCTCCTTATTTCCCAAGTCAGAATCTGTTTATAAATGTCAGTTGCGAAATCAGCTTTTCAAACTATAATGTATTTATATATTCCCACAGAGACATATAAATATGAAGCAGGCACTGGCTGATAAAGGTTTATGACATAAAAAACCTGTTTTTTAAATTCCCAAAGACTCTTTTTTTTTGCTGCTTATTCATAATGACTGTGAGTGACAACCCCACCCCTATAGCTTTCACCAAGTGCTTATAGTCCCGGAAAATATTCAAAAGTTTTTATTTATATTTATACTTAATTTATATATTTAAAATATATTTAATATTATTGGAGGCTCTCAACAGCAGTTTGAGACTTCCTTACAGCTTGGCAGCTTGGTGCTTCCAGGAAAGCGGGTGGTGCAAGAGTTAACGAATAAGCATCCCAAAGGATACGGGCCTCTCAGCAATACTGCCTCTCAGTAATTTGTATGGATAACCTCGTATGCATTGAACATTTTGTTATGCGTTTGGCTCCCATGAATTCCTGTGCCCAGCATTTGTTGGAACAGAAGTTTAATCAATGCTTGGAGTTCCAGACATGGGTTTAAGCACGTGCAAAAATATAAGACAGGTACGTTCCCCATGTCCAGGAGATCACCTGAAAGGCCATTGACACATAAAACATGGATCACACAGGGGACTATGTCATTCTGGCAAATGTGTGAAGCCCCTCCCAGATGCCTGTGTTAGTTAGATGACAGAAGGCTTTTATCTCTAAGAAAAATATCAATGAAAAGGACTTTGGAAATACAGCAACTCCATACTTGAAACTATTCAATTGCAAATTCTAGGGCAGGCATAGGGAAACTCGGCCCTCCAGATGTTTTTGGTCTACAACTCCCGTGATCCCTAGCTAGCAGAACCAGTGGTCAGGGATGATGGGAATTGGAGTCCCAAAACATCTGGAGGGCTGAGTTTGCCTATGCCTGTTTTAGGGATCCCAGTTTGATGTATTACTATGACCGAGGGGCAAGTCAGGATTGCAAAACTTTGGCACCAGTTTGGAGGGGCCCCCAAATTTCAGGGTTTGTAGTTAATGAAGCTCCAGAGCATGTTTTGCATTTCCCTCAGTGATGATCATTGCAAAGCTGCCTGAAGCTGCGTAGAAGCACCTATTTGGCTATTAAGAAGGCAAATAGCACCAGCACTTTGCAGTGGTGAGGCAGAAGTCACTTTTGGGGTGCTGGGGTTCCTAGGATGCTGTCTTAGGGACCTTACTACCACCCACTCACCCCTTGCAACCCCAGACAACTGCACCCCTGGGTGAGACTGACCAATGGCCCCTCCCAAAAATATACATAGAACAATTTAAATGGGGTGATCAAAAAGAGAGGCTAAATTGATGCAGTGTGTGGCAACATCTAAACCAGGCATCCCCAGACTTCGGCCCTCCAGATGTTTGGGACTACAATTCCCATCTTCCCCGTCCACTGGTACTGTTAGCTAGGGATCATGGGAGTTGTAGGCCAAAACATCTGGAGGGCCGCAGTTTGGGGATGCCTGATCTAAACTTTGGAACTGCCTGCCTATTGACATCAAGCAGGCATCTTTACTGTACTCTTTTCAGCACCCACTTAAAACATTTTTGTTTAGGCAAGCCTATCCAGACATGTAGAAATGTTTCCTCTCTTACTTAACTGCCCTGGATTTTTAATCTTCTGAATGATTTCAAATATTTGCTTTTAACTATTTTTAAGCAGTCATGTTTACGTTTTATTTTTTAAATTTTATAAGACACTTACAGGATTGTTTGTTTTAAACAATCAAGTTGTGTATATAGGTATGTTGTGTGTGTGCGTGCACACATACACATATACACACACACACATATACATACATACATATGTACACATACACACACATATATAACCTTCAATTACACAATGAAAAACTCTGCCAAAGCAATTTACAACTAGCGTAAAAAATATGGTGTGTCCAATGCTACTCCTACTCAGAGTAGGCCCTACAGAAGTTCATAGGTTTCTTAATTTCAGCAGGTTTACTCGGGGTAGACCTGCTGAAATTAAGTAACCTATTAACCAGTTGGATACAACCTGGAATAATAAAAATGGACACTAGCATGTTTAAAAGTCAGGATAGCAACACAATATGAGAAGGACCCATGCCTTTGATCAACTTTGAGGGGGAGTTGACTATAAAATAGCTCTAAAGCCAGCGGTGGGGAGAGGGAGGGAGAGCTTTCCTTCGCTCCCAACGGTATGCAAATGCGGCATCTTAACGTTCAAGGATCAATGCCTTGTCGTGGCGAAGGGGCTTGAATAACTCAGAGAAGCTATGAGCTATGCCATGCAGGGCCACCCAAGATGGACAGGTCATAGTGGAGAGTTTTGACTAAACGTGATCCACCTGGAGAAGGAACTGGCAAGCCACTCCAGTATCCCTGCCAAGAAAACTCCATGGACAAAGACAACAGGCATATAAAAGTTATGACGCTGGAAGATGAGCCCCTCAGGTCGGAAGGCGTCCAACATGCTACTGAGGAAGAGCGGAGGACAAGTACAAGTAGATTCAGAGCTGATGAAGCGGCTGGGCCAAAGCCGAAAGGACGCTCAGTTGCGGATATGCCTGGAAGCGAAAGGAAAGTCCGATGCTGTAAAGAAAAATATTGCATAGGAACCTGGAATGTAAGAACCATGAGTGGAGGTAAGCTGGATGTGGTCAAAAATGAGATGACAAGAATAAATATCGACATCCTGGGCATCAGTGAACTAAAATGGAAGGGAATGGGCGAATTCAGTTCGGGTGACTATCATATCTACTACTGTGGGCAAGAATCCTGTAGCAGAAATGGAGTGGCCCTCATAGTCAACAAAAGAGTGGCAAAAGCTGTAATGGGATGCAATCTCAAAAATGACAGAATGATCTCGATACGAATCCAAGGCAGACCTTTTAACATCACAGTAATCCAAGTTTATGCACCAACTACCGGTGCTGAAGAAAGTGAAATTGACCAATTCTATGAAGACCTACAACAACTTCTAGAAATGACACCAAAGAAGGATGTTCTTCTCATTACAGGGGATTGGAATGCTAAAGTAGGGAATCAAGAGATAAAAGGAACAACTGGCAAGTTTGGCCTTGGAGTTCAAAATGAAGCAGGGCAAAGGCTAATAGAGTTCTGTCAAGAGAACAAGCTGGTCATCACAAACACTCTCTTCCAACAACACAAGAGACGACTCTACACATGGATATCACCAAATGGGCAGCATCGAAATCAGATTGATTATATTCTCTGCAGCCAAAGATGGAGAAGCTCTATACAGTCAGCAAAAACAAGACCTGGAGCTGACTGTAACTCAGATCATCAGCTTCTTATAGCAAAATTCCAGCTTAAACTGAAGAAAGTAGGAAAAGCCACTGGGCCAGTAAGATACAATCTGAATCAAATCCCTTATGAATACACAGTGGAAGTGAGGAACAGGTTTAAGGATTTAGATTTGGTGGACAGAGTGCCTGAAGAACTATGGATGGAGGCTCGTAACATTATACAGGAGGCAGCAACGAAAACCATCCCAAGGAAAAGGAAATGCAAGAAAGCAAAATGGCTATCCAACGAGGCCTTACAAATAGCGGAGGAGAGGAGGCAAGCAAAATGCAAGGGAGATAGGGAAAGATACAGGAAGCTGAATGCAGATTTCCAAAAAGCAGCAAGGAGAGACAAGAGGGTCTTCTTAAATGAGCAATGCAAAGAAATAGAGGAAAACAATAGAATGGGGAAAACCAGAGATCTGTTCAAGAAAATTGGAGATATGAAAGGAACATTTCGTGCAAAGATTACCATAATCAAGGACAAAAGTGGTAAGGACCTAACAGAAGCAGAAGACATCAAGAAGAGGTGGCAAGAATACACAGAGGAATTATACCAGAAAGATATGGAGGTCTCGTACACCCCAGGTAGTGTGGTTGCTGACCTTGAGCCAGACATCTTGGAGAGTGAAGTCAAATGGGCCTTAGAAAGCACTGCTAATAACAAGGCCAGTGGAAGTGATGATATTCCAGCTGAACTATTTAAAATTTTAAAAGATGATGCTGTTAAGGTGCTACACCCAATATGCCAGCAAGTTTGGAAAACTCAGCAATGGCCAGAGGATTGGAGAAGATCAGTCTACATCCCAATTCCAAAGAAGGGCAGTGCCAAAGAATGCTCCAACTACCGCACAATTGCGCTCATTTCACACGCTAGCAAGGTTATGCTTAAAATTCTACAAGGCAGGCTTAGGCAGTATGTGGACCGAGAACTCCCAGAAGTGCAAGCTGGATTTCGAAAGGGCAGAGGAACCAGAGACCAAATAGCAAACATGCGCTGGATTATGGAGAAAGCTAGAGAGTTCCAGAAAAACGTCTACTTCTGCTTCATTGACTATGCAAAAGCCTTTGACTGTGTCGACCACAGCAAACTATGGCAAGTTCTTAAAGAAATGGGAGTGCCTGATCACCTCATCTGTCTCCTGAGAAATCTCTATGTGGGACAAGAAGCTACAGTTAGAACTGGATATGGAACAACTGATTGGTTCAAAATTGGGAAAGGAGTACGACAAGGTTGTATATTGTCTCCCTGCTTATTTAACTTATATGCAGAATTCATCATGCGAAAGGCTGGACTAGATGAATCCCAAGCCGGAATTAAGATTGCCGGAAGAAATATCAACAACCTCAGATATGCAGATGACACAACCTTGATGGCAGAAAGCGAGGAGGAATTAAAGAACCTTTTAATGAGGGTGAAAGAGGAGAGCGCAAAATATGGTCTGAAGCTCAACATCAAAAAAACCAAGATCATGGCCACTGGTCCCATCACCTCCTGGCAAATAGAAGGGGAAGAAATGGAGGCAGTGAGAGATTTTACTTTCTTGGGCTCCTTGATCACTGCAGATGGTGACAGCAGTCACGAAATTAAAAGACGCCTGCTTCTTGGGAGAAAAGCAATGACAAACCTAGACAGCATCTTAAAAAGCAGAGACATCACCTTGCCGACAAAGGTCCGTATAGTTAAAGCTATGGTTTTTCCAGTAGTGATGTATGGAAGTGAGAGCTGGGCCATAAAGAAGGCTGATCGCCGAAGAATTGATGCTTTTGAATTATGGTGCTGGAGGAGACTCTTGAGAGTCCCATGGACTGCTAGAAGATCAAACCTATCCATTCTTAAGGAAATCAGCCCTGAGTGCTCCCTGGAAGGACAGATTGTGAAGCTGAGGCTCCAATACTTTGGCCACCTCATGAGAAGAGAAGACTCCCTGGAAAAGACCCTGATGTTGGGAAAGATTGAGGGCACTAGGAGAAGGGGACGACAGAGGACAAGATGGATGGACAGTGTTCTCGAAGCTACGAACATGAGTTTGACCAAACTGCGGGAGGCAGTGCAAGACAGGAGTGCCTGGCGTGCTATGGTCCATGGGGTCACGAAGAGTCGGACACGACTAAACGACTAAACAAAACAAAAACAAACGTTCAAGGGTAGAACATCTTAAGATTTCAAAGAGCGCGAAACAGAGCCTACCGGTAGGTGGCGCGCATGAGCGAGAGAGACCGAAGGACTGTATTTACATCGAGGTTTCCCTAAGCATTTACTTTTCAACCCCCGATGTGCTGCTATTCCATGCATGGGCGCAGCGGGGGAGGACAGCTGCCCGCTCCAATCAATAAAAATAAATAAAAATGCGTAGCAAAGTGAGGATCTCCCTACGCCACCCCACCTTCAACAAAAATCCTGGCTACGCCTATGATTATGCGCAATATTTTTTCCAGGGTTGTCGCATCACGCAAACACAAAACATCCCCGCTTTCCAAACACACATTTTTACAGCTTTTTTGGATACACCCAGCGATGCCTTCTTGCAATGCAGTCCGACCCTGACCCCCCCACCTGCAAAATATCCCTTTTTGGCGGGGGTGGGGAGAGAGAGAAGGTTTCTGATTGCCGGCAAAAGTTTTCAGAAAACTCCCACTCTGGACCCCCCATTTCCCCCTACCCCCCAATCTCTATTTGATTTTTAAAGGTCGGATCTATCCATCTTAACATCAATTGGAACAGAGCCAAACCCCCCCCCCCGCTTTTCCCGGGAGGAAATCCCTCCTCACACAGAAGCGCATAACAAGTTGCTAGACCTCTCGATGTTTCGCATTACAAAACGTAGTTCAAAACATCCAGAGAGCAAGCCGATGCAGTTATTTGCAATTATGTTTCTCCTTCACATTTATATAATATTTTACTAGGTTGTATACAAATGCAACAAGAATGAAAACACACAGTAATGAAAATGAAAAAAAACCTAAAACAGTATTTATCAACCCCCCATAAAAGGATTCCCTGAATCCCGTGACTTCCCTCCACCCCCCTCTCCTGGTTCCTTAGCCATAATTTTTTCCCCTACCGAATATAATTATTACTCCAAACTTATTTTTCCTTCAGTTTTTCTATAGTGCCCCTAAAATTACAAGTCTTCTTAAAATCCTGCCAGTTTGTTAACCTGTTTACAATACGAAATTCTGTTTCTCAAATCGCCATCGCAGCCAAGTTTAGCTTAAACCCAGCACAACCGACGGGTTTCAGCTAAATTTGCCTGCGCGGACGATTTGAAAAAGGCTGCGCGGCTGCGCGGGCGATTTGAAAAAATAGCAGCTTAAAAAAAGAACCAACCCCAGGGACTTAGGCAGTAACAAAAATGGAAAATAAATAAATACAAAAATAACCTTAAACAGTATTTATCAACCCCCCCAAAAAAGGATTCCCTGAATCCCGTGACTTCCCTCCACCCCCCTCTCCTGGTTCCTTAGCCATAATCTTTTCCCCTACCGATTATAATTATTACTCCAAACTTATTTTTCCTTCAGTTTTTCTAGAGTGCCCCTAAAATTACAAGTCGTCTTAAAATCCTGCCAATGTGTTAACCTGTTTACAATACCCAATCGTGTTTCTCAAATCGCCATCGCAGCCAAGTTTAGCTTCAACTCAGCACAACGGAAGGGTTTAAGCTAAATTTGCCTGCGCGGACGATTTGATAAAATAGCAACTTAAAAAACCGAACCAACCTCAGGGGGTGGGGAGAGATTGAAGAGTTTCTGGTTGCCGGCAAAAGTTTTCAGAAAACTCCCCTCTCTGTCCAGCCACACTCTGGACCCCCCAATTCCCTCTACCCCCCCCCCCATATCTCTATTTTATTTTTATTGGTCGGATGGATCCATCTAAACATCAATTGGAACAGAGCCAACCCCCCCCCCGCGCTTTTCCCGGGAGGAAATCCCTCCTCACACGGGAGCGCACACCAAGTTGCTAGACCTCTGGAGGTTTCGATTACGAAACGTAGTTCAAAACATCCAGAGAGCAAGCCGATGCAGTTATTTGCAATTATGTTTCTCCTTCACATTTATATAATACCCTGTTTCTCATATTTTAAGACATACCCATAAAATAAGCCATAGCAGGATTTTTAAGCATTCAAGGAATATAAGCCATACCCCGAAAATAAGACAAAGTGATAGGCGCAGCAGCAACGCCGGCCGCGGCAGGAGGAGGTGCAAAAAAATAAGACATCCCTTGAAAATAAGCCATAGTGTGTTTTTTTGAGGAAAAAATAAATATAAGACGTGTCTTATAATATGAGAAACACGGTATTTTACTAGGTTTTATACAAATGTAACAAGAATGAAAACGCAGTAACGAAAATGGGAAAAAAAATACAAAAATAACCTAAAACAATATTAATCAACCCCCCCCCCAAAAAGGATTCCCTGAATCCCATGACTTCCCTCCACCCCCCTCTCCTGGTTTCTTAGCTTAATTTTCCCCCTACCGAATATAATGATTACTCCAAACTTATTTTTCCTTCAGTTTTTCTAGAGTGCCCCTAAAATTACAAGTCTTCTTAAAATTCTGCCAATGTGTTAACCTGTTTACAATACGCAATTGTGTTTCTCAAATCGACATCGCAGCCAAGTTTAGCTTAAGCCCAGCACAACCGACGGGTTTCAGCTAAATTTGCCTGCGCGGACGATTTGAAAAAGGCTGCGCGGCTGATTTGAAAAAATAGCAGCTTAAAAAAAGAACCAACCTCAGGGACTTAGGCAGTAACAGAAATGGAAAATAAATAAATACAAAAATAACCTTAAACAGTATTTATCAACCCCCCTGTTATGTACTGAGCTGAATCCTAGAACAATAGGATTCAGAATCAGCGGGAGCTACCCAATCCAACTTCAGGTGGAAGTGAATCCGCAACCTGATTGGCCTGCTGGAGCAGCCAATCAGGCGGCTGGCAGAAGTGAATCTGCTACCTGATTGGCCTGTAGGAGCAGCCAATCAGGCTGCAGGCAGAAGTCAATCCACAATATAATTGGCCCACAGGTGTAGCCCTGAAGTAGCCAATCACGCAAGGCCCATTGTGTAAATAATGTATATAAGCAGATGGTTTTGGGAAAAGAGCCATTCGTCTTCTCTTCTTCTCCTTGATGAATATGAGCTGAATAAAGAGCATGAAATTCACTCTCACTCCGAGTATATTTCACCCCCCAAAAAGGATTCCCTGAATCCCGTGACTTCCCTCCACCCCCCTCTCCTGGTTCCTTAGCCATAATCTTTTCCCCTACAGATTATAATTATTACTCCAAACTTATTTTTCCTTCAGTTTTTCTAGAGTGCCCCTAAAATTACAAGTCGTCTTAAAATCCTGCCAATGCGTTAACCTGTTTACAATACCCAATCGTGTTTCTCAAATCGCCATCGCAGCCAAGTTTAGCTTCAACTCAGCACAACGGAAGGGTTTAAGCTAAATTTGCCTGCGCGGACGATTTGAAAAAATAGCAACTTAAAAAACCGAACCAACCTCAGGGGGTGGGGAGAGATTGAAGAGTTTCTGGTTGCCGGCAAAAGTTTTCAGAAAACTCCCCTCTCTGTCCAGCCACACTCTGGACCCCCCAATTCCCTCTACCCCCCCATATCTCTATTTTATTTTTATTGGTCGGATGGATCCATCTAAACATCAATTGGAACAGAGCCAACCCCCCCCCCGCGCTTTTCCCGGGAGGAAATCCCTCCTCACACGGGAGCGCACACCAAGTTGCTAGACCTCTGGAGGTTTCGATTACGAAACGTAGTTCAAAACATCCAGAGAGCAAGCCGATGCAGTTATTTGCAATTATGTTTCTCCTTCACATTTATATAATATTTTACTAGGTTTTATACAAATGTAACAAGAATGAAAACGCAGTAACGAAAATGGAAAAAAAATACAAAAATAACCTAAAACAATATTAATCAACCCCCCCCCAAAAAAGGATTCCCTGAATCCCGTGACTTCCCTCCACCCCCCTCTCCTGGTTTCTTAGCTTAATTTTCCCCCTACCGAATATAATGATTACTCCAAACTTATTTTTCCTTCAGTTTTTCTAGAGTGCCCCTAAAATTACAAGTCTTCTTAAAATTCTGCCAATGTGTTAACCTGTTTACAATACCCAATCGTGTTTCTCAAATCGCCATCTCAGCCAAGTTTAGCTTAAACGCAGCACAACCGAAGAATTTAAGCTAAATTCGCCTGCGCGGGCGGTTTGAAAAAGGCTGCACGGCTGCCCGGGCGATTTGAAAAAGACTTATATTTTATAAATTTTGTAAGATACAGGGTTGTTTCTTTGTTTTACACAATCAAGCTGTATATATATGTTGTGTGAGAACATATATATAATATTTTACTAGGTTTTATACCAATGTAAGAAGAATGAAAACACACAGTAACAAAAATGAAAAACAAAAAATACAAAAATAACCTAAAACAATATTATCCATCCGAAAGATTCCCTGAATCCCGTGACTTCCCTCCACCCCGCTCTCTTGGTTCCTTAGCCATAATTCTCTCCCCCCCCCTACTGAATATAATTATTACTCCAAACTTATTTTTCCTTCAATTTTTCTAGAGTGCCCCTAAAATTACAAGTCTTCTTAAAATACTGCCAGTTTGTTATCCTGTTTACAATACGCAATTGTGTTTCTCAAATCGCCATCGCAGTCAAGTTTAGCTTCAACCCAGCACAACGGAAGGGTTTAAGCTAAATTTGGATGCGCGGCCGATTTGAAAAAGGCTGAGCGGCCGATTTGAAAAAATAGCAGCTTAAAAAAAGGACCAACCTCAGGGACTTAGGTAGTAACAAAAATGAAAAACAAAAAATACAAAAATAACCTAAAACAATATTATCCATCCGAAAGATTCCCTGAATCCCGTGACTTCCCTCCACCCCGCTCTCCTGGTTCCTTAGCCATATTTTTTTCCCCTACCGAATATAATTATTACTCCAAACTTATTTTTCCTTCAATTTTTCTAGAGTGCCCCTAAAATTACAAATCTTTTTTAAATCCTGCCAATGTGTTAACCCGTTTACAATACGCAATTGTGTTTCTCAAATCGCCATCGCAGCCAAGTTTAGCTTCAACCCAGCACAACCGAAGGGTTTAAGCTAAATTTGCCTGCGCGGGCGATTTGAAAAAATAGCAGCTTAAAAACAGAACCAACCTCAGGGACTTAGGCAGACGATGCTACTCTCTGTAGCCAAGGGGTCGCTGGCTGCTTGAAGCTGGTTGAAGACGATTTCCAGTGATCCACACGAAGCGAAGATGGCGACCTCTCCTGAACCCTGCAAATTCAAGTGCAAAAGCTTTGTAAACGGAGGGTATAAATAGTCGTGGCTGCCGAATGGAAAGTGGGGTGGGGTCAGGCGGGGGCGTGGCAACATCTCAAACCGTCGTCCCCTCTCCTACCGCCACCCAACCAGAACGCAGAGCGTTGACCTTGTCTGGACAAAAGCGGGATAATTCAAATTGCGCAAGAGAGACCAAAGCTGGTTTTCAGATATACAGTATTGGGGGGGGGGGGGAAATGTGTACTTTTTCTCTATTGAATTTATCTAGCTCACCTTTTAGCTTCCAATGAGCTTCTGGTTCCTGCTTTGCAGGGGGGGGGGTTGAATAAGATGAGCCTTTGGGTCCAACCCTGCAATTCGATGATTCTGTGAATATCAGCTACTTGGAATTGCAGTTGTGGAGAGGGTTGTTGGGCTCAGGTACCATTTGCAGACTTCCCATGGGGGAGGGGGTATTTATTTATTTATTTATTTACTTATTGTATTTATTTCCTGCCTTTTCCTCCAAGAAGCAAAAGGTGGCATGTAGGGCTTATCTCACCCTCCTCATTTAATCCCCAACAACAACCCTGTGAAGGAGGTAAGGCTGAAAGGCAGTGGCTGCCCCAGGGACACCCAGTGAGCTTCATCATAACCGAGTGAGGATTTGAACCCAGGTCCTGCACCACCCCCTGGCTCTTTCAATCATAGAATCATAAAGTTGGAAGGGACCATGAGAGTCATCTAGTCCAACCCCCTGCAAGGCAGGAATCTTTTGCCCAACATGGGTCTTGAACCCAAAACCCTGAGATTAAAAGTCTAGCACTCTACCAACTAAACTGATGTTTAGTCAGAAGCTTCAGGCACAGTGACTTTGTCACTAAGCATAAAATAACTCATAAAGTCTCCTTTTTTCTCCCCTTTAGCTATCATTTTTACCGTTTAAAATTTTTCTTCCCACATTTTTCTTACCTTTATTATTATTATTAATATTATTATTTTTAATTTTACTTTTTAACTTCATTTTTAAAAATCCCCCTTTCCCCGCTTCCCCAATATCAACACTTCTACATCATTACTATCACCCCCATCTCCCACTTTTAATACATAGACTCCACCCCTTCATTTTATACACCAAATCCCCCCTTTACTCATCTCATCATCCTCATCTACCCCACTTCTCACCCCCACTTTTGTCACTGTTGTTTGACTGCTGGTTGGCCTGCCTTTAAATTGAACATCATTGATAAAGATGTTGAATAAGACTGGGTCTGTCTTGGGCCCAGTCTAATTCAACATTTTTATCAATGACTTGGATGGTGGGCTTGAGGGCATCCTGAGCAAGTTTGCAGACGACACCAAATTGGGAGCGGTGGCTACTACCCCAGAGAACAGGATCACACTTCAAAATGCCCTTAACAGGTTAGACAACTTGGCCAAAGCAAACAAGATGAATTTTAACAAGGAGAAATGTAAAGTACTACACCTGGGCAAAAAAGAAAGAAAGGCACAAATACAAGATGGGAGAAAGATTGTTTTCTGCTGCCCCAGAGAAGCGGACACGGAGCAATGGATTCAAACTACAAGAAAGAAGATTCCACCTAAACATTAGGAAGAACTTCCTGACAGTAAGAGCTGTTTGGCAGTGGAATTTGCTACCAAGGAGTGTGGTGGAGTCTCCTTCTTTGGAGGTCTTTAAGCAGAGGCTTGACAGGCATATGTCAAGAATGCTTTGGTGGTGTTTCCTGCTCGGCAGGGGGTTGGACTAGATGGCCCTTGTGGTCTCTTCCAACTCTATGATTCTACGATTCTATGAAACCTGCTTGTCTGACTGTTTTTGAGAGGGGAGCCCTTTCCTTCCCAACTTCCCCACCCCCCTTTGTCTTTAAAATAATAATAATTAAAATACTGTGGTAGAAGGCTGTGTGGAACAAAGCTGGGAAGCTGTTAAAAATCTGGGAGACTGAAGCAAGAGACCACGGTGGGCGCAAAAAAAAACCCAAAACAAAACAAAACGCAAGGGGAAGAGGGGGTCAACCCCAATGCATTTTAAACCTCCTCCTTGAGAGTGGGAGTGAGGGGAGAGGTTGGCTGAAGAGGGCCATAAGGAGGCACAGACCGAACCCGAGTCCACCTCCCCAGTGGCAGACCCATTGGAGGAAGACCTCTGGGTTTTGCCTTATTTTTCCCCCTTTTTATTTTATTTATTTTTTAAAAAATAAGTTAAATAATTAGTTTTTGGTTCATTAAATACATTTATATATTACAATTATACATGTTTGTTATTTGAACTATAAATATCGTGAAATTATGGTGTTTTTTTCTTGAAGTGGCACACCGCCTGAGTTATGCTCAGTTTTTTGGCAAATTTGGACACACCAAGCTCAAAAGGTTGCCCATCACTGCTCTACATTGATGTATGAAAGGCAGTCTATAATCTCCAGATAGGGCAAAATGATTCATTTCTCAAAATTTATATGCTGCTTGTTGGACACAAAGCATGACAAAGTGGTTTAAAATAAGAATAAAATAATGTTCTTATGACCTGTATCCCAATCACACCTGGAGGGTTGAAACTTCAAACAAACCATGCCTTGCAGAGGGTGGAAAGAATCTCAGTTATTACCAGTATTTATCATCCCAGATACACTCCTGTTGTTGTTGTTTAGTCGATTAGTCGTGTCCGACTCTTCGTGACCCCATGGACCATAGCACGCCAGGCACTCCTGTCTTGCACTGCCTCCCGCAGTTTGGTCAAACTCATGTTCGTAGCTTCGAGAACACTGTCCAACCATCTTGTCCTCTGTCGTCCCCTTCTCCTAGTGCCCTCAATCTTTCCCAACATCAGGGTCTTTTCCAAGGATTCTTCTCTTCTCATGAGGTGGCCAAAGTATTGGAGCCTCAGCTTCACGATCTGTCCTTCCAGTGAGCACTCAGGGCTGATTTCCTTAAGAATGGATAGGTTTGATCTTCTTGCAGTCCATGGGACTCTCAAGAGTCTCCTCCAGCACCATAATTCAAAAGCATCAATTCTTCGGCGATCAGCCTTCTTTATGGTCCAGCTCTCACTTCCATACATCACTAATGGGAAAACCATTGCTTTAACTATATGGACCTTTGTCGGCAAGGTGATGTCTCTGCTTTTTAAGATGCTGTCTAGGTTTGTCATTGCTTTTCTCCCAAGAAGCAGGCGTCTTTTAATTTCATGACTGCTGTCACCATCTGCAGTGATCAAGGAGCCCAAGAAAGTAAAATCTCTCACTGCCTCCATTTCTTCCCCTTCTATTTGCCAGGAGGTGATGGGACCAGTGGCCATGATCTTGGTTTTTTTGATGTTGAGCTTCAGACCATATTTTGCGCTCTCCTCTTTCACCCTCATTAAAAGGTTCTTTAATTCCTCCTTGCTTTCTGCCATCAAGGTTGTGTCATCTGCATATCTGAGGTTGTTGATATTTCTTCCAGCAATCTTAATTCCTGAAGCGGCTGGGCCCATGAATGGAGGTAAACTGGATGTGGTCAAAGATACACTCCTGACTAAACTTAAAAAGACATCCCGGTTTGCAAAAGCTATGAGCTGTTAAAGTGAATTAATCCAATTAATTTGAAAGGACATTGCCTTGACCCCTGGGGGTCTGGATGCCAACAAGTCTTGAGGCCAGGAATAGGTTATCAGCCTCACCTTTATCTTCTTAACAATGGGGAATGCCCTGGGCAATTGCCTGACTTAATGGGCTTTCTTTGCAAATGTAAAAGGGGTTGGGTGGGGAGTGGAAAGAAGCCAAGTCTGGCAAAACCTATACAACCTATATGTATGTACAGTATATACAGTTGAAATTGAAATTATGCAACCCCCATTGCAAATCATGTTGATTAACAATATTTACAGACTTTCAGCCGTTTGCAATGAGCAAATAAAAGCAATGGAAATGGCTCAACAAAACGATGCTTCAGGTGGTCCCCCCCCCAAATTCAGCTGAAATTGCAATTTATACTGAGATTGCAACTTTTATTTTTGCTTTTTGATAATCTGTGTCAGTGCCAGACTCTGTACTAACACCAGCATCCTTAACAATAACAGGATCTGCCTCTTTCTTACTTGTTTCTGCATCTCCATCCCCAAATGGGATGGCATTGAAAATGCCAAATTTGTCCCATTTTGGGTTGCAATCTATGCTTCTGATCAACCTTATCAGCTTTGTGTCTGTCATTAACACATATAAACAGTAAATTGCAAGAACTCAGGCCAGGAGGAAGATGAATTTCAAATAAGTCTTCAAAAGGTTTTATTTATGTAATGATAAGATGAATTCAAATAGGAATCAATTCCAGTATGATACTGAGGCGAATAAAAATAAATTCCAGTGAAAAAATCCCAGGACAAGGCCCTGTTTCGCCAATTCTTCATCAGCAATGTTTTAATGGTCAGAGTGTACCAAGTATGTTTGCCTTCATACATACAAACAGGAACCCCAATTTCTACTGTCATTAACACATAGCCTAGAAAAATGCCATGTTGACCACATTTACTTAACTTGTTCTGCAGAGTGTGCACCCATACCTCTGAACCGAAATTTTTTAAATGTTTCACATATGTTTTTTTCTTGTAAAGTATTTCATATGGGGTGCAACCAATGTCTGATTGGTATCTGTGATTATACACATAAGAAAAACAGCTTAGGGCATCACAACAAAAGGGATTGGGTAGGCCAGAATCATGCAACAGAGTTGCAGATGACACCAAATTGGGAGGGGTGGCTAATACCCCAGAGGACAGGATCACACTTCAAAATGACCTTAACAGGTTAGACAACTGGGCCAAAGCAAACAAGATGAATTTTAACATGGAGAAAATTAAAGTACTACACTTGGGCAAAAAAATAAAATAAAAAATGAAAGGCACAAATACAGGATGGGAGACACCTGGCTTGAGAGCAGTACATGTAAGAAAGATCTAGGAGTCTTGGTAGACCACAAACTTGACATGAGTCAACAGTGTGATGCAGCAGCTAAAAAAGCCAATGCAATTCTGGGCTGCATCAATAGGAGTATAGCATCTAGATCAAGGGAAGTAATAGTACCACTGTATTCTGCTCTGGTCAGACCTCACCTGGAGTACTGTGTCCAGTTCTGGGCACCACAGTTCAAGAAGGATACTGACAAGTTGGAACGTGTCCAGAAGAGGGCAACCAAAATGGTCAAAGGCCTGGAAACGATGCCTTACGAGGAACGGCTTAGGGAACTGGGTATGTTTAGCCTGGAGAAGAGAAGGTTAAGGGGTGATATGATAGCCATGTTCAAATATATAAAAGGATGTCATATAGAGGAGGGAGAAAGGTTGTTTTCTGCTGGTCCAGAGAAGCGGACACGGAGCAATGGATTCAAACTGCAAGAAAGAAGATTCCACCTAAACATTAGGAAGAACTTACTGACAGTAAGAGCTGTTTGGCAGTGGAATTTGCTACCAAGGAGTGTGGTGGAGTCTCCTTCTTTGGAGGTCTTTAAGCAGAGGCTTGACAGCCATCTGTCAGGAATGCTTTGATGGTGTTTGGCAGGGGGTTGGACTGGATGGCCCTTGTGGTCTCTTCCAACTCTATGATTCTATGATTCTATGAGTGGAACAATGGGGTCATTGTCCAAGGTGGCAAACTTGAGCAAAATCCAGCATCGCCCGAGCTCTACGAGTACGGCTTTCTCCCGATTGAAGTGCAGAGTGTTTGAGGATAGGGACATTTGCAGGGAAACCAAAATGCTTGTTTACAAAGCTATTGTACCTCCGGCGTTACTGTATGCTTGCGAAACATTGATCACTTATAAACACCATCTCCAACTCCTCGAAAGGTTCCATCAATTGTGTCCCCAGTAATTTTTACACATCACTTGGGAAGACAGGCGAATTAATGCCAGTGTACTGGAAGAAGCAAAGATCGTCATTGTCAAAGCAATGATTCTTCAACATCATAGAATCATAGAGTTGGAAGGGACCACAAGGGCCATCCAGTCCAACCCCCTGCCAAGCCTTGTTGAATTGGTCATGTTATGCAGATGCCTGATGATCGTCTTCCAAAACAACTACTCTATTCCTAACTAAAAATGGAAAGCGTAATGCTGGTGGTCAACAAAAGAGGTTTAAAGACTGTCTCAAGGCAAATCTTTAAAAATGTAGTATAAACACTGACAACTGGGAAACACTGGACTTTGAGCACTCCATTGGAGAGCAGCCCTTACCAAAGGTGCCCTGGACGCTCAAACTCAGGAGAAAAGGGGAAAACGTGCTAAAAAGAAGGCAGTTTGGCACACCAAACTGATCATCATGATCAACATGATCAACTCCCGCCTGGAAGCCTATGTCCCTACTGTGGAAGGACATGTGGATCCAGAATTGGCCTCCACAGTCACTTACAGACCCACTGTTAAAACCATAACAAAATTAAAAAAATTCCTTCCAGCAGCACCTTAGAGACCTACTAAGTTTGTCATTGGTATGAGCTTTCGTGTGCATGCACACTTCCTTACATACACTGAAACAGAAGTCACCAGGTGCTTAGTGAGAGGGTGGGGAGGGGTATTACTCCCTCCTTGTGGTGGGAGTGGGTGATTGACTGACTGATAGCTGTTGATGACTGTATGACTGCAATTGGTCTTGCAGGAAAAAGCAAGGGGTGAGATGGCTAAAAATAGCTTTATCATGTATAATGAGATAAGAATCCAATGTCTTTATTCAGACCTGGTTTCTCCATGGTTTTAAGCTTGGTAATACGGTAAGTTGCAGTTCAGCAACTTCTCTTTCCAATCTATTTCTGAAATTCTTTTGTAATAAGACAGCTACTTTGAGATCTTGTACAGAATGTCCTGGGAGATTGAAATGTCCTACTGTTTTCTCTGTCTTGTGATTCCTGATGTCAGATTTATGTCCATTTATCCTTTGGCGTAGGGTTTGGCCTGTTTGTCCAATATAGAGAGCTGAAGGGCCCTGTTGGCATTTGATGGCATACACAATGTTAGAAGATGAGCGATTAAATAGTCCTGAGATGGTATGTTGGATGTTGTTGGGGCCAGTAACGGTGTTGTCTGGGGTTATGTGGCAGCAAAACCGTGTTTTTGAAGACAATCTTACTCGGCTATGAGTGATCAGCAAAGAAGAAAAAAGAAGAAGAAGCTTTCATTTTTAAAGTCCAGTAGTAAGGTCCTATGTCCTCTAGGAGAAACAATATAAGCCTACATTGATTCCTGCCCATTTGTTTAAAGCAATTTGAAGTAAAGGAGTCTGAACTAAAGCGTTCTGTCATGGATGTTTTAGTTGAGATTCTTTGGGGTCCCTTCCAACTTTCTAATAGTGTTTTAAAAGTATGATGTGAATGGGAGGTAAGGTATCCCTTTAATGGGAAGCCCAAACGCAGGACCTGGATGCAAAAACAACTCTCTCCACGCATGAATCCCATAAACTGGGATTCAGAACTACGGCTGCCTCCAGCTGCTGTGCTTTTCAAAGGCTTTAAATTGTGGAGTTTCAATCACTAGCTAAAAGAAAAAGAAAGCCAGGCCTCTGGTCACACAATTTCCCCAAAATTTTGTTTCCTTTTAAAAAAACCTTTATTTGCAGATTTAAAAGAGAAAAAATAACCATAGAGCAACGAATACAAATAGTAACAAAAATACAAATAGTAACAAAATACACACAGCACATTATATACATAGTGCCCATCACATACAACACTATGGCACCAGATGGCGCTGTGGAGTCCCGTCTTTCTCTCCCGGATTTCCCTGTTTAAATTTACAACACGTTTAAGTGAAACTCTCCTTTGATGTGCTCAGATCCAGTCTATATGTCCAAAAGGCATCCGCACAAAACTGGCATCTCTAAGACATATTATCAAATGTAGCCAAGGCAATGCAAAAGGTTGTTATTTATCAAAATGTGTGTGCTGTGTACAAAACTAAGCAGAAATAGCTCATTGCATTGCATTGCATAGCATTTGTGGTTTAGCACGCTCGCCTTTCTGCACTGCTACACATGAGGCAGCCCAGGAGCCACAGAAATGATGAAAGAGCTCACATCCTACTACAATGCAATGCCAGTAAGTCATAAGGGGGGGGGGATGTGACTCTAAAAATAAACAAGTCAATCAAAATGATGCCCAATAATTCCTTTCAAATACAATGGGACAGTGATAAATGATATTCAAAAACATCGAAGCCACGAGATGCTGCAGTACAACTCCCAATAGCCCCAGGCTGGTGCAAATCCTATGTGGTTGCTCTGTATTTTGGTGCGAAGGTGGGTTTTTGCTACAAAATACAGACCACCACCCAAGTTCTTTGGGGGAACCCAGTGGCTGTGATGCATGTGGCCGATGAGAATTGGAGTCCAAAATATTTGGAGGGCACCAGATTGTGAAGGTTGCTGTAATTATTCATGTGCTTTCTCCTGAAGGGATACCATCATAGCCACACTCTCCTGGCATTCTTTGCTACGACCTAAAGCGGTTTGCTCTGAAGGATGCTGATCCCAAACTCATTTCCTGTGGGGATTCTTGAATGTGATTCATGGCTCTTAGCCAGCCAAACTCAGCCCTCCAGCTATTTTGGGACTACAACTCCCATCATCCCTAGTTAACAGGACCAGTGGTCAGGGATGATGGGAGTTGTAGTCTCAAAACAGCTGGAGGGCCAAGTTTGGGGGGGTGCCGGCTCCTAGCCGTTGAGTTTCTCCCATGTGCAAATTTTGTAATGTGAATTAACATGTGTATTCCACCCAAACCTCGATGTTTATAAAGTGCGTTCCCTTGCGTGAATTCTCTGGTGAAGTTTAAGACTTGATCCATGGCGGAAACTCTTCTCGCACTGGGAACATTGATACGGCTTCTCCCCTGTGTGGATTCTGTGGTGCCTGTTCAGGTTTCCACTCCAGCTGAAGCTCTTTCCGCACTCGAAGCATTTGTACGGCTTTTCCCCTCTGTGGATTCTTTCGTGCACTCTCAGGTACTTGTTCTGAACAAAGCTCTTTCCACACTCTGAGCATTTATAGCGCTTTTCGCCAACACGGAATCTCTGGTGTGCACTAAGGTCTGAGCTGTGAGAGAATTGCTTCCTGTTCTCTGAATACTCATGTGGCTTTTCTCCCATGTGGATTCTCTGATGTTTAGTAAGGTTCATCCAGCCAATGAAACCCTTTCCACACTCTGAGCACATCAACAGTCTCTCTCCATTCTCAATATTCCTTTTCTTGCCTGCATGATGTTCTGCTAGTATTGGAACTTCACGGAAGACAGCCCCCACAGAAGCCAAGCGTTTCTTCCTCCACTTCTGCTTTTGTTCAATTTTCTTTCCTTGAGGAATGTTTTCTTCATCCCTTTCACGCCCATCACCTGAAAGAATCAAGAAGGAGGAACAGATCCTCAAATCAGGAAGGAAACTCAAAGAATCAAAGAAAGTAGAAAATATTGAGTGGGGAGGCAAATCCTTTCAAATACATTAAACAGCCTCTGATGGTGAAAAGGAAATAGTACCGTAACTGATACTGTTACACAAAGAGTCGGACACGACTAAACAACAACAACAACTGTTACACACGCCACATTATATATGTTCCGCAGTTGTAGGAAATTGATATTTTAGTATGGAAGTCTCTATACTTTGGAACTCACTGCATATTGATATGAGACAAGTGCCTTCACCCTTTTTGGCACCTGCTTAAAACATTTTTGCTCAGACAAGTCTACCCAGATATCTAGAATACTGATGTGCTTGTAGTTTATTACTATTTTTAATCTTTTGAATTTCTGTTTTAACTGGGCGAAGCACAACCCAAATCCTGCAGGGGAAAACTGTAGTTTGATGATACAACATGTGCCTTGCTTTGAGGTTTTTCTATAACCAAGCACCAAATATTTTTGTGTGTGAAACAAGTAGCATAAATTATTAGCAGTAGTAAATCCTCCCTCCGTCAGCAGGTCCTGGGGTGGTTTACAACAATATAAAATTCGTAATTTTAAAAAGGATTTTAGAAAATTTTACAGTCCCGGGAAAGGGATGGGCTCTCACAACACGTCTCAGGTCTCAAGGCCAGGGTAGAGAGCTACGTCTTCAGCATTCAGTTACAGGTAAGAGAAAACAGGTATGTTTTTATAAATATTTTTTTAAACTGAGGGGAGCCCCTGCTGTTTCTTTCAGAAGTGAATTCCAGAGCGCAGTAGACACCACTAAAAAGGTCCTGCCTCCCTCTGGTGCCCACCAGCTTAATTAAGGAGGGCATGGGAGTCTGGTCTCACAGAAATAAAAATGTCTGCCAGGTATCTACATAACTTGCTAGGCCAAAAATGCAGGGAGTCCCATCTCAATTAAGCACCTACCTGCTAATGTCTCTTGTTCTTCAGAGTCCTCAATGAATTCATTTTCCCATTCTTTCTGCAATGTGATGCCACATCTGGAAATTGGTAATCCTTTTTTTGAGAGAAATAAGATATTGTTATTTATTCAATTTATATACTCCCCTTTATCAGGGTGGAGTACAACATTAAAACACATTGCACAGCATCAATGACAAAAAGAGCATACTGACAGACACCTAATTATGATCATAATAATAGTCCTGCTCCCCACACTTTTGCAAGTCATAGATTATTTAATAGGCATAGGGCCTGGTTAATGGTATAATTCTGCCTTAAAAGTACAACATGGATGGGGCCAGAGCTTATTTGATTCCTTTTGACCTGCACTTTCATAGCATATATCAAGGAGGCTTGTGGCATAAATTCAATTAAATCAGAATAAATATCTGTAAAATGGTAAGCCAGTAAGCTTACTGGGATATGATATATAATGAATTGAAAAGGATGTTCAAAATAACCTTTGTATAAAAAACAAAACCAGAAGCTTTTCTTTTGGGAGTTACAGGGCCAGAACTACCTAAATTGTATTGAAATTTATTTATGATAAATTTATTTATTTAAGAAATAAAGATAAACTTTTTCTAAAAGAATGGAAACGCCTTATTGAATATTTACAGATTAATTGCTAACAGATAAAAACACCAGCAGGGTTACTGTAATAACCTGCAGTTTCATACAATATGCAGAAGATATAAAAAAATAATTTAAGGAACCGCAGAAAGATGGGGAAGGGAGTCAAACGTTGAAATGTTAAAATGATTGTGAAATTAGAGAAATGTATAAATTTGAAAAGTATAAATAAACTTTAAAATAATAAAAAATAAATAAATATCTGTAAAACGTGTTTACAAACATCAGTATAACAGCAACAGATACTAGCTGGCTGAAGGGGGGGGGAATCCATATTGTAAAGATGTGACTAAAATGTACAGTTTTTAAGAGACATCTGAAAGAAGGCAGGGATGGCTCCTGCCGAACCTCCACATACAGGGAGTTCTGCAGGGTGGAGCCTGCCACACTAAAGGCCCTGTTAGCTACTGTCTCACGCTGTGACGTTTCCCACAATGCACTGCCGCATACAAAGAGCAGCAACTATTCCTCCTCTCGGGATCTATCAGGCAAAAGCAAGAAGAAGCCTTACCTAAAGATACCAGATTCGCATAATTCTCCTCCATGACTTCTTTGTGCAGCACTCTCTGGCCCGGATCCAGCAAAGCCCATTCGTTCTCTTTGAAACGAACTGCCACCTCTTCAAGGGACACGGGAACCTGAAAGAGGGATGTCCCATCAAATCCCACACCTCTTGCGGGGTCTGAAAAAGGAACCCGGGTGGTCCCCTGCCCATTTCCCCAATGATTCCACCCACCCCGTACCTGTTCCAATTGGGCAGAAGCCATTCCCAGTCCGGCACAAAGAGGAGGAGGTCTAGAAGGAACCTCTGGGGTCATCTCGCTGTCTCCAAATGTTGTTTGACATCCTATTGGGAAGACGAAGAAAACGGGGAGGCATTTTAGGCCCTGTGATTTAGCCCAAATGCTAATCTAGTAGGCATCCATGTTGGGTGTGGTGTCTCTTTGTTCTAAGCTGCTGAAGAGAATGGGTGTGTTATTCTCCATCTCCAGCAATATAGCCTGAGGCTAAAAGAGGCTGCAATGGAGAAGAGACAGAGCTCTGATTTTAACTTGGAATACACAGTATTTGTGAAATAAGTTATTATGCTTTATGCTATGAGCAGTGTAAGAGTTATGACGCTAAGTAAATGCAACTTCTGTTCTTTAAGTTGTTTGAAGTTATGTTCTGTGAGCAAAGCTTCTGAACTACATTTTTGGACTGGATAATTTTTAGTTCAATACAAGGGTGAGTTTTGTTCATCCAGCAGCTTCCACGTGCGCAGAATTAATAATATCAATAGGGAGGCCACCTGAGTGGAAATCCATGAGGGGGAGAGGCCATAACTTGGTGGAAAAGCATCCCCCCAGCATCTCTAGGATAAATAAGACTCCTTGCCTGAATCCCTGGAGAGTCACTACTAGTGAGTGTGGTTGGTTTCATTCAGAATAAGGCAGCTTTCTTTGTCCCTAATCTTTCTCTGCATGCATATATATACAGTATTGAAAATTATGGTTTGTATTCCTATGCAGTCTGAACTCAATGAAAAAAATCTTATCTTTAAATAAGGTGGACTACAAAGAGAGATGTCTCCACCCAACAAGGATTCCTGAGAGGAAACATTAACGCAACCCACAGGATCCAGGCATATTCAAGAGAAGGAGAGACTATGCTGAAACCTGCTCCTTTATGGTCCTCACCCAGAGAGGTGGTGCCCATGTCAGCCTCCTGCTTGATCTCCCTGAACAGTGGCCTCTCGGTGGCATCCTGCAGGATGTTCTCTGCCTTCATGAAATGTGAGGTTGCTTTGGATGACATCTCCTGCACCTGAGATAGGAGCCCATGCAAGGAAGTGGGGGGGGGGGAGAGAGACAGGAAACAGGTCAGGCAAAGGCCAGGGGTGCCATTAAATAACAGAAGATGAGTAAATGTTCAAGTATTAAGTTACTATTCCCGTATTGGCCCGTATATAAGCCACACTCCCCCCCAAATGTGATCTTGAAAAGTTAAAGTGCAACTTATATTCGCCACCTTACAAGAAAGTATCGGGTATGCAGCCAGGAGCATGGCATTGCAGTGCCTGTCCCAAACGTAGTCTGCCGTCTTCTCCCCCAAGGCCAGGAAGGTAGAAAGTGAGGAAGGGAGCGGCTTATATTCGGGTATTGTCTTCCCCCCCACCTTAACTTTTCAATGTACGTCATATTTGGGCCAATATTAATAATTAATAATAATTATTATTATTTACCCTCCCTTTCACTCTAAGGTCCCAGGGTAGGTTGCGGCATTAATACACAATACTAAAAACAATTCAAAACTTGGATTCATAAAAGTAAGGTGAGTCCCAAAAGCATACACCTCAAAAGCCAGGGTAAAAAATGAGCATCACCAGCATTCACTGGAAGCTGTATAGTGCAGGTAACCAGATGTACCTCTATGGGGAAGGAGTGCCACAGCTTAGGGGCCACCACAGAGAAGGCCTTCTGCCTCCCACCAAACCTCTGAGGGTGGAGGAACTACCAAGAGGGCCCCCCATCTGCTGATCCTAGCACCTGAGAGGATCTGGTAATTTATCAGCTGGAAGATTGATCAGTGAATCCAAATACAACTAAAGGATTGGGGCCTTGGAATTACCAGAGCAAAATAGTCTCTCACCTCAGCCTCCTTCTGGTCTTCCGCTTGGCTCATGAGAAAACCTTCGGCCAGGGCCACTGCCTGGGAAGTGGTCTCCACTCCACATTCCCTGACCCAGCTCTCTATCTCCGGGGGGAGGACAGCCAGGAACTGCTCCAGGATCACCAGGTCCAGCATCTGAGCCTTGGTGTGCCTCTTCGGCTCCAGCCACTGTTGGCAAAGGCGGTGGAGTTGGCTGCAAACCTCTCGGGGTCCCTCGGCCTCCTGGTAGCGGAAATGCCTGAAACGTTGGCACCGAGCGTCTGAGCTGAGGACGTCCTCCTCACCCAGGATCTCCTGTGCGGTTCTGTTTGAGGATGTCACACTGCCCCTCACCTGGACGGTGTGAGGAGCTACCCTTGCTTTTCCCCCTGTGTCAGTTGCCACAGAGTCTTGCTCTTCCATCTTTCCTCCACAGGGACTGTCATTTGCCTTTCTTTTCTGCCTAGGAGGGAAGGAGTGTGTCGTATTGCTGCTTCTTTTGGCCTCGTCAGCCACATCTTTGTGGCATTTCATGAGGTGACTGTGCATTGCGGTGGTGGTTCCCACCTTCTGGCAACCGCAGGGCTTCCCAAGACTAACAGTTTGATGGCACAGATTGCGACGGACCACAGATTTGCTATTGGCATCCTTGGTGAAGAGCTTCCGCACAAAGGACGTTTTCCCATGATGGGCTGGTGGCTCCATGTTGGTGGCAACCTTTGGCTCAAAGGATCCAGAGCAGGTGGAGGAGTTGACGACTAGGGAGTGGGGCCTTTTGAAGCCAGAGGCTCCTCCTTCCTTGAGTACTGGTAGTGCCCTTTCCTCTGCACGGTCCTCCTGTACCAGCATGGTGTTGCCATCCCTTGACTCAAAATTTTGACTGCTGGTGCTCTCTAGCAAAAGGAATTCCATTGGCTGGCATGCTACACAAGCCAGTGAAGTGGATTGCAATCTAAAAGTGCCTGACATGGACCGAGTGCGAGGCCGGCAGGGTGTCCTCTTGCCACTTCCTGCTGCCTTGTTAAGAGCGGGCGTCAATCCCAAAGTGCCTGAGACAGACCGGGTGCGAGGCCTGGAAGATGCAGTCTTGCCACTTCCTGACGCCTTGTCAAGGACATCTCTGTGCTTTCTCATCATGTGACTGTGCATTGCAGTGGTTCCCACCAGCTGGCAACCGTCAGGCCTCCCGAGGCGAACCGCCCCATGGCAGAGATGGCACTGGACCACAAATTTGCTTATTGTCGCGAAGTATCTCCACATGGAAGAGATCCTCTGCCTTTTGGCTGGTGGCTCCATAGCGGTGGCGTCCTCTGGCTCAAGGGATGTGGAGGAGGACTGTCTTAGGGGGCGTCTGCTTCTATGCAGCTCTAGGAACACGCTTGGGGTGCTGCTCAGGGGAACTTGGCCACGATGGGCTTCGGCTTGTGCTGGAAGTGGCAAGTTCAGCGTGTCGGAACCGGAAGGTTCCTTCTCTTCCTCCACACTGCTCTCCAGTGCCAGAATGAAATTCTCATCCTCCGACTCAGAAAGATCCTCTTGGGAAGACTCCAGTGGAGATTCTTCAGTAGGGTTTTGGGAACCGCTCCATGCCTCTTGTATGCTGAACTGTGGTCCCAAGCAGTTCCTTTCGATTGTCCTCTCCATCTTATTCTGCAGGTTGCCCATTGCGTAAGAGGCAGTCACTGTGAATCAATCCAGCCGAGTCTAATTTTTTTGGGGGGGGGGGGCGCGGGCAGGGAGAAAGAGAAGAAGAATAAATCAATCACTGCTTTTCAATAGAAGCACCCATTGAAATTTAAGGGAAGGGAATTTGTATGAGCTTTAATGTGCACTGTTCATCCAAGGATAAAATTGTCGGAGGCTCCTTATTTCCCAAGTCAGAATCTGTTTATAAATGTCAGTTGCGAAATCAGCTTTTCAAACTATAATGTATATATATTCACACAGAGACATATAAATATGAAGCAGGCACTGGCTCATAAAGGTTTATGACACGGGTGTCAAACACAAGGCCCGGGGGCCTAATCCGGCCCGCCAGACCTCGTCATGTGGCCCGCGTAGCCGCCGCCGTTAACCGCTGACAGTAGTTCTGGAGCCTGCGATTGGCCGAGGGTCAAAACCGGGGGCGGGGCTGCAGGCGGAGGCCGGGGCGCTGGAGCCGCGCTGGTGGCCTTGGCCAGGGAATTTCAATTTCGAATGAGGCTGAGGGAGGCGGTGGCACAGCGGCCAGACGGGGAAGTGAGATGCAGGGGCAGGAGGAGGAAGCCCGCCGAGGAGGTAGGAAAGCCCTACAGGCGCCGCCGGCAAAGTTGGTGCCGGGACGGAGCAGAGCTTTTTTGGGCGGGCTTTGCTGTTGTCTCCAAGAGCGAGTGAGGCGGCACTGGGGAGCCGCCGCCCGCCGCTTCCCTTCCTCTCCTCGGCTGCATCCGGGAGGTGGGCGAGCGAGCGGGCGAAAGGGACGCGGAGTGAGCCTGAGGGGGAAGTAGGCAAGCGCAACAGTCGCTCTCTTGATGGAGCCGGGTTTCTCTTCCCCCGTTTTCTCCTCATAGACACTCGGGAGGGTGCCTGGCTTTTGCTCTGCCCCCCACCCCCGAGCCGCCCTTTGGCTTCTCAGTTCCGGCAGAGCTGCTCCCCGGGGGGCGGCCGGGAGGGAGGAGATGGCGACGGCACGGGTTCCTGCTCTTCCCGCTCTGCCGCCGCCTCCTCTCAGCCCCTCGTGATGTAGGGCTCCAGATGGAGTCGCCTCGCGGTTTGAGTAGGTGGGAGGGGGATTTTTTTGGGGGGGGGACAACAGCGCAGGTGGGGGGAAGAGCAGCTCTGAGGCGAAGATGCACGTCCGCTGGGGCTGCTGCCGCCGCCTTCCTCCTCAGGAAATCCGCTGCCCTCCCTCCCTCAGCGAGGGGAAGGGACTCTGGCACTGAGGAGGGAGGATGCAAAAGCAAAGCAGGGAGTTGGCGCTGCACCACATGTTCCTGCCCCTCTCCAAAGCATGGGGTGGGTTGCAGCGTGTGGCATCCTGCCTAGCGGGGTTTGGGTGTGCGCAGGGCGGGAGAGGGAAGCCCTCTTTCCATCTGCAGGTTTTTAATCCCAGCAGTGGCTTTCTCCTTCCTGCCGAAGGTTTAGTTGAGCCCCCCCGCCCCGGAAGCCGTCAATCCCCACCTTTTGTTCAAATTTCCCTCGTTTACATCCCCTCCCACACACGCGCCACGACGCAGGAATGTGATCCGCGTGGGGGCGGGAATGAGCTTACATTATTACAAAAAACAGTAATAATTGAATGCAGTGACAATAATTTATGATAATAAAGAGTGGACACATAGTCCTACAGACACAACCGGCCCTTTGAGGGTGACCAAACTGCTGATGCGGCCCCCGATGAATTTGAGTTTGACACCCCTGGTTTATGACATAAAAAACCCTGTTTTTTTAAATCCCCAAAGTCTCTTTTTTGCTGCTTATTCATGATGACTGTGAGAGACAACCCCACCCCTATAGCTTTCAGCAAGTGCTTATTGTCCCTGTGAAATATTCAAAAGTTTTTATTTATATTTATACTTCATTTAGAATAAGCATCCCAAAGGATACGGGCCTCTCAGCAGTACTGCCTCTCAGTAATTTGTATGGATAACCTTGTATGCATTGAACATTTTGTTATGCGTTTGGCTCCCATGAATTCCTGTGCCCAGCGTTTGTTGGAACAGAAGTTTAATCAATGCTTGGAGTTCCAGACATGGGTTGAAGCACGTGCAAAAATATAAGACAGGCACGTTCCCCATGTCCAGGAGATCACCTGAAAGGCCATTGACACATAAAACATGGGTCACACAGGGGACTATGTCATTCTGGCAAATGTGTGAAGCCCCTCCCAGATGCCTGTGTTAGTTAGATGACAGAAGGCTTTTATCTGTTAGAAAAATATCAATGAAAAGGACTTTCAAAATACAGTACAGCAACTCCATACTTGAAACTATTCAATTGCAAATTCTAGGGCAGGCATAGGCAAACTCGGTCCTCCAGATGTTTTTGGTCTACAACTCCCGTGATCCCTAGCTAGCAGAACCAGTGGTCAGGGATGATGGGAATCGGAGTCCCAAAACATCTGGAGGGCTGAGTTTGCCTATGCCTGTTCTAGGGATCCCAGTTTGATGTATTACTATGACCGAGGGGCAAGTCAGGATTGCAAAACTTTGGCACCAGTTTGGAGGGGCCCCCAAATTTCAGGGTTTGTAGTTAATGAAGCTCCAGAGCATGTTTTGCATTTCCCTCAGTGATGATCATTGCAAAGCTGCCTGAAGCTGCGTAGAAGCACCTAATGTATTTGGCTATTAAGAAGGCAAATAGCACCAGCATTTTGCAGTGGTGAGGCAGAAGTCACTTTTGGGGTGCTGGGGTTCCTAGGATGCTGTCTTAGGGACCCTGCTACCACCCACTCACCCCCTGCAACCCCAGACAACTGCAGCCCTGGGTGAGACTGACCAATGGCCCCTCCCAAAAATATACATAGAACAATTTAAATGGGGTGATCAAAAAGAGAGGCTAAATTGATGCAGTGTGTGGCAACCTCTAAACTTTGGAACTGCCTGCCTATTGACATCAAGCAGGCATCTTTACTGCACTCTTTTAAGCACCTACTTAAAACATTTTTATTTAGGCAAGCCTATCCAGACATGTAGAAATGTTTCCTCTCTTACTTAACTGCCCTGGATTTTTAATCTTCTGAATGTTTTCAAATATTTGCTTTTAAATATTTTTTAAGCAGTCATGTTTACGTTTTATTTTATAAATTTTATAAGACACTTAGAGGTTTGTTTGTTTTACACAATCAAGTTGTGTATATAGGTATGTTGTGTGTGTGTGCGCGTCCACACACACACATATATAAATACACACACATATACATACATACATATGTACACATACACACACATATATAACCTTCAATTACACAATGAAAAACTCTGCTAAAGCAATTTACAACTAGCGTAAAAAATATGGTGTGTCCAATGCTACTCCTACTCAGAGTAGGCCCTACAGAAGTTCATAGGTTTCTTAATTTCAGCAGGTTTACTAGGGGTAGACCTGCTGAAATTAAGTAACCTATTAACCAGTTGGATACAAACTGGAGTAATAAAAATGGACACTAGCATGTTTAAAAGTCAGGATAGCAACACAATATGAGAAGGACCCATGCCTTTGATCAACTGTGAGGGGGAGTTGACTATAAAATAGCTCTAAAGCCAGCGGTGGGGAGAGGGAGAGAGAGCTTCCCTTCGCTCCCAACGGTATGCAAATGGGGCACCTTAACGTTCAAGGGCAGAACATCTTAAGATTTCAAAGAGCGCGAAACAGAGCCTACCAGTAGGTGGCGCGCATGAGCGAGAGAGACCGAAGGACTGTACAGTAGTTACATCGAGGTTTCCCTAAGCATTTACTTTTCAACCCCAGATGTGCTGCTATTCCATGCATGGGCGCAGCGGGGGAGGACAGCTGCCCGCTCCAATCAATAAAAATAAATAAAAATGTGTAGCAAAGTGAGGATCTCCCCACCCCACCCCACCCGCAACAAAAATCCTGGCTACGCCCATGATTCCGTGCAATATTTTTTCCAGGGCTTTCGCATCACGCAAACGCAAAACCTCCCCGCTTTCCAAACACACATTTTTACAGCTTTTTTTGGATACACCCAGAGGTGCCTTCTTGCAATGCAGTCCGACCCTGACCCCCCAACCTCCAAAATATCCGTTTTTGGCGGGGGTGGGGAGAGATTGAAGAGTTTCTGGTTGCCGGCAAAAGTTTTCAGAAAACTCCCCTCTCTGTCCAGCCACACTCTGGACCCCCCAATTCCCTCTACCCCCCCCCCATATCTCTATTTGATTTTTATTGGTCGGATCGATCCATCTAAACATCAATTGGAACAGAGCCAACCCCCCCCCGCGCTTTTCCCGGGAGGAAATCCCTCCTCACACGGGAGCGCACACCAAGTTGCTAGACCTCTGGAGGTTTCGATTACGAAACGTAGTTCAAAACATCCAGAGAGCAAGCCGATGCAGTTATTTGCAATTATGTTTCTCCTTCACATTTATATAATATTTTACAAGGTTTTATACAAATGTAACAAGAATGAAAACACACAGTAACGGAAAAAAAACCCTAAAACATAATTTTTTCCCCTACCGAATAGAATTATTACTCCAAACTTATTTTTCCTTCAGTTTTTCTATAGTGCCCATAAAATTACAAGTCTTCTTAAAATCCTGCCAGTTTGTTAACCTGTTTAGAATACGAAATTGTGTTTCTCAAATCGCCATCGCAGCCAAGTTTAGCTTAAACCCAGCACAACCGAAGGGTTTCAGCTAAATTTGCCTGCGCGGGCGCTTTGAAAAAGGCTGCGCGGCTGCGCGGCTGCGCGGCTGCGCGGGCGATTTGAAAAAGACTTCTATTTTATAAATTTTGTATGATACAGGTTTGTTTCTTTGTTTTACACAATCAAGCTGTATATATATGTTGTGTGAAAACATATATATATATAATATTTTACTAGGTTTTATACCAATGTAACAAGAATGAAAAGACGGAAGAAGGTAAAACGCGGATCTACACGGATCCTCATGGATCCTCCACTTTTTTAAAAACAACTCCAACAAATCCAGTGTCATATCACATCTGGAAGCCACGACTACCGACTGGACTATAAAAAACGTGGATCCAAAACTTTGCTGCCCTGCAGCACCACAAAAACGTGGTTCCGAGGCACGGATCCTCATGAATTCATATGATTTTTATATAGAAACAAAATAAAACCACCATGATACTCTAGACCACATCTTAGTCTATAGGCACCACCAAAAAAATCACGCACCCACTGTTTCGTGTGGTCTCAATAGCACAAAAACGTGGTTTTGAAGCACGGGTCCTCATGGAACCCCACGCTTTTTGCATGGGACCCCCCCTAATTCACCCTCAAATCACATATCATGTCCAGGGGTATATCCTGCACCACAAAAATCAAGGATCCACAGCTTCCTGGTGACACCGTGGCCCAAAAACGTGGTTTTGAAGCACGGATCCTTGCGAATCTTCACCTATTTGCATGGGACCCGCCCAAATTCACCCTCAAATCACATATCATGCCCAGGGGTACAGCCTGCACCACAAAAATCAAGGATCCACAACTTCCCGGCGACACCGTGGCCCAAAAACGTGGTTTTGAAGCACGGATCCTCACGGATCCTCGCGAATCTTCACCTATTTGCATGGAGCCCCCCCAAATTCACCCTCAAATCACATATCATGCCCAGGCATACAGCCTGCACCACAGAAATCAAGGATTCACAGCGTCCTGGCGACACCGTGGCCCAAAAACGTGGTTTTGAAGCACGGATCCTTGCGAATCTTCACCTATTTGCATGGGACCCGCCCAAATTCACCCTCAAATCACATATCATGCCCAGGGGTACAGCCTGCACCACAAAAATCAAGGATCCACAACTTCTCGGCGACACCGTGGCCCAAAAACGTGGTTTTGAAGCACGGATCCTCAAGAATCTTCACCTTTTTGCATGCCCCCCCCCAAATCTCCCTCAAATAACATATCATGCCCAGGGGTACAGCCTGCAACTCAAAAATCAAGGATCCACAGCTTCCTGGCGACACTGTGGCCGAAAAACGTGGTTTTGAAGCACGGATCCTTGCGAATCTTCACCTATTTGCATGGGACCCGCCCAAATTCACCCTCAAATCAAATATCATGGCCAGGGGTACAGCCTGCACCACAGAAATCAAGGATCCACAACTTCCCGGCGACACCGTGGCCCAAAAAAGTGGTTTTGAAGCACGGATCCTCACGGATCCTCGCGAATCTTCACCTATTTGCATGGAGCCCCCCCAAATTCACCCTCAAATCACATATCATGCCCAGGGGTACAGCCTGCACCACAAAAAATCAGGGATTCACAGCATCCTGGCGACACCGTGGCCCAAAAACGTGGTTTTGAAGCACGGAACCTCAAGAATCTTCACCTTTTTGCATGCCCCCCCCAAATCTCCCTCAAATAACATATCATGCCCAGGGGTACAGCCTGCACCACAAAAATCAAGGATCCCCAACTTCCCGGCGACACCGTGGCCCAAAAACGTGGTCTTGAAGTATGGATCCTTGCGAATCTTCACCTATTTGCATGGGACCCGCCCAAATTCACTCTCAAATCACATATCATGCGCAGGGGTACAGCCTGCACCACAGAAATCAAGGATCCACAGCGTCCTGGCGACACCATGGCCCAAAAAGGTGGTTTTGAAGCACGGATCCTTGCGAATCTTCACCTATTTGCATGGGACCCGCCCAAATTCACCCTCAAATCACATATCATGCCCAGGGGTACAGCCTGCACCACAGAAATCAAGGATTCACAGCGTCCTGGCGACACCGTGGCCCAAAAATGTGGTTTTGAAGCACGGATCCTCACGGATCCTCGCGAATCTTCACCTATTTGCATGGAGCCCCCCCAAATTCACCCTCAAATCACATATCATGCCCAGGGGTACAGCCTGCACCACAGAAATCAAGGATTCACAGCGTCCTGGCGACACCGTGGCCCAAAAACGTGGTTTTGAAGCACGGATCCTTGCGAATCTTCACCTATTTGCATGGGACCCGCCCAAATTCACCCTCAAATCACATATCATGCCCAGGGGTACAGCCTGCACCACAAAAATCAAGGATTCACAGCGTCCTGGCGACACAGTGGCCCAAAAACGTGGCTTTGAAGCACGTATCCTCACGGATCCTCGCGAATCTTCACCTATTTGCATGGAGCCCTCCCAAATTCACCCTCAAATCACATATCATGCCCAGGGGTACAGCCTGCACCACAAAAAATCAGGGATTCACAGCGTCCTGGCGACACCGTGGCCCAAAAACGTGGTTTTGAAGCACGGATCCTCAAGAATCTTCACCTATTTGCATGGGACCCGCCCAAATTCACCCTCAAATCACATATCATGCCCAGGGGTACAGCCTGCACCACAAAAATCAAGGATCCACAACTTCCCGGCGACACCGTGGCTCAAAAACGTGGTTTTGAAGCACGGATCCTCACGGATCCTCGCGAATCTTCACCTATTTGCATGGAGCCCCCCCCAATTCACCCTCAAATCACATATCATGCCCAGGGGTACAGCCTGCACCACAGAAATCAAGGATCCACAGCTTCCTGGCGACACCGTGGCCCAAAAACGTGGTTGTGAAGCACGGATCCTCACGAATCTTCACCTATTTGCATGGGGGCCCCCCAAATTCAGCCTCAAATCTCATATCATGCCCAGGGCACAGCCTGCAACACAAAAATCAAGGATCCACAGCTTCCTGGTGATACCAGGGCGCAAAAACATGAACGGCAGAAGATGAAAATATTGACAGATCAAGTATGGATGTTGGTGATCTGACACTAAGTAAAAGCGAACCGAAAGATGTGCCATGGTCAGATCACTACCTGGTGCAACTTGACTTCTCCACGACTATTCCCCTCTCCAGGGAGGTGGGACCAATTCAGACTTGGGGGTTATGTTTCTGCGGTTTTTAGAAACAGAGGCTGGGCATTTTTGACGGAGCATACTGGGCAAGTATTTTTTGTACATCTGCAACGCAGCTAAGAATTTGTTCGTAGGCAGATAGATTTCTCTGCTATCTTTCTTTCTCACAAAGCTGTGTTATCGATAATTAGCCAATTACGGGCTATTAATCTCAACAGCCGATTCCCTGGTGGCCCGCTGGAATGTCGAGTTGACCAGGGCTGTTGACTGTTTGGCTCCGAAGCGCCCTCTACAATTGCATGGAGCCTGGACAGCCCCGTGGTTCTCCATGGATCTGAGGGCAATGAAACAATCGTTGAGATGGGTAGAGCGCCGGTGGCGGATAACTCATTCTGAAGCTGACCAGACATGGGTTAGAGCTCAATGTCAAGCCTACCAAGTGGTGGTAGCGACCGCGAAGAAGACTTTCTTCACGCCTCTATTGCATCTGCGGAAAACAGCAGCAGGAGACTTTTTCAGGTGGTTCGCAGTTTAGTGAAACCACCTGCTCCATCGGGGCCCAGTACGGGCCCCATGATCTCTTGCAATGATTTTGCAAAGTTTTTTTGCAGATAAAGTCGCTCAGATTCGGGAAGAGGTAAACTCCACTGTGGGAGCAGGACCAGGGCGGGGGAGCGCTGGAGGTCTGTCTAGTCCAGTTGCGTGGGATCAATTCCAATCTGTTACCTCCAAGGATGTGGACAGGCTGCTTGGACGAGTGAAACCAGCCACCTGTCTCCTTGATCCTTGCCCATCCTGGCTTATAAAAGCTTTGCGGGTTGGTGAATGCTTCTCTCTGTGAGGCAGCCTTCCGAGACCCGCTGAAAGAGGCGGTTATTAAACCGCTTCTTAAAAAACCATCTTTAGATGCGGCCAATATGGCCAACTATCGCCCAGTCTCAAATCTTCCATTCTTGGGCAAGGCGATTGAGCGAGTGGATGCTGAACAATTCCAGGCACACCTGGAAGAAGCGGACCATTTGGTTCCCTTCCAGTCGGGATTCAGGCCTCATCATGGGACTGAAACTGCCTTGGTAGCACTGGTTGATGATCTCCAGCGGGCTAGGGACAAAGGTGAGAGCTGTTTCCTAGTTCTGCTGGATCTCTCAGTGGCTTTTGACAGCATCGACCATAACATACTTCTGGACCGTCTAGAGGGGTTGGGAGCTGGGGGCACTGTCATACAGTGGTTCCGCTCCTTCCTCCTGGGCCATGTTCAGAGAGTGGGGGTGGGGAATGAGTGTTTGGACCCCTGGGCTCTCACTTGTGGGGTGCCTCAGGGCTCTGTCCCCTCCCCCATGCTTTTTAACATCTACATGCAGCCGCTGGGAGAGATCATCAGGGGGTTTGGGCTGGGTGTTCATCAGTATGCGGATGATACCCAGCTCTACCTCTCTTTCAAATCAGAACCAGTGATGGCAGTGAAGGTCCTGTGTGAGTGCCTGGAGGCGGTTGGAGGATGGATGGTGGCTAACAGATTGAGGTTGAATCCTGACAAGACAGAAGTACTGTTTGTGGGGGACAGGAGGTGGGCAGGTGTGGAGGACTCCCTGGTCCTGAATGGGGCAACTGTGCCCCTGAAGGACCAGGGGCGCAGCCTGGGAGTCATTTTGGACTCACAGCTGTCCATGGAGGCACAGGTCAATTCTGTGTCCAGGGCAGCTGTCTATCAGCTCCATCTGGTACGCAGGCTGAAACCCTACCTGCCTGCAGACTGTCTAGCAAGAGTGGTACATGCTCTAGTTATCTCCCGCTTGGACTACTGCAATGCGCTCTACGTGGGGCTACCTATGAAGGTGACCCGGAAACTACAACTAATCCAGAATGCGGCAGCTAAACTGGTGAGTGGAAGCGGCCGCTGAGACCACATAACACTGGTCTTGATAGATCTACATTGGCTCCCAGTACGTTCCCGAGCACAATTCAAAGTGTTGGTGCTGACTTTTTAAGCCCTAAATTGCCTCGGTCCAGTATACCTGAAGGAGTGTCTCCACCCCCATGGTTCTGCCCAGACTTTGAGGTCCAGTACCGAGGGCCTTCTGGCAGTTCCCTCGTTGCGAGAAGCCAAGTTGCAGGGAACCAGGCAGAGGGCCTTCTCGGTGGTGGCACCCACCCTGTGGAACGCCCTCACATCAGATGTCAAAGAGAAAAACAGCTACCAGAAGACATCTGAAGGCAGCCCTGTTTAGGGAGGCTTTTAATGTTTAATTGATTGTTTTATTTAATTTTTCTGTTGGAAGCCGCCCAGAGTGGCTGGGGAAACCCAGCCAGATGGGCGGGGTATAAATAATAAATTATATATTATTATTATTATTATTATTATTATTATTATTATTATTATTATTATTTACAGTGGTACCTCACAAGACGAATGCCTCGCGCAACAAAAATCCGCAAGACGAAAGCGTTTTGCTTTGCACGAGGGACTCGCAAGACAACGAGGTTTTCTATGACCGCCGCTTCATCTTGCGAAGCGCAGCCATAGAAAGACAAAGCGGCGGCGAGCGGCAACAACAGGGGAACCAGCTGTAGCGCAGCCAGAAGGCAAAGGAAGATCAGCTGTCAGCGCGGGAAGCTGATCTTCCTTTGCCTTCTTTCTGCGCTACAGCTGGTTCTCCTTTGTGTTCTGCTGGTCTCTGCCAGTTGCCACAAGCGGTGAGCGGCAACCGGCGGAGACCAGCGTAACGCAAAGGGGAACCAGCTGTAGCGCGACAAAAAGGCTGACAGCTGATCTTCTTTGCCTTTTTTTTTTTGCCGCGCTACAGCTGTCAAATCACTTATAATGCCCAGGGGCACAGCCAATGTAGGTCTTTCAGGACCGGTGGTTTGTGGTCTCAGTGGCCACTCCCAGTCACCAGTTTAGCCAGGGCTGTCTTAAGCATATCCAGTGCTGTAGTGCAAAGATCCCTCCAGCCCCCCACCCCCTCTGTTTCCCAGAGTTGTCGACCCAGCAAGGTCAGGTGGTACCCGGTGCATATTTTTTTGGTCACACCCCCCATTGAAATTATTAAAATAAGGAAAAATAAGATACTTACAGTTGCAAGTGTTATTTTCTTTTTCTTTTTTTTACATTGTGAGCCTGAGCACTTAAAACCCCCTTTTCCTAAAATCAAGATGCATATATTTTTAAGTTCTACTTATTATGAACATGTAAGAAATGGTGCTGAATTTCTAAAGCGACCTCTTTCGGTTTAAGCGCACCTATACATGCCTCTCCCAAAAGCCGTTCCCTTTAAGCTCAGATGTGCAGAGGCTGGTTGTAGCTGTTCAGCACTCTGTCCATGCACAAAGAAACTCTCATTCCTCATTCCTTCACATGTCCCAGGGTCAAACCCTGACACTGAAAAAAATGGTTCTGGCTGAGTCCTGAAGTCACATTAAATCCCAGTTCAAAGCAATGTCATTTGTCCATAAGAGGTTTTCCTGTACTGGTCCAGTAAAACGCTTCTGCTGCGCTGCACAGACCAGAAACAGTTCTCTTTGCAGAGCATTAAGCACAGCGGCTGGATTCTTGTTGCGGTAAAATCCTTGCAGCTTTGCAGCAGAAACGACCCACGGAAGCCCAACTTTCGAAGACAGTTTTATTGCAGACAGATAACAGAAACATCTCCAGAGCTTTCAGACATGACTGCTCCACACAAGCAAACAAAACAAACACTCTATATATACTGAGCATCTTAACAACTTAACGACTTAACAACTTAAATCACATGACCTTGCTAATTTGCCAGCGTCTTAGGTTTAAAGTCCTAACAGTCAAGAGGCGAGCAAGTCCGTTTTGCCTTCCTCTTGATTATCATCCAATATTTAGTGTATGAATAACTAGTGTATGAATGCCCATTTGGTGATATCCATGTGTAGAGTCATCTCTTGTGTTGTTGGAAAAGAATGTTTGTGATGACCAGCCTGTTCTCTTGACAGAACTCTATTAGCCTTTGCCCTGCTTCATTTTGAACTCCAAGGCCAAACTTGCCAGTTGTTCCTTTTATCTCTTGATTCCCTACTTTAGCATTCCAATCTTCTGTAATGAGAAGAACATCCTTCTTTGGTGTCATTTCTAGAAGGTGTTGTAAGTCTTCATAGAATTGGTCAATTTCACTTTATTCAGCACCAGTAGTTGGTGCATAAACATGGATTACTGTGATATTAAAAGGTCTGCTTTGGATTCGTATCGAGATCATTCTGTCATTTTTGAGATTGCATCCCATTACAGCTTTTGCCACTCTTTTGTTGACTATGAGGGCCACTCCATTTCTTCTACGGGATTCTTGCCCACAGTAGTAGATATGATAGTCATCCGAACTGAATTCGCCCATTCCCTTCCATTTTAGTTCACTGATGCCCAGGATGTCGATATTTATTCTTGCCATCTCATTTTTGACCACATCCAGCTTACCATTATCCATGGTTCTTACATTCCAGGTTCCTATGCAATATTTTTCTTTACAGCATCAGACTTTCCTTTCGCTTCCAGGCATATCCGCAACTGAGCGACCTTTTGGCTTTGGCCCAGCCGCTTCATCAGCTCTGAATCTACTTGTACTTGTCCTCCGCTCTTCCTCAGTAGCATGTTGGATGCCTTCCGACCTGAGGGGCTCAACTTCCAGCGTCATAACTTTTATATGCCTGTTGTCTTTGTCCATGGAGTTTTCTTGGCAGGGATACTGGAGTGGCTTGCCAGTTCCTTCTCCAGGTGGATCACGTTTAGTCAAAACTCTCCACTATGACCTGTCCATCTTGGGTGGCCCTGCATGGCATAGCTCATAGCTTCTATGAGTTATTCAAGCCCCTTCGTCATGACAAGGCATTGATCCATGAAGGGACGACTCTACACATGGATATCACCAAATGGGCAGCATCAAAATCAGATTGATTATATTCTCTGCAGCCAAAGATGGAGAAGCTCTATACAGTCAGCGAAAACAAGACCTGGAGCTGACTGTAACTCAGATCATCAGCTTCTTATAGCAAAATTCCAGCTTAAACTGAAGAAAGTAGGAAAAACCACTGGGTCAGTAAGATACAATCTAAATCAAATCCCTTATGAATACACAGTGGAAGTGAGGAACAGGTTTAAGGAGTTAGATATGGTGGACAGAGTGCCTGAAGAACTATGGATGGAGGCTCGTAACATTATACAGGAGGCAGCAACGAAAACCATCCCAAGGAAAAGGAAATGCAAGAAAGCAAAATGGCTGTCCAACGAGGCCTTACAAATAGTGGAGGAGAGGAGGCAAGCAAAATGCAAGGGAGATAGGGAAAGATACGGGAAACTGAATGCAGATTTCCAAAAAAATAGCAAGGAGAGACAAGAGGGTCTTCTTAAACGAGCAATGCAAAGAAATAGAGGAAAACAATAGAATGGGGAAAGCCAGAGATCTGTTCAAGAAATTTGGAGATATGAAAGGAACATTTCGTACAAAGATTACCATAATAAAGGACAAAAGTGGTAAGGACCTAACAGAAGCAGAAGACATCAAGAAGAGGTGGCAAGAATACACAGAGGAATTATACCAGAAAGATATGGAGGTCTCGTACACCCCAGGTTGTGTGGTTGCTGATCTTGAGCCAGACATCTTGGAGAGTGAAGTCAAATGGGCCTTAGAAAGCATTGCTAATAACAAGGCCAGTGGAAGTGATGATATTCCAGCTGAACTATTTAAAATTTTAAACGATGATGCTGTTAAGGTGCTACACCCAATATGCCAGCAAGTTTGGAAAACTCAGCAATGGCCAGAGGATTGGAGAAGATCAGTCTACATCCCAATTCCAAAGAAGGGCAGTGCCAAAGAATGCTCCAACTACCACACAATTGCGCTCATTTCACATGCTAGCAAGTTTATGCTTAAAATTCTACAAGGCAGGCTTAGGCAGTATGTGGACCGAGAACTCCCAGAAGTGCAAGCTGGATTTCGAAGGGGCAGAGGAACCAGAGACCAAATAGCAAACATGCACTGGATTATGGAGAAAGCTAGAGAGTTCCAGAAAAACGTCTACTTCTGCTTCATTGACTATGCAAAAGCCTTTGACTGTGTCGACCACAGCAAACTATGGCAAGTTCTTAAAGAAATGGGAGTGCCTGATCACCTCATCTGTCTCCTGAGAAATCTCTATGTGGGACAAGAAGCTACAGTTAGAACTGGATATGGAACAACTGATTGGTTCAAAATTGGGAAAGGAGTACGACAAGGTTGTATATTGTCTCCCTGCTTATTTAACTTATATGCAGAATTCATCATGCGAAAGGCTGGACTAGATGAATCCCAAGCCGGAATTAAGATTGCCGGAAGAAATATCAACAACCTTAGATATGCAGATGACACAACCTTGATGGCAGAAAGTGAGGAAGAATTAAAGAACCTTTTAATGAGGGTGAAAGAGGAGAGCGCAAAATATGGTCTGAAGTTCAACATCAAAAAAACCAAGATCATGGCCACTGGTCCCATCACCTCCTGGCAAATAGAAGGGGAAGAAATGGAGGCAGTGAGAGATTTTACTTTCTTGGGCTCCTTAATCACTGCAGATGGTGACAGCAGTCACGAAATTAAAAGACGCCTGCTTCTTGGGAGAAAAACAATGAGAAACCTAGACAGCATCTTAAAAAGCAGAGACATCACCTTGCCAACAAAGGTCCATATAGTTAAAGCTATGGTTTTCCCAGTATGGTTTTCCTACAAAGGTCCTGTGAGGGGGAAAGGGTACAGAGGTCCCCCCCCCATCCTGAGGAGTAGCTCTTCCACCAGCAGTAGCGTCAGTGGGGAGGGGGAAGAGTCCAGTGAGGAAGGAGGAAGGAGGAGACGGGGCTCTAGCAGCATAGGAGAGCCCCTGCTGCACATGGGACAGGAAGAGAGAGAGGGGGAAGAGGGGGAGAAGGAAAACATGGAAAATAGACCCTTTTCCCCTCCGGTTACGGACTTACACAGAAGGAAACGCGGGAGGAGACATGGGGTGCCCCGACTCTTATGTTGGAAGAGGACGCGGAGCGCGCCATTCCAGGGTTCTGGGTCAGACTGAGTGGATGTATCCTGTATAGCTCTAGCACTGTAAATAGCCTGCAATTAATAAAAGCATGAAAAGGCAAAGGACTGGAGAGTCATTACTCTAGAGTAGTCGCAACCCATTGCCTGTGACAGGTCCGTATAGTTAAAGCTATGGTTTTCCCAGTAGTGATGTATGGAAGTGAGAGCTGAACCATAAAGAAGGCTGATCGCCGAAGAATTGATGCTTTTGAATTATGGTGCTGGATGAGACTCTTGAGAGTCCCATGGGCTGCAAGAAGATCAAACCTATCCATTCTGAAGGAAGTCAGCCGTCAGTGCTCACTGGAAGGACAGATCGTGAAGCTGAGGCTCCAATACTTTGGCCACCTCATGAGAAGAGAAGAATCCTTGGAAAAGACCCTGATGTTGGGAAAGATTGAGGGCACTAGGAGAAGGGGACGACAGAGGACAAGATGGTTGGACAGTGTTCTCGAAGCTACCCACATGAGTTTGACCAAACTGCGGGAGGCAGTGCAAGACAGGAGTGCCTGGCGTGCTCTGGTCCATGGGGTCACGAAGAGTCGGACACGACTAAACGACTAAACAACAACAAAGGTAGCCCTGACAGTTAGGTCCAGTCGTGGACAACTCTGGGGTTGCACTCTCATCTCGCTCTATAGGCTGAGAGAGCCTGCGTTTGTCTGGACAGCTTCCTGGTCATGTGGCCAGCATGACTAACATGGGCGTAGGCAGAGGGCAGGAGGGGGCAGTTGCCCCCCCTAGAAGCAGGGCCGCTGGCCAGCCTGCCCCGCTGCCCGCCTGGTGCCATCTCCCTTCTCCCTGGCTGGCTGTGGGGCGGGTGGAGGAAAAGCCCCACAGCCGTGCAAAGCGGTTGCCTGGCTTTCCCTCTGCCCGCCCCACAGCCAGCCAGGAAGAAGGGAGACGTCCCTTCTAGCAAACCGCACAAAGCGGTTGCCTGGCTTTCCCTCCGCCCGCCCCACAGCCAGCCAGGGAGAAGGGAGACGTCCCTTCTAGCCGGCTGGCTGTGGGGCGGGCGGAGGGAAAGCCAGGCAACCGCTTTGCGCGGCTCTGGGGCTTCCCCTCCACCCGCCCCGGTGCCCCCTCACCCCTGCCGGTCACGGAGGGGGAGGAGGGAGTCGGAGCAGCCCGATTTCGGGCTGTTCCTGGCGCCCCCTCGCCCTTGCTTTTTTTTTAAAAAAAAAAATATTTTTTATTAATTTTCCAATTAAAACCAATTATATCACATTCAATATTTCAAATTATACACATATATATATCAATCAAACCGAATGTTATGCCAAATCATCTAAAGAATTTTTTATTTGGGTTCCCATGCTTCAAGAAATTGGGGATTCCTCGCAACCGTCCACTGCCGTCTTTTTTCTAAAGTTCAAATCGTCCTCCAAGTTCATAATAATCCAGATCTTCCCCTTACAGTCACATAGATGTTTTCCACTTTCATCCGATTGTTTCCCAGCTGCTGAGATAAATATCAAACAAGGTTTCACAGATGTTCTTTCTCCTGTGTGGGTTAATCAGTCCAGCCTCCCCATAAATCTTCTTCGTCTGGAGCTCCCTGTTGCGTCGTATTGCTTCAAAGCAGCGCCATCTTAAAAAACTCAAATCACTTTCGTTTTCTCTCATAGCCATGAAGATTAACGATCTTTATAAAATTTACAGCTTTTTCAGGCAGAAGACCCAAACATCAAACCATAAACTCTTGGTAAATTAATGGATCTCCTTGCCCTATAGCTGAACTTAGCTTCAGGTCGCTGCTCCAATTTAAAGTGCGTCACAGCTCATAAATCCTCCGAACGCGTCCAGGACTCCTTCCGTCCGACTAGGGGGGGGCTTTTCTCATCGGCAACTCCACATCTTTAAAAAAATATGCTCAGTAACAACATTATAAAGTTCAACTCACACAGTCTTTTGCTTCTCTTTCACTCCAAACAAGCCAGGACATCGCGTCCGGGAAGGTACGAGGCAACATATATGAGGAAAAAAATAAAAACTCACTTCCCTTATCGCTCCGTCCCCATCAATCCTTCTTCCAGATGCAATACAACCTTTGACTCCTCTCCCTCAGCAGCATAAATTTCTCAGCAGTAAACAGCGCTTCTTCCCCTCCTTCTGAAGTATGTCCATAGATTTAAGCCTAATTATCTTCTTTAACCATGGAAATCCCCGCCATGCAGATTAGCGTCCGGGAGTCCTGGCCCTCGTAAGTGCTCAGCCCAAGCTCCCCCCACTCCAAAAACAGTCGGAGTGGGTCTGGGGGCATCACGGGCCAGCGGCCCCTCTCCGTAACCCCCGGAGAGGGTAGGGGGTTGCCATTTACTCCCCTAGCAACCGCCAAATTCCTTACGAAGGTCAGAGAGATGGAAAACAGGTCCGCCATTCCTGCCGGCGGAAACCGGAACCTCGCCCCCTCGCCCTTGCTGGTTGAGGAGGGGGAGGAGGGGGTCGGAGCAACCCGAAATCGGGCTGCTCTGATCCCCTCCTCCCCCTCCGCGATCGCCGGGGCGGGTGGAGGGAAACCTGGCTTTCCCTCCACCCGCCCCACAGCCAGCAAGGGAGACCCTGCCCCTTGGCACCGCCCCTTGCCCCCCTAATTTTCATCCTGGCTACGCCCCTGATGACTAAGCCGCTTCTGGCAAACCAGAGCAGCACATGGAAACACCATTTACCTTCCCTGTCTCATAGTCCGTTGGTGATCTGTTTTTTAGGAGTCCAACTTCTCAGCAGCCTGCACTGAATCAGATGCTGGAGCTACTGTTATATTTTCCTTCAGTCTGAGGAACTTTCTTCCCGATCTACTCTTCTGCCTTTTATTTCGCTTCAACTGTGTGAGCTGCAACCGGTGAGGCTTCCCTGGTTCTGGTGGCATGCCAATAGATTTTTTTGGCAGCTATAATATGGTAGCAAGTCCTGGATGATGGGCAAGAGCAGTTCTCTTTGGGGAAAAGGCAGACAACATAATGCTTTTCTTTACTAACCCTTACCACAAATACACCAAACTGTGGACAAACATCTATTAAATTGTTCATTACCATGAAGGATCATGGTACCATTTGACAAACTGATGGTGCCTTCTCATAGCTTTCATCTTTCTTAGGCCACAGAAGTTATCCATGATTTGTGATGGATCACAAGCTATATGAGGAAAGACTGTATCTTCTGGTTATTTCAGGGCCAGCTCTAGGTAGACTCCCGGTGGTGCGGTGTGCCAGGGCGCCGGGCTGGTAGGTGGAAACCATGCTGCGCCCTGCGAGGGCGGGAGCGCCGGAGTGATCTCCGCTACTCAGTGCCAGGGCGCCTGACCTGCTCGAGACTGCCCTGGGTGATCTTGAGTGTCTGAAAAACTGAGACCGCAAATGAAAGTTTCCAGTGTTACACAGTCCACGCAAAGTTTCTCTCTAGTAAAATTTTTGCATTGCATGTAAGGATAACACCATTGCTTCCACCATCAATTCTTTCCATTGTCAAAGTTTTTTTAGAACTGCATGAAAACTCTCAGAGACATTTGTGGTAATTCCACTTTTTTCATTATATATGTCCAGTCTCTTTAGAATCCAGGCCCCAGCATGCTTTATTATTGTTTGGTGCAGGTCTGCCTTAAAGTAGTCTAAGAACGCTTTGCTCCAATTTGTACTGAGTTTATCAAATTTGAATCTGTAGTCTTGCTCAGAATTTGACCTGAGAAGATCAAAAAAGTCAGCAAGGTATAGCTTGGTATCTTCTGAACTGGCCCCATGTTTTTTTCAACCAAAACATGTCTCTGCGGATGTGATTCCAGCATACCGCTCTGTGGCTCTTGAGCAAAAGATGCTCCAAAGCATTTTAAATTCCTTTTTCTCTGTCAGACACTATGACAACTTTATCTGAATTGAGCAATGGACACTGTTTTGAAAGGTTTCAAAAAATCTCCTGTGATTGTCCTCTCGCCTGCTGTCATGTATCATGAACATTACAGGAATCAGTGGTGATTCAGCGAAAAGCCTCTCCCCCATGCTTTTCAACATCTACATGAAGCTGCTGGGAGAGATCATCAGGGGGTTTGGGCTGGGTGTTCATCATAGAATCATAGAGTTGGAAGAGACCACAAGGGCCATCCAGTCCAACCTCCTGCCAAGCAGGAAACACCATCAAAGCATTCTTGACACATGCCTGTAAAGCCTCCGCTTAAAGACCTCCAAAGAAGGAGACTCCAACACACTCCTTGGCAGCAAATTCCACTGCCGAACAGCTCTTACTGTCAGGAAGTTCTTCCTAATGTTTAGGTGGAATCTTCTTTCTTGTAGTTTGAATCCATTGCTCCATGTCCGCTTCTCTAGAGCAGCAGAAAACAACCTTTCTCCCTCCTCTATATGACATCCTTTTATTTATTTGGACATGGCTATCATATCACCCCTTAACCTTCTCTTCTCCAGGCTAAACATACCCAGCTCCCTAAGCTGTTCCTCATAAGGCATCGTTTCCAGGCCTTTGACCATTTTTGGTTGCCCTCCTCTGGACGTGTTCCAGCTTGTCAGTATCCTTCTTGAACTGTGGTGCCCAGAACTGGACACAGTACCCCAGGTGAGGTCTGACCAGAGCATGAGTATGCAGATGATACCCAGCTCTACCTCTCTTTCAAATCAGAACCAGTGAAGGCGGTGAAGGTCCTGTGTGAGTGCTTGGAGGCGGTTGGAGGATGGATGGTGGCTAACAGATTGAGGTTGAATCCTGACAAGACAGAAGTACTGTGTTGGGGGGACAGGAGGCGGGCAGGTGTGGAGGACTCCCTGGTCCTGAATGGGGCAACTGTGCCCCTGAAGGACCAGGGGCGCAGTCTGGGAATCATTTTGGACCCACAGCTGTCCATGGAGGCTCAGGTTAATTCTGTGTCCAGGGCAGCTGTCTACCAGCTCCATCTGGTACGCAGGCTGAGACCCTACCTGCCTGCAGACTGCCTCACCAGAGTGGTGCATGCTCTAGTTATCTCTCGCTTGGAATACTGCAATGCACTCTATGTGGGGCTACCTTTGAGGGTGACCCGGAAACTACAACTAATCCAGAATGTGGCAGCTAGACTCAGGGGCGTCTTTCCCCTTGGGCTGAGTGGAACCCTGGGCCATGTTGCCTGCCCAGCAGGGGCGCATTGAGGAGGCACACGGAACCACCCGCGTGTCCGCTTCCCCCGCTTCACTCCTTTCCCGGTGGCGGTGGCGGAGCTGCCTCCGTCAAGGGGCTGTGCCCCCACCTGCTCAGCCCAGCCCAGCCGCCCAACGCTGCACGCTCCTTGGGGTGCAGATTGCTGTGCCTCTGACAAAGCCACCTCGAAGGCGGGGAGGGGCACCTGGAACCATAGTTTTTGGTCTGTTTTTTTAAAATTCTGGTACATCGCTCATGCAAAGAAAAGATCCTGCACTGCGTGTCTCAGGCCTGATCGATCAACTTTGGCAGACGCAGTAAGGCTGTTGTTTAAAGAGAAAGTACCATAAACAGAGAAGCAACTCCACATGAGGCAGGCTTTGGAAGGTGAAATAGCAAAAGGTTTATTTGGTAACGCTCTGTCGGAATGCCACTTGATTCGCAAGGACACATCAATTGCAGCATTTTCATTTTAAACCGTTCTCTCAAAGTGAGGCTCCACTTTTCCAAATGCCCCTGCGAGGCAGGGACAACCACCCACCCACCCACCAGCCTGGGAAAACCAAGACTATGGACCACAGCATGTTCTGGTCAGGGCCCGCCTGTCAGAGCCAGTGTCATATGCCATTGGTTTGCCTGGGTGTCGAGGACATACCCATCCACCCGCAGCCCTTGTATGCAAGAAAATGAATCATGTGATATAGAAAAATATGGGGGAGAAATATCCACTGTGCAAAGCACAACCTGCCCGCATCCTTCACTTCCCTAACTTTGCCTATGGGGGCCGCCATTTTCAAGGGTTGCCCAACTGGGCCATTGAGCAGAGATGAGTCGGAAGGCACGGTGGTCTCTGTTTCGAAATATAGAATTGTAGAATTGGAGGGGACTATTAGAGTCATCTAATCCAACCCGGAATCTTGCCCAACCTGAGGCTCAAACCCATGACCCTGAGATTAAGGGTCTCATGCTCTACCAACTGAGCTATCCAGCAACAGAGGCTGTAATTTTGGAGCTGGCAGTCCATCAGTCTTGATTACCTATGTCAGTTTCCCCCAACTTGGTGCCCTCCAGACTCCAGCTCCCATCTTCTTCCCAAAGTTCAGGGATGGTGGGAGTTGCAATCCCAAACATCTGGAAGGCAACGAGGTTGAGGAAAGCTGTACTTGAAGGGAGGCCAGCACTGTTTGTGTGAATCTGGTCATTATAATGAAGACAACGCCCTCAGCAGCAAGGCACCCACCAAACCAAAATAACAACATTTATTTATTGTGACATTGGCGCTCGGCTGTCAAGGAACCATTTTGTTAGCACCAATGTGGTGAACCTTTAGCCCGCCAGACATTGATGAACCACAACTACCATCAGCCCCACCCAGCAAGCAGAGCCAGCGACCAGGGATGACGGGATGATGGGAGTTGTAGTGCAGTAACATGAGGAGGTTCCCCATACCTGAGTTCAGGGATGTTCTTGATGGATTTCATCATTTTATTAAGGGGTGTCCTTGTGGGGTTTTCTCTTGCTTGCTGTTCTTTGCTCCCTTGACTACCTTGTCAGTCCTTGAGAGTGTTCTTGCCCTTTTAAGAGTTCTATGGAAGGAAGTTTTCTTTTTCTGGGATACGTGAGACTTTTCCCAGAAGAGTGCTATACTCATGGAAGAAGTTACAGTGGTACCTCGGTTTATGAACACAATTGGTTCCGGAAGTCTGTTCATAAACTGAAGCGTTCATAAACTGAAGCAAACTTTCCCATCGAAAGTAATGGAAAGTGAATCAATCCGTTCCAGATGGGTCTGCGGCATTCGTAAACTGAAAATTCGTAAACCGAGGTTCCACTGTACACCTAATGGCCTGGCTTCTTCCATGTCCATCGTCAAGGGACAGCAGCTCTCTCAAGTTCTGGCCCTATGGATGGGATTTATACCTACCCCTCCATCTCTGTTCAGCTTTCCTTCAACTGACACCAACTCCTGACAAATCATTGAAAATCCACATGCAGGTTAGTCCTTTGGTAACTCAATTCATACACTAAATATTGGCTGATAATCAAGAGGAAGGCAAAATGGACGTGCTCGCCTATGGACAAATGGCATGGCTTTGAACTGGGATTTAATGTGACTTCAGGACTCAGCCAGAACCATTTTTTTCAGTGTCAGGGTTTGACCCTGGGACATGTGAAGGAATGAGGAATGAGAGTTTCTTTGTGCATGGACAGAGACCAGCGGAACACAAAGGAGAACCCGCTGACAGCTGATCTTCGCCTTCTTCCTGCGCTACAGCTGGTTCCCCTTTTTTTGCCACTCGCCGCCGCTTCGTCTTTCTATGGCTGCGCTTCGCAAGATGAAGCGGCGTTCATAGAAAACCTCGTTGTCTTGCGAGTCCCTCGTGCAAAGCAAAAAAAATTCGTCTTGCAAGTTTTTTGTTGCACGAGGCATTTGTCTTGCGAGGTACCACTGTACTTAAAATAATAATAATAATAATAATAATAATAATAATAATAATAATAATAATTTATTATTTATACCCCGCCTATCTGGCTGGGTTTCCCCAGCCACTCTAGGCGGCTTCCAACAGAAAAATGAAATAAAACAATCAATTAAACATTAAAAGCCTCACTAAACAGGGCCTCCTTCAGATGTCTTCTGGTAGCTGTTTTTCTCTTTGACATCTGATGGGGGGGCGTTCCACAGGGTGGGCGCCACCACCGAGAAGGCCCTCTGCCTGGTTCCTTGCAACTTGGCTTCTTGCAACGAGGGAACCGCCAGAAGGCCATCGGTACTGGACCTCAGTGTCCGGGCAGAACGATTACCCCATTCAGGACCAGGGAGTCCTCCACACCTGCCCGCCTCCTCTCCCCCACAACCAGTACTTCTGTGTTGTCAGGGTTCAACCTCAATCTGTTAGCTGCCATCCATCCTCCAACCGCCTCCAAGCACTCACACAGGACCTTCACCGTCTTCACTGGTTCTGATTTGAAAGAGAGGTAGAGCTGGGTATCATCCGCATACTGATGAACACCCAGCCCAAACCCCCTGATGATCTCTCCCAGCGGCTGCATGTAGATGTTAAAAAGCATGGGGGAGAGGACAGAGCCCTGAGGGACCCCACAAGTGAGAGCCCAGGGGTCCAAACACTCATCCCCCACCACCACTCTCTGAACACGGCCCAGGAGGAAGGAGCGGAACCACTGTATGACAGTGCCCCCAGCTCCCAACCCCTCTAGACGGTCCAGAAGTATGTTATGGTCGATGCTGTCAAAAGCCGCTGAGAGATCCAGCAGAACTAGGAAACAGCTCTCACCTTTGTCCCCAGCCCGCTGGAGATCATCAACCAGTGCGACCAAGGCAGTTTCAGTCCCATGATGAGGCCTGAATCCCGACTGGAAGGGATCCAAATGGTCCGCTTCTTCCAGGTGTGCCTGGAATTGTTCAGCAACCACTCACTCAATCACCTTGCCCAAGAATGGAAGATTTGAGACTGGGCGATAGTTGGCCATATTGGCCGCATCTAAAGATGGTTTTTAAAGAAGCGGTTTAATAACCGCCTCTTTCAGCGGGTCTGGGAAGGCTGCCTCACAGAGAAAAGCATTCACCAACCCGCAAAGCCCATCGCCCAGCCCTTCCCGGCTAGCTTTTATAAGCCAGGATGTGCAAGGATCAAGGAAACAGGTGGTTGGTTTCACTCGTCCAAGCAGCCTGTCCACATCCTCGGAGGTAACAGAATGGAATTGATCCCACGCAACTGGACTAGACAGTCCAGTGCAGGAGATCATGGGGCCCGTACTGGGCCCCGATGGAGCAGGTGGTTCCACTAAACTGCGAACCACCTGAAAAAGTCTCCTGCTGCTGTTTTCTGCAGGTATAATAGAGGCGGTGAAGAAAGTCTTCTTCGCCGTCGCTACCGCCACTTGGTAGGCTCGACATTGAGCTCTAACCTGTGTCCGGTCAGCTTCAGAATGAGTTATCCGCCACCGGCGCTCTAACTGTCTCAACGATTGTTTCATTGCCCTCAGATCCATGGAGAACCACGGGGCTGTCCAGGCTCCATGCAATTGGAGAGGGCGCTTTGGAGCCAAACAGTCAATAGCCCTACATTCCATCGGGCCACCAGGGAATCGGCTGAAAGGCCATCAACATGGGATAAAACATCCCCTACCAGTACCACTCTCTGGAAACCATTTGGATCCATTAAGTGGCGGGGGCGGACCATCCAAATTGGTCCACCTCCATAGAGAGGGGAAGAGTTGTGGAGAAGTCCAGTTGCACCAGGTAGTGATCTGACTGTGATGTATGTGACTTTAAGTGTGGAATCTTATTATGTGCACCTGAATCCTATTAACTGGGATACAGGTATTTTAGTGGTAACCTGTTCCCCACCCATTCACTCGTCTTGTGCTTTTCCTCCCTTGCCGGGTGGATGTTGTCGCTGTGTGTTATTCTTCAATAAACCATGTCTACAGCTCAGTAAAGACTGTCTAAGCAGCGGTGCCTCCTCATTGCTGAGGTCCAAGGTTTCCCGGAGACATTACATGTGACCAATGACCATGGCACTTCTTTAGTTTCGCTTTTACTTAGTGTCAGATCACCAACATCCATACCGTGTTTCTCACATTTTAAGATGTGCCTATAAAATAAGCCATGGCACGATTTTCTCAAGGCAATAAAATATAAGGCATCCCCCCAAAATAAGACATGCTGGGGTACCGGTACTATACTGTGCTGGGAGCAGGTCCAGGTGGCGCTTCCGTAAGGAACAGGAAAAGGAAGATGCCAGTCCTTGCCGGAAGCGGATGCGCAACGTGCGCCGCGTGCTCAGATGCAGCGGGAGCCGGCAGAAGCTGCAGCACGCCCCGCGCTGAGCCCCGACCCAGCAGGACCCTGTGTGACCCGCAGCGTGCCCCACGCCAAATCCTGACCCAGCGGGACCCGGCAAGAGCAGCAGCACGCGCTTTGCCGAGCCCCGACTGAGTGGGAGCCGGCAAAGCGCGTGCTGCTGTTTCTGCCGGCTCCTGCTGGGTCGGGGCGCAGCGCTGTGTGCGCTGCTACCCTTGCCAGGTCCCGCTGGGTCGGGAGCCGATGGAGCGGGAGCCAGCAAAGGCAGCAGCGAGCGCTTTGCCGAGCTCCAACCCGGCGGCGGGATGTGGCAAGAGCTGCAGCACGCGCCGCGCCCCGACCCCGGGGGCGGGGCCTGGCAAAAGCCACAGCGTGCACCACTTGGAGCCCCGACCCACCAGGACCCAGCAGCGTGCCCTGCTGAAGCGCCAACAAAACGACCAGCAGTGCAGCTGCAGCAGCAACAGCAGCCAGTTCCGGGCGCCAAGCCGCAGCAGGAAGAGAAGGTAATTTTTTAAAATAAGACACCCCAAAAAATAAGCCATAGGCTTATTTTCTTCAGTAAAATAACTTTAAGGCAGTGTCTTAAAATGTGAGAAACACGGTACTTAATCTGTCAACATTTTCATCTTCTGCCGTTCGCGTTTTTTAACCTTGGTGTCGCCAGGAAGCTGTGGATCCTTGATTTTTGTGGTGCAGGCTGTGCCCCTGGGCATGATATGTGATTTGAGGGTGAATTTGGGCGGGTCCCATGCAAATAGGTGAAGATTCGCAAGGATCCGTGCTTCAAAACCACGTTTTTCGGCCACGGTGTCGCCAGGACGCTGTGAATCCTTGATTTCTGTGTTGCAGGCTGTATCCCTGGGCATGATATGTGATTTGAGGGAGATTTGGGGGGGGGCATGCAAAAAGGTGAAGATTCTTGAGGATCCGTGCTTCAAAACCACGTTTTTGCGCCACGGTGTTGCCAGGACGCTGTGAATCCTTGATTTCTGTGGTGCAGGCTGTACCCCTGGGCATGATATGTGATTTGAGGGAGATTTGGGGGGGGGCCATGCAAAAAGGTGAAGATTCTTGAGGATCCGTGCTTCAAAACCACGTTTTTGCGCCACGGTGTTGCCAGGACGCTGTGAATCCTTGATTTCTGTGGTGCAGGCTGTATCCCTGGGCATGATATGTAATTTGAGGGTGAATTTGGGGGGGTCCCATGCAAATAGGTGAAGATTCGTGAGGATCCGTGAGGATCCATGCTTCAAAACCACGTTTTTGGGCCACGGTGTCGCCAGGAAGCTGTGAATCCTTGATTTCTGTGTTGCAGGCTGTACCCCTGGCCATGATATGTGATTTGAGGGTGAATTTGGGCGGGTCCCATGCAAATAGGTGAAGATTCGCAAGGATCCATACTTCAAAACCACGTTTTTCGGCCACGGTGTCGCCAGGACGCTGTGAATCCTTGATTTCTGTGTTGCAGGTTGTACCCCTGGGCATGATATGTGATTTGAGGGAGATTTGGGGGGGGGCCCATGCAAAAAGGTGAAGATTCTTCAGGATCCGTGCTTCAAAACCACGTTTTTGCGCCACGGTGTTGCCAGGACGCTGTGAATCCTTGATTTCTGTGGTGCAGGCTGTATCCCTGGGCATGATATGTGATTTGAGGGTGAAATTGGGGGGGCTCCATGCAAATAGGTGAAGATTCGCGAGGATCCGTGAGGATCCATGCTTCAAAACCACGTTTTTGGGCCACGGTGTCGCCAGGAAGCTGTGGATCCTTGATTTTTGTGGTGCAGGCTGTACCCCTGGCCATGCTATGTGATTTGAGGGTGAATTTGGGGGGGCCTTATGCAAAAAGGTGAAGATTCTTCAGGATCCGTGCTTCAAAACCACGTTTTTGCGCCACGGTGTTGCCAGGATGCTGTGAATCCTTGATTTCTGTGGTGCAGGCTGTACCCCTGGGCATGATATGTGATTTGAGGGTGAATTTGGGGGGGCTCCATGCAAATAGGTGAAGATTCGCGAGGATCCGTGAGGATCCGTGCTTCAATACTACGTTTTTGGGCCACGGTGTCGCCGGGAAGCTGTGGATCCTTGATTTTTGTGGTGCAGGCTGTACCCCTGGCCATGATATGTGATTTGAGGGTGAATTTGGGGGGGTCCCATGCAAATAGGTGAAGATTCGTGAGGATCTGTGAGGATCCATGCTTCAAAACCACGTTTTTGGGCCACGGTGTCGCCAGGAAGCTGTGGATCCTTGATTTTTGTGGTGCAGGCTGTACCCCTGGCCATGCTATGTGATTTGAGGGTGAATTTGGGGGGGGGCATGCAAAAAGGTTAGTATCCGTGAGGATCCGCGCTTCAAAACCACGTTTTTGAGCCACGGTGTCGCCAGGAAGCTGTGGAACCTTGATTTTTGTGGTGCAGGCTGTACCCCTGGCCATGATATGTGATTTGAGGGTGAATTTGGGTGGGTCCCATGCAAATAGGTGAAGATTCGCAAGGATCCGTGCTTCAAAACCACGTTTTTCGGCCACGGTGTCCCCAGGACACTGTGAATCCTTGATTTCTGTGTTGCAGGCTGTACCCCTGGCCATGATATGTGATTTGAGGGTGAATTTGGGCGGGTCCTATGCAAATAGGTGAAGATTCGCAAGGATCCGTGCTTCAAAACCACGTTTTTCGGCCACGGTGTCGCCAGGACGCTGTGAATCCTTGATTTCTGTGTTGCAGGCTGTACCCCTGGGCATGATATGTGATTTGAGGGAGATTTGGGGGGGGCCCATGCAAAAAGGTGAAGATTCTTGAGGATCCGTGCTTCAAAACCACGTTTTTGCGCCACGGTGTTGCCAGGACGCTGTGAATCCTTGATTTCTGTGGTGCAGGCTGTATCCCTGGGCATGATATGTGATTTGAGGGTGAATTTGGGGGGGTCCCATGCAAATAGGTGAAGATTTGTGAGGATCCGTGAGGATCCATGCTTCAAAACCACGTTTTTGGGCCACGGTGTCGCCAGGAAGCTGTGGATCCTTGATTTTTGTGGTGCAGGCTGTACCCCTGGCCATGCTATGTGATTTGAGGGTGAATTTGGGGGGGCCTTATGCAAAAAGGTGAAGATTCGTGAGGATCCGTGCTTCAAAACCACGTTTTTGTGCCACGGTGTCGCCAGGAAGCTGTGGATCCTTGATTTTTGTGGTGCAGGCTGTACCCCTGGCCATGATATGTGATTTGAGGGTGAATTTGGGGGGGCCCCATGCAAAAAGGTGAAGATTCGTGAGGATCCGTGCTTCAAAACCACGTTTTTGTGCCACGGTGTCGCCAGGAAGCTGTGGATCCTTGATTTTTGTGGTGCAGGCTGTACCCCTGGCCATGATATGTGATTTGAGGGTGAATTTGGGGGGGCCCCATGCAAAAAGGTGAAGATTCGTGAGGATCCGTGCTTCAAAACCACGTTTTTGGGCCACGGTGTCACCAGGAAGCTGTGGATCCTTGATTTTTGTGGTGCAGGCTGTGCCCCTGGGCATGATATGTGATTTGACAGTGAGTTCGCGGTGGCCCAATGCAGAAATCATGAGGATCCATGAGGATCCGTGGTTTTTAACCACCTTTTTGTGTCATTGTGGCCGCACGAAAAAGTGGATGCGTGATTTTTTTGGTGCTGCCTACAGTCTAAGACATACTCTACAATATCATGGTGTTGTTTTTTTATTTGAATGAAAAAATCATATGAATTCATGAGGATCCGTTTAAAATCATCTGGATCCGCGTTTTACCCTGACCCTGAAAACACACAGTAACAAAAAATCAAAAAATACAAAAATAATCTAAAACAATATAAATCAACCCCCCACCCAAAAGATTCCCTGAATCCCGTGACCTCCCTCCACCCCGCTCTCCTGGTTCCTTAGCCATAATTCCCCCCCCCTACTGAATATAATTATTACTCCAAACTTATTTTTCCTTCAATTTTTCTAGAGTGCCCCTAGAATTACAAGTCTTCTTAAAATCCTGCCAGTTTGTTAACCTGTTCACTATACGAAATTGTGTTTCTCAAATCGCCATCGCAGCCAAGTTTAGCTTCAACCCAGCACAACCGAAGGGTTTAAGCTAAATTTGCCTGCGCGGGCGATTTGAAAAAGGCTGCGCGGCCGATTTGAAAACATAGCAGCTTAAAAAAAGAACCAACCTCAGGGACTTAGGCAGTAACAAAAATGGAAAAATAAATAAATAAATAAATTCAAAAATAACCTAAAACAGTATATATCAACCCCCCCCCCCCAAAAAGGATTCCCTGAATCCCGTGACTTCCCTCCCCCCCTTCCTGGTTCCTTAGCCATTATTTTTTTCCCTACCGAATATAATTATTACTCCAAACTTATTTTTCCTTCAGTTTTTCTATAGTGCCCCTAAAATTACAAGTCTTCTTAAAATCCTGCCAGTTTGTTAACCTGTTTACAATACGAAATTGTGTTTCTCAAATCGCCATCGCAGCCAAGTTTAGCTTAAACCCAGCACAACCGACGGGTTTCAGCTAAATTTTCCTGCGCGGGCGATTTGAAAAAGGCTGCGCGGGCGATCTGAAAGAATAGCAGCTTAAAAAAAGAACCAACCTCAGGGACTTAGGCAGTAACAAAAATGGAAAATAAATAAATACAAAAATAACCTTAAACAGTATTTATCAACCCCCCCCCAAAAGGATTCCCTGAATCCCGTGACTTCCCTCCACCACCACTCCTCTTCTGGTTCCTTAGCCATAATCTTTTCCCCTACCGATTATAATTATTACTCCAAACTTATTTTTCCTTCAGTTTTTCTAGAGTGCCCCTAAAATTACAAGTCGTCTTAAAATCCTGCCAATGTGTTAACCTGTTTACAATACCCAATCGTGTTTCTCAAATCGCCATCGCAGCCAAGTTTAGCTTCAACTCAGCACGACGGAAGGGTTTAAGCTAAATTTTCCTGCGCGGGCGATTTGAAAAAATAGCAACTTAAAAAACAGAACCAACCTCAGGGACTTAGGCAGACGATGCTACTCTCTGTAGCCAAGGGGTCGCTGGCTGCTTGAAGCTGGTCGAAGACGATTTCCAGTAATGCACACGAAGCGAAGACGGCGACCTCTCCTGAACCCTGCAAATTCAAGTGCAAAAGCTTTGTAAACGGAGGGTATAAATAGTCGTGGCTGCCGAATGGAAAGTGGGGTAGGGTCAGGCGTGGGCGTGGCAACATCTCAAACCGTCGTCCCCTCTCCTACCCCCACCCAACCAGAACGCAGAGCGTTGACCTTGTCTGGACAAAAGCGGGATAATTCAAATTGCGCAGAGACCAAAGCTGGTTTTCAGATATACAGTATTGAAAAAAAAGTGTACTTTTTCTCTATTGCATTTATCTAAGCTCACATTTTAGCTTCCAATGAGCTTCTTGTCCCTGCTTTGCGGGGGGGGGGGGGTTGAATGAGATGAGCCTTTGGGTCCAACCTTGCAATTCAATGATTCTGTGAATATCAGTTACTTGGAATTGCAGTTGTGGAGAGGGTTGTTGGGCTCAGGTACCATTTGTAGACTTCCCCTTTTTTTGCGGGGGGGGGGGAGTATTTATTTATTTATTTCCTGCCTTTTCCTCCAAGAAGCAAAAGGTGTCATGTAGGGCTTATCTCACCCTCCTCATTTAATCCCCAACAACAACCCTGTGAGGGAGGTAAGGCTGAAAGGCAGTGGCTGCCCCAGGGACACCCAGTGAGCTTCATCATGACCGAGTGAGGATTTGAACCCAGGTCCTGCACCACACCCTGGCTCTTTCAATCATAGAATCATAAAGTTGGAAGGGACCATGAGTGTCATCTAGTCCAACCCCCTGCAAGGCAGGAATCTTTTGCCCAACATGGGTCTTGAACCCCAAACCCTGAGATTAAAAGTCTAGCACTCTACCAACTAAACTGATGTTTAGTCAGAAGCTTCAGGCACAGTGACTTTGTCACTAAGCATAAAATAACTCATAAAGTCTCCTTTTTTCTCCCCTTTAGCTATCATTTTTACCGTTTAAAATTTTTCTTCCCACATTTTTCTTACCTTTATTATTAATATTATTATATTTAATTTTACTTTTTAACTTCATTTTTTAAAAATCCCCCTTTTTCCCCCTTCCCCAATATCAACACTTCTACATCATTACTATCACCCCCATCTCCCACTTTTAATACATAGACACCACCCCTTCATTTTATACACCAAATCCCCCCCTTTACTCATCTCATCATCCTCATCTACCCCACTTCTCACCCCCCCTCCCACTTTTGTCACTGTTGTTTGACTGCTGGTTGGCCTGCCTTTAAATTGAACATCTTGGGCCCAGTCTAATTCAACATTTTTATCAATGACTTGGATGTTGGGCTTGAGGGCATCCTGAGCAAGTTTGCAGACGACACAAAATTGGGAGGGGTGGCTAATACCCCAGAGGACAGGATCACACTTCAAAATGACCTTAACAGAATAGACAACTGGGCCAAAGCAAACAAGATGAATTTTAACAGGGAGAAATGTAAAGTACTACACCTGGGCAAAAAAAAAATAAAAAATGAAAGGCACAAATACAGGATGGGAGACACCTGGCTTCAGAGCGGTACATGTGAAAAGGATCTAGGAGTCTTGGTAGACCACAAACTTGACATGAGTCAGCAGTGTGATGCAGCAGCTAAAAAGGCCAATGCAATTCTGGGCTGCATCAATAGGAGTATAGCGTCTAGATCAAGGGAAGTAATAGTACCACTGTATTCTGCTCTGGTCAGACCTCACCTGGCGTACTGTGTCCGGTTCTGGGCACCACAGTTCAAGAAGGATACTGACAAGCTGGAACGTGTCCAGAAGAGGGCAACCAAAATGGTCAAAGGCCTGGAAACAATGCCATATGAGGAACAGCTTAGGGAGCTGGGTATGTTTAGCCTGGAGAAGAGAAGGTTAAGGGGTGATATGATAGCCATGTTCAAATATATAAAAGGATGTCATCTAGAGGAGGGTGAAAGGTTGTTTCCTGCTGCTCCAGAGAAACGGACACCGAGCAATTGATTCAAACTACAAGAAAGAAGATTCCACCTAAACATTAGGAAGAACTTCCTGACAGTAAGAGCTGTTTGGCAGTGGAATTTGCTACCGAGGAGTGTGATGGAGTCTCCTTCGTTGGAGGTCTTTAAGCTTTGGTGGTGTTTCCTGCTCGGCAAGGGGTTGGACTGGATGGCCCTTGTGGTCTCTTCCAACTCTATGATTCTACGATTCTATGAAATCGTCTTGTCTGACTGTTTTTGAGAGGGGACTGTTTTTGAGAGGGGAGCCCTTTCCCTCCCCCTTCCCCACCCCCCTTTGTCTCTAAAATAATAATAAAAATAAATATACTGTGGTAGAAGGCTGGGTGGAACAAAGCCGGGAAGCTGTTAAAAATCTGGGAGACTGAAGCAAGAGACCACGATGGGCGCTTAAAAAAAAAAAATACAACAACAACAACAACAAAACAAAACACAAGGGGAAGAGGGGGTCAACCCCAATGCATTTTAAACCTCCTCCTTGAGAGTGGGAGTGAGGGGAGAGGTGGGCTGAAGAGGGCCACAAGGAGGCACAGACTGAACCCGAGTCCACCTCCCCAGTGGCAGACCCGTTGGAGGAAGGCCTGAGCCCAGAGTCCCACTGGGAAAGACCTCTGGGTTTTGCCTCTCCCCCCCCCTTTTAATTTTTTTTTAAAAAATGATTTAAATAATTAGTTTTTGGTTCATTAAATACATTTATATATTACAATTATACATTTTTGTTATTTGAACTATAAATATTGTGAAATTATGGTGTGTTTTTTTCTTGAAGTGGCACACCACCTGAGTTATGCTCAGTTTTTTGGCGAATTTGGACACACCAAGCTCAAAAGGTTGCCCATCACTGTTCTACATTGATGTATGAAAGGCAGTCTATAAGCTCCAGATATGGCAAAATGATTCATTTCTCAAAATTTATATGCTGCTTGTTGGACACAAAGCATGACAAAGTGGTTTACAAGAAGAATAAAACAATGTTCTTATGACCTGTATCCCAATAACACCTGGAGGGTTGAAACTTCAAACAAACCATGCCTTGCAGAGGGTGGAAAGAATCTCAGTTATTACCAGTATTTATCATCCCAGATACACTCCTGACTAAACTTAAAAAGACATCCCGGTTTGCATAAGCTATGAGGGTGTAACTGTGAAAGTTAAATAATCCAATTAATTTGAAAGGACATTGCCCTCCAGAACCACCACTATCTTGACCCCTGGGGGTCTGGATGCCAACAAGTCTTGAGGTCACCAGCCTCACCTTTATCTCCTTAACAATGGGGAATGCCCTGGGCAATTGCCTGACTTAATGGGCTTTCTTTGCAAATGTAAAAGGGGTTGGGTGGGGAGTGGAAAGAAGCCAAGTCTGGCAAAACCTATACAACCTATATGTATGTACAGTATATACAGTTGAAATTGAAATTATTCAACCCCCATTGCAAATCATGTTGATTAACAATATTTACAGACTTTCAGCCGTTTGCAATGAGCAAATAAAAGCAATGGAAATGGCTCAACAAAACGATGCTTCAAGTGGTACCCCCCAAATTCAGCTAAAATTGCAATTTATACTGAAATTGCAACTTTTATTTTTGCTTTTTGATAATCTGCGTCAGTGTCAAACTCTGTACTAACACCAGCATCCTTAACAATAACAGGATCTGCATCTTTCTTACTTGTTTCTGCATCTCCATCACCAAATGGGATGGCATTGAAAAATGCCAACTTTGTCCCATTTTGGGTTGCAATCCATGCTTCTGGTCAACCTTATCACTTTTGTGTCTGTCATTAACACATATAAACAGTAAATTGCCAGAACTCGGGCCAGGAGGAAGATGAATTTCAAATAAGTTTTCAAAAGGTTTTATTTATGTAATGATAAGATGAATTCAAATAGGAATCAATTCCAGTATGATAGTGAGGCAAATAAAAATAAATGCCAGTGAAAAAATCCCAGGACAAGGCCCTGTTTCGCCAATTCTTCATCAGCAATGTTTTAATGGTCAGAGTGTAACAAGTATTTTTGCCTTCATACATAGAAACAAGAACTCCAATTTCTACTGCCATTAACACATAGCCTAGAAAAATGCCATGTTGACCACATTTACTTAACTTGCAGAGTGTGCACCCATACCTCTGAACCAATTTTTTTTATATGTTTCACATATGGTTTTTTTCTTGTAAAGTATTTCATATGGGGTGCAACCAATGGCTGACTGGTATCTGTGATTGTACACATAAGAAAAGAAAAACAGCTTAGGGCATCACCCCAAAAGGGATTGGGAAGGCCAGAATCATGCAACAGAGTTGCAGTGAAAAGCAGACACGAGAAGCGGACACGGAGCAATGGATTCAAACTTCAAGAAAGAAGATTCCACCTAAACATTAGGAAGAACATGGACACTGGTACCAGAGCCTGCAATAAACCCAGATGCCAACTTTGCTGCCACATACACCTGGACAACATCATTACTGGCCCCAACAACATCCAACATACCATCTCAGGACTATTCAAGTTGTCCCTGCGTCCAGTCCCTGTGTCCCGTTTTCGCGCTAATGCGCATGTGTCCCGGGGACACAGGGATTGGACGCAGAGACTGGACCGTTTCCCTAACTGTTTCCCTGCGGCCGCCAACCGCCATTTTTTTTTTTTTGCCTCACGTGCGCGGTGGGTCGCGTTCCTCTTCCCGCCGAACTCACATGGACGTAGAGCACGGCGGCCGCCTCCACTTCCTGAGCGGGAGGCTGAGGGCGGAGGCGCCTCCGAAGAGCCTCTCTGGCGGCTGAACTGCCCGCAGGCCAGCCAGGAGCGCCGCCCTGAGCTTGCCAAGGGCGCCCATGCCGCTCCGCGCTGCTCTCAGGTCCCGGAGATCTCTTCCAGTGCCTGACGGGCGGAGGCGACGAGGAGTCCGCCCATAGCGACGGGGAGGGCAGGGGGCGGGAGAGGCTGGGCTCGACTGGAGCTTCTCTGGCCCACGTTGCTTTTCACACGAGCGCGGTGGTCTGAGGGCGGGAGGGGGAAACAGGCTGCTTGCCTCCCTCGGCCCCCGGACAGCTCGGAAACCTTCCTCAGGCCTCATTCTGCCCCCTTCGGAGGCCAGCTGGGGAAATGCCTTGATGACGAGCGGGGCTCACGGCTTCCCCTCATCCCCCCCTCTTCCCTTTGTCTCACCTCCCTACCCCCTTTTCCCAGCGGCGTGAGCGGTGCTCGCTCCGGAACTCATTGTCGGGCAGCAACACCTCTGAGCGTGTGCAGAATGCCCACACTTTTCTGAATGACACTAGTCTTCTAATATTGTGTATGCCATCAAATGCCAACAGTGCCCTTCAGGGCACTGTTGGCATTTGATGGCATACACAATGTGAGAAGCTGAGCAATTAAATGGTATGTTGGATGTCGTTGGGGCAGTAATGGTGTTGTCCGGGGTTATGTGACAGCAAAACCGTGTTTTTGAAGACAATCTTACTCGGTTACGAGTGATCAGCAAAGAAGAACAAAGAATAAGCAGCTTTCATTTTTAAAGTAGTAAGGTCCTATGTCCTCTAGGAGAAACAATATGAGCCTACATTGATTCCTGCCCATTTGTTTAAAGCAATTTGAAGTAAAGGAGTCTGAACTAAAGCGTTCTGTCATGGATGTTTTAGTTGAGATTCCTTGGGGTCCCTTCCAACTTTCACATAGTGTTTTAAAAGTATGGTGTGAATGGGCGGTATCCCTTTAATGGGAAGCCCAAACGCAGGATCTGGATGCAAGAACAACTCTCTCCACCCATGAATCCCAGAAACTGGGATTCAGAACTACGGCTGCCTCCAGCTGCTGTGCTTTTCAAAGGCTTTAAGTTGTGGGTGGAGATTCAAAGGCTTTAAATTGTGGAGTTTCAATCACTAGCTAAAGAAAAAGAAAGCCAGGCCTCTGGTCACACAATTTCCCCAAAATTTTGTTCCATTTAAAAAAACCTTTATTTGCAGATTTAAAAGAGAAAAAATAACCTTATACAACGAATACAAATAGTAACAAAAATACAAATAGTAACAAAATAAGAATACACACAGCACATTATATACATAGTGACCATCACATTAAGGATTTGGCCGGGCTGGTAAAGAAAAAGCATTTTATATGCAATACAACACTATGATGGCGCTGTGGAGTCCAGTCTTTCCCTCCCGGATTTCCCTGTTTAAATTTACAACACGTTTAAGTGAAACTCTTCTTTGATGTGCTCAGATCCAGTCCAAAAGGCATCCGCACAAAACTGGCATCTCTAAGACATATTATCAAATGTAGCCAAGGCAATGCGAAAGGTCGTTATTTATCAAAATGTGTGTGCTGTGTACAAAACTAAGCAGAAATAGCTCATTGCATTGCATTTGTGGTTTAGCACGCTTGCCTTTCTGCACTGTTACACATGAGGCAGCCCAGGAGCCACAGAGATGACCTCACATCCTACTACAATGCAATGCCAGTAAGTCATATTGGGGGGGGGGATGTGACTCTAAAAATAAACAAGTCAATCAAAGTGATGCCCAATAATTCCTTTCAAATACAATGGAACAGTGATAAATGATATTCAAAAACATCGAAGCCACGAGATGTTGCAGTACAACTCCCAATAGCTCCAGGCTGGTGCAAATCTGTAGCAATGGTTAGATCCAACAATGAGATTAAGACAAGGCTGAGTTCCAAAAGAACAACCCCAGGCAAAGCTCGGGAGTCTGTATTTATTAGCAGCAGCTTTGACAGGTAAACATTAACTCACGATGTAACTTCCAGCCAATCACAGAGCAAACCTCATGCATAAACATGTACAGGTACAGGTCACTTCCTGCCAACACCCTAACTTCTCCGCCATAGAGGAAGTGGTGGACTGCACATCCCACACATCAAGTACCTGTCACATGTCCCTCTCATCAAACATCCCCCTCCTCTCAGTCTTGTGATCCTCAGTAACTTTCCAAACTCCCCATAAGGATTCATTGTGCTCTTCTCACCTCAGCATGACCCATCCCGGTCTTTCCCTGTCAGGCTAGATCCAACCAGTTCGAACCAAACCTTTCCAGGTGCATCCAGCCTCCCCCAGCACAGTTGACCCATACCTCACCTTCCTATCTCTCACACTGTACTGGTTTGCCAGTATTACTCTAGCTAAGCCTAAGGATTAGCGGGTTTGCCACGCTACTATCATACACCAACCCCACATGTCCCCTTTCTTTTGTTTAAAAATGAACCTAGGCTGACAGGGAGAGAAACAATGTAACGGTACTGAGTGCTTGTGTAGAAACTTTGTTGCTGCTTTTACGAGCACAGGCTGTCAAAGCTTTTAAACATATATAAACTTTGTAACCTTTCAAACCACTTAGCATCAGGTACCACTAGAACAATGTATCAAAACATAAATAAGCATTATAGAAAACAATGCAACAGTCTCTTCAGGTAGACTTTGTATCAGCGCCATAAGATTACTGAGTCTCTCAAGAAGTGAGGGTCCAAGAGCTTTAACGTATGTTCCAAACTTTAACTAAATAACCCATTTCCTCAACGGAGAAGAGGTGTCCTTTAAACAGGTAAGCAGTGTCCTTCAGTCCTCTTTTACTGTAGCCGATGGTAGTCATGGTCACGCGGCCTCGCAGAGTTGGATGCCAAACAAGAAAAAGAAGCAAGGAGATGATTTTCAGGTGTCATCGCAACGCCATGAACTCTCAGTATTTCAGTAACCTGCATGGATAAGGCTTTCACTTGGCCCCAGGTGACTCGATGATGCTGTAGTGGCACACGGTCCCGATTCCTCTGTGGATCCCCCTGCGGCAGTGGATCCTGTATTCGCAGATTCGCCAACTCCTGTAGCAGGCTTGACTCCTGCTGTAACCCTTGATGCCATCGATCCACGGTTTCACCCATCTTGCTATATCTGGATTGGTTTACCTGAGGAAAAAGCACAATTGGAAAACCCCTCCCCCGTATATTTCTAAATATTCAAATGATTTAATTTAGTAAATTTGATTTAATTTTAATGTGTTCAATATAAATAATACTGAAGACCCAAATAATAACGAAGACCCATAGGTATATAGGTATTCCTCCTTTTTTTGTTTATGTTTGGCAAGAGACTTACTCTAAGGGGCAAAGACTCTGAGACCTTGAATAGTAACAATGGCATTTGATCATATGTTCACATTTGAGATGCCAGGCACATCTTCCTATAACGGTCCTGCATTTTTTTTTTTTTTAAATATTTTTATTAATTTTCCAATTAAAACCAATTATATCACATTCAATATTTCAAATTATACACATATATATATCAATCAGACCGAATGTTATGCCAAATCATCTAAAGAATTTTTTATTTGGGTTCCCATGCTTCAAGAAATTGGGAATTCCTCGCAACTGTCCACTGCCGTCTTTTTTCTAAAGTTCAAATCGTCCTTCAAGTTCATAATAATCCAGATCTTCCCCTTACAGTCACATAGATGTTTTCCACTTTCACGATTGTTTCCCAGCTGCTGATATAAATATCAAACAAAGTCTCACAGATGTTCTTTCTCCTGTGTGAGTTAATCAGTCCAGCCTCCCCATAAATCTTCTTAATGGAGCTCCTGTTGCGTTGAAGCAATTCGAAGTAGCGCCATCTTAAAAAGCTCAAATCACTTTCGCTTTTCTCTCATAGCCATGAAGATTTACGATCATTATAGAATTTACAGCTTTTCCAGGCAGGAGACCCAAACATCAAACCATAGACTCTTGGTAAATTAATGGATCTCCTTGCCCTATAGCTGAACTTAGCTTCAGGTCGCTGCTCCAATTTAAAGTGCGTCACAGCTCATAAATCCTCCGAACGCATTCAGAACTCCTTCCGTCCGACTAGGGGGGGGCTTTTCTCATCGGCAACTCCACATCTTTAAAAAAATATGCTCAGTAACAACAGTTATAAGGTTCAACTCACACAGTCTTTTGCTTCTCTTTCACTCCAAACAAGCCAGGACATCGCGTCCGGGAAGGTACGAGGCAACAATATGAAGAAAAAAAATAAAATAAAAACTCACTCCCCTTATCGCTCCGTCCCCATCAATCCTTCTTCCAGATGCAGTACAATCTTTGACTCCTCTCACTCGGCAGCATAAATTTCTCAGCAGTAAACAGCGCTTCTTTCCCTCCTTCTGAAGTATGTCCATAGATTTAAGCCTAATTATCTTCTTTAACCATGGAAATCCCCGCCATGCAGATTAGCGTCCGGGAGTCCTGGCCCTTGTAAGTGCTCAGCCCAAGCTCCCCCCACTCCAAAAACAGTCGGAGTGGGTCTGGGGGCATCGCGGGCCAGCGGCCCCTCTCCGTAACCCCCGGAGAGGGTAGGGGGTTGCCATTTACTCCCCTAGCAACCGCCAAATTCCTTACAAAGGTCAGAGAGATGGAAAACAGGTCCGCCATTCCTGCAGGCGGAAACCGGAACCTCAACGGTCCTGCATTTTTAGCTCCCACAGAATCTTACGCTAATATGTTGAGATAGAATTTGGATTAATATCGTAGCGAACCTCAGTGCTACCTGTTAGAAGTTAAATCTACTATTCTAATTCACACTGGATACAAAACTTATAATGCAAATATACCAGAAAACCTTCAGTCCTGGCGTTCAGCAAGCAAACTAAGATTTAACAAGAATAATTAAAAATAATAGAATCATATGGAAAAGACAAATTCTTCACATTAATCATGTGGAAAGAAGCTATGAAAAATATAAGCATTCTAAAATGCGGAAAAGACTCCAATTACAGGTTCCTGGCTATAGAATATCAAACTTCCTGTTGGGCACCTTCTTAAAAACAGAGCCAAAGAAATAGGCAGTAAAATACAAAATGTATTTAAATAGAGAGCATCCATGGTTTTGAATGGACCAATATAGGTCAGAGAAATAAGAAAACCATTGCTGGAATGGCACATGCACTCTTTGTAGAAAAATTAAACAATACTGTTTAATCTTCAATAGAATTTGAGATCTGAGAGAATCCCACAGCAAGCTTTTTGGTGACAGAGGGCAAAGAATGGACCATCTTTTAATTATGATCACAAGAGCAAAATACACCATAAACTACTTGTGTAGCCAAGAAAGCCAACTTCAAGAAGTGTTAGAGGAAAGAAAATGCAAACTGAAGAAAGAAATAGCAGCAATAGGACTTAACAATAAGAAAATAGATTGACATACTATATCCAGGAGAGCCAAATACAAAAAGACTAAAATCTTCATAGGAAATAACAGCAATATGAATAAGCATGAGAAATAAAGAATAAGATATAAAGAATTGCAGCCACAACACATTAAATCTAAGGCTAGTAATAGATATAGGATTGTATTCTCTGACAAAGAGACCCAGAAGATCACAGGAAAATCCAAGAATCTAACATTTAAGAGAAAGATAAAACCTAAGCACTACTGCAGAAATAATCCCAAGAAATTACACAAAAGAGAAATCAAAGAAGAGATCTCATGCCTTCCAAAATGTTGAGAAAATAAAGTATGCAAATAAGGCTTGTAAAAAATGCTAAAATGAAGAAAAATACTAATAGACTGCTATGCATTCACATACCCCACAGAAATGAACTAAAAAATACTCTGCAAACTGTTTGGTTAAGCTGCATCTATATACTTCAGCAAATAAGGAAAAAATGAATACTGCCAAGATGGTGTAGCAGCCAACATAGAAAATCCAACTATTTGCACCAAATTTAGTCCCAAACTACAACCGAATTAAGATTGTTCATGTAAAAACCTAGAACCTGCTGTAGCTAAGAAAAATCCACTCATCTTAGAAAGAAGACAACATACAATAGCTAAGTGTTTGAACTTTACCCTATAGCTGATAAAAGAAGAATCATACAATCAAAAAGAAATAAACACTTTAAATCAAGAGACAATGACTCCTGTAGGTAAGGAATATTATTAATCAAACAAGCTTGTTCCTGGAAGTTCCTTCAGAGAAAAAAATCACAGTTAATTATTAGTCGCTTGAGCATGTGCAGAGGACAAATCTGTGAAAGGAAAACAATGAGCCAACTCTCACACACAAAGAAGTAGGATTTAAACACCTTTCCAATGCTAAAAGAAAGAATTAAGTCTTGGAGGGAAAAACATTAATCTAAGAAATACTGGAACTCCTTCTGAAAATGAATTCTAGTCATCGAGTCTGAAAAGGAAAAATTCTATAAAGAGTAATCAGAAGTAAATTTCTTACACAAAGATTGAAATCAGATTTAACCAGACTATATAGAGAAGAGGTAAGACTCCCATGCTCACACCTGTAAATGGGAAATAAAATACACAAAGCAAAAATCAATTGCCAATTCTACAATTGGAGACTCATTTTAATGCAAACAGTGAAATCCTTTGGAGTTGGGCTACTGGCGATGAACTGGGTAGCTCTTGAAAACAAATGTAAACAGTGAGTTTTCCAGCATTCCCCATTCTTTAACCAAATCTAATCCTGTTAATACCTAAGTGGATATAGGACAACCCTGCATTTGAAAAGAAGGGGAAAGAATTTGTAATACAGACAATAAGCAAGCAGAATATTTTCACTGAACCCTTAAGAAAAGACAATAAAAGCTGACATGGGGAGAGAAAACATAAGCCTTCATTTACATTAGTGAGGAGAAAAAGGTACTTTCTTCAGAAACAATCAGTTGCAGATATTTTAAGTTTTCAGTCTGAACTGGCTACTTTAAGCAGACTGAAAAACTGCCAAATGACAATAGGAAGGTTCCTCTTTTTTTTAAGGAAAGCCTTGAGCAACTTGAACAGCCAAAAATCTGTTAACCATTTAACTATCTCAAGGAAAGGAAATGCAGATCAAAGCTTCTCACCTTCCTGGATCAAAAGGAAACATTTACTCAGGCCCTTTAAGCTTAACGCAGTGCTTCTGTGAAGCCTTCGCAAAGCTGAAAAGGAGTCAAACTTCAGAGACAGAAAATGCAAAGCACTAGCACTGTTTAAGCTAGGTTTCTGCCCAATGGAAATCTTTTTGTCACTTAAAACAGACCTTTCGAGATTTGACTGCCTGTCCTTCTGCAATACGCACTATCCCATAACAAATAATCATAAGCGTCAACAGTGTTTGCAGGACTGTATCTATTGGCAAGGTGTCATTTTCCTCTTCACAATGCTGTGCAGCAGAGAAAGCCACAAGCACCAGGGCAAAAAGTCCAACACCAACCAGCCCTTTCCACAGAGAGAGTCAGATAGGCTAGGAAATCCCTGGGCATTCAAGCCCTGTGTGACCGGAAAGGAAGCAAGCCCTTCTTCCAGTTCTTCTCTAGTCAACGTTCCTGACCCCAGCTCTCTCTTAAACCCGAGCCGAACAGCACCCCCCACCGTCTTTTTCTGGGACAATGGAGAGGTGGCCAGTAAACTAGAGGATTCCAAAGGCAATGGTAAAGCCAGAACCTCTGGAACTGAGATTGGGAGGTCTGTGGCAGCAGCCTCCACTGAGCAATGAGATACAGAAAGGGGGGTTCTTATATAGACCCCTACCAACCCCTATATTCACTTATATAGACCCCTACCAACTCAATTGCATTCCTGCACTTCCGCCAAAGCCTTAACAATCTGGCAGGAGCCCGTGGGGAGGAAAGCAACTGCTTCCCTATCCTGTCCCATACTTTTAAATCCAGGGAACCCTCTTGAGAGTACCACGGGCACTGAAACAATATCTCTTCAACCAACTCTTCTAGCTCTGCCAAACTAGCACCTGTCTGACTGAAATTCCTCAGAATTTCTCTCAGTTCCTGCGGGTGTGCACTCCCTTCCTGAACTGACTCAAGAGAACCCATACTCACGAAAAGAGGGCCGTGGCCGGTGGTACCTAGACTGCTTCGAGTCTTCATATGAGTAGGGCTGGATCACGTCGGGAAGTCACCATTATGTAGCAATGGTTAGATCCAACAATGAGATTAAGACAAGGCTGAGTTCCAAAAGAACAACCCCAGGCAAAGCTCGGGGGTCTGTATTTATTAGCAGCAGCTTTGACAGGTAAACATTAACTCACGATGTAACTTCCAGCCAATCACAGAGCAAACCTCATGCATAAACATGTACAGGTACAGGTCACTTCCTGCCAACACCCTAACTTCTCCGCCATAGAGGAAGTGGTGGACTGCACATCCCACACATCAAGTACCTGTCACATGTCCCTCTCATCAAACATCCCCCTCCTCTCAGTCTTGTGATCCTCAGTAACTTTCCAAACTCCCCATAAGGATTAATTGTGCTCTTCTCACCTCAGCATGACCCATCCCGGTCTTTCCCTGTCAGGCTAGATCCAACCAGTTCGAACCAAACCTTTCCAGGTGCATCCAGCCTCCCCCAGCACAGTTGACCCATACCTCACCTTCCTATCTCTCACACTGTACTGGTTTGCCAGTATTACTCTAGCTAAACCTAAGGATTAGCGGGTTTGCCACGCTACTATCATACACCAACCGCACACAAATCCTATGTGGTTGTTCTGTATTTTGGTGGGAAGGTGGGTTTTTGCTACAAAATACAGACCACCATCCAAGTTCTTTGGGGGGGAACCCAGTGGCTGTGATGCATGTGGCCGATGAGAATTGGAGTCCAAAATATTTGGAGGGCACCAGATTGTGAAGGTTGCTGTAATTATTCATGTGCTTTCTCCTGAAGGGATACAATCATAGCCACACTCTCCTGGCATTCTTTGCTACGACCTAAAGCAGTCTGCTCTGAAGGATGCTGATTCCAAACTCATTTCCTGTGGGGATTCTTGAATGTGATTCATGGCTCTTAGCCAGGCATAGGCAAACTCGGCCCTCCAGATGTTTTGGGACTACAACTCCCATCATCCCTAGTTAACAGGACCAGTGGTCAGGGATGATGGGAACTATAGTCCCAAAACAGCTGGAGAGCCAAGCCAAGTTTGCCTATCCCTGCTCTTAGCCGTTGAGTTTCTCCCATGTGCAAATTTTGTAATGTGAATTAACATGTGTATTCCACCAAAACCTCGATGTCTATAAAGTGCGTTCCTCTGCGTGAATTCTCTGGTGAAGTTTAAGACTTGATCCATGGCGGAAACTCTTCTCACACTGGGAACATTGATACGGCTTCTCCCCTGTGTGGATTCTGTGGTGCCTGTTCAGGTTTCCACTCCAGCTGAAGCTCTTTCCGCACTCGAAGCATTTGTACGGCTTTTCCCCTCTGTGGATTCTTTCATGCACTCTCAGGTACATGCTCTGAACAAAGCTCTTTCCACACTCTGAGCATTTATAGCGCTTTTCGCCAACATGGACTCTCTGGTGTGCATTAAGGTCTGAACTGTGAGGGAACTGCTTCCTGTTCTCTGAATACTCATGTGGCTTTTCTCCCATGTGGATTCTCTGATGCTTAGTAAGGTTCATCCAGCCAATGAAACCCTTTCCACACTCTGAGCACATCAACAGTCTCTCTCCATTCTCAATATTCCTTTTCTTGCCTGCACGATGTTCTGCTAGTATTGGAACTTCACGGAAGCCAGCCCCCACAGAAGCCAAGCGTTTCTTCCTCCACTTCTGCTTTTGTTCAGTTCTCTTTCTTTGAGGAATGTTTTCTTCATCCCTTTCACCCCCATCACCTGAAAGAATCAAGGAGGAACAGATCCTCAAATCAAGAAGGAAACTCAATGAATCAACGAAAGTAGAAAATATTAAGTGGGGAGGCAAATCCTTTCAAATACATTAAACAGCCTCTGATGGTGAAAAGGAAATAGTAACAGATACTGTTACACAAAGAGTCGGACACGACTAAACAACAATAACAACTGCTACACACGCCACATTATATATGGTCCGCATTTGTAGGAAATTGATATTTTAGTATGGCAGTCTCTATACTTTGGAATTCCCTGCATATTGATATGAGACAAGTGCCTTCACCCTTTTTGGCACCAGCTTAAAACATTTTTGCTCAGACAAGTCTACCCAGGTATCTAGAATACTGATGTGCTTGTAGTTTATTACTATTTTTAATCTTTTGAATTTACCCTTGATTTCTGTTTTAACTGGGCGAAGCACAACCCAAATCCTGCAGGGGAATAGCTGTAGTTTGATGATACAACATGTGCCTTGCTTTGAGGTTTTTCTATAACCAAGCACTAAATATTTTTGTGTGTGAAACAAGTAGCATAAATTATTAGCAGTAGTAAACCTACTACGCACCCTCCGTCAGCAGGTCCTGGGGTGGTTTACAACAATCTAAAATTCGTAATTTAAAAAAGGATTTTAGAAAATTTTACAGTCCCGGGAAAGGGGTGGGCTGTCAAAACACGTCTCAGGTCTCAAGGCCAGGGTAGAGAGCTACGTCTTCAGCATTCAGTTACAGGTAAGAGAAAACAGGTAAGTTTTTATAAAGATTTTTTTAAACTGAGGGGAGCCCCTGCTGTTTCTTTCAGAAGTGAATTCCGGAGTGCAGGAGACACCACTAAAAAGGTCCTGCTTCCCTCTGGTGCCCACCAGCTTAATTAAGGAGGGCGTGGGAGTCTGGTCTCACAGAAATAAAAATGTCTGCCAGGTATCTGCATGGCTTGCTAGGCCAAAAATGCAGGGAGTCCCATCTCAGTTAAGCACCTACCTGCTAATGTCTCTTGTTCTTCAGAGCCCTCAATGAATGCATTTTCCCGTTCTTTCTGCAATGTGATGCCAGACCTGGAAATTGGTAGTCCTTTTTTTGAGAGAAATAAGGTATTATTATTTATTCAATTTATATACTCCCCTTTATCAGGGTGGAGTACAACATTAAAACACATTGCACAGCATCAATGACAAAAAGAGCATACTGACAGACACCTAATTATGATGATAATGATAATGATAATGATAATGATAATGATAATGATAATGATAATGATAATGATAATGATAATGATAATGATAATAATAATAATAATAATAATTTATTTATACCCCGCCCATCTGGCCAGGTTCCCCCAGCCACTCTGGGCGGCTTCCAACAAAATATTAAAATACAGAAATCAATCAAACATTAAAAGCTTCCCTAAATAGGGCTGCCTTAAGATGCCTTCTAAAGGTCTGGTAATTGTTATTCTCTTTGACCTCTGGTGGGAGGGCATTCCACAGGGTAGGTGCCACTACTGAGAAGGCCCTTTGCCTGCTTCCCTGTAACTTGGCTTCTCGTAGCGAGAATAGTCCTGCTCCCCATACTTTTGCAGGTCATAGATTATTTAATAGGCATAGGGCCTGGGTAATGGTATAATGCTGCCTTAAAAGTATAGCATGGATGGGGCCAGAGCTTATTTATTTGAATCCTTTTGACCTGCACTTTCATAGCATATATCAAGGAGGGTTGTGGCATAAATTCAATTAAATCAGAATAAATATCTGTAAAATGGTAAGCCAGTAAGCTTACTGCGAAATGATATATAATGAATTGAAAAGGGTGTTCAAAATAACCTTTGTAAAAAAACAAAACCAGAAGCTTTTCTTTGGGGAATTATAGGGACAGAACCACCTAAATTGTATTGAAATTTATTTATGTATGCGACTACAACAGCAAGGATGTTACTCGCCCCTAAATGGAAAGAAGCAGAAGTCCCAGCAAAGGAAGAAAGCTGCAAAAGCTTATGGAATGTGCAGAAATGGTGGAACGTACCAGAAGAATAAGAAATCAAGATAAACTTTTTATAAAAGAATGGAAACGCCTTATTGAATATTTACAGATAAATTGCAAACAGATAAAAACATTGGCAGGGTTACTGTAATAACCCGCAGTTTCATACAAGTTTATATTTAAAGTAGATAATTAAATGAGCAAATTAAATGAATTTGGATATGCAGAAGATATTAAAAAATAAATTTAAGGAACCACAGAAAGAGGGGGAAAGGGAGTCAAACTTTGAAATGTTAAAATGATTGTGAAATTAAAGAAATGCATAAATTTGAAAAGTATAAATAAACTTTAATATAATAATAAATAAATAAATATCTGTAAAACATGTTTACAAACACCAGTAAAACAGCAACAGATACTAGCTGGCTGAAGGGGGGGGGGCGAATCCATATTGTAAGGATGTGACTAAAAAGTACAGTTTTTAAGACACATCTGAAAGAAGGCAGGGGTGGCTCCTGCCAAACATCCACAGACAGGGAGTTCTGCAGGGTGGAGCCTGCCACACTAAAGGCCCTTGTCAGCTACTGTCACACGCTGTGACGTTTCCCACAATGCACTGCCGCATACAAAGAGCAGCAACTATTCCTCCTCTCAGGATCTATCAGGCAAAACCAAGGAGAAGCCTTACCTAAAGATACCAGATTCTCATAATTCTCCTCCATGACTTCTTTGTGCAGCACTCTCTGGCCGGGATCCAGCAAAGCCCATTCGTACTCTTTGAAATGAATTGCCACCTCCTCAAGGGACACGGGAACCTGAAAGAGGGATGTCCCATCAAATCCCACACCTCTTGCGGGGTCTGAAAAAGGAACCTGGGTGGTCCCCTGCCCATTTCCCCAATGATTCCACCCACCCCGTACCTGTTCCAATTGGGCAGAAGCCATTTCCAGTCCGGCACAAAGAGGAGGAGCTCTAGAAGGAACCTCTGGGGTCATCTCGCTGTCTCCAAACGTTGTTTGACATCCTATTGGGAAGACGAAGAAAACGGGGAGGCATTTTAGGCTCTGTGATTTAGCCCAAATGCTAATCTAGTAGGCATCCATGTTGGGTGTGGTGTCTCTTTGTTCTAAGCTGCTGAAGAGAATGGGTGTTATTCTCTATCTCCAGCAGTGTGATCTTTAAATAAGGTGGACTACAAAGAGAGGTGTCTCCACCCAACAAGGATTCCTGAGAGAAAACATTAACACAACCCACAGGATCCAGGCATATTCAAGAGAAGGAGAGACCATGTTGAAACCTGCTCCTTTATGGACCTTACCCAGAGAGGTGGTGCCCATGTCAGCCTCCTGCTTGATTTCCCTGAACAGTGGCCTCTCGGTGACATCCTGCAGGATGTTCTCTGCCTCCATGAAACATGAGGTTGCTTTGGATGACATCTCCTGCACCTGAGATAGGAGCCCATGCAAGGAAGTGGGGGGGGGGGGAAGAGAGAGAGAGAGACAGGAAACAGGTCAGGCAAAGGCCAGGGGTGCCATTAAATAACAGAAGATGAATAAATGTTCAAGTATTAAGTTACTATTACTGTATTGGCCCCTATATAAGCCACACTCCCCCCCCCATTGCGATCTTGAAAAGTTAAAGTGCAACTTATATTCGCCACCTTACAAAAAGTATTGGGTATGCAGCCAGGAGCGCGGCATTGCAGTGCTTGTCCCAAACGTAATGCCCCATCTTCTCCCCCAAGGCCAGGAAGGGAGAAAGCGAGGAAGGGAACGGCTTATATTCGGGTATTGTCTCTCCCCCCCCCCGCCTTAACTTTTCAATGTACATCATATTTGGGCCAATACAGTATTATTATCATCATCATTAATAATAATTGTTATTTACCCTCCCTTTCACTCCAAGGTCCCAGGGTAGGTTGCGGCATTAATACACAATACTAAAAACAATTCAAAACTTGGATTCATAAAAGTAAGGTGAGTCCCAAAAGCATACACCTCAACAGCCAGGGTAAAAAATGAGCATCACCAGCATTCGCTGGAAGCTGTATAATGCAGGTAACCAGATGTACCTCTATGGGGAAGGAGTGCCACAGCTTAGGGGCCACCACAGAGAAGGCCTTCTGCCTCCCACCAAACCTCTGAGGGTGGAGGAACTACCAAGAGGGCCCCCCATCTGCTGATCCTAGCACCTGAGAGGATCTGGTAATTTATCAGCTGGAAGATTGATCAGTGAATCCAAATACAACTAAAGGATTGGGGCCTTGGAATTACCAGAGCAAAACAGTCTCTCACCACAGCCTCCTTCTGGTCTTCCGCTTGGCTCATGAGAAAACCTTCGGCCAGGGCCACTGCCTGGGAAGTGGTCTCCACTCCACATTCCCTGACCCAGCTCTCCATCTCTGGGGGGAGGACAGCCAGGAACTGCTCCAGGATCACCAGGTCCAGCATCTGAGCCTTGGTGTGCCTCTTCGGCTCCAGCCACTGTTGGCAAAGGCGGTGGAGTTGGCTGCAAACCTCTCGGGGTCCCTCGGCCTCCTGGTAGCGGAAATGCCTGAAACGTTGGCGCCGAGCGTCTGAGCTGAGGACGTCCTCCTCACCCAGGATCTCCTGTGTGGTTTTGTTTGAGGATGTCACACTGCCCCTCACCTGGATGGTGTGAGGAGCCACCCTTGCTTTCCCCCCTGTGTCAGTTGCCACAGAGTCTTGCTCTTCCATCTTTCCTCCACAGGAACTGTCATTTGCCTTTCTTTTCTGCCTAGAAGGGAAGGAGCATGTCGTATTGCTGCTTCTTTTGGTCTCGTCAGCCACATCTCTGTGCCATTTCATGAGGTGACTGTGCATCGCGGTGGTGGTTCCCACCTTCTGGCAACCGCTGGGCTTCCCAAGACTAACAGTTTGATGGCACAGATTGCGACGGACCACAGATTTGCTATTGGCATCCTTGGTGAAGAGCTTCCGCACAAAGGACGTTTTCCCACGATGGGCTGTTGGCTCCATGTTGGTGGCAACCTTTGGCTCAAAGGATCCAGAGCAGGTGGAGTTGACTAGGGAGTGCGGCCTTTTGAAGCCAGAGGCTCCTCTTTCCTTGAGTACTCGTAGTGCCCTTTCCTCTGCACGGTCCTCCTTTACCAGCACAGTGTTGCCATCCCTTGACTCAAAATCTTGACTGCTGGTGCTCTCTAGCAAAGTGAATTCCCTCGGCTGGCATGCTACACAAGCCAGAGAAGTGGATTGCAATCTAGAAGTGCCTGACATGGACCGAGTGCGAGGCCGGCAGGGTGTCCTCTTGCCACTTCCTGCTGCCTTGTTAAGAGCGGGCGTCAATCCCAAAGTGCCTGAGACAGACCGGGTGCGAGGCCTGGAAGATGCAGTCTTGCCACTTCCTGACGCCTTGTCAAGGACATCTCTGTGCTTTCTCATCATGTGACTGTGCATTGCAGTGGTTCCCACCAGCTGGCAACCGTCAGGCCTCCCGAGGCGAACCGCCCCATGGCAGAGACGGCACTGGACCACAAATTTGCTTATTGTCGCGAAGTATCTCCACATGGAAGAGATCCTCTGCCTTTTGGCTGGTGGCTCCATAGCGGTGGCGTCCTCTGGCTCAAGGGATGTGGAGGAGGACTGTCTTAGGGGGCATCTGCTTCTATGCAGCTCTGAGACCACGCCTGGGGTGCTGCTCAGGGGAACTTGGCCACGATGGGCTTCTGCTTGTGCTGGAAGTGGCAAGTTCAGCGTGTTGGAACCGGGAAGTTCCTTCTCTTCCTCCACACTGCTCTCCAGTGCCAGAATGAAATCCTCATCCTCCGACTCAAAAAGATCCTCTTGGGAAGACTCCAGTGGAGATTCTTCAGTAGGGTTTTGGGAACCGCTCCATGCCTCTTGTATGCTGAACTGTGGTCCCAAGCAGTTCCTTTTGATTGTCCTCTCCATCTTATTCTGCAGGTTGCCCATTGCGTAAGAGGTAGTCACTGTGAATCAATCCAGCCGAGTCTAATTTTTTTGGGGGGGGGCGGGGAGAAAGAGAAAAAGAATAAATCAATCACTGCTTTTCAATAGAAGCACCCATTAAAATCTAAGGGAAGGGAATTTGTATGAGCTTTAATGTGCACTGTTCATCCAAGGGCAAAATTGTTGGAGCCCTCCTTATTTCCCAAGTCAGAATCTGTTTATAAATGTCAGTTGCGAAATCAGCTTTTCAAACTATAATGTATTTATATATTCCCACAGAGACATATAAATATGAAGCAGGCACTGGCTGATAAAGGTTTATGACATAAAAAAACCTGTTTTTTAAACCCCCAAAGACTCTTTTTTTTTTTTTGCTGCTTATTCATAATGACTGTGAGTGACAACCCCACCCCTATAGCTTTCACCAAGTGCTTATTGTCCCTGTAAAATATTCAAAAGTTTTTTTTACATTTATACTTAATTTATATATTTAAAATATATTTAATATTATGGAGGCTCTCAACACACCGGTTTGAGACTTCCTTACAGCTTGGCAGCCTAGTGCTTCCAGGAAAGTGGGTGGTGCAAGAGTTAATGAATAAGCACCCCAAAGGATACGGGCCTCTCAGCGATACTGCCTCTCAGTAATTTGTATGGATAACCTTGTATGCATTGAACATTTTGTTATGCGTTTGGCTCCCATGAATTCCTGTGCCCAGCGTTTGTTGGAACAGAAGTTTAATCAATGCTTGGAGTTCCAGACATGGGTTGAAGCAAGTGCAAAAATATAAGACAGGCACGTTCCCCATGTCCAGGAGATCACCTGAAAGGCCATTGACACATAAAACATGGGTCACACAGGGGACTATGTCATTCTGGCAAATGTGTGAAGCCCCTCCCAGATGCCTGTGTTAGTTAGATGACAGAAGGCTTTCATCTGTTCGAAAAATATCAATGAAAAGGACTTTCGAAATACAGCAACTCCATACTTGAAACTATTCAATTGCAAATTCTAGGGCAGGCATAGGCAAACTCGGTCCTCCAGATGTTTTTGGTCTACAACTCCCGTGATCCCTAGCTAGCAGAACCAGTGGTCAGGGATGATGGGAATCGGAGTCCCAAAACATCTGGAGGGCTGAGTTTGCCTATGCCTGCTTTAGGGATCCCAGTTTGATGTATTACTATGACCGAGGGGCAAGTCAGGATTGCAAAACTTTGGCACCAGTTTGGAGGGGCCCCCAAATTTCAGGGTTTGTAGTTAATGAAGCTGCAGAGCATGTTTTGCATTTCCCTCAGTGATGATCATTGCAAAGATGCCTGAAGCTGCGTAGAAGCACCTATTTGGCTATTAAGAAGGCAAATAGCACCAGCATTTTGCAGTGGTGAGGCAGAAGTCAATTTGGGGTGCTGGGGTTCCTAGATTGCTGTCTTAGGGACCCTGCTACCACCCACTCACCCCTTGCAACCCCAGACAACTGCACCCCTGGGTGAGACTGACCAATGGCCCCTCCCAAAAATATACATAGAACAATTTAAATGGGGTGATCAAAAAGAGAGGCTAAATTGATGCAGTGTGTGGCAACCTCTAAACTTTGGAACTGCCTGCCTATTGACATCAAGCAGGCATCTTTACTGCACTCTTTTCAGCACCCACTTAAAACATTTTTGTTTAGGCAAGCGTATCCAGACATGTAGAAATGTTTCCTCTCTTACTTAACTGCCCTGGATTTTTAATCTTCTGAATGTTTTCAAATATTTGCTTTTAACTATTTTTAAGCAGCATCGAAATCAGATTGATTATATTCTCTGCAGCCAAGGATGGAGAAGCTCTATACAGTCAGCAAAAACAAGACCTGGAGCTGACTGTAACTCAGATCATCAGCTTCTTATAGCAAAATTCCAGCTTAAACTGAAGAAAGTAGGAAAAACCACTGGGCCAGTAAGATACAATCTAAATCAAATCCCTTATGAATACACAGTGGAAGTGAGGAACAGGTTTAAGGATTTAGATTTGGTGGACAGAGTGCCTGAAGAACTATGGATGGAGGCTCGTAACATTATACAGGAGGCAGCAACGAAAACCATCCCAAGGAAAAGGAAATGCAAGAAAGCAAAATGGCTGTCCAACGAGGCCTTACAAATAGCGGAGGAGAGGAGGCAAGCAAAATGCAAGGGAGATAGGGAAAGATACAGGAAACTGAATGCAGATTTCCAAAAAATAGCAAGGAGAGACAAGAGGGTCTTCCTAAATGAGCAATGCAAAGAAATAGAGGAAAACAATAGAATGGGGAAAACCAGAGATCTGTTCAAGAAAATTGGAGATATGAAAGGAACATTTCGTACAAAGATTACCATAATAAAGGACAAAAGTGGTAAGGACCTAACAGAAGCAGAAGACATCAAGAAGAGGTGGCAAGAATACACAGAGGAATTATACCAGAAAGATATGGAGGTCTCGTACACCTCAGGTAGTGTGGTTGCTGACCTTGAGCCAGACATCTTGGAGAGTGAAGTCAAATGGGCCTTAGAAAGCATTGCTAATAACAAGGCCAGCGGAAGTGATGATATTCCAGCTGCACTATTTAAAATTTTAAAATATGATGCTGTTAAGGTGCTACACCCAATATGCCAGCAAGTATGGAAAACTCAGCAATGGCCAGAGGATTGGAGAAGATCAGTCTACATCCCAATTCCAAAGAAGGGCCGTGCCAAAGAATGCTCCAACTACCGCACAATTGCGCTCATTTCACACGCTAGCAAGGTTATGCTTAAAATTCTACAAGGCAGGCTTAGGCAGTATGTGGACCGAGAACTCCCAGAAGTGCAAGCTGGATTTCAAAGGGGCAGAGGAACCAGAGACCAAATTGCAAACATGCGCTGGATTATGGAGAAAGCTAGAGAGTTCCAGAAAAACGTCTACTTCTGCTTCATTGACTATGCAAAAGCCTTTGACTGTGTCGACCACAGCAAACTGCAAGAAGATCAAACCTATCCATTCTTAAGGAAATCAGCCCTGAGTGCTCCCTGGACGGACAGATCGTGAAGCTGAGGCTCCAATACTTTGGCCACCTCATGAGAAGAGAAGAATCCTTGGAAAAGACCCTGATGTTGGGAAAGATGGAGGGCACTAGGAGAAGGGGATGACAGAGGACGAGATGGTTGGACAGTGTTCTCGAAGCTACGAACAAGAGTTTGACCAAACTGCAGGAGGCGGTGGAAGACAGGAGTGCCTGGCGTGCTATGGTCCATGGGGTCACGAAGAGTCGGACATGACTAAACGACTAAACAACAACAATTTTTAAGCAGTCATGTTTACGTTTTATTTTATAAATTTTATAAGACACTTAGAGGTTTGTTTGTTTTACACAATCAAGTTGTGTATATAGGTATGTTGTGTGTGTGTGTGCGTGCACACACACACACACATATAAATACACACACATATACATACATACATATGTACACATACACACACATATATAACCTTCAATTACACAATGAAAAACTCTGCCAAAGCAATTTACAACTAGCGTAAAAAATATGGTGTGTCCAATGCTACTCCTACTCAGAGTAGGCCCTACAGAAGTTCATAGGTTTCTTAATTAGAGCAGGTTTACTCGGGGTAGACCTGCTGAAATTAAGTAACCTATTAACCAGTTGGATACAAACTGGAGTAATAAAAATGGACACTAGCATGTTTAAAAGTCAGGATAGCAACACAATATGAGAAGGACCCATGCCTTTGATCAACTGTGAGGGGGAGTTGACTATAAAATAGCTCTAAAGCCAGCGGTGGGGAGAGGGAGAGAGAGCTTCCCTTCGCTCCCAACGGTATGCAAATGGGGCATCTTAACGTTTAAGGGCAGAACATCTTAAGATTTCAAAGAGCGCGAAACAGAGCCTACCAGTAGGTGGCGCGCATGAGCGAGAGAGACCGAAGGACTGTAGTTACATAGAGGTTTCCCTAAGCATTTACTTTTCAACCCCCGATGTGCTGCTATTCCATGCATGGACGCAGCGGGGGAGGACAGCTGCCCGCTCCAATCAATAAAAATAAATAAAAATGTGTAGCAAAGTGAGGATCTCCCCACGCCACCCCACCCGCAACAAAAATCCTGGCTACGCCCATGATTCCGTGCAATATTTTTTCCAGGGCTTTCGCATCACGCAAACACAAAACCTCCCCGCTTTCCAAACACACATTTTTACAGCTTTTTTTTGGATACACCCAGCGGTGCCTTCTTGCAATGCAGTCCGACCCTGACCCCCCAACCTCCAAAATATCCGTTTTTGGCGGGGGTGGGGAGAGATTGAATAGTTTCTGGTTGCCGGCAAAAGTTTTCAGAAAACTCCCCTCTCTGTCCAGCCACACTCTGGACCCCCCAATTCCCTCTAACCCCCATATCTCTATTTGATTTTTATTGGTCGGATCGATCCATCTAAACATCAATTGGAACAGAGCCAGCCCCCCCCCCGCTTTTCCCGGGAGGAAATCCCTCCTCACACGGGAGCACACACCAAGTTGCTAGACCTCTGGAGGTTTCGATTACGAAACGTAGTTCAAAACATCCAGAGAGCAAGCCGATGCAGTTATTTGCAATTATATTTCTCCTTCACATTTATATAATATTTTACTAGGTTTTATACAAATCTAACAAGAATGAAAACAGTAACGAAAATGAAAAAAATACAAAAATAACCTAAAACAATATTAATCAACCCCCCAAAAAGGATTCCCTGAATACCGTGACTTCCCTCCACCCCACTCTCCTGGTTTCTTAGCCATAATTTTTTCCCCTACCGAATATAATGATTACTCCAAACTTATTTTTCCTTCAGTTTTTCTATAGTGCCCATAAAATTACAAGTCTTCTTAAAATCCTGCCAGTTTGTTAACCTGCTTAGAATACGAAATTGTGTTTCTCAAATCGCCATCGCAGCCAAGTTTAGCTTCAACCCAGCACAACCGACGGGTTTCAGCTAAATTTGCCTGCGCGGGCGCTTTGAAAAAGGCTGCGCGGCTGCGCGGGCGATTTGAAAAAGACTTCTATTTTATAAATTTTGTAAGATACAGGTTTGTTTCTTTGTTTTACACAATCAAGCTGTATATATATGTTGTGTGAAAACATATATATATAATATTTTACTAGGTTTTATACCAATGTAACAAGAATGAAAACACACAGTAACAAAAATAAAAATCAAAAAATACAAAAATAATCTAAAACAATATAAATCAACCCCCCACCCAAAAGATTCCATGAATCCCGTGACCTCCCTCCACCCCGCTCTCCTGGTTCCTTAGCCATAATTTCCCCCCCTACTGAATAAAATTATTACTCCAAACTTATTTTTCCTTCAATTTTTCTAGAGTGCCCCTAGAATTACAAGTCTTCTTAAAATCCTGCCAGTTTGTTAACCTGTTTACAATACGAAATTGTGTTTCTCAAATCGCCATCGCAGCCAAGTTTAGCTTCAACCCAGCACAACCGAAGGGTTTAAGCTAAATTTGCCTGCGCGGGCGATTTGAAAAAAGCAGCTTAAAAAAAGAACCAACCTCAGGGACTTAGGCAGTAACAAAAATGGAAAATAAATAAATACAAAAATAACCTAAAACAGTATTTATCAACCCCCCCAAAAAAGATTCCCTGAATCCCGTGACTTCCCTCCAGCCCCTCTCCTGGTTCTTTAGCCATAATCCCCCCTACCGAATACAATTATTACTCCAAACTTATTTTTCCTCCAGTTTTTCTAGAGTGCTCCTAAAATTACAAGTCTTCTTATAGTCCTGCCAACGTGTTAACCTGCTTACATTACCCAATCGTCTTTCTCAAATCGCCACTGCAGCCAAATTTAGCTTCAACCCAGCACAACCGAAGGGTTTCAGCTAAATTTGCCTGCGCGGGCGCTTTGAAAAAGGGTGCGCGGCTTCGCGGGCGATTTGAAAAAGACTTCTATTTTATAAATTTTGTAAGATACAGGTTTGTATCTTTGTTTTACACAATCAAGCTGTATATATATGTTGTGTGAAAACATATATATATAATATTTTACTAGGTTTTATACCTGTTAGGGCAAAATTCTGGGTGCGAGAATGCTCAGCCACCCAGCTCATCAGGCAAGGGCCTGTGGTCGTTGCGGAGTATAAAAGGAAGGAGTCCAGCCATGATCCGGAGCAAACAGCAAGGTTTATTACTGCGCAGCAGGTTCAATGCCAGACTGAACACTGTGAACAGGGCTGCAAGAACTTTTAAAACTTCCCACCACCATCCCATAATGCACATCGAAAGCATCATACATACATCACTTGTGACAGGGTAAAACATCAGAAAAGGGGAAGGTGCAAGGGGCATTAGCATACAGGTAAACAGGAGGTAAGCAGGATTAGCATAAGGATGTCCCAGGACATTGTTAAGCAAGTACCAGTAAGTATCTGGGAAGGGATCCTTGAGTACCTGGTGGGGGGAAACAATGGGTCCAGTTGTGTGTATTGCCTCTGGCTTCGGAGGGTTGGGAATGGCAGGAGATGGTACCTGAATGGATTATGGATATGCAGAGGAGCACCACCCTGGCTACCTGACCTCTTGCTTAAGGGATTATGGCTGTTCCCTGCATCCCTGAGAGCCCTTGGCCAGAGTCGCAAAAAGGAGGTTTCATTTAGAAATAAAGATACACTGTATTCATTCATAAAGAAATATGGTTACATAGAGTCTCAGGCAACAGAGAAAGGGTAGGAAAGGGAGCCTTTATTACTCAGGGCTTGATCTTGAGGGGTTCGTGTTGGTGCGATACTAGAGTGGTGTTGTAGGATCAAATGGGGTCCCCTTGAGGGCATTAGTGCCAATCTTGATTCCCAAATGAAGCCTCGTTTGGGTGCCCCCCCCCTATAAAATTCCCTAACAGTCCCCCATTCGGAGATAGATTCGTGACCCAGTTCTGAAAGAACAACGAATCTTTTCTCCGCTCCTTCCTGCCCTTCCCTGGGGTCCTGGGTGCCAAAGCTCTGTGATCTGGTATTCTCCTTCCTCAAGTGTCACATCTGAACATATTCTGGGAAGAGGGTACGGTGCTGAGAATAAGTTCTTTAGGGAAAGAGATTTGAGGGGTTTGTGTCAGGGAAGAAGCGGAACAGGGAACAACAAGGGTTAATACAATGCATGGCACAACAAAACACAGGTACACATAAACTAAAACAATTCCTTTAAATAACCATCCTAGGTTGGGGGGGGGGGCCAGCCCCATATGTCAAAGTCCGAAAGTCCTTCATGTTGAATAGCTTCCAGTTGTCCAGCCAACTTATGGATATTGTTCAAGTGTCCCGGAATATGTAGAGTCTGGTCTGTGACATACGTGCAGCACTCAGAGTTGATCAGGGCACAAGTCCCGCCCTCACTGGACAATAAAGAGTCCGTAGCAATTCGGTTCTGTTCTGTTCTGCCTTCTGCATGAATTTTAAAAGTACGCCTGTAAGTTTAAGATGTCTACATGGTTGGAGCTAGCTCCATACACAGGGAATAGTGCCCTGCCCCATGTTTCCCTATTGGCAGCCACGTCAGAGAGTTTGGGGAGGGATTTTGATTTTCCCTTATTCCTTTGCCTTCCCGCCGGTAAGTCGCGAGTGATAAAGCAAATCAGGTTCAAGAAAAGTTGGATCTGCTCCGAGCTGGCATGGGGCTGTACTGGTAGGGTGTGGGGGTTAGGAGTTTAAGAGGGTTATGTCCTTTGCAATCTCCCCGCAGCGCTGTGGTCCGGTGTGGTCCCATACTGGAGAGGTGGGTGAAGGGCCTATGGGGTGGTACCAACCCTCAAGGTACTCTTCCCCCTTTCCAGCCCTCTGTGTGTCCAGGATTCCACAGGCAGCAAAATCGCCTCAAACAAATCCCTTGTAGTTGGGGCTTTGAAAGTTTTGGGGTCAAGAGGAGGCACTGGAACCCAAACATTAGGTTTTCCGTTTGGTGTTGCTTGTCAGTATAAACATGCACAGCCCCTCCCTGCTCTATTTCTGTCCAATTTGGGTGGCGAAGGGCCTCACCTTGTCCATAGAGGAGGTACGATCCATTAGCACAGTCCATATGGTAGTATTGTTGTTCCATGGAAAGGTTGGCATATAGAGAGTTCCCAGTACTGAGTCCCAGTGATTTTAGGCACCAGCGAGTGACGTAGTAAGGTTTGGGAACCCGGGTGACAGAAGTTGAAATCCCCCATTCGGTCAGGGTTGTGGTCGCCCCCTAGGTCTACAGTGTGGTAGTCGAGGAAGTGGCAGTCAGCTTGCAGTCTGGAGCATTGGTCCGACAGGACCAAGGCAGGTTGAGAGCAGAAGAACAGGGTAAGGAGGTAAAGGATGGGACCCATGTTCAGTTCAACGTGGAGCGACAAACAACTGACAGCTGTCAAAGCATGAGTTGTCAAACGAAGCGATGAGTGAGCGGCTGACAGCTGTCAAAGCAGGAACTGTCAAAACAAAGCGACGAGTGAGCGGCTGAAGCGACGGTAGGAAGCAGGAGCGAAGCGAAGGCTGAAGCGACTGCAGGAAGGCTGAAGCGACGGCATGAAGGCTGAAGGGAAGTGAAGGCTGAAGTGATGGCAGGAAGGCTGAAGCGACGGCAGGAAGCAGGAGCGAAGCGAAGGCTGAAGCTACGGCATGAAGGCTGAAGGGAAGCGAAGGCTGAAGCGATGGCAGGAAGCAGGAGCGAAGCGAAGGCTGAAGCGACGGCAGGAAGGCTGAAGATAGACGGCAGGAACTATTCACGTCTTAGGCGCAATTTGATGGTGTTGGGGTCTGGAACTATCTCCGAGGTCCAGATGTCCAAAGCGGTTTAGAGGAGATCCTGGTCTGGTCCGGTCTGTTGGGCCCGATCTTGGTCCCGATTCAGGTCCGGTACTGTTTTCTTACACCTAGTGTGATGCAGCCAAGAGTTCTTCTCCCCTATTTTAGAGCAGTGGGTGAGGTGAGGAGAACTTGAGATGGTCCCTCCCAAGGTGGTCAAAGTGGCTGCTTCTGGTACACTTTAACTGAAATCCAGTCTCCAGACTTCATGGATCCTGAAGCCTCTTTTTTTGGTCAAATGAGTTAAAACAATTAGAAAAGATGTGTAGAGAAGGTTGGCACACTGCAGAGTGCCAGGTGGGACAAGAATATGTGGTGATAAGTTGGTCTAACTTAATAAATTGGTCTTAACAATAGCCTGATCTACTGGAAAGTATAAAAATGCATGAGAACCCTCCAATGGGGTAAAAGCAAAAGTATGGTAAACATAAAAACAATTACACAAAAACTGTGGTCCCCCCTCCCCCCATGGAAATAACACACTATCAGACATAGTTCAGCAATTCTACATAATAACACATAATATACACAACATACAATTATTAATTCCACCCCAGTTGGATGTATTTGAGGAAATCTGTGGTTTTGAGGCAGTTCTTGCCTTTTTCACACATCTTTAGCCATTTGGCACATTTGCTTGAGGTTAGAAAGGGACAGAAAATGTCCTTACAATTCATCTCCCCCCCCCCTTTTTGTCAGTCCATATCCTTTTGGAATGTGATTGTTGTGGCCAGAGTCTTCTTGGGAAGCTGTAAACAATAAAATCTTAATGCATTTAAGTATTTTATTCATCGCCTTTCTATATAGTTACTACTGTTATTACCTGCTAAGTTTGTTTGGTTCTTTTGCTAAAAGAGAACTTTATGAAGATAACTTAAAGGTGCTACCTGACAGAATGCAGTTACAAAACAATACTGTATTTGGAAGTACTTAGGTTAATTTCATAGACATAATGGAAAAATAAATAAATAAATGAAAGCAGATTATTTGCAACCTAAAAAGAAGCATCAAAGCCCAAAACAGAGGGAAGTCAACTTTATATAGCAGGGGGGAAGAATGCCTGTAAGGGAAGAAAGACTAAAAGAATAAAAGGGATTACTGTTTGTATCTCCTCTCTTTTTTTTTTTTTTGCTGTGGAAGAAAACAAGAGGCAAAATACACCAGGATTAATACCAGTATATGGTAGAGGTAAATGTGAGATTAGTACATCTCAAGGAAGCATTTACTGACGAAGCATTTGCCCAGTGACCAGAAGATAGCAATTTTCTATTAATTTACAAGTGTGGAGGGGGCGTCCCCCCTTTTGTGTAAATAACATACTGTCAGACGTACAGTAGTTCAATGTTTTTGTCGAATATCACACAACGTAAATTATATATCAGTTGTATGTCTTGAGGTCATCAAGTGAGCTTGAGACAATTCTGGCTGCTTTTAAATCCTAGGGCACAGAGTCTTGAGGTCGAAGAGAGAAAATATCCTTGTAATTCATCATAGTTAAGCATTTTATTCATTTAAATATTATTATTATCATTTATATTTAATTACTGCTGTTATTGTCTACTCAGTCTGTTTAGTTTACTTCACCTAGTTTGGCTGTGGAGGAAACAAAGGACAAAAATGTTGTTAATTAGGACACAATTGATAAGTTATTAACATTTTCCTTATGTGGTTCTGAATTCTCTTTGAGGTTCGCGTATCCTGTTTGAAAGGGACTATTATTACTATTATTATTTACAGGAAAGAATGACTTAGATGCTACATTCGTATGTACAGGAAGAAAAGGTAGAAATGCAAAAAAAATTGCATAAATAAAACAAAATGATATTTAGATTACCACTCAAACAACATTTTTTTTCAGATGGACTGGACACAAAGATATCAGATTAAAAGGAAAAAGTTACTATCAATTAATACGAAGACATTATAAAGACCACACATGTTAATATTGGACTGTAACCTTAAAGATTTGAAGGTGAATGGGAAAATAATGGAAAACTGATTTAATAAATGGAAGCTAGGAAAAGGACCCATACGTCACAGAAGGGGTGTAGCCCAAGACCGCCCTCCCTAGATTCATCATAGGTACATCATGAAAGGGGAGGTCTGGTAGCAGTAATCTGAGCAGTCTGGACCCTGCCCCCTGCCCCCAAAACCCAATCAACAAGAGATATTTACATTTCCCCGTTTCCCAGCCAAGTTAATCACACCCTTTTGTCTGGCACTCGGGTATCAGGATGCCAGGGATTACCTGAGACAATGAGAAGGTTCCCCCCACCCCCTTCTTCCTTGCAGAGGAACACCTGCTCAGAGAGTCAAAATGGTGTCAGTCAGGCCTGTCTTCCTGTGCTGCTTCAGACATGTGCCTGTACATTCATGTACATGTTTTATGAACAATTATTATATATGTGACCTTAAAATTCTTATAACAGAGCCTTAGTTTGCATAGTCTGTCTGTCAACTGGGTGGATCTGACCATCAGGGTAGTATGAAGAGAAGACAGCTATTTTCTATGAATTTCCAAGTGTGAAGGGCGCTTTACATTAAGAAATTTGAATAATATTTCATGTGCAGAGTATAACCTTGACACCTCTTAAGTTACAACCTTCTTTTTCTCCTCTCTTTCTCTTCAAGCTGACATAGTCTCTGTGCATGTACAGAGTTCATGATTTAGAAATCCATTGTACCAATTGAAAGTGTTGCAGCTGTTGGCTAAGTCACCATTTGAATAGAGGAAGGGAAGGGTGAATAGGTTAGATTTTACCCAGAAACCCAGCAATTTACACTTCCACCAAACCAGCAACAAAAAGTGGTCAAATTAAATTCTTTGGTAAGTTTAAATCCATTTCTTTAGCCTTTGTGTCCTGAGATATTTCTGACCTCTTATTTCCTGTTCCTTGCTGCTTAGGAAGCAGGCTTATAAATCTTAAACTTTAAATATATAAAACTTCAATATCCAGACAACGCAATATTTTCACCAGAAAGCTGCAAGAAAAGTTTGGTCAAATTAAACTCCTTAATGAAGTCATGGCACTAATTAGCCATGTTTACTGTACTATATAAACATCTCATACCCCAGGCAAAAGAAATCTAGATTTGCCCCCTTTATCTACAGGGTTTTTGGGGTGCAGACTTTTATTCAAAATATTTCACAAATGTGGATTATTATTATTAGTGTGCTTTCCCTCTAGTCATTAGCGGAACAATGACCCGCCCCCTTATGTACGGGTAAATGACCAGTCAGAATTCATAAATTGCAAATGTTTGTTTGTTTTAAATAACTTCAGCCATGGGCAGACTAAAATTCCCTGCCCCCTCATATATGGGAAAATGGCTACAGGGTCACAATTCATAAGATATATTCTGCCATTTATTTACAAGGGGAAATGGTCAAGACTTTTATATGTGCTTAAACTTTAAACCTTAATAGACAAAATGGTAAAACTCATATAATCACTCCTTAAAAAAGACACTCTTGTTCTAACTCTGAAAACCAATAATCTTTCCTTGCCAGAAAGCAGAGCTGGGCTGAATTTCAACCCATCACCACATCAGACACATTGCCTTTCACATAGCTCTAAAATGGGAGTTAGAAGGGACCCTGTGGTCATTTAGTCTAACCCTCTAAGATACAGGATCCACAAGATTTGAATTAAAATACCAACTTTATACAGAACCCTTTAGCAGATGAGTTTTTCCTTAAGAGGTTATATCAGGAGCCCAACACAATTGAAGTTAAAACTAGACTCAGATAGACAATTCCTGGCTAAGGAAGCTCTACTTTTGACAAACAAATCACCTTTATAGGAATAGCTGTTCAATTTTCCTTTAGTCAATATTCCTCTAGTCACTTGAAGAAAGACTCCCCTTTTGAGCCTCTCTCAATAACAAACATTTGCACACTTCATGAAGTGAACATTTTCAAGTTTCAAAATATTTTCAAAGTATTGAGCAAGCATTTTCAAGGTTACTTACAAACACATTCTCTTTCTCTCCTACCTACCTAGCACCTTCGCATCACATACAACATACAATTTCAGACACATTCTCTCTCTCTCTCCTTCTACCTACCTAGCACCTTCACATCACATACAAAATGTAATTTCAAACACATTCTCTCTCTCTCTCCTTCCACCTACCTAGCACTTTCATATCACATACAACATACAATTTCCTCATTTAACTCCCCCCCCCATTTGCAAGAGTCTGGTAGGGTTGGAAGGGATCTTGAGTAATCTAGTCCATCCCTTCTGAAATATGGGGATCTCAACACTATCATCGCCCTTTCAAAGCAGGATACACATACATTTGAGTACAGATGGCTAACTGGGAAGGAAACACGGGCTATGCCCTATCACGGAAGCACACATGTGTACTAAGGGAAAAGGAAGGAAGGGGAAGATTAAAAGTACCAACTTTACATGGAGGCCTTTAGCAAACCTGAGGGTTGGATAAACAGTTTTAAGAGGGAATTTACTTTCTCACTACCACCATTCTGTCCAACTGGACCAAGGTTAAACTGACTCAGATAGACATTTGCTGGCTATGGAGCCTCTACTTTTAATAACATTTCCCTAGAAGGAACACCATATTTCATAGTCACATGGTCCTAATACTTCCAAGGATTCCTCATAACAACAACACTCTTCTCTCAGAAGGAGACCTACCTAAGGCTTTATGAAATATAGACACTGCATTTTAGCTTGCAAAGAGCTGTTGTGCTCAATGAAGCTGGTTGCAGCAGAAACATTACATACAGAGCACATGGCTCCCTTGTTACACAGACCTTAAACATTGTGAGTTCACAAACAAACATTTTCAAAGTTACAATCTCCCTTTTCCCTTCCTGCTCCCCCTTTCTGTACAGAAAGGGGTAGGTATACACACACACCCTCTTTTACTCTCTGGAGAAAGATTGGCCTTCTACAGCCTCTTACAACCAACAAACATTCACACACCACTTCCACCCTTTTTCAATATTTGCCATGTTTTTGGGTTGATCAATCCCTTAACATAAAATTATTTAAGCAAGCTTGCATTATTATTATTTTTAAACTTTTTTTTTTTTTTAACTTAAGGAAGGCAGTCTGTAGAGGTCATGGCCAATTTTTAAACACAAACTCCTTACATTCCCAAACCTTGATTACATTTCTTATTTATTTCAAGGGAAACAACGATCTCTAGCAGACACAAGGAACAGATGCACACACACTTAACAGACAAAACAAATAACAGACAACATGTAACGTGAAAACATATATATACCATTCCTATTGTTTCTCAGTCCTAAATAAAGTTACCTAGCTATTTCACAGAGTTTCTCCTGAGCCCTAGCTATCTGGTTTCCTCCCCAGACCTTTGGTGCTCACTTTTCCCGTTTCTCTTTGGGGTGCTTCCAACCACTCTGCCATGTCCTGCCTAATCCCTGTTAGGCTACCCCTCCTGGCAACCTCCTACCTATCGTCACAATCTTGAGAAATAGGGGACCCTACTGGACGCCCACGCTTTGCGGTGCCAGATCAGGTACCCCCTTGGATAGAATTTTTCGCTCCGGAATACCCCCCTTGCTTTTGGAAGCGGGCTCACGCACGATACACGTGTTACGTGGCTCGACCAGTGCGGCTGGGGTAAAGACAGGACAGAAAAGGCTTCAGCCTGCTGGCTGAAGTGGTTGAAAAAGAGCCTTTGGTCCCTTGCTTTTGGACAGGGCCTTCCTGCCAGGGCGGCTGACCAAAGGACCCCCACTCTTTTCTGGAAAAGGGGGGGTGGAGAAGCAACAGAGATAGAGCTCAGAACTCCCCTTTCGAGTTGAGCACGGCACACGGTCCGGAGAGACAGGACAGAAAGCACGATAGATAAGAGGGCAGAGAATTCAGTTGCCAGGAGATACCACCCCGCTACCACCAGTGCACTGGGTTTTAACCTTATACTCACACACTCCTCCGTGTTGATCCTGGGGATGAAGAAGCTGGCCGGCCGGTTCTTGCCTTTGCTCCCTGGCTGGGTCCTTCGAGACTTGCAGATTACCGCCTGGAGGATGGCCGAGGGTCCAAAGGGGTCTTCCCAGGCAAAAGGGCCTGGTGCCGGCTGAAGATCTTGGGGCCCTCAGTCAGCCACACAGGAGAACCGCAAGTCCCTGTTCGGGCGCCAAATGTTAGGGCAAAATTCTGGGTGCGAGAATGCTCAGCCACCCAGCTCATCAGGCAAGGGCCTGTGGTCGTTGCGGAGTATAAAAGGAAGGAGTCCAGCCATGATCCGGAGCAAACAGCAAGGTTTATTACTGCGCAGCAGGTTCAATGCCAGACTGAACACTGTGAACAGGGCTGCAAGAACTTTTAAAACTTCCCACCACCATCCCATAATGCACATCGAAAGCATCATACATACATCACTTGTGACAGGGTAAAACATCAGAAAAGGGGAAGGTGCAAGGGGCATTAGCATACAGGTAAACAGGAGGTAAGCAGGATTAGCATAAGGATGTCCCAGGACATTGTTAAGCAAGTACCAGTAAGTATCTGGGAAGGGATCCTTGAGTACCTGGTGGGGGGAAACAATGGGTCCAGTTGTGTGTATTGCCTCTGGCTTCGGAGGGTTGGGAATGGCAGGAGATGGTACCTGAATGGATTATGGATATGCAGAGGAGCACCACCCTGGCTACCTGACCTCTTGCTTAAGGGATTATGGCTGTTCCCTGCATCCCTGAGAGCCCTTGGCCAGAGTCGCAAAAAGGAGGTTTCATTTAGAAATAAAGATACACTGTATTCATTCATAAAGAAATATGGTTACATAGAGTCTCAGGCAACAGAGAAAGGGTAGGAAAGGGAGCCTTTATTACTCAGGGCTTGATCTTGAGGGGTTCGTGTTGGTGCGATACTAGAGTGGTGTTGTAGGATCAAATGGGGTCCCCTTGAGGGCATTAGTGCCAATCTTGATTCCCAAATGAAGCCTCGTTTGGGTGCCCCCCCCCTATAAAATTCCCTAACAGTACCAATGTAACAAGAATGAAAACACACAGTAACAAAAATAAAAATCAAAAAATACAAAAATAACCTAAAACAATATTAATCAACCCCCCACCCAAAAGATTCCCTGAATCCCGTGACCTCCCTCCACCCCGCTCTCCTGGTTCCTCAGCCATAATCCCCCCCCCTACTGAATATAATTATTACTCCAAACTTATTTTTCCTTCAATTTTTCTAGAGTGCCCCTAGAATTACAAGTCGTCTTAAAATCCTGCCAATGTGTTAACCTGTTTACAATACCCAATCGTGTTTCTCAAATCGCCATCGCAGCCAAGTTTAGCTTCAACTCAGCACGACGGAAGGGTTTAAGCTAAATTTGCCTGCGCGGGCGATTTGAAAAAATAGCAACTTAAAAAACAGAACCAACCTCAGGGACTTAGGCAGACGATGCTACTCTCTGTAGCCAAGGGGTCGCTGGCTGCTTGAAGCTGGTCGAAGACGATTTCCAGTAATGCACACGAAGCGAAGACGGCGACCTCTCCTGAACCCTGCAAATTCAAGTGCAAAAGCTTTGTAAACGGAGGGTATAAATAGTCGTGGCTGCCGAATGGAAAGTGGGGTAGGGTCAGGCAGGGGGCGTGGCAACATCTCAAACCGTCGTCCCCTCTCCTACCCCCACCCAACCAGAACGCAGAGCGTTGACCTTGTCTGGACAAAAGCGGGATAATTCAAATTGCGCAGAGACCAAAGCTGGTTTTCAGATATACAGTATTGAAAAAAAAGTGTACTTTTTCTGTATTGCATTCATCTAGCTCACCTTTTAGCTTCCAATGAGCTTCTTGTTCCTGCTTTGCGGGGGGGGGGGGGTTGAATGAGATGAGCCTTTGGGTCCAACCCTGCAATTCGATGATGCTGTGAATATCAGCTACTTGGAATTGCAGTTGTGGAGAGGGTTGTTGGGCTCAGGTACCATTTGCAGACTTCCCATTGGGGAGGGGGTATTTATTTATTTATTTACTTATTTACTTATTGTATTTATTTCCTGCCTTTTCCTCCAAGAAGCAAAAGGTGGCATGTAGGGCTTATCTCACCCTCCTCATTTAATCCCCAACAACAACCCTGTGAAGGAGGTAAGGCTGAAAGGCAGTGGCTGCCCCAGGGATACCCAGTGAGCTTCATCATGACCGAGTGAGGATTTGAACCCAGGTCCTGCACCACCCCATGGCTCTTTCAACCATAGAATTATAAAGTTGGAAGGGACCATGAGAGTCATCTAGTCCAACCCCCTGCAAGGTAGGAATCTTTTGCCCAACATGGGTCTTGAACCCCAAACCCTGAGATTAAAAGTCTAGCACTCTACCAACTAAGCTGATGTTTAGTCAGAAGCTTCAGGCACAGTGACTTTCTCACTAAGCATAAAATAACTCATAAAGTCTCCTCCCCCCCTTTAGTTATCATTTTTACCGTTTAAAATTTTTCTTCCCACATTTTTCTTACCTTTATTATTATTATTAATATTATTATTTTTAATTTTACTTTTTAACTTCATTTTTAAAAAAATCTCCCTTCCCCCCTCCCCCAATATCAACACTTCTACATCATTACTATCACCCCCATCTCCCACTTTTAATACATAGACTCCACCCCTTCATTTTATACACCAAATCCTCCCCTTTACTCATCTCCTCCTTATCATCCTCAACTACCCCACTTCTCACCCCCCCCCCACTCCCACTTTTGTCATTGTTGTTTGACTGCTGGTTGGCCTGCCTTTAAATTGAACATCATTGATAAAGATGTTGAATAAGACTGGGTCTGTCTTGGGCCCAGTCTAATTCAACAACTTTATCAATGACTTGGATGGTGGGCTTGAGGGCATCCTGAGCAAGTTTGCAGATGACACCAAATTGGGAGGGGTGGCTAATACCCCAGAGGACAGGATCACACTTCAAAATGACCTTAACAGGTTAGACAACTGGGCCAAAGCAAACAAGGTGAATTTTAACAAGGAGAAATGTAAAGTACTACACTTGGACAAAAAATATGAAAGGCACAAATACAGGATGGGGAACACCTGGCTTGAGAGCAGTACATGTGAAAAGGATGAGTCTTGGTAGACCACAGACTTGACATGAGTCAGCAGTGTGATGCAGCAGCTAAAAAAGCCAATGCAATTCTGGGCTGCATCAATAGGAGTATAGCATCTAGATCAAGGGAATTAATAGTACCACTGTATTCTGCTCTGGTCAGACCTCACCTGGCGTAATGTGTCCGGTTCTGGGCACCACAGTTCAAGAAGGATACTGACAAGCTGGAACGTGTCCAGAAGTGGGCAACCAAAATGGTTAAAGGCCTGGAAACAATGCCATATGAGGAACGGCTTAGGGAGCTGGGTATGTTTAGCCTGTAGAAGAGAAGGTTAAGGGGTGATATGATAGCCATGTTCAAATATATAAAAGGATGTCTTATAGAGGAGGGAGAAAGGTTGTTTTCTGCTGCTCCAGAGAAGCGGACATGGAGCAATGGATTCAAACTGCAAGCAAGAATATTCCACCTAAACATTAGGCTTGACAGGCATATGTCAAGAATGCTTTGGTGGTGTTTCCTGCTCGGCAGGGGGTTGGACTGGATGGCCCTTGTGGTCTCTTCCAACTCTATGATTCTACGATTCTATGAAACCTGCTTGTCTGACTGTTTTTGAGAGGGGAGCCCTTCCCCTCCCCCTTCCCCACCCCCCTTTGTCTCTAAAATAATAATAATAATTAAAATACTGTGGTAGAAGGCTGGGTGGAACAAAGCCGGGAAGCTGTTAAAAATCTGGGAGACTGAAGCAAGAGACCACGGTGGGCGCTAAAAAAAACACAAAACAAAACAAAACGCAAGGGGAAGAGGGGTTCAACCCCAATGCATTTTACACCTCCTCCTTGAGAGTGGGAGTGAGGGGAGAGGTGGGCTGAAGAGGGCCATAAGGAGGCACAGACCGAACCCGAGTCCACCTCCCCAGTGGCAGACCCGTTGGAGGAAGGCCTGAGCCCAGAGTCCCACTGGGAAAGACCTCTGGGTTTTGCCTTATTTTCCCCCCTTTTTAAATATTTTTTTTAAAAATAAGTTAAATAATTAGTTTATGGTTTATTAAATACATTTATATATGTTTATATATTTATATATTGTTATTTGAACTATAAATATTGTGAAACTATGGTGTTTTTTTCTTGAAGTGACACACTACCTGAGTTATGCGCAGTTTTTTGGCGAATTTTGACACACCAAGCTCAAAAGGTTGCCCATCACTGCTCTACATTGATGTATGAAAGGCAGTCTATAAGCTACAGAAATGGCAAAATGATTCATTTCTCAAAATTTATATGCCGGTTGTTGGACACAAAGCATGACAAAGTGGTTTACAAGAAGAATAAAATAATGTTCTTATGACCTGTAGCCCAATAACACCCGGAGGGTTGAAACTTCAAACAAACCATGCCTTGCAGAGGGTGGAAAGAATCTCAGTTATTACCAGTATTTATCATCCCAGATACACTCCTGACTAAACTCCTGACTAAGACATCTCGGTTTGCAAAAGCTATGAGGGTGTAGCTGTGGAAGTGAATTAATCCAATTAATTTGAAAGGACATTGTCCTCCAGATCCACCACTAACTTGACCCCTGGGGGTCTGGATGCCAACAAGACTTGAGGCCAGGAATAGGTTATCAGCCTCACCTTTATCTTCTTAACAATGGGGAAAGCTCTGGGCAATTGCCTGACTTAATGGGCTTTCTTTGCAAACGTAAAAGGGGTTGGGTGGGGAGAGGAAGGAAGCCAAGGCTGGCAAAACCTATACAACCTATATGTATGTATATACAGTTGAAATTGAAATTATTCAACCCCATTGCAAATCATGTTGATTAACAATATTTACAGACTTTCAGCCGTTTGCAATGAGCAAATAAAAGCAATGGAAATGGCTCAACAAAACGATGCTTCAGGTGCCCCCCCATTCAGCTGAAATTGCAATTTATACTGAAATTGCAACTTTTGTTTTTGCTTTTTGATAATCTGTGTCAGTGTTACTCTGTACTAACACTAGAATCCTTAACAATAACAGGATCTGCCTCTTTCTTACTTGTTTCTGCATCTCCATCACCAAATGGGATGACATTGAAAAATGCCAACTTTGTCCCATTTTGGGTTGAAATCCATGCTTCTGATCAACCTTATCAGCTTTGTGTCTGTCATTAACACATATAAACAGTAAATTGCAAGAACAGGTTTTATTTATGTAATGATAAGATGAATTCAACAAAGGGGATTGGGTAGGCCAGAATCATGCAACAGAGTTGCAGATGACACCAAATTGGGAGGGGTGGCTAATACCCCAGAGGACAGGATCACACTTCAAAATGACCTTAACAGGTTAGACAACTGGGCCAAAGCAAACAAGATGAATTTTAACAAGGAGAAATTTAAAGTACTACATTTGGGCAAAAAAATAAAATAAAAAATGAAAGGCACAAATACAGGATGGGAGACACCTGGCTTGAGAGCAGTACATGTGAAAAAGATCTAGGAGTCTTGGTAGACCACAAACTTGACATGAGTCAACAGTGTGATGCAGCAGCTAAAAAAGCCAATGCAATTCTGGGCTGCATCAATAGGAGTATAGCATCTAGATCAAGGGAAGTAATAGTACCACTGTATTCTGCTCTGGTCAGACCTCACCTGGAGTACTGTGTCCAGTTCTGGGCACCACAGTTCAAGAAGGATACTGACAAGCTGGAACGTGTCCAGAAGAGGGCAACCAAAATGGTCAAAGGCCTGGGAACGATGCCTTACGAGGAACGGCTTAGGGAACTGGGTATGTTTAGCCTGGAGAAGAGAAGGTTAAGGGGTGATATGATAGCCATGTTCAAATATATAAAAGGATGTCATATAGAGGAGGGAGAAAGGTTGTTTTCTGCTGCTCCAGAGAAGCGGACACGGAGCAATGGATTCAAACTGCAAGAAAGAAGATTCCACCTAAACATTAGGAAGAACTTACTGACAGTAAGAGCTGTTCGGCAGTGGAATTTGCTACCAAGGAGTGTGGTGGAGTCTCCTTCTTTGGAGGTCTTTAAGCAGAGGCTTGACAGCCATCTGTCAGGAATGCTTTGATGGTGTTTGGCAGGGGGTTGGACTGGATGGCCCTTGTGGTCTCTTCCAACTCTATGATTCTATGAGTGGAACAATGGGGTCATTGTCCAAGGTGGCAAATTTGAGCAAAATCCAGCATCGCCCGAGCTCTACGAGTACGGCTTTCTCCCGATTGAAGTGCAGAGTGTTTGAGGATCGGGACATTCGCAGGGAAACCAAAATGCTTGTTTACAAAGCTATTGTACCACCGGCGTTACTGTATGCCTGCAAAACATGGATCACTTATAAACACCATCTCCAACTCCTCGAAAGGTTCCATCAATTGTGTCCCCAGTAATTTTTACACATCACTTGGGAAGATAGGTGAATTAATGCTAGTGTACTGGAAGAAGCAAAGATCGCCATTGTCAAAGCAAGGATTCTTCAACATCATAGAATCATAGAGTTGGAAGGGACCACAAGGGCCATCCAGTCCAACCCCCTGCCAAGCCTTGTTGAATTGGTCATTTTATGCAGATGCCTGATGATCGTCTTCCAAAACAACTACTCTATTCCTAACTAAAAATGGAAAGCGTAATGCTGGTGGTCAACAAAAGAGGTTTAAAGACTGTCTCAAGGCAAATCTTTAAAAATGTAGTATAAACACTGACAACTGGGAAACACTGGACTTTGAGCGCTCCATTGGAGAGCAGCTTTACCAAAGGTGCCCTGGACGCTCAAACTCAGGACAAAAGGGGAAAACGTGCTAAGAGGAAGGCAGTTTGGCACACCAAACTGATCATCATGATCAACTCCCGCCCGGACGTTGATCATCATGATCAATTTCCGCCCGGAAGCCTATGTCCCTACTGTGGAAGGACGTGTGGATCCAGAATTGGCCTCCACAGTCACTTTCAGACCCACTGTTTAAACCATAACAAAATTAAAAAATTCCTTCCAGCAGCACCTTAGAGACCTACTAAGTTTGTCATTGGTATGAGCTTTCGTGTGCATGCACACTTCCTTACATACACTGAAACAGAAGTCACCAGGTGCTTAGTGAGAGGGTGGGGAGGGGTATTACTCCCTCCTTGTGGTGGGAGTGGGTGATTGACTGACTGATAGCTGTTGACTGTTAACGACTGCAATTGGTCTTGCAGGAAAAAGCAAGGGGTGAGATGGCTAGAGAGAGCTTTATCATGTATAAAGCAACTTCTCTTTCCAATCTATTTCTGAAATTCTTTTGTAATAAGACAGCTACTTTGAGATCTTGTACAGAATGTCCTGGGAGATTGAAATGTTGTCCTACTGTTTTCTCTGTCTTGTGATTCCCGATGTCAGATTTATGTCCATTTATCCTTTGGCGTAGGGTTTGGCCTGTTTGTCCAATATAGAGAGCTGAAGGGCACTGTTGGCTTTTGATGGCATACACAATGTTAGAAGATGAGCGATTAAATAGTCCTGAGATGGTATGTTGGATGTTGTTGGGGCCAGTAACGGTGTTGTCCGGGGTTATGTGGCAGCAAAACCGTGTTTTTGAAGACAATCTTACTCGGCTACGAGTGATCAGCAAAGAAGAACAAAGAATAAGCAGCTTTCATTTTTAAAGTCCAGTAGTAAGGTCCTATGTCCTCTAGGAGAAACAATATAAGCCTATATTGATTCCTGCCCATTTGTTTAAAGCAATTTGAAGTAAAGGAGTCTGAAGTAAAGCGTTCTGTCATGGATGCTTTAGTTGAGATTCCTTGGGGTCCCTTCCAACTTTCCAATAGCATTTTAAAAGTATGATGTGAATGGGAGGTAAGGTATCCCTTTAATGGGAAGCCCAAACGCAGGACCTGGATGCAAGAACAACTCTCTCCACGCATGAATCCCATAAACTGGGATTCAGAACTACGGCTGTCTCCAGCTGCTGTGCTTTTCAAAGGCTTTAAATTGTGGAGTTTCAATCACTAGCTAAAAGAAAAAGAAAGCCAGGCCTCTGGTCACACAATTTCCCCAAAATTTTGTTTCATTTTAAAAAACCTTTATTTGCAGATTTAAAAGAGAAAAAATAGCCTTATACAACGAATACAAATAGTAACAAAAATACAAATAGTAACAAAATAAGAATACACACAGCACATTATATACATAGTGCTCATCACATTAAGGATTTGGCCGGGCTGGTAAAGAAAAAGCATTTTATATGCAACACAACACTATGACACCAGATGGCACTGTGGAGTCCCGTCTTTCCCTCCCGGATTTTTCTGTTTAAATTCACAACACGTTTAAGTGAAACTCTTCTTTGATGTGCTCAGATCCAGTCCAAAAGGCATCCACACAAAACTGGCATCTCTAAGACATATTCTCAAATGTAGCCAAGGCAATGCGAAAGGTTGTTATTTATCAAAATGTGTGTGCTGTGTACAAAACTAAGCAGAAATAGCTCATTGCATTGCATTGCATAGCATTTGTGGTTTAGCACGCTCGCCTTTCTGCACTGCTACACATGAGGCAGCCCAGGAGCCACAGAAATGATGAAAGACCTCACATCCTACTACAATGCAATGCCAGTAAGTCATAAGGGGGGGGGAATGTGACTCTAAAAATAAACAAGTCAATCAAAATGATGCCCAATAATTCCTTTCAAATACAATGGGACAGTGATAAATGATATTCAAAAACATCGAAGCCACGAGATGCTGCAGTACAACTCCCAATAGCCCCAGGCTGGTGCAAATCCTGTGTGGTTGTTCTGTATTTTGGTGCGAAGGTGGGTTTTTGCTAAAAAAAAAACAGACCACCACCCAAGTTCTTTGGGGGAACCCAGTGGCGGTGATGCATGTGGCCGATGAGAATTGGAGTCCAAAATATTTGGAGGGCACCAGATTGTGAAGGTTGCTGTAATTATTCATGTGCTTTCTCCCGAAGGGATATCAGAATGTCCACACTCTCCTGGCATTCTTTGCTACGACCTAAAGCGGTCTGCTCTGAAGGATGCTCATCCCAAACTCATTTCCTGTGGGGATTCTTGAATGTGATTCATGGCTCTTAGCCAGACATAGGCAAACTCGGCCCTCCAGATGTTTTGGGACTACAACTCCCATCATCCCTAGTTAACAGGACCAGTGGTCAGGGATGATGGGAACTGTAGTCCCAAAACAGCTGGAGAGCCAAGCCAAGTTTGCCTATGCCTGCTTTTAGCCGTTGAGTTTCTCCCATGTGCAAATTTTGTAATGTGAATTAACATGTGTATTCCACCAAAACCTCGATGTTTATAAAGTGCGTTCCCCTGCGTGAATTCTCTGGTGAAGTTTAAGACTTGATCCATGGCGGAAACTCTTCTCACACTGGGAACATTGATACGGCTTCTCCCCTGTGTGGATTCTGTGGTGCCTGTTCAGGTTTCCACTCCAGCTGAAGCTCTTTCCGCACTCGAAGCATTTGTACGGCTTTTCCCCTCTGTGGATTCTTTCGTGCACTCTCAGGTACGTGCTCTGAACAAAGCTCTTTCCACACTCTGAGCATTTATAGCGCTTTTCGCCAACATGGACTCTCTGGTGTGCACTAAGGTCTGAACTGTGAGAGAATTGCTTCCTGTTCTCTGAATACTCATGTGGCTTTTCTCCCATGTGGATTCTCTGATGTTTAGTAAGGTTCATCCAGCCAATGAAACCCTTTCCACACTCTGAGCACATCAACAGTCTCTCTCCATTCTCAATATTCCTTTTCTTGCCTGCACGATGTTCTGCTAGTATTGGAACTTCATGGAAGCCAGCCCCCACCAAAGCCAAGCGTTTCTTCCTCCACTTCTGCTTTTGTTCAGTTGTCTTGCTTTGAGGAAAGTTTTCTCCATCACTTTCACCCCCATCACCTGAAAGAATCAAGGAGGAACAGATCCTCAAATCAGGAAGGAAACTCAATGAATCAAAGAAAGTAGAAAATATTGAGTGGGGACGCAAATCCTTTCAAATACATTAAACAGCCTCTGATGGTGAAAAGGAAATAGTAACTGATACTGTTACACAAAGTCGGACACAACTAAACAACAATAACAACTGTTACACACGCCACATTATATATGTTCCGCATTTGTAGGAAATTGATATTTTAGTATGGCATTCTCTATACTTTGGAACTCCCTGCATATTGATACGAGACTCTTTTTGGCACCTGCTTAAAACATTTTTGCTCAGACCAGTCTACCCAGATATCTATAATACTGATGTGCTTGTAGTTTATTACTATTTTTAATCTTTTGAATTTACCCTTGTTTTCTGTTTTAACTGGGTGAAGCACAACCCAAATCAGTGGTTCCCAACAGGTGGTCCGGGGACCCCCAGGGGTCCGCGAGCTATGCCAGAGGGGTCCTCAAGATCCTATTAGAATAAAAAATATATTAAATATATTTCGTATGATAACAGATTTTTTGTTTTGGCCGCTTCCTGCATGAGCAGAGTCTAGCGCAAAACTAGAATTAGATAGAGGCAGTAGTTCTGCTGTATGCCGCAAGGACTACAAGAAACTTGGAGATAAGGCAATGAAAAAGATCCTTCCATTTGCAACCACATATCGGTGTGAGCAAGCATTTTATTCCATGTGTTTCATGAAAAACAAATATAGGAATCGGCTCGACATGCGGTCGGATTTCAGAGTGAAAGTTTCAAGTTTGGAACCTAATATTTCAGAAATAATGGACTCAAAAGGACAGATTTAACTCATCTCATTAAGAACTGAAAATTAAAACTAACTGTATACTGATGGAGTACTCTGTTGTAACGGTAAAAAACGTATAAATATAAAATATAAAAAGACTCTTAATTTGGCTCTCACTTTTTAATTTTAGGATTAGGAATTAATGGGGGTCCTTGCCACAATAGCGGCTCGATGAGGGGTCCTCGAGAAAATTTTGTTGGGAACCCTTGACCCAAATCCTGCAGGGGAATAGCTGTAGTTTGATGATACAACATGTGCCTTGCTTTGAGGTTTTTCTATAACCAAGCACCAAATATTTTTGTGTGTGAAACAAGTAGCATAAATCAAGGGTTCCCAACAAAATTTTCTCGAGGACCCCTCATCGAGCCGCTATTGTGACAAGGACCCCCATTAATTCCTAATCCTAAAATTAAAAAGTGAGAGCCAAATTAAGAGTCTTTTTATATTTTATATTTATACGTTTTTTACCGTTACAACAGAGTACTCCATCAGTATACAGTTAGTTTTAATTTTCAGTTCTTAATGAGATGAGTTAAATCTGTCCTTTTGAGTCCATTATTTCTGAAATATTAGGTTCCAAACTTGAAACTTTCACTCTGAAATCCGACCGCATGTCGAGCCGATTCCTATATTTGTTTTTCATGAAACACATGGAATAAAATGCTTGCTCACACCGATATGTGGTTGCAAATGGAAGGATCTTTTTCATTGCCTTATCTCCAAGTTTCTTGTAGTCCTTGCGGCATACAGCAGAACTACTGCCTTTATCTAATTCTAGTTTTGCGCTAGACTCTGCTCATGCAGGAAGCGGCCAAAACAAAAAATCTGTTATCATACGAAATATATTTAATATATTTTTTATTCTAATAGGATCTTGAGGACCCCTCTGGCATAGCTCGCGGACCCCTGGGGGTCCCCGGACCACCTGTTGGGAACCACTGGCATAAATTATTAGCATTAGTAAATCTATTACGCACCCTCCACCAGGAAGTCCTGGGGTGGTTTACAAAAATCCAAAATTCGTAATTTTAAAAAGGATTTTAGAAAATATTATAGTCCCAGGGAAGTGGCGGGCTCTCAAAACATGTCTCAGGTCTCAAGGCCAGGGTAGAGAGCTACGTCTGCAGCATTCAGTTACAGGTAAGAGAAAACAGGTAAGTTTTTATAAAGATGTTTTTTAAACTGAGGGGAGCCCCTGCTGTTTCTTTCAGAAGTAAATTCCAGAGCGCAGGAGACACCACTAAAAAGGTCCTGTCTCCCTCTGCTGCCCACCAGTTTAATTAAGGAGGGCGTGAAAGTCTGGTCTCACAGAAATAAAAATGTCTGCCAGGTATCTGCATGGCTTGCTAGGCCAAAAATGCAGGGAGTCCCATCTCAATTAAGCACCTACCTGCTAACGTCTCTTGTTCTTCCGAGCCCTCAATGAATGCATTTTCCCATTCTTTCTGCGATGTGATGCCAGATCTGGAAATTGGTAGTCCTTTTTTTTGAAAGAAATAAGATATTTTTATTTATTCAATTTATATACTCCCCTTTATCAGGGTGGAGTACAACATTAAAACACATTGCACAGCATCAATAACAAAAAGCATACTGACAGACACCTAATTATGATCATAATAATAGTCCTGCTCCACACACTTTTGTCGGTCATAGATTATTTAATAGGCATAGGCCTGGGTAATGGTATAATGCTGCCTTAAAAGTATAGCATGGATGTGTTAGGTTTTTCCTTTAAGACTGATGTGGTCAATGGTGCTACACAGAGATGTGTGTTTGCAACCTTGATCTGAATGTTGACACACCTGTGAGCTTTTGCTAATTTGAATAATTGAAGGTAGAGTTTGCTTACTGTAATGTGATTGGGTAATTGACTATTTTGAATTCTGTATTTAAGCAAATGGTTCATGGGTGTGGTGGTGGTGATGTATTGTGAAATGAGAGGAAAGGAGTAGAGGAGTGTGTTGTATATAATTGTAAATAAAAGCAAGCAAAGATACTGAAGACGACTTTGTTATTTCGTCAACCCTGCCGCTGTTGCCACTCGGTTGGTGCGTATTTTGCCCAACAGGATGGGGCCAGAGCTTATTTATTTGAATCCCCTTGACCTGCACTTTCACAGCATATATCAAGGAGGCTTGTGGCATAAATTCAATTAAATCAGAATAAATATCTGTAAAATGGTAAGCCAGTAAGCTTAATGGGATATGATATATAATGAATTGAAAAGGATGTTCAAAATAACCTTTGTAAAAAAACCAAAACCAGAAGCTTTTCTTTTGGGAGTTACAGGGACAGAACTACCTAAATTGTATTGAAATTTATTTATGATGAATTAATTTATTTAGGAAATCAAGATAAACTTTTTCTAAAAGAATGGAAATGCCTTATTGAATATTTACAGATAAATTGCAAACAGATAAAAACACCAGCAGGGTTACTGTAATAACCTGCAGTTTCATACCAGTTTATATTTAAAGTAGGTAATTAAATGAGCAAATTAAATGAATTTGGATATGCAGAAGATATTAAAAAATAAATTTAAGGAACTGCAGAAAGAGGGGGAATGGAGTCAAACTTTGAAATGTTAAAATGATTGTGAAATTAAAGAAATGTATAAATTTGAAAAGAATAAATAAACTTTAAAATAATAAAAAATAAATATCTGTAAAACGTGTTTACAAACACCAATAAAACAGCAACAGATACTAGCTGGCGGAAAGGGGGGGGATCCATATTGTAAATATGTGACTAAAAGGTACAGTTTTTAAGAGACATCTGAAAGAAGGCAGGGATGGCTCCTGCCGAACCTCCACATACAGGGAGTTCTGCAGGGTGGAGCCTGCCACACTAAAGGCCCTTGTCAGCTACTGTCACACGCTGTGTCGTTTCCCACAATGCACTGCCGCATAAAAGAGCAGCAACTATTCCTCCTCTCGGGATCTATCAGGCAAAAGCAAGAAGAAGCCTTACCTAAAGATACCAGATTCTCATAATTCTCCTCCATGACTTCTTTGTGCAGCACTCTCTGGCCCGGATCCAGCAAAGCCCATTCGTCCTCTTTGAAACGAACTGCCACCTCCTCAAGGGACATGGGAACCTGAAAGAGGGATGTCCCATCAAATCCCACACCTCTTGCGGGGTCTGAAAAAGGAACCCGGGGGGTCCCCTGCCCACTTCCCCAACGATTCCACCCACCCCGTACCTGTTCCAATTGGGCAGAAGCCATTTCCAGTCCGGCACAAAGAGGAGGAAGTCTAGAAGGAACCTCTGGGGTCATCTCGCTGTCTCCAAAAGTTGTTTGACATCCTATTGGGAAGACGAAGAAAACGGGGAGGCATTTTAGGCTCTGTAATTTAGCCCAAATGCTAATCTAGTAGGCATCCATGTTGGGTGTGGTGTCTCTTTGTTCTAAGCTGCTGAAGAGAATGGGTGTGTTATTCTCTATCTCCAGCAATATAGCCTGAGGCTAAAAGAGGCTGCAATGGAGAAGAGACAGAGCTCTGATTTTAACTTGGAATACACAGTATTTGTAAACTAAGTTACTATGCTTTATGCTATGAGCAGTGTAAGAGTTATGACGCTAAGTAAATGCAACTTCTGTTCTTTAAGTTGTCTGAAGTTATATTCTGTGAGCAAAGCTTCTGAACTACATTTTAGGACTGGATAATTTTTAGTTCAATACAAGGGTGAGTTTTGTTCATCCAGCAGCTTCCACGTGCGCAAAATTAATAATATCAATAGGGAGGCCACCTGAGTGGAAATCCATGAGGGGGAAAGGCCATAACTTGGTGGAAAAGCATCTCCCCAGCATCTCTAGGATAAATAAGACTCCTTGCCTGAATCCCTGGAGAGTCACTACTAGTAATTGTGGTTGGTTTCATTCAGAATAAGGCAGCTTTCTTTGCCCCTCATCTTTCTCTGCATGCAAATATATATGGATGGTTTGTATTTCTATGCAGTCTGAACCCACTGAAACAAAGCTGATCTTTAAATAAGGTAGACTACAAAGAGAGTTGTCTCCACCCAACAAGGATTCCTGAGAGGAAACATTAACGCAACCCACAGGATCCAGGCATATTCAAGAGAAGGAGAGACCATGCTGAAACCTGCTCCTTTATGGTCCTTACCCAGAGAGGTGGTGTCCATGTCAGCCTCCTGCTTGATCTCCCTGAACAGTGGCCTCTCGGTGGCATCCTGCAGGATGTTCTCTGCCTCCATGAAACATGAGGTTGCTTTGGATGACATCTCCTGCACCTGAGATAGGAGCCCATGCAAGGTAGTGGGGGGGGAGAGACAGGAAACAGGTCAGGCAAAGGCCAGGGGTGCCATTAAATAACAGAAGATGAGTAAATGTTCAAGTATTAAGTTACTATTCCCGTATTGGCCCGTATATAAGCCACACTCCCCCCCAATTGCGATCTTGAAAAGTTAAAGTGCAACTTATATTCGCCACCTTACAAGAAAGTATCGGGTATGCAGCCAGGAGTGCGGCATTGCAGTGCCTGTCCCAAATGTAGTCCGCCGTCTTCTCCCCCAAGGCCAGGAAGGTAGAAAGTGAGGAAGGGAGCGGCTTATATTTGGGTATTGTCTCCCCCCCACCCGCCTTAACTTTTCAATGTACGTCATATTTGGGCCAATATTAATAATTAATTAATAATTATTTACCCTCCCTTTCACTCTAAGGTCCCAGGGTAGGTAGCAGCATTAATAAAAAGGTAAAGGTAAAGGGAACCCTGACCATTAGGTCCAGTCGTGACCGACTCTGGGGTTGCACGCTCATCTCGCATTATTGGCCGAGGGAGCCGGCGTATAGCTTCCAGGTCATGTGGCCAGCATGACAAAGCCGCTTCTGGCGAACCAGAGCAGCACACGGAAATGCCGTTTACCTTCCCGCTGTAGTGGTTCCTATTTATCTACTTGCATTTTGACGTGCTTTCGAACTGCTAGGTTGGCAGAAGCTGGGACCAAGCAACGGGAGCTCACCCCGTCACAGGGATTCGAACTGCCGACCTTCTGATCAGCAAGCCCTAGGCTCAGTGGTTATACTAAAAACAATTCAAAACTTGGATTCATAAAAGTAAGGTGAGTCCCAAAAGCATACACCTCAAAAGCCAGGGTAAAAAATGAGCATCACCAGCATTCACTGGAAGCTGTATAGTGCAGGTAACCAGATGTACCTCTATGGGGAAGGAGTGCCACAGCTTAGGGGCCACCACAGAGAAGGCCTTCTGCCTCCCACCAAACCTCTGAGGGTGGAGGAACTACCAAGAGGGCCCCCCATCTGCTGATCCTAGCACCTGAGAGGATCTGGTAATTTATCAGCTGGAAGATTGATCAGTGAATCCAAATACAACTAAAGGATTGGGGCCTTGGAATTACCAGAGCAAAACAGTCTCTCACCTCAGCCTCCTTCTGATCTTCCGCTTGGCTCATGAGAAAACCTTCGGCCAGGGCCACTGCCTGGGAACTGGTCTCCGCTCCACATTCCCTGACCCAGCTCTCCATCTCCGGGGGGAGGACAGCCAGGAACTGCTCCAGGATCACCAGGTCCAGCATCTGAGCCTTGGTGTGCCTCTTCGGCTCCAGCCACTGTTGGCAAAGGCGGTGGAGTTGGCTGCAAACCTCTCGGGGTCCCTCGGCCTCCTGGTAGCGGAAATGCCTGAAACGTTGGCGCCGAGCGTCTGAGCTGAGGACGTCCTCCTCACCCAGGATCTCCTGTGCGGTTCTGTTTGAGGATGTCACACTGCCCCTCACCTGGACGGTGTGAGGAGCTACCCTTGCTTTTCCCCCTGTGTCAGTTGCCACAGAGTCTTGCTCTTCCATCTTTCCTCCACAGGGACTGTCATTTGCCTTTCTTTTCTGCCTAGGAGGGAAGGAGTGTGTCGTATTGCTGCTTCTTTTGGCCTCGTCAGCCACATCTTTGTGGCATTTCATGAGGTGACTGTGCATTGCGGTGGTGGTTCCCACCTGCTGGCAACCGCTGGGCTTCCCAAGACTAACAGTTTGATGGCACAGATTGCGACGGACCACAGATTTGCTATTGGCATCCTTGGTGAAGAGCTTCCACACAAAGGACGTTTTCCCACGATGGGCTGGTGGCTCCATGTTGGTGGCAACCTTTGGCTCAAAGGATCCAGAGCAGGTGGAGGAGTTGACGACTAGGGAGTGGGGCCTTTTGAAGCCAGAGGCTCCTTCTTCCTTGAGTACTGGTAGTGCCCTTTCCTCTGCACGGTTCTCATGTACCAGCACGGTGTTGCCATCCCTTGACTCAAAATCTTGACTGCTGGTGCTCTCTAGCAAAGTGAATCCCCTCGGCTGGCATGCTACACAAGCCAGCGAAGTGGATTGCAATCTAGAAGTGCCTGACATGGACCGAGTGCGAGGCCGGGAGGGCGTCCTCTTGCCACTTCCTGCTGCCTTGTTAAGAGCGGGCGTCAATCCCAAAGTGCCCGAGACAGACCGGGTGCGAGGCCTGGAAGATGCAGTCTTGCCACTTCCTGATGCCTTGTCAAGGACATCTCTGTGCTTTCTCATCATGTGACTGTGCATTGCAGTGGTTCCCACCAGCTGGCAACCATCAGGCCTCCCAAGGCGAACCGCCCCATGGCAGAGACGGCACTGGACCACAAATTTGCTTATTGTCGCGAAGTATCTCCACACGGAAGAGATCCTTTGCCTTTTTGCTGGTGGCTCCATAGCGGTGGCATCCTCTGGCTCAAGGGATGTGGAGGAGGACTGTCTTAGGGGGCATCTGCTTCTATGCAGCTCTGGGACCACGCCTGGGGTGCTGCTCAGGGGAACTTGGCCACAATGGGCTGCAGCTTGTGCTGGAAGTGGCAAGTTCAGCGTGTCGGAACCGGAAGATTCCTTCTCTTCCTCCACACTGCTCTCCAGTGCCAGAATGAAATTCTCATCCTCCGACTCAAAAAGATCCTCTTGAGAAAGCTCCAGTGGAGATTCTTCAGTAGGGTTTTGGGAACCGCTCCATGCCTCTTGTATGCTGAACTGTGGTCCCAAGCAGTTCCTTTCGATTGTCCTCTCCATCTTATTCTGCAGGTTGCCCATTGCGTAAGAGGCAGTCACTGTGAATCAATCCAGCCGAGTCTAATTTTTGGGGGGGGTGGGGAGAAAGAGAAAAAGAATAAATCAATCACTGCTTTTCAATAGAAGCACCCATTAAAATCTAAGGGAAGGGAATTTGTATGAGCTTTAATGTGCACTGTTCATCCAATGATAAAATTATTGGAGCCCTCCTTATTTCCCAAGTCAGAATCTGTTTATAAATGTCAGTTGCGAAATCAGCTTTTCAAACTATAATGTATTTATATATTCCCACAAAGACATATAAATTTGAAGCAGGCACTGGCTGGTAAAGGTTTATGACATAAAAAAACTGTTTTTTAAATCCCCAAAGACTCTTTTTTTTTTTGCTGCTTATTCATAAAGACTGTGAGAGACAACCCCACCCCTATAGCTTTCACCAAGTGCTTATTGTCCCTGTAAAATATTCAAAAGTTTTTATTTATATTTATACTTCAATTAGAATAAGCATCCCAAAGGACACAGGCCTCTCAGCAGTACTGCCTCTCAGTAATTTGTATGGATAACCTTGTATGCATTGAACATTTTGTTATGCGTTTGGCTCCCATGAATTCCTGTGCCCAGCGTTTGTTGGAACAGAAGTTTAATCAATGCTTGGAGTTCCAGACATGGGTTGAAGCAAGTGCAAAAATATAAGACAGGCACGTTCCCCATGTCCAGGAGATCACCTGAAAGGCCATTGACACATAAAACATGGGTCACACAGGGGACTATGTCATTCTGGCAAATGTGTGAAGCCCCTCCCAGATGCCTGTGTTAGTTAGATGACAGAAGGCTTTTATCTGTTAGAAAAATATCAATGAAAAGGACTTTCAAAATACAGCAACTCCATACTTGAAACTATTGAATTGCAAATTCTAGGGCAGGCATAGGCAAACTTGGCCCTCCAGATGTTTTTGGTCTACAACTCCCGTGATCCCTAGCTAGCAGAACCAGTGGTCAGGGATGATGGGAATTGGAGTCCCAAAACATCTGGAGGGCTGAGTTTGCCTATGCCTGTTCTAGGGATCCCAGTTTGATGTATTACTATGACCGAGGGGCAAGTCAGGATTGCAAAACTTTGGCACCAGTTTGGAGGGGCCCCCAAATTTCAGGGTTTGTAGTTAATGAAGCTGCAGAGCATGTTTTGCATTTCCCTCAGTGATGATCATTGCAAAGATGCCTGAAGCTGCGTAGAAGCACCTATTTGGCTATTAAGAAGGCAAATAGCACCAGCACTTTGCAGTGGTGAGGCAGAAGTCACTTTTGGGGAGCTGGGGTTCCTAGATTGCTGTCTTAGGGACCCTGCTACCACCCACTCAATGGGGTGATCAAAAAGAGAGGCTAAATTGATGCAGTGTGTGGCAACATCTAAACTTTGGAACTGCCTGCCTATTGACATCAAGCAGGCATCTTTACTGTACTCTTTTCAGCACCAACTTAAAACATTTTTGTTTAGGCAAGCCTATCCAGACATGTAGAAATGTTTCCTCTCTTACTTAACTGCCCTGGATTTTTAATCTTCTGAATGTTTTCAAATATTTGCTTTTAACTATTTTTTAAGCAGTCATGTTTACGTTTTATTTTATAAATTTTATAAGACACTTAGAGGTTTGTTTGTTTTACACAATCAAGTTGTGTATATAGGTATGTTGTGTGTGTGTGCGCGTCCACACACACACACACATATATAAATACACACACATATACATACATACATATGTACACATACACACACATATATAACCTTCAATTACACAATGAAAAACTCTGCTAAAGCAATTTACAACTAGCGTAAAAAATATGGTGTGTCCAATGCTACTCCTACTCAGAGTAGGCCCTACAGAAGTTCATAGGTTTCTTAATTTCAGCAGGTTTACTCGGGGTAGACCTGCTGAAATTAAGTAACCTATTAACCAGTTGGATACAACCTGGAGTAATAAAAATGGACACTAGCATGTTTAAAAGTCAGGATAGCAACACAATATGAGAAGGACCCATGCCTTTGATCAACTGTGAGGGGGAGTTGACTATAAAATAGCTCTAAAGCCAGCGGTGGGGAGAGGGAGAGAGAGCTTCCCTTCGCTCCCAACGGTATGCAAATGGGGCATCTTAACGTTCAAGGGCAGAACATCTTAAGATTTCAAAGAGCGCGAAACAGAGCCTACCAGTAGGTGGCGCGCATGAGCGAGAGAGACCGAAGGACTGTAGTTACATAGAGGTTTCCCTAAGCATTTACTTTTCAACCCCCGATGTGCTGCTATTCCATGCATGGGCGCAGCGGGGGAGGACAGCTGCCCGCTCCAATCAATAAAAATAAATAAAAATGTGTAGCAAAGTGAGGATCTCCCCACCCCACCCCACCCGCAACAAAAATCCTGGCTACGCCCATGATTCCGTGCAATATTTTTTCCAGGGCTTTCGCATCACGCAAACGCAAAACCTCCCCGCTTTCCAAACACACATTTTTACAGCTTTTTTTGGATACACCCAGCGGTGCCTTCTTGCAATGCAGTCCGACCCTGACCCCCCAACCTCCAAAATATCCGTTTTTGGCGGGGGTGGGGAGAGATTGAATAGTTTCTGGTTGCCGGCAAAAGTTTTCAGAAAACTCCCCTCTCTGTCCAGCCACACTCTGGACCCCCCAATTCCCTCTAACCCCCCCCATATCTCTATTTGATTTTTATTGGTCGGATCGATCCATCTAAACATCAATTGGAACAGAGCCAACCCCCCCCGCGCTTTTCCCGGGAGGAAATCCCTCCTCACACGGGAGCGCACACCAAGTTGCTAGACCTCTGGAGGTTTCGATTACGAAACGTAGTTCAAAACATCCAGAGAGCAAGCCGATGCAGTTATTTGCAATTATGTTTCTCCTTCACATTTATATAATATTTTACAAGGTTTTATACAAATGTAACAAGAATGAAAACACACAGTAACGAAAATGAAAAAAAAACCTAAAACATATTTTTTTCCCCTACCGAATATAATTATTACTCCAAACTTATTTTTCCTTCAGTTTTTCTATAGTGCCCATAAAATTACAAGTCTTCTTAAAATCCTGCCAGTTTGTTAACCTGTTTAGAATACGAAATTGTGTTTCTCAAATCGCCATCCCAGCCAAGTTTAGCTTAAACCCAGCACAACCGACGGGTTTCAGCTAAATTTGCCTGCGCGGGCGCTTTGAAAAAGGCTGCGCGGCTGCGCGGGCGATTTGAAAAAGACTTCTATTTTTGTAAATTTTGTAAGATACAGGTTTGTTTCTTTGTTTTACACAATCAAGCTGTATATATATGTTGTGTGAAAACATATATATATAATATTTTACTAGGTTTTATACCAATGTAACAAGAATGAAAACACACAGTAACAAAAATAAAAATCAAAAAATACAAAAATAATCTAAAACAATATAAATCAACCCCCCACCCAAAAGATTCCCTGAATCCCGTGACCTCCCTCCACCCCGCTCTCCTGGTTCCTTAGCCATAATTTTCCCCCCTACTGAATATAATTATTACTCCAAACTTATTTTTCCTTCAATTTTTCTAGAGTGCCCCTAGAATTACAAGTCTTCTTAAAATCCTGCCAGTTTGTTAACCTGTTTACAATACGAAATTGTGTTTCTCAAATCGCCATCGCAGCCAAGTTTAGCTTCAACCCAGCACAACCGAAGGGTTTAAGCTAAATTTGCCTGCGCGGGCGATTTGAAAAAGGCTGCGCGGCCGATTTGAAAACATGGCAGCTTAAAAAAAGAACCAACCTCAGGGACTTAGGCAGTAACAAAAATGGAAAAATAAATAAATAAATTCAAAAATAACCTAAAACAGTATTTATCAACCCCCCCCCCAAAAGGATTCCCTGAATCCCGTGACTTCCCTCCCCCACCCTTCCTGGTTCCTTAGCCATTATTTTTTTCCCTACCGAATATAATTATTACTCCAAACTTATTTTTCCTTCAGTTTTTCTATAGTGCCCCTAAAATTACAAGTCTTCTTAAAATCCTGCCAATTTGTTAACCTGTTTACAATACGAAATTGTGTTTCTCAAATCGCCTTAGCAGCCAAGTTTAGCTTAAACCCAGCACAACCGACGGGTTTCAGCTAAATTTGCCTGCGCGGGCGATTTGAAAAAGGCTGCGCGGCTGCTCTGAAAAAATAGCAGCTTAAAAAAAGAACCAACCTCAGGGACTTAGGCAGTAACAAAAATGGAAAATAAATAAATACAAAAATAACCTTAAACAGTATTTATCAACCCCCCCCAAAAGGATTCCCTGAATCCCGTGACTTCCCTCCACCCCGCTCTCCTGGTTCCTTAGCCATAATCTTTTCCCCTACCGATTATAATTATTACTCCAAACTTATTTTTCCTTCAGTTTTTCTAGAGTGCCCCTAAAATTACAAGTCGTCTTAAAATCCTGCCAATGTGTTAACCTGTTTACAATACCCAATCGTGTTTCTCAAATCGCCATCGCAGCCAAGTTTAGCTTCAACTCAGCACAACGGAAAGGTTTAAGCTAAATTTGCCTGCGCGGGCGATTTGAAAAAATAGCAACTTAAAAAACAGAACCAACCTCAGGGACTTAGGCAGACGATGCTACTCTCTGTAGCCAAGGGGTCGCTGGCTGCTTGAAGCTGGTCGAAGACGATTTCCAGTAATGCACACGAAGCGAAGACGGCGACCTCTCCTGAACCCTGCAAATTCAAGTGCAAAAGCTTTGTAAACGGAGGGTATAAATAGTCGTGGCTGCCGAATGGAAAGTGGGGTAGGGTCAGGCAGGGGGCGTGGCAACATCTCAAACCGTCGTCCCCTCTCCTACCGCCACCCAACCAGAACGCAGAGCGTTGACCTTGTCTGGACAAAAGCGGGATAATTCAAATTGCGCAAGAGAGACCAAAGCTGGTTTTCAGATATACAGTATTGGGGGGGGAAAATGTGTACTTTTTCTCTATTGCATTTATATAGCTCACCTTTTAGCTTCCAATGAGCTTCTTGTCCCTGCTTTGCGGGGGGGGGGGGTTGAATGAGATGAGCCTTTGGGTCCAACCTTGCAATTCAATGATTCTGTGAATATCAGTTACATGGAATTGCAGTTGTGGAGAGGGTTGTTGGGCTCAGGTACCATTTGCAGACTTCCCTTTTTTTTTTGCGGGGGGGGGGGGAGTATTTAATTATTTATTTCCTGCCTTTTCCTCCAAGAAGCAAAAGGTGGCATGTAGGGCTTATCTCACCCTCCTCATTTAATCCCCAACAACAACCCTGTGAGGGAGGTAAGGCTGAAAGGCAGTGGCTGCCTCAGGGACACCCAGTGAGCTTCATCATGACCGAGTGAGGATTTGAACCCAGGTCCTGCACCACCCCCTGGCTCTTTCAATCATAGAATCATAAAGTTGGAAGGGACCATGAGAGTCATCTAGTCCAACCCCCTGCAAGGCAGGAATCTTTTGCCCAACATGGGTCTTGAACCCAAAACCCTGAGATTAAAAGTCTAGCACTCTACCAACTAAACTGATGTTTAGTCAGAAGCTTCAGGCACAGTGACTTTGTCACTAAGCATAAAATAACTCATAAAGTCTCCTTTTTTCTCCCCTTTAGCTATCATTTTTACAGCTTAAAATTTTTCTTCCCACATTTTTCTTACCTTTATTATTATTAATATTATTATATTTAATTTTACTTTTTAACTTCATTTTTTAAAAATCCCCCTTTTCCCCCCTTCCCCAATATCAACACTTCTACATCATTACTATCACCCCCATCTCCCACTTTTAATACATAGACACCACCCCTTCATTTTATACACCAAATCCCCCCCTTTACTCATCTCATCATCCTCATCTACCCCACTTCTCACCCCCCCACTCCCACTTTTGTCACTGTTGTTTGACTGCTGGTTGGCCTGCCTTTAAACTGAACATCATTGATAAAGATGTTGAATAAGACTGGGTCTGTCTTGGGCCCAGTCTAATTCAACATTTTTATCAATGACTTGGATGTTGGGCTTGAGGGCATCCTGAGCAAGTTTGCAGATGACACCAAATTGGGAGGGGTGGCTAATACCCCAGAGGACAGGATCACACTTCAAAATGACCTTAACAGATTAGACAACTGGGCCAAAGCAAATAAGATGAATTTTAACAGGGAGAAATGTAAAGTACTACACCTGGGCAAAAAAAATAAAAAAATAAAAAATGAAAGGCACAAATACAGGATGGGAGACACCTGTCTTCAGAGCGGTACATGTGAAAAGGATCTAGGAGTCTTGGTAGACCACAAACTTGACATGAATCAGCAGTGTGATGCAGCAGCTAAAAAGGCCAATGCAATTCTGGGCTGCATCAATAGGAGTATAGCGTCTAGATCAAGGGAAGTAATAGTACCACTGTATTCTGCTCTGGTCAGACCTCACCTGGCGTACTGTGTCCGGTTCTGGGCACCACAGTTCAAGAAGGATACTGACAAGCTGGAACGTGTCCAGAAGAGGGCAACCAAAATGGTCAAAGGCCTGGAAACAATGCCATATGAGGAACGGCTTAGGGAGCTGGGTATGTTTAGCCTGGAGAAGAGAAGGTTAAGGGGTGATATGATAGCCATGTTCAAATATATAAAAGGATGTCATCTAGAGGAGGGTGAAAGGTTGTTTTCTGCTGCTCCAGAGAAACAGACACCGAGCAATTGATTCAAACTACAAGAAAGAAGATTCCACCTAAACATTAGGAAGAACTTCCTGACAGTAAGAGCTGTTTGGCAGTGGAATTTGCTACCGAGGAGTGTGGTGGAGTCTCCTTCTTTGGAGGTCTTTAAGCAGAGGCTTGACAGGCATATGTCAAGAATGCTTTGGTGGTGTTTCCTGCTCGGCTAGGGGTTGGACTGGATGGCCCTTGTGGTCTCTTCCAACTCTATGATTCTATGATTCTATGAAACCTGCTTGTCTGACTGTTTTTGAGAGGGGAGCCCTTTCCCTCCCCCTTCCCCAACCCCCTTTGTCTCTAAAATAATAATAATAATAAAAATACTGTGGTAGAAGGCTGGGTGGAACAAAGCTGGGAAGCTGTTAAAAATCTGGGAGACTGAAGCAAGAGACCACGATGGGCGCTTAAAAAAAAAAAAACAACAACAACAACAAAACAAAAAGCAAGGGGAAGAGGGGGTCAACCCCAATGCATTTTAAACCTCCTCCTTGAGAGTGGGAGTGAGGGGAGAGGTGGGCTGAAGAGGGCCACAAGGAGGCACAGACTGAACCCGAGTCCACCTCCCCAGTGGCAGACCCGTTGGAGGAAGGCCTGAGCCCAGAGTCCCACTGGGAAAGACCTCTGGGTTTTGCCTCTCCCCCCCCTTTTAATTTTTTTTTTTAAAAATAATTTAAATAATTAGTTTTTGGTTCATTAAATACATTTATATATTACAATTATACATTTTTGTTATTTGAACTATAAATATTGTGAAATTATGGTGTGTGTTTTTCTTGAAGTGGCACACCACCTGAGTTATGCTCAGTTTTTTGGCGAATTTGGACACACCAAGCTCAAAAGGTTGCCCATCACTGTTCTACATTGATGTATGAAAGGCAGTCTATAAGCTCCAGATATGGCAAAATGATTCATTTCTCAAAATTTATATGCCGCTTGTTGGACACAAAGCATGACAAAGTGGTTTACAAGAAGAATAAAATAATGTTCTTATGACCTGTATCCCAATAACACCTGGAGGGTTGAAACTTCAAACAAACCATGCCTTGCAGAGGGTGGAAAGAATCTCAGTTATTACCAGTATTTATCATCCCAGATACACTCCTGACTAAACTTAAAAAGACATCCCGGTTTGCAAAAGCTATGAGCTGTTAAAGTGAATTAATCCAATTAATTTGAAAGGACATTGCCTTGACCCCTGGGGGTCTGGATGCCAACAAGTCTTGAGGCCAGGAATAGGTTATCAGCCTCACCTTAATCTTCTTAACAATGGGGAATGTCCTGGGCAATTGTCTGACTTAATGGGCTTTCTTTGCAAACGTAAAAGGGGTTGGGTGGGGAGAGGAAGGAAGCCAAGGCTGGCAAAACCTATACAACCTATATGTATGTACAGTATATACAGTTGAAATTGAAATTATGCAACCCCCATTGCAAATCATGTTGATTAACAATATTTACAGACTTTCAGCCGTTTGCAAATGTAAAAGGGGTTAGGTGGGGAGTGGAAAGAAGCCAAGTCTGGCAAAACCTATACAACCTATATGTATGTACAGTATATACAGTTGAAATTGAAATTATGCAACCCCCATTGCAAATCATGTTGATTAACAATATTTACAGACTTTCAGCCATTTGCAATAAGCAAATGGAAATGGCTCAACAAAACGATGCTTCAGGTGGTCCCCCCCCAATTCAGCTAAAATAGCAATTTATACTGAAATTGCAACTTTTATTATTGCTTTTTGATAATCTGTGTCAGTGTTAAACTCTGTACTAACACCAGCATCCTTAACAATAACAGGATCTGCCTCTTTCTTACCGGTACTTGTTTCTGCATCTCCATCCCCAAAACCTATACAACCTATATGTATGTATATACAGTTGAAATTGAAATTATTCAACCCCATTGCAAATCATGTTGATTAACAATATTTACAGACTGTGGGATGGCATTGAAAAATGCCAACTTTGGGATGGCATTGAAAAATGCCAACTTTGTCCCATTTTGGGTTGCAATCCATGCTTCTGGTCAACCTTATCACTTTTGTGTCTGTCATTAACACATATAAACAGTAAATTGCCAGAACTCGGGCCAGGAGGAAGATGAATTTCAAATACCGTAAGTTTTCAAAAGGTTTTATTTATGTAATGATAAGATCAATTCAAATAGGAATCAATTCCAGTATGATAGTGAGGCAAATAAAAATAAATGCCAGTGAAAAAATCCCAGGACAAGGCCCTGTTTCGCCAATTCTTCATCAGCAATGTTTTAATGGTCAGAGTGTAACAAGTATGTTTGCCTTCATGCATACAAACAAGAACTCCAATTTCTACTGTCATTAACACATAGCCTAGAATTTTTTTTAAATGTTTCACATATGTTTTTTTCTTGTAAAGTATTTCATATGGGGTGCAACCAATGGCTGACTGGTATCTGTGACTGTACACATTGTTGGACTGGATGGCCCTTGTGGTCTCTTCCAGCTCTATGATTCTATGATTACCTTGTTTCAAGGTTTGGTTCACTCTTTCACACAAACCATTCTGCCCTGGGTGTGGCAGTCATGTGCTCTATGCCCTGTTCAGTAAGGAAATTCTCAAACTGCTCTGAACAAAATTCTCCACCCCGTCAGTAAACAAACAGTGTACGTGCTCATCGTGTACATTCCTAAGCCATGCCCAAAATTGTCGAAACCTAGAAAAAGCTTCGGATTTTTTTTGCAGTACATAGACCCAAACATACCTAGTACCATAATCTACTAGTACCATAAAGAAAGGTGAGTTGCCTCTAGAGAGTGCTAGAGGACCAGCTAAATCAGCATGTACAATTTCAAAAGGTTTCTTAATTTCTCTCCCAGATTTTACACCTTTGGGAGCTTGCTTAATTTTGTTCTCTGCACATGAAACACATATCATATGGTAAGGACATTTCTGCACCTTCATGCCCTCAACCATGCTTGGCATCTTGGCTACTGCCTGGAAATGCAAATGGCCAAATAGGTGGTGATACGCATGTACTGTACATTGGTCATGCAGTTTCTCATTATTATCGTAGCTACAGAAATGCTACAACATGTCTTGTCAGTTGCTTCAGCAGCCATATCTGTAACAAAAAGCAATAGATATAAACCATTAACACATTTGGCAAACAGAATGAGTTTGTCATCTCGAAGAATTTCACATCGAGATCTAGTGAACACTACTTTATTTAATTTTTTAAAAATATATATTTATTAATTTTTTATAGTAACAAAATATAGCATACAACAAACATCTCATATACATTTCACAAAAAACATCAAAAACATCATTAAAAGCATCGAAAAAAATAAAACAAAAAAACCCCAAAACATAAAAACATCACCCAATCTTATATTCCATATCTATGTCGACTTGCTCCATTCCTTTCCTTCTACGTTTCTAAAATATCACTTACTTAGCACTTTCTAAATCTTAAAAACATTCTATTTCTTGGTTATCAGATCTAAATATTACTCTTAATCCCTTTTCACTCAATTATTTCCACAAACTCACAATAGAATTTTAGTCTTAAGAATATAATAACATCCCAACATATATCAAATTCTAAACACATATTACATTGAACTAGCTACCTTCTGCAACCACCTTATACACTTCCAAATCCTTTATTGAATATTTCTAATCTTATAATTCTTTTCTAAATAAACTTTAAATTTCTTCCAATCTTCTTCCACTGATTCTTCTCCCCGGTCCCGTAGTCTCCCAGTCAGTTCAGACAGTTCCATAAATTCTATCAACTTCATCTGCCAATCTTCCACCGTAGGTATGTCTTCAGGTTTCCAATTCCTTGCTAATACAATTCTAGCTGCTGCTGTGGCATACAGAAAAAAGGTAGTATCTTTCTTAGGCAATTCCAACCTAGCAGTTCGAAAGCACGTCAAAATGCAAGTAGATAAAAAGGAACCGCTACAGCAGGAAGGTAAACGGTGTTTCCATGTGCTGCTCTGGTTTGCCAGAAGCGGCTTTGTCATGCTGGCCACATGACCTGGAAGCTATATGCCGGCTCCCTAGGCCAATAATGCGAGATGAGCGCGCAACCCCAGAGTTGGTCACGACTGGACCTAATGGTCAGGGGTCCCTTTACCTTTACCTTTAATACCAAGTAGAAAAGCTTCTGGGTTCTTAATAAACGTGTTTTTAAACACTTTCTTCAGCTCATTATAAATCTTATCCCAGAAGCTCTTCACTTGGGGGCATGTCCACCACATATGGTAAAAGGTTCATTCCACTTTCTTACATTTCCAACATTTATTATCTTGTTTATGGTACATCTTTGCCAGTTTTATTGGTGTAAGGTGATGGGATTTCACCATTGGGAGGTCCAGACAGCAGCTCCCTCTTCGCCACAGTCCCGGTGATTCCCATGGAACACGAACACGACTCAGGGTCTCAGCAACCTGAGCACGCAATCAGCAGAGATGCCCACGCAGTTTCAGCGGAGATGATAAGGCAGCAGCAGAGAGGCATTTTAAAGTGGTTTATTTACAGCTATATTACAGCATGAAGAGAGAGCGAACGATGCTTTCTCTCTTTCATCAGATCAAATCAAATCAGAACAGAACTAGTACAGAACCAGTACAGAACTGAAAGTAAGAGTCCATAAAAGGATATACCTAGACATGTGACATATATCAGCAGCAACATGCCTAAGTCTTCAGGTGGAACTGAATCTCCTGACATCACTCCCCCATTCTGTGAAACCTTAAGCTCAGCAGTTCCAAACTGTAGCTTTTGCATATAACTGTGCAACTGTTCTTTATTTACAACCTTCGACAACATATCAGCCGGAATTTCATTACCTGGCATGTATGATATTTGGACCAGTCCTTTCTTTATGCATTCCCTTGCACGATGTAATTTTATCTGCAAATATTTGGTCCTCTGCTTGCAACTCTCAGATGCTAGCAAAGCTAAACAGGACTGATTGTCTTGATATACCTGAATAGGACAAGACACATTAACTCCAATATCCTTGAACAGTTGCAACAACCATTCACAATCCATTAAGGAGAGTGAGAGAGCGTTGAGCTCTGCTTCACAGGAACTCTGACAAACGGTTGTCTGTTTCCTGCACATCCAATCAAAAAGACAATGGTTGTATACATAACAAACACCTGAAGTGCTTTTGCTATCTGTGACATCACTACCAAAACTTGCATCTGCAAAGATTTCCAGACCTCCAGTCTTTTGACTTGTGAAACGCAATCTGTAGTGCATGGTTCCTTTTAAGTACCTACAAATGCGTTTCAAAGCACGCCAATCCTGAACAGTAGGATTGTTGGCACGTCTGCTCAGCAAATTACAGCTAACAGCAATGTCAGGTCTTGAAACTCTTGCGATGAAGTTTAACTTACCTAACACACATCTATACAGTGTAGTGTCGGTAAATGGTTCTGCATCATCATCAACTTTATAACCTTGTACCATAGGTGTGTCAACAGGATTTGCGTCAATTAAATTCAGTTGGTTCAGCACATCAGTAATCTTTTGAGTTTGGTGTACCAGAAAAGTACCTTCTTTGTTTCTCTCAACCTGTAGAGAAAGATAATTGGAAACTTCACCTAGGTCTTTCATATTGAAGTGTTCCTTCAACTGCGCAAGTGTACTCTGGTACAACTCTTTGTTCTTCCAGAAGAACAGCAAATCATCAACAAAACAAATACAATACAGTTTTTGCTCCCCCTCTTGTTTGACAAATACACACGGATCAGCGATACCTTGCTTAAATCCTAAGGAAAGCAATGTTTCTGTAAGTTTGGTGTTCCAACACCTGGCACTCTGTTTGAGCCCATACAGTGATTTCTTTAGTTTGCATACCATTCCCTTTGGTACATCCACACCAGCAGGGGGCAGTAAAAATATATCTTCTTGTAAAACCCCGTATAAAAAAGCTGTATCAATATCATGATGGGAGACCTGAAACTTTTGTTCAGACGCAAATTTAAGCATGAGTCTCACCGTCTCGTATTTCACGGTAGGAGCAAAGACTTGGTTAAAGTCCTCCCCCGGTACCTGCGAAAATCTTCTGGCGACCAACCTTGCTTTGTGTCTCATAATCTTTCCATTCTGGTTAGTCTTGGCTTTAAACACCCACTTGCTGTCAACAAGTCTCATTCCCGGGACAACTGGAACTAGCTCCCAGGTTTGATTTCTATCTAAGGAGTCAATTTCAGCCTTCATGGCTTCCAGCCATGGCTGAGCCTGCTTTGGGTTCAATTCCTGAACCTCTTGGAAACTAGCAGGTTCAAAGATTTTTTCAGAGGTATCAAGAACAGCAACAGCTGTCTTTGCATATTCATCAGCATATCTCTTGGGCTGTTTCCCCTTTGTGGCCCTCTCGGACCTTCGAACAGTCCGTTCTTCATCTTTACTTAACTCCTCCTTTTTAGGAGAAAAGTGACCAATGGTGAACAGAGGTTCTTCTAGTTCAGTGTCAGACGCATCTGATGGTCTGATTGAGGCTTTTGCACTTAAATAATCTGCAGTGTCACTATCAGAGGCTGATAGTGCACCTGCGCCTCTTACTGAATCAGAATCAGAACCAGAATCCTGCTCATCATCATCCTCAGCTTGTGCTTCTTCTTCTTCATCATCAACAGGATGAATCTGAAAAATCCCCACATTTCCCCCCCATTTGGGATTGCACTGGACACTCTTGGTGATTCTTACAGTTTGAGTGTTTTTCATCAACACTCTGTACGCTCCATTTTCGTATCCCAAGAATATGCCAGGTTCACCTCGTGTCCCCAGCTTACCACTTTGTGGGGTGTTTACCCACATGTCAGATCCAAAGATCCTCATGTGTTTGATGTAAGGCTGTTTGCCAAACATCTTCTCATAAGGGGTACACTCAATCGCTGAATGCCACCTGCGATTAAGAGTGTATACAAAATTAGATAGTGCTTCGGCCCAATACTGTTCTGGCAAATTGGCATCATGCAGCAAGGTTTTAAGTCCCTGCTGTAAGGTTTGTCCTGCCCTTTCACACAGACCATTTTCCCAAGGACTTCTGGGGCATGCCAGATCGTGTTGAATTCCCTTCTCAGATAGAAAAGCTTCAAATTCGTGAGAAGTGAACTCCCCTCCATTGTCACTGAATAGGCACTTTATCTTTTGGCCCCTGGCATTTTCAAGCCATGCACAGAAACCCTTGAACTTTAAAAAGGCATCTGATTTCTGTTTTAGCACAAACACGTGAACATATCTGGTGTAGGAGTCTATTAGGATCATAAAATACCTAGATCCACTCACAGATGGTGATAGTGGACCTACCAGGTCTGCATGGACCACCTGATAAGGCTGGGTTGCCTTCCTCCCAGACACTTTCCCTTTGGGTGCAACTTTCACCTTATGTTGTGCACAGGAAACACACTTCATATGATACTTGCAGGGTTTAAGCTTCAGGCCCTGCACAACCTTGGGCATCTTGGACACTGCTTGCCAGCCTAAGTGTCCAAAAATGCGATGGTATTCATGAATACAACCTGCATGAAGAGGCCTATTAGTTGTGTTAGCAACATAAGCAACATTTTCATCAGGTTCACCCTCAGACACTTTTACATCATCAAAAGTCATCAAAAACAGTTCATCAACCTTTTCGGCACGTACGTATTCTTCATTGTTCTTAGTGATAATGGCAATGCCATTCCTGAAAGAGATGTGAAAACCCTTTCTGTCCAGCTGTGGAACTGAAAGTAAATTATCCTTTGCTTTTGGCACATAAAGCACATCAGCAATCTCTAGGTTTAGAGATTCTAACACAATTGTCCCAGTTCCTTGAATGTCCAAAGATGATCCACCTGCCTGTAAAATCTTCCCCTTATAGGCTTGAAATGAAACAAAAAGATGTCGGTCTCGGCAGATGTGATGAGTCGCACCAGAATCAACAACAAAGAAGTTATTAGCCTTTGAAGTTGCTGTTATCTTAGCCAGCATAGCTTTACGCTCTCCACTTGGCTGCTTTCCACCGCTGCTACCCCCCTTTCCTTGTTTGCCTTTGAAATTTGCAGCAGCTGTCGGTCTTTGCTTATCTTGCTTCTTTCTGCAGTTTCGCTTTACGTGACCCAAACCTCCGCAACCATAGCACCTGATCGTGAAGGCTCTAGCGTTATCAGCTTGAGATTGGCACGTAGCAGCTGGCTCCTGTGATTTGCAACTGGCGCCCTCAGCTCTCCTCCGATCCCACTCATTTTGCAATACAGCAATTACTCTAGCTGCTGTTAAATCTCTTGTGGGAAGGGCTGCTAACTGGCTAGCAATGGCATCAAAGCTGTGGTCTAAAGAGTCCAGAATCAACACTGCAAACACAGCTTCTGGCAAAACAAAATCACGATTCACCAGTTCCTCCCTCAGCCGCTGCATTTCAAGAATGTGGGCACGTAAATCACCTCCCGGCTGGAGTTTCATGTTGTGCAGAGTCCGAAAAAACAATAGAACTGACCCTGCCTGTTTGCGTTCATGGGCTTCACGTAGTCCCTCCCACATTAGTTTCGCAGACGCTCTGTTAGCAAGGGTAATTAATTCTGTAGCTGAGACACATCCAATAATCAAACCACGAGCTTGTGAATCACATTGAGCCCAAGCATTCGTCACTGGCGTGGGGGGGTTCTCTTCAGTCACATGCCAGAGCTTTGCAAGTCTTAACTTGCCTTCTACATATATTTTCCATGTATGATAATTAGTCCCATCCAGAAGAATTATCTGGTTAGAGCTTCCAAGCATATTCTCCATTTTTCCAGCCACCCGTTACAGGCAATCACTTTGGAAAAATGCCTCCGCTCCAGCTCTATCTCACAGTCAATTAATCACTGGGACAGGTTACGACTGTCTGTTTCAAAGCTTTCTCCGGCAGCAGCCAGCAGCTTGCTGAATAAACATCTTGCTGCCTATCGCTCTCCACACATACCTCTCAATTGCTCCGATGTTTTCAGCACTGATCAGAGCCACATTCGGAACACATACATTCATTTTTATCACTGAAATTCGGCCTAACAAAGATAATTTCAAATTGGTCCATATATCTAGATCTCTTTTAATTCCATTCCATAATTTTTCATAATTATTTTCAAACAAATCTATATTTTTACCAGTCATATTTACTCCCAGGTATTTAGTGAACGCCACTTTAAAACCTTGAAAAGCACATTGAGAAACACTGAAAAGATTATCCTGTAAATGAGGAGCATAGATGGTAATCTTAATTGTAGCATTAAGGCTCTTTAAAGATACAGTTCCCTGAGCCAAACTTTTGATAACAGTTCCATCCGCCTGATGAATTGCTCCTCCTTGTTTCTCAAGGTGAACAAAGAGATTCTTATCTCTGGCTACATGCCAAGTGCAGCCAGAGTCAAAGACAAATGCAGAACGTGGATGCAGACTTGAACATCATGAGATCAAAGCCTTTGGTGCAGCTGGCCCTTGGGGTTCTTTTTTTTAAAATATAATTTTTATTGATTTTATAATAAACAAAAGAAATACAGGGAAATAAACAATCATCATTTCACACCTTCTTCCATCCCCCCCATGAGTCCCCTCCTGCCACAAGAAAGACCCATGCTGAGCAAATAGTCGAAGGTGGTTCATTTTAAGTGGCTGGGTTTCTCCCCTACCCCTCCTCCCCTCCCCAAGGCCCACCCCTGCCACCGGTGGGCCCCAGAGTAGCAGGGGAAGACTGAGCCGGGTGTCCGCCCACCAACATTCCCAACCCTGCTCATATATGTAAAAAGAAAAAAGAAAAAGAAAAAGAAACTAGAACGTAAAATCCCTAACCCCCACCCCACCCCAAAACCCACAAAAAAAAGAAAAGGAAAAAACAAAAAAAGGAAAAAAAATACAACAAAAATTCCCAAATCTTCACATTATCATTATTATGACTTCCTCAGATCTCTTCTTCCTGGTTTTCTTCACTTCTGTAATTTAATATGGCGAATTTTCTACCCCAATTTCAACTCTTATTCTTATAATATTGACTTATTCCTCCTCCTTCTTCATGCTGCCCCCCCACAAGTCCCCTCCTGCCACAAGAGGAACCCGTCAGGTGCAGCACTTCAAAGGTTCCATTTTTGTGTCTGGGCTTCCCTCCCCCCTCCCCCCCAGAGCGCCTTCTGCCACCAGGTGCTTCTGTGGCCCTTGGGGTTCTTGTCCACCTCCCCCTCTGCCATCTTAGGTGCCTCAGAGTATCAGTTACTCTGTAACAGTTTAATCAATGTAAGATGTTTTAGCAACGTGTCACCAACCTGCATTGTAAATTTAATCTGCAATTACATGGTATTTAAGACCAGTTAAATTGGCAAAAATTTATAGAACAAGTAGCAAAAAGTGCTGGAAATGTCAAGAGAAAGATGGTGAATTTTTTCATGCGAAAAGGTGAAAAGATATTGGGAAACGATATATAATGAATTGAAAAAGATGTTTAGATACACCTTTCCCCCCCAAAACCTGAAGCTTTTCTATTGGGTATAATGGGAGGGGAAATTGCTAAAGAAGATCAGAGATTGTTTATGTATGCTACAACCGCGGCAAGAACTTTATTGGCCCAAAAATGGAAATTACGGGACTTACCGACAGTTGAGTGCAATATACAATGTGACACTGATGGAAAATTCAATGCATTTTTTTAAAAACACTTTTTAAAAGGCATTTTCAGAATGGTTCTTATATGTGTGTAGATTCCACCTAGGTTAAAACTTAATGTTCTTTAAACTTTAAACAGAGAGTGCCTTGCGTAGTTTTTATACTTTTCACAGGAGGGAAAAAGAGAACTAATTTAAGTGTAAAATTTTCCAGAATATTTGAGGACATGAATCATGCATCAATTGTGCATCAACTGCTATATAAATGTGCAAAGCAAAATAAGTATTAGACAAACTGATTTGAAAGGTGCAAACCTATTTTAATAACTTGCTAATATCTCCTTGCATATTTTGAAATTACCCAGTATATTTTGGAAATGACTCATGCCTGTTGTGTGTCATCTGCTTTAAAAATGTTTGGCACCTTGTACCACAAGAAGAAGAAGAAGAAGAAGAAGAAGAAGAAGAAGAAGAAGAAGAAGAAGAAGAAGGGAGGAGTAGTAGTAGTTTGGATTTGATATCCCACTTTATCACTACCCGAAGGAGTCTCAAAGCGGCTAACAATCTCCTTTCCCCTCCTCCCCCACAACAGACACCCTGTGAGGTGGGTGGGGCTGAGAAACTTCAGAGAAGTGTGACTAGCCCAAGGTCACCCAGCAGCTGCATGTGGAGGATCGGAGACGTGAACCCGGTTCCCCAGATTACGAATCTACCGCTCTTAACCACTACACCACACTGGCTCTCTTGGCACCAAAATTCAAGGTGACTCTCTTGATATGCACAGCAGGAAATAAAGAAATGCCAATGGAATATGTTTCTTTTTATTTTGAAAAATGATGCACAAGCAATTTATTTGTAATACTAAGGCATTTTAATTTTCTTAATGAGCAGCATTCATTATTACTGAATTGCGATAATGGATTCTTATTACGTAGGAAAAATATACCAGCAGTCCTGAGAAAAGAATTCATAAATAAGGTTTAGCAGGAGAAAAATGAACAGTGGTAATATGATTCAAATGATAATTTTGTGTTCTGATTTCCAACAGAATAGCTTCTAAGGATCTACATTCCCTTCTCATGTGTCCTCACTTTATTGCTACCATGTTGGCTATCCATTGCAAAAAACAAAAACATATTATAGGAATCAGGTGCCACATTAAGTCTTTGTTGTCAAGTGCTCCTTTGTATTCAGACTTGGCCTGAGTACAATAATGTAGCACTTGGGAAGGAAGATGCAGCCCAGAAGCCCAGCACTGGAGGCCAACATAGAGAAGATCTGCACGGCCACCATGTACTTCCCCTTGGTGCTCAGGTAAGTGGGAACAAAGGACACCCAAACACTACAGAAGACCAGCATGCTGAAGGTGATCAGCTTGGCTTCATTGAAGGACCCAGGCAGCTTCCTGGCTAGGAAAGCCACCATGAAGCAGATGGCAGCCAGGAAGCCCATGTAGCCAAGGACTGTGTAAAACATGTCAACAGATCCTTCATTGCATTGCAGGATGATCTCTCCAGCCTGGGAGTGCATGTCAGAGTCTGAGAATGGAGGAGAGGTACCCAGCCAGATGACACAGATGAGAATTTGGATACCGGAACAGGAAATGACAATGGAATTAGCCAGACTCTTTCCCAGCCATCTCTTCACCCTGTTTCCTGGCTTAGTGGCCAGGAAAGCCAGCACAACGGTAATAGTTTTTGCCAACAAAGAAGAGACAGCAACTGAGAAGATGATGCCAAAGGCCGTCTGCCTGAGAAGGCAGGTCACTTTCCTTGGCCGGCCTATAAACAGAAAGGAGGACAAAAAGGAAAGGAGGAGGGAGACAAGGAGGATGTAGGAAAGGTCCCTGTTGTTGGCTTTGACTATGGGAGTGTCAAGATATTTAATGAATATTCCTAAAACAAGGCCTGTGATTAAGGACAAGAACAGGGCAGTGGAAGCCAAGAGGGTCCCCAGATATTCATCATAGGACAGGAAGGTGATAATCTTGGGGATGCATTGATCTCTGTCTTTTTTAGGATGTTGATCTTCTGGACATTTGGTGCAGTGATCTGCATCTGGAAAAAGAAGAGCATCTGCATGAACATATTCCTGCAAACTAGCAAAAAAAAGAAGGTCAATTTTGAATCCAGCCACCCCTACAAATGGAAACAGTGATGGGACTTGCAGTGTCTGCTAATCAACACAGAGTTGGTCCTTTCTGTGTAGGTCCAAAGTGCAGATATCCCCCTTATTCACTTCCCAAGGAAGAGCTTGGAGTGTTCTAGAACAGGCGCCCCAAACTAAGGCCCGGGTGCCGGATGCGGCCCAATCGCCTTCTAAATTTGGCCCGCAGACGGTCCGGGAATCGGTATGTTCTTACATGAGTAGAATGTGTCCCTTTATTTAAAATGCATCTCTGGGTTATTTGTGGGGCCTGCCTGCTGTTCTTACATGAGTAGAATGTGTCCCTTTATTTAAAATGCATCTCTGGGTTCATGGGCGTACCCAGTGAGCCCCCCCCCCCGCAATTTTTTTTAAAAATGGTTATAAAGTGATGAAACGAGGAGGCTAATATTTTTCCCCCTGCAACAAGGCACGCACTCCTCCTCGCTTCTTTCCCCCCACCCTCTCATTCACTCCTTATCTTTAAATCTGATCTTAATCTTTTCAGCTTTTAACTGCTAGCCTGTCCTGAGCAGTCAAAGCCCCCCCTCCACCTTGCTTTGATTTCTAGCCTCCCTTAGACTATATATAATTTTCTTAATTTTTTTGTTTCACTCACCTTTTCCGTGCTGAAATGTCACAACCTGAACGACCATGGCTCTCCCCCCCCCCTAGTTTTGATCCTGGGTACCCACTGTCTGGGTTATTTGTGGGGCATAGGAATTCATTCATATGTTTTTTTTTCAAAATATAGTCCGGCCCCCCACAAGGTCGGAGAGACAGTGGACCGGCCCCCTGCTGAAAAAGTTTGCTGACCCCTGTTCTAGAAGCTCCAAGTTGTTAATTGCAGCTACATCTGATCTCACCCCAACACCAGGTGTTCTCAGATGGGTGTAATTTACATTTAAAAAATTCCTTGGAGGAGCATGGACTGGAACTCCGGTCTTCCCAGTACAAACCAAACACCCTAGCTACTTTGCCACACTGACTGGTTCAAGTGAGCCTACCAGATGCAACACTTTGCAACACTGCCTAATTCTTACAAACCCAAGCCTGTCTCAGTAGTACCTGGAAAGCTTTATTAAGATTATGTACATTACTATTGAACCTTTATTAAATTCAACCAGAAGATTATACAGTGGAACCTCGGTTTATGAATTTTCGGTTTACGAACGCCACAGACCCATCTGGAACAGATTAATTCACTTTCCATTACTTTCAATGGGAAAGTTTGCTTCAGTTTATGAACGCTTCAGTTTATGAACAGACTTCCGGAAGTTGAGTGCTTCAGGTTGAGTGCTCCGTGGACCCGTCTGGAACGGATTAATCCGCTTTCCATTACTTTCAATGGGAAAGTTCGCTTTAGTTTATGAACGCTTCAGTTTAAGTACTCCGTGGACCGCCTGGAACAGATTAATCCACTTTCCATTACTTTCAATGGGAAAGTTCGCTTCAGTTTATGAACGCTTCAGTTTATGAACAGACTTCTGAAACCAATTGTGTTCATAAAGCGAGGTACCACTGTACTTGAATACTCATCAACAAAGGACATATTTCATTGTTCATTTTGTGGCATCTTCCTCTGAAGTCTCCTACCTTCCTGAGTGGAGATCATCCCTTCTGCACATGGAGCACATGCATGGCAGCAAATGGGTTTCCCTTCCTGAACCTTCTTGGCATATCCAGGGCGACAGCTTTTAGTACACCTGGCATGAGGAAGGGTCTGACCAAAAAGAGAGAAAGCATCAATGAAGGGCTGTTACCAAGTAACTTCTGGGCCAGTGTACAGTCTCGGTCTATGTGGAATAGACACAGCTTTGGTGTAGATGCTGTTGTTGACCCATGGGACAAAACAGAGGGTCATAGTCCTTGGGGCACAGTTGGGGCAGAAAGAGATAATCAAGTAGAGAGAATTACATGGCTTTGGGTTTGGGAGTCAGAGCTGTCTTCTTTTATTACAAAGGTCTAGTAAACACAGTACAAAATCTACAGTCATGGAAACTGTTTACAAATATCAAAACGAACAGAGAAATCAAATAAGCTGAAACAGAAAGGTACCGTATTTTTCGCTCCATAAGACGGATCTGACCAAAAGACGCACCTAATTTTTAGAGGAGGAAAGTGGGAAAGCCCTAGGGTTTTTTTTTTGGGGGGGGGGATCAGCTCACAGTTGTGCAGCTTCTTTTGCAAATGGGAAAAGCCCCGTTTTGGGGGGATCAGCTCACAGTTGTGCAGCTTCTTTTGCAAAGGGGGAAAAGCTCCATTTTTGAGGATGAGCTCAAAGTTGTTGAGCTTACCTTGCAAAGGGAAAAACAAACCCTGTTTTTATGGGGTTCAACTCACAGTTCTGCAGCTTCTTTAGGAAAGGGAAGGGAGCCATTTCTACAGTTTCCAGACAGATAATCTAATCAGCCAGTCACATGTTGCTGGGAAAACACAACAATGGAGGCCTGGGCAAGGGGGTGGGAAGGGAAGGGAGCTAGCACCTCTTATCTACCTCCCTGATCTCTTGCAACCAGCTGCTGAGAGGGTTCCTTTCAACACCATCTTTCCCTCTTGTTAGCCTTTAGCTCTTTCTTTTCTTTTTTCTTTTTAAAAAAGCACAATCTGCTTTTTTGCCCCTGGGCAATTCAGCTCCCGGGACAATGCATTCGCTCCATAAAACACACATTTTCATAATTCTTGTTTTAACTTTCCTCCATTCATCTCCTCCCCCCGTATAGTGTTAGCCCAAAAATACAATGCAATGAATGAGTTTTCCAAACCTGGTTGAACATCCTGGACCACGCGAGAGCCTCTTGGTCGATGGTGAATTTTGTGCCTGAGGATCCCTGTCTGCTTATGCTCCCAAATTTCACTGCACCAAAGGATTTTTTGGGAAATGGCACCCAGTTCACAACATCAGATTCGACTGTCAACTGCCCATTCTCATCCAAATACACTCCTTCCATAGAAGTATTGTAAAATTGGGAATTTGCTAGGAAAGGGTGAAGCTAGAACAGGAAAGAATGCATGCACATTAGAAAAGAAGAAAACCATCTAGATAACTTGGCCTAATCTCAGACTGACACTGTGTGTGTGTGTGTGTGTGTGTGTGTGTGTGTGTGTTTGGGCTTTGTGTGTGTGTGTTTGGACAACGGATCTGTGGCCCATTATTTCTGCTTCAGCCTTTTGGGACAGATTAAAGCCATGAGATCCATAAACTTCATTCCACACCCTTGGAAGAATTCTGCAAGCACCAGCTAGCTATTTGTCAAAGTAAGGTAGCTAGAAGTTTTGTGTAGACATTAGCTTCCTTGGCTAGTAATAGCAGGAAGCCTTGCTGAGGAATCAGGTGGTAAAGCGGAGGTAGATTGTCTTCTCAGCAGCTAAATTAGGATGTGGGTAACAATCTACAGTAAATGGAGGCAAAGTAAAGTCAGTGTTGAGGCAAACCTGAGTTCACCTGAGAATGGAATTCATGGCACTGATTCCTGTTCAGCAAAGATATCTGAGAGGGAAACAGGAATACCTGCCAGGACTGTATCCTTTGATATTTCAGCCTCTTTTTACCCTTCGCCACCACCTGATTGGATGTGGAGGAAAGCGCAGCCCTTAAGGCCCGTGCCAGAGCAAGGACAAGGTTGTAAATACTATAGTTATCCAGAGACAGGGTTTTCTCAATCACTTCGTCAGGCAGGGACTCCAGAGTGTCATCTTCCCTGCACCTTTCCCTTCCTTTCACAGACAATATGTGCTTTGAATATGAACATTTAAAGGATTTCTCTGCAAACTGCCACATAGGACTGAGAAATGTTTCATAGTCATCATAGTTTGGCCTGCTTTTAATTTGAGTCAAGAAAGAAAAAAAACCATGAATGTGCGGGGGAGAAAGAATATCATAAGACAAGTTCAGGGTGAGGTCCCACAAAGCTGTTGTGATCCAGATTTTCCCCAAAATGGGATTTACATACTTTTCAACTATTAATGGTAAAATAGATATTGAACTATAGAAGTAACGATTCTCCCCATAGTAGACCAATACATTGACTTTGTTCCACATGAAGAATGTTTTAGAAGGTGACAGTATTTCTGTATCTTGTACTTGGGTGCTAAGTGAGAAGGCAGCACAAATTGTGTTCCTGGTTAGCAGAGGCCTCAAGGTCCTCATGAATCTATCTCCATTCTCAGTGTCTGGAGCAACGAGACCAATCCAAGTCCAGTTGAAGTGCAGGAGGAGTTGGACTATCCCCAGATACTGATGCTCTTCTTTGGGGACCATTCGGTAGACAAAAGGGAACTGAGTTTTGTCCATAAGAGCATCAGAAACAAAACCATAACTGACCTAGTAAAGAACAGAAGAGATTTGAAAACGCTGGCAGCATTAAGAGAAATTCAACAGTGTAAATAAGTTTCAGTGGATGTAATAATGGAATACTGAATGGTTCAATTTATGCAAAACATGCAGGAATTTATGGAATGCAAAATACACCATGAAAAGAGAAGAATAGAAGGTCACTGATGTTTTAAGGATGTTTAAATGAGTATTCAAAATGGTAAAATATGAGGGAACAGAAGAAATGGCTGTTGTCACCCCAACAAAATCCCATTTCTTTGATATGGGAAACAGAAGGAAGACACAGTTTCATGAGGGCTGAGGGAGCTTTACTCCAGGGAGCTTAACAACACCCCATATTTACGTAGTTGTTTGCTTTCAAGAAAAGGTGACAGTCCTTGAAATGTGCTGTGTTTGCTTTACGTTATGTTACGCAATTTTTTTACTGCTTTTATAACATGTTTCGTGTAGCATGTTTATTTAATTGTATATAATCCCATCATTATTTCCCCCCCGTTAATGTGTCACATTTTTTTTAAGGAAAAGCTCTCAAAAAATTACAATGAACATTTTAAGCTCACATTATACCTATAATAGCCATCAGTTCTTCTATATAAAACTAGTTGCCACAAACGCTTGTTGTTGTTGTTTAGTCGTTTAGGCATGTCTGCCTCTTCGTGACCCCATGGACCAGAGCACGCCAGGCACTCCTGTCTTCCACTGCCTCCCACAGTTTGGTCAAACTCATGTTCGTAGCTTCGTGAACACTGTCCAACCATCTCGTCCTCTGTCGTCCCCTTCTCCTTGTGCCGTCCATCTTTCCCAACATCAGGGTCTTTTCCAGGGAGTCTTCTCTTCTCATGAGGTGGCCAAAGTATTGTAGCCTCAGCTTCAAGATCTGCCCTACAGATGTCTAAATAGGTATCTACACTAGATTGCTGAGGTATTTGTAGAAGAAGAAAATTGCCCGTTGCTTGTCCATCATAAAAGATATGCCTTATACTCATAAACTCATATCTGGAAGATGAAATCCTCCTCCTGATACCATCAGCTCACTTTTCTTAAGATTTATCCCAAATAAATGTACATAGTGTACTACTAATCTTTGAAGAATAAATATAGTTTGACAACAACACATTTCATTTTGGGTTTACAATGGCACAATTCAAAATCCTAACTTTTTCTTGCCTTATTTAAATGTTCCATTTTTTAATATTAGAATTCATTTCATCCACTAGATGACACTGCATTGAGCTTCTGTGGAGGTAGACAAATCCTTCCGCCATTCACTATCAAGATCTGATTACTGTGCTTTGAATATGAACATTTAAATGCTTTCCACAGAGCCACAAAAGTGTGGTTCTGCATTTTTATACTGCATCCCCTGTATTTCATCAACACTAGATACAATGCTAGTGAATCACAGAATCGTCAAATCGGAAGGGACCACAAGGGCCATCCAGTCCAACCTCCTGAAATGCTGCTTATGTGAAAAGAAATCTTATGTGGCTAGAGTCCTGATTAAGACTGAAAGCATATAATAAGAATAGATCATTTCAGGGTGTGTGGCCAGACAGGAATACTTAGAACAAAGCTCCCACTCCTGGGTGCCAAAATTTGTGAAGACGTTTAAGAATTGCTCTCCTCACCTTCAGAGATGATTGGTTGTTTGTTTGTTGTTTTTAAATCTAAGCAGAACACAAATACTAGCTGTGAAAGAAGCAGAAGCAAAACATAAGGAAGGGGAAATTATAAAAGTCAGTTCATATGGGGAGAAGCCACCTTTTTAAAAGATAAGATTTTTTTCTTACTTTTTAAATTCTATTTTTTATTGAAAATATTTCAGCTGAACCAAGAAAAATGAGGAAAGAAAGGTTCATAAACAAACAAGGGAGAAACTATTATTCTATACATACTTATATAATACAGTGGTATATAAATGATGCCTGTTGTGTTTTTTCCATGTATGTATGGAAGTGAGAGCTGGACCATAAAGAAGGTTTGCTCCACAAACTGCGGGAGGCAGTGGAAGACAGGAGTGCCTGGCGTGCTCTGGTCCATGGGGTCACAAAGAGTTGGACATGACTAAACGACTAAACAACAACAACAACAACAATATAAATGATGGTTCTAATATATATACAATTGTTTATAACATGCTATATTATTTATGAATGCTTTCCAAACATCATAATATATGTCCATAAACATAAGTTGTATAATGTCCAGATCAAGGGGAAATAATAGTACCACTGTATTCTGCCTTGGTCAGACCACACCTGGAATACTGTGTCCAGTTCTGGGCACCACAATTTAGGAAGCATTTTGGCAAGCTAGAACGTGGGCAGAAGAGTCCAACTAGGATGATCAAGGCTCTATGTTTAGCCTGGAAAAGAGAAGACTGAGAGTAGATATGGTAGCTCTCTTCAAATATCTTAAGGGCCACATGGAAGAGGGAACATGTTTGTTTTCTCCTGCTCTGGAGGGTAGGACTTGAACCAATGGCTTCAAGTTGCAGGAAAGGAGATTCCAATAGGACATACGGAAAAACTTTTTGACTGTAAGCGCTGTTTGACAGTGGAACAGTCTCCATCAGGACGTTGTGGCTTCTCCTTCCTCGAAGGAATTTAGGCAGAGGTTGGATGGCCATCTGTCATGGATGCATTAGCTGAGATTCCTGCATTGCAGCGGGTTGGACTAGATGGCCCTTGGGTTTCTTTCAATATTCTATCATTCTATGATTCTAAGACTTGCCATACCTTCTATCCTTTGATTAAAGGGGGCCATAGAGAGGGGGCTATAGGGGGCCATAGAGAGACCCTTCTATACCATTAAAGCTAAGTGCTCCAGTTATTTTTCATAAACCTAATTATCTTTCATGAGTAAAGGTAGCATATAAATATGTCAATAATAAGGAGGACAGATTAGGAATGTAAATCTCAAGTCTTGACTTTACTGTAAATTGCTCTTACTTTTACAGTTTTATCTAAGTTCCGAAGTATCTGTAGGATATCTGAAGAAGAATATCTGAAGAAGTGTGCATGGACACAAAAGCTTATACCAAGTACAAACTTAGTTGGTCTCTAAGGTGCTACTTGACAATTGTTTTAAAAGAAATATTTTGAGGTTTATCTAAGGTTTGCTTAGCCTAAGCTCAAAGCGTTTGTTTCAGAGATGATGAAGTTCCCTTGCTTTGTCATGCAATTTTTTGTCTTTTGTCTCGTTTCTTTAATGTTTCCTTTTGCATATTTGTTCATCTGTATCTCACACGGCAGGAACCCAGGTGGCGCTGTGGTTAAACCACTGAGCCTAGGGCTTGCTGATCAGAAGGTTGGCGGTTCGAATCCCTGTGACGGAGTTAGCTCTTGTTGCTTGGTCCCAGCTCCTGCCAACCTAGCAATTCGAAAGCACGTCAACGTGCAAGTAGACAAATAGGAACTGCTACAGCGGGAAGGTAAACGGCGTTTCCATGTGCTGCTCTGGTTTGCCAGAAGCGGCTTTGTCATGCTGGCCACATGACCTGGAAGCTATACGCCGGCTCCCTTGGCCAATAATGCGAGATGAGCGCACAACCCCAGAGTTGGTCATGACTGGACCTAATGGTCAGGGGTCCCTTTACCTTTACCTCACACGGCACTAGCTTTCATTACCTATTCCATTCTTCTGCATTAGTTTTGACAATTTCCTCAAATATCCATCACCATAAAACACAGGGTTTTCCCTGGGAAAGGAGTAGGGTGAGGGAGAAATGGCTTGGACCCATGCCTAAAAACCACATGACAAATGGAAAGCCACTCAGACCCAGGCTTTCTAGCCTTGGGATGGGAGGAAGTGTGGACAAACCCAGAATCTCCTTAGTCATCTTTGTTAAGAGAGGGTTGAATGCAAACTCTCCTTCTGCCTTAGAAGCAGGAATGACATTCTCACATCTCTCCAAAGAAATTGAAATAACATTCTGGGATTTTTCCTTCCCTCTTGACATTCATACCTGTGGGGTTTTGTAGATGCTTGACATGATTGAAATATCTCTGGATTTGTCAGAGTCAGCCCCTTCAATAACAGCCAATACTTTATTCCATGGTCCACAGGAATAGTTTGGGATGTTTGCCTGCCCAGGGCAGAGCAGGTCCACCATGGCACCACAAGTCATTCTGGCGTCGTAAAAGTTGTCATAGATGTCATAGCCCAGGGTGAGGTTGGTGAAAAGCCTGTGGTTCTGATTGACTTCCCGAATGGCAAACAAGAAGGACAGGATATGCCAGTAGATTAGGGCTCCTTCCCTGGAAAAAAGTGTGTGTCACCTTGACATTCTTTTCACACAGAGACCAGATTGTGTCATCCTTACCTGTGATTGGGGGGGGGGGATAATGAAATGGATCTGCAGCATTTTACACCTGAGATCCATCAACCACTTCCTGCCCAAATCTTTGAGGAGTGGGCTATTCTAATGCAAATGTCTTACTAGAGTGGGGGAAAGCACACAGTTTGCAGTAGATGACTTTCTGACATTCAGAATGAATCTGAACATTTTCCTCCAAAGGGACGTAAATAGAAGACATGATTTACCAAAGAAAAGTACCAGAAATGAGGGCCATGCCCAGCAGACAAAAACATTTGGTCTCCATGAGGTCAGATTCACTTTGCATAAAGCTTTTACAACACTAGGCACATAAGGACTTACATATAAACTCTGGTAAAGGGAGGCTCATTGAAGACACTTGGTTTGAACACAGGAGATGCTGCGGATATGACCCCACTAATATGGTAGTCTCCTGGCCTGTACCAATTCAAGGGTGCATTGGGATCCCTTATCAAAGTCAGTGGGCATTTGGGGTTCAGCATCTCTGGTGTTGCTTCAGGTTGTAGCAATAGCAACAGCAGAAGGTGACTTCTTATGTGCCTGCCTTTTACTCCCACCTCCTTCTTGAGTCCTATCAGCAACAGAGCTAGCAAATCACCAGCAGCTAAAATCTGCTTGGAAGACCCAGGCTGCGGTGACTTAATCACAGAGAACATGCCTGGCGTACATGGCCTGAGAGCCAAAGAGGATTCAATACAGCCCCACCTGGGCAGCATAACCCCACCCCACCCTCAGAGGCACAGTGGAGAAGTATTTATGTACCAGTCTCTTCTGGCTGAGTTTGATGAAGTTACATCATGTTGTTGCTCAATGTTGAACACAAATATGATTTCATTCCTCTTGAGCTTTGGCAAGACGGTGACAAAGAAATCACCATTATTTTTAATAATTACATTTACTTTCACACCATGTTGAACTCCCTTTATGGCGCCAGTGTAGACCTGAAGAAATACATGTTTAATTGAATCATAGAATCATAGATTCTATACAACCTATATGTATGTATGTACAGTTGAAATTATTCAACCCCCATTGCAAATCATGTTGATTAACAATATTTACAGACTTTCAGCTGTTTGCAATGAGCAAATAAAAGCAATGGAAATGGCTCAACAAAACGATGCTTCAAGTGGTCCCCCCCCAAATTCAGCTAAAATAGCAATTTATACTGAAATTGCAACTTTTATTTTTGCTTTTTGATAATCTGTGTCAGTGTCAGACTCTGTACTAACACCAGCATCCATAACAATAACAGGATCTGCATCTTTCTTACTTGTTTCTGCATCTCCATCACCAAATGGGATGGCATTGAAAAATGCCAACTTTGTCCCATTTTGGGTTGCAATCCATGCTTCTGGTCAACCTTATCACCTTCGTGTCTGTCATTAACACATATAAACAGTAAATTGCCAGAACTCGGGCCAGGAGGAAGATGAATTTCAAATAAGTTTTCAAAAGGTTTTATTTATGTAATGATAAGATGAATTCAAATAGGAATCAATTCCAATATGATAGTGAGGCAAATAAAAATAAATGCCAGTGAAAAAATCCCAGGACAAGGCCCTGTTTCGCCAATTCTTCATCAGCAATGTTTTAATGGTCAGAGTGTGCCAAGTATGTTTGCCTTCATGCATACAAACAGGAACTCCAATTTCTACTGTCATTAACACATAGCCTAGAAAAATGCCATGTTGACCACATTTACTTAACTTGTTCTGCAGAGTGTGCACCCATACCTCTGAACCGAATTTTTTTAAATGTCTCACATATGTTTTTTTCTTGTAAAGTATTTCAAAAGGGGTGCAACCAATGGCTGACTGGTATCTGCGATTGTACACATAAGAAAAACAGCTTAGGGCTTCACCCCAAAAGGGATTGGGTAGGCCAGAATCATGCAACAGAGTTGCAGATGACACCAAATTGGGATGGGTGGCTAATACCCCAGAGGACAGGCTCACACTTCAAAATGACCTTAACAGATTAGAGAACTGGGCCAAAGCAAACAAGATAAATTTTAACAAGGAGAAATGTAAAGTACTACACTTGGGCAATAAAAAATAAAAAATGAAAGGCACAAATACAGGATGGGAGACACCTGGCTTGAGAGTGGTACATGTGAAAAGGATCTAGGAGTCTTGGTAGACCACAAACTTGACATGAGTCAACAGTGTGATGCAGCAGCTAAAAAAGCCAATGCAATTCTTGGCTGCATCAATAGGAGTATAGCATCTAGATCAAGGGAAGTAATAGTACCACTGTATTCTGCTCTGGTCAGACCTCACCTGGAGTACTGTGTCCAGTTCTGGGCACCACAGTTCAAGAAGGATACTGACAAGCTGGAACGTGTCCAGAAGAGGGCAACCAAAATGGTCAAAGGCCTGGAAACAATGCCTTATGAGGAACGGCTTAGGGAGCTGGGTAAGCGGATACGGAGCAATGGATTCAAACTACAAGAAAGAAGATTCCACCTAAACATTAGGAAGAACTTCCTGACAGTAAGAGCTGTTTGGCAATGGAATTCGTGGTCTCTTCCAACTCTATGATTCTATGATTACCTTGCTACAAGGTTTGGTTCACTCTTTCACACAAACCATTCTGCCCTGGGTGTGGCAGTCATGTGCTCTATGCCCTGTTCAGTAAGGAAATTCTCAAACTGCTCTGAACAAAATTCTCCACCCCATCAGTAAACAAACAGTGTACGTGCTCATCGTGTACATTCCTAAGCCATGCACAAAATTGTTGAAACCTAGAAAAAGCTTCGGATTTCTTTTGCAGTACATAGACCCAAACATACCTGGAATAGGAATCTACTAGTACCATAAAGAAACGCGAGTAGCCTCTAGAGAGTGCTAGAGGACCAACTAAATCAGCATGTACAATTTCAAAAGGTTTCTTAATTTCTCTCCCAGATTTTACACCTTTGGGAGCTTGCTTAATTTTGTTCTCTGCACATGAAACACATATCATATGGTAAGGACATTTCTGCACCTTCATGCCCTCAACCATGCTTGGCATCTTGGCTACTGCCTGGAAATGCAAATGGCCAAATAGGTGGTGATACGCATGTACTGTACATTGGTCATGCAGTTTCTCATTATTACTGTAGCTACAGAAATGTTACAACATGTCTTGTCAGTTGCTTCAGCAGCCATATCTGTAACAAAAAGCAATAGATATAAACCATTAACACATTTGGCAAACAGAATGAGTTTGTCATCTCGAAGAATTTCACATCAAGATCTAGTGAACACCACTTTATTTTTTTAAAATATATATTTATTAATTTTTATAGTAACAAAATATAGCATACAACAAACATCTCATATGCATTTCACAAAAAACATCCAAAATATCATTAAAAGCATCGAAAAAAATAAAACAAAAAACCCGAAAACATAAAAACATCACCCAATCTTATATTCCATATCTATGTCGACTTGCCCCATTCCATTCCTTCTACGTTTCTAAAATATCACTTACTTAGGGACCCCTGACCATTAGGTCCAGTCGTGACCGACTCTGGGGTTGCGCGCTCATCTCGCATTATTGGCCGAGGGAGCCGGCGTATAGCTTCCAAAAAACATTCTATTTCTTGGTTATCAGATCTAAATATTACTCTTAATCCCTTTTCACTCAATTATTTCCAAAAACTCACAATATAATTTTAGTCTTAAGAATATGATAACATCCCAACATATATCGAATTCTAAACACATATTACATTGAACTAGCTAACTTCTGCAACCACCTTATACACTTCCAAATCCTTTATTGAATATTTCTAATCTTATAATTCTTTTCTAAATAAACTTTAAATTTCTTCCAATCTTCTTCCACTGATTCTTCTCCCCAGTCCCATAGTCTCCCAGTCAGTTCAGACAATTCCATAAATTCTATCAACTTCATCTGCCAATCACCAACGTAGGTATGTCTTCAGATTTCCAATTCCTTGCTAATACAATTCTAGCTGCTGTTGTGGCATACAGAAAAAAGGTAGTATCTTTCTTAGGCAATTCCTTTCTAGTAATACCAAGTAGAAAAGCTTCTGGGTTCTTGGACTTCCGCTCTGGCGCCATTTGCGATCGGCGGGGGATTTTCGGTCTCCGAAATCCCTAGCGACCCAGAGGAGGGGGAGAGTCGCGAGGGCACCACGACCCCCCCTGGAGAACTCCTGGATTGTGCTTTCCGGGGACGTGGGAACCCAGCTGAGCCCCGTGAGTCCCGTTTCGCTGCCCGGAATCCGCCTTTTGAGGTGCGCTGAGAGCCGGCTGAGCGGGATGGAGCCTTGGGTAGTCTGCTACCTCTGGGACGCAAAGCTCCATGCCGACGTCAATTTGAGCACCAGATACCTCTAAATTTAATGAAGACTGGACTTGTAAGTAAATTCTTTTTGGATTAATAAGTGGAGAAGATTTGGTCCGGGGAGGGGAATCTAAAAGAGAAACGGAGGTCGTTCCCCCCCTCACCGAGATAAATAAACAGTTACCAGACCCGCAGCTGCAATGCTGGAAACGGACTGGAAAATCCGCTAAAAAAATAAGTTGGATCCCTTCCCGGTGGTGCAGAGCCGAGGGAAGGAGATTGGATTTTGTGGATCTCTGCAAAAATTCTGGAGTTTTGGAACGAGCCCTTCTAAACCTGGGGGTGAGACCCTGGGAACAAAGACCAGCTGCCATTGTGATCTCATCAGCTAGGAAGTTATTTATCAAAAAGAACTCTTGACCTGCTAAATCGGGTGCAGAAATAACAGGACTTTGTGAGGTGAGCGATTTAAACAAGGAGAAGGGAAGTTGGATTTCATAGATAAATAAAGGACAAGAATTAAATAAAAGGACTGAAGTTAATTTGGGAAGGAACAGTACACGATCTTTGGAAAAATAGCACGCGCCCTCCATTGTAACTTGAGAACACAAAGGAATTGGATAGCCAAAATAATGAGCCTCCAGCTGGACAAAGACAGAATGCAACTTTTGTTACAATTAGTTCAAGAACTGGGAGAGGACGTGCAGGAATACATGAGACAGACACAAAGTCTTAAATAAGTGATACAATTGTTTCCCCCAAAGGATATCTTGGATTTACAGGAGGAGAACCAAGAAGAGCCGAAAATGGAGGAACCTGAGCAATTTGTGAGAGACGTTGCAAAGGACATGGATTTTACTCAGAAGGCACTAGTCCAAGAAAAGACCCAGAATGCTGGACTCTCAGTGGGAGGGGGAGCCCAGACTCTGGTCAAGGTCAACCAGGCAAAGACTGTAAACTTGATCAAGTTGTGGCTTTGGGGGGGGGGAGAGAATATAGTGGGGGAAGAGAATTGGAGAAAGAGATTGGAACAACAGAAGGAGAAATGGAGAGAGGGAGGGGGTATGGAGTGGGCAAGAGATGGAGTGGGGTGAAAAATATAATGAATTTTTTAACAGGGGATGGTCTAAATGGTTTGAAATTGGATTGTTATAAGGAACTGGTCGAGGGTTGCAGGGAATTGCCTATCAGGGGAAGGAGGGGGGTGTTTAATAAATTAATTGGGATTTTTTTAAAAAAATACTTTTTAAGTAATTAATTGGGAATATTTTTTAGGGAAATTATAGGCTAAGGCAGGGGTTCCCAACAAAATTTTCTCGAGGACCCCTCATCGAGCCGCTATTGTGACAAGGACCCCCATTAATTCCTAATCCTAAAATTAAAAAGTGAGAGCCAAATTAAGAGTCTTTTTATATTTTATATTTATACGTTTTTTACAGTTCTTCCTCTTCATCTGTAGGCCTTTGTCGTTTTAATGAACCACTTTTTAACCAATGGTCTATTTTTAACTACGCGAACTGTAGCTTCCGCGAAAAACAACGCTTTGTTTACAAACACTACTGTTTTGCAAAGAGGCAGCGCGCGCCAGGGAGGAGGGAGGGGAATGGAGAAGACAGGGTACCTGCGCAGTAGCGCACAAATGAAGCCGACACGCGCAAAGCATCTTGGGGAGTGTTTGTAAAGCGCCACCTAACGGCATACAGCAGAACTACTGCCTCTATCTAATTCTAGTTTTGCGCTAGACTCTGCTCATGCAGGAAGCGGCCAAAATAAAAAATCTGTTATCATACGAAATATATTTAATATATTTTTTATTCTAATAGCATCTTGCGGACCCCTCTGGCATAGCTCGCGGACCCCTGGGGGTCCCTGGACCACCTGTTGGGAACCACTGGGCTAAGGGGTTTAGTTTAGATATTTGATTAAGTATTTTTGAAGGATATTTTATAGAATGTGAATATAATCAATTATGTAATAAATTAGACTATGATATAGGAATAATTTGTTAAATAAGAAAACTGTTGAAGTTGGGCTTAAAACAGACTCGGGAAGGGTGGATTGGGGAGGTCGAAGTTATGTTAAGTAATATTAGATGAGATTTAAAAAATTTCTCTTTTTTTGCTGTTTTTCATATTTTTCTTTTCTCTCCCCCCCCTTTTTGTGCCCTTTTAAATTTTGTCTTTTTTGTATTCAGGATATTGCATGTTATGATGATATGGAAAATGCATAAGTTGAAAATCCTTAATAATATTTTTTTTAAAAAAGAAAAGCTTCTGGGTTCTTAATAAACGTGTTTTTAAACACTTTTTTCAACTCATTATAAATCTTATCCCAGAAGCTATTCACTTGGGGGCATGTCCACCACATATGGTAAAAGGTTCCTTCCACTTTCTTACATTTCCAACATTTATTATCTTGTTTATGGTACATCTTTGCCAGTTTTATTGGTGTACGGTACCATCTATACATCATCTTCATCATATTCTCTTTCAACACATTACATCCAGTAAACTTCATATTCTTCTTCCATAACCTTTCCCAATCTTCTATCATTATATTATGTCCTACATCTTTTGCCCACTCAGTCATAACTGATTTTGTCTGTTCATCTTTAGTGTGCCACTCCAACAACAAATTATACATCCTTGAGAGATTCTTAATTTTAGGCTCTAACAATTCTGTTTCCAATTTTGACTTTTCAATTTGAAAACCAATTTTTTTTAATCCAACTTATACATTTCATTTATTTGATAATACTGCAACCAATCATTCAAATAACTTTTCAACTGATCATATGTTTTTAACTTAAATTGCTCATGCTCTTCTACCAGTAATTCCTTATACGTCAGCCACCTGGTCTCCATATTCAACTCTTTATTTACTTTTGCCTCTAAAGGTGAAATCCACCTGGGTGTTTTTCTTTCTAAGAGATCTTTATATCTATCCCATACATTGTACAATGATTTTCTTATAATATGACATTAAAAACCTTTATGGATCTTGATCTTGTCATACCACAAATATGCATGGCAACCAAATGCATTGTCAAAACCTTCTAAATCTAAAACATCAGTATTATCAAGCAGAAACCATTCTTTCATCCAGCAAAATGCTGCAGCTTCAAAATATAACTTTAGATCTGGCAATGAGAAGCCTCCCCTTTCTTTCGTATCTGTTAATAACTTGTATTTAATTCTGGGTTTCTTCCCCTGCCAGATAAACCTTGATAATGCTTTTTGCCATTATTTAAACCATCCTTGCTTTTCCACAATAGGTAACGCTTGAAACAAAAACAACGTTTTTGGCAATACATTGATTTTTATCACTGAAATTCGGCCTAACAAAGATAATTTCAAATTGGTCCACATATCTAGATCTCTTTTAATTTCATTCCACAGTTTTTCATAATTATTTTTAAACAAATCTATATTTTTACCAGTCATATTTACTCCCAGGTATTTAGTAAACACCACTTTAAAACCTTGAAAAGCAAGTTGAGAAACACTCAAAAGATTATCCTGCATATGAGGAGCATAGATGGTAATCTTAATTGTAGCATTAAGGCTATTTAAAGATACAGTTCCCTGAGCCAAACTTTTGATAACAGTTCCATCCGCCTGATGAATTGCTCCTTCTTGTTTCTCAAGATGAACAAAGAGATTCTTATCTCTGGCTACATGCCAAGTGCAGCCTGAGTCGTGTATGCAGACTTGAGCATCATGAGATCAAAGCCTTTGGTGCAGCTGGCCCTTGGGGTCCTTGTCCTCCCCCCTCCTCTGCCATCTTAGGTGCCTCAGAGTATCAGTTACTCTGTAACAGTTTAATCAATGTAAGATGTTTTAGCAACGTGTCACCAACCTGCATTGTAAATTTAATCTGCAATTAGATGGTATTTAACACCAGTTAAATTGGCAAAAATGTATACCGTGTTTCTCCGAAAATAAGACACTGTCTTATATTTATTTCTCCTCCAAAAAACACACTATGGCTTATTTTCAGGGGATGTCTTATTTTTTCCTCCTCCTGCTGCTGCGGCTGGTGTTGCTGCTGCGCCTATCACTATGTCATATTTTTGGGGTATGGCTTATATTCCTTGAATGCTTAAAAATCCTGCTACGTCTTATTTTATGGCTACGTCTTATTTTCAGAGAAACAGGGTAGAACAAGTAGCAAAAAGTGCTGGAAATGTCAAGAGAAAGATGGTGAATTTTTTCATATGTGGTGGGCATGTGAGAAGGTGAAAAGATATTGGGAAATGATATATAATGAATTGAAAAAGATGTTTAGATACACATTTCCCAAAAAACCTGAAGCTTTTTTATTGGGTATAATGGGAGGGGAAATTGCTAAAGATCAGAGATTGTTTATGTATGCTACAACCACGGCAAGAACTTTATTGGCCCAAAAATGGAAATTACAGGACTTACCGTCAGTTGAGGAGTGGAGGACGAAGATGATGGACTATGCAGAAGTAGCTAAGTTGACCCACGGGATCCGATACCAGGGGGAAACAAGGTTCCAAAAAGAATGGAGTAAATTCGTTGAATATATGGAGAGGAACTGTAGAAGTTTAAGGACACTTGCAGGACTAAAATAAATCCTACAAATTGACTTTGAATAAGGATGGGAGGGAGGGAAGTCTTAGCTCGGTGGAGCGAATTATATTAAGACAGAAGAGTATAAGATGCAAGAGATTTTGTGTGTGTGTGTGTGTGTTTGTTTTATATTTGTTAATTTGTGTGTTTATGTGAAAACCAATAAAAATCTTTATGAAAAAAAGTAAATTTAATCTGCAACTACAAATACACTAGGGAGTCAGCTATACAGCTGCAAAGAAAATGTTTTAAGTGTGTTTTAAGTGCAATATACAATGTGACACTGATGGAAAATTCAATGCATTTTTTTAAAAACACTTTTAAAAAGGCATTTTCAGAATGGTTTTTATATGTGTGTAGATTCCACCTAGGTTAAAACTTAATGTTCTTTAAACTTTAAACAGAGAGTGCCTTGCGTAGTTTTTATACTTTTAACAGGAGGGAAAAAGAGAACTAATTTGTGTAAAATTTTCCAGAATATTTGAGGACATGAATCATGCACCAATTGTGCATCAACTGCTATATGAATGTGCAAAGCAAAATAAGTATGAGACAAACTGATTTGAAAGGTGCAAATCTATTTTAATAACTTGCCAATATATCCTTGCATATTTTGAAAATACCCAGTATATTTTGGACATGACTCATGCCTGTTGTGTGTCATCTGCTTTAAAAATGTTTGGCACCTTGTACCATGTAAAGAACACCCATGGCACCAAAATTCAAGGTGACTCTCTTGAGTCACAGCAGGAAATAAAGAGATGCTACTGGAATATGTTTCTTTTCATTTTGAAAAACAATGCATAAGCAATTTATTTGTAAAACTAAGGAATTCTTATTTTCTTAATGAACAGCATTCATTATTATTGAATTATGATAATGAATTCTTATTATGTAGGAAAAATATACCAGCAGTCTTCAGAAAAGAATTCATAAATAAGGTTTAGCAGGAGAAAAATGAACAGTGGTAAGGGTGGAATATGATTCAAATGATAATTTTGTGTTCTGATTTCCAACAGAATAGCTTCTAAGGATCTACATCCCCATCTCATGTGTCCTCGCTTTATTGCTACCGGTACCTTGCTGGCTATCAATTGCAAAAACAAAAAAACATATTTTAGGAATCAGGTGCCATATTAAGTCTTTGTAGTCAGGTGCTCCTTTGCGTTCAAACTAGGCCTGAGTACAATAATGTAGCACTTGGGAAGGAAGATGCAGCCCAGAAGCCCAGCACTGGAGGCCAACATAGAGAAGATCTGCACAGCTACCATGTTCTTCCCCTTTGTGCTCAGGTAGGTGGGAACAAAGGACACCCACACACTGCAGAAGACCAGCATGCTGAAGGTGATCAGCTTGGCTTCATTGAAGGACCCAGGCAGCTTCCTGGCTAGGAAAGCCACCATGAAGCAGATGGCAGCCAGGAAGCCCATGTAGCCAAGGACTGTGTAAAACATGTCAACAGACCCTTCGTTACATTGCAGGATGATCTCTCCAGCCTGGGAGTGTATGTCAGAGTCTGGGAATGGAGGAGAGGTACCCAGCCAGATGACACAGATGAGAATTTGGATACCGGAACAGGAAATGACAATGGAATTAGCCAGACTCTTTCCCAGCCATCTCCTCACCCGGTTTCCTGGCTTAGTGGCCAGGAAGGCCAGCACAACGGTAATAGTTTTTGCCAACAAAGAAGAGACAGCAACTGAGAAGATGATGCCAAAGGCCGTCTGCCTGAGAAGGCAGGTCACTTTCTTTGGCCGGCCTATAAACAGAAAGGAGGACAAAAAGGAAAGGAGGAGAGAGACCAGGAGGATGTAGGAAAGGTCCCTGTTGTTGGCTTTGACTATGGGAGTGTCAAGATATTTAATGAATATTCCTAAAACAAGGCCTGTGATTAAGGACAAAAACAGGACAGTGGAAGCCAAGAGGGTCCCCAGATATTCATCATAGGACAGGAAGGTGATAATTTTGGGGATGCATTGATCTCTGTCCTTGTTAGGGTGTTGATCTTCTGGACATTTGGTGCAGTGATCTGCATCTGGAAAAAGAAGAGCATCTGCATGAACATATTCCTGCAGACTTGTAAAAAAAAAAAGGGGGGGGTCAATTTTGAATCCAACTATCCCCTACAAATGGAAACAGTGATGGGACTTGCAGTGTCTGCTAATCAACACAGAGTTGGTCCTTTCTGTGTATGTCCCAAGTGCAGATACCCCCTTATTCACGTCCCAAGGAAGAGCTTGGAGTGTTCTAGAACAGAGTCCCCAAACTAAGGCCCGGGTGCCGGATGCGGCCCAATCGCCTTCTAAATTCGACCCGCAGACGGTCCGGGAATCGGTATGTTTTTACATGAGAACAATGTGTTCTTTTATTTAAAATGCATCTCCGGGTTATTTGTGGGGCCTGCCTGCTGTTCTTACATGAGTAGAATGTGTCCCTTTATTTAAAATGCATCTCTGGGTTCATGGGCGTACCCAGCGAGCCCCCCCCCCGAAGCAATTTTTTAAAAAAATGGTTATAAAGTGATGAAACGAGGAGGCTAATATTTTTCCCCCTGCAACAAGGCACGCACTCCTCCTCGCTTCTTTCCCCCCACCCTCTCATTCACTCCTTATCTTTAAATCCGATCTTAATCCTTTCAGACTTTAACTGCTAGCCTGTCCTGAGCAGTCGAAGTCCCCCCCCACCTTGCTTTGATTTCTAGCCTCTCTTAGACTATATATAATTTTCTTAAATTTTTTGTTTCATTCACCTTTTCCGTTCTGAAATGTCACAACCTGAACGACCATGGCTTGCCCCCCCTGGTTTGATCCTGGGTACGCCCCTGTCTGGGTTATTTGTGGGGCATAGGAATTCATTCATAGGTTTTTTTCAAAATATAGTCTGCCCCCCCCACAAGGTCTGAGGGACAGTGGACCGGCCCCCTGCTGAAAAAGTTTGCTGACCCCTGTTCTAGAAGCTCCAAGTTGTTAATTGCAGCTATATCTGATCTCACCCCAATACCAGGTATTCTCAGATGGGTGTAATTTACATTTAAAAAATTCTTTGGACGACCATGGACTGGAACTCCGGTCTTCCCAGTACAAACCAAACATCCTAGCTACTTTGCCCCCCGGTACTGATTCAAGGGAGCCTAGCAGATGCAGCAACACTGCCTAATTCTTACATACTCAAGGCTGTCTCAGTAGTACCTGGAAAGCTTTATTAAGCTTATGTACATTACTATTGAACCTTTATTAAATTCAACCAGAAGATTATACCTGAATACTCATCAACAAAGGACATATTTCATTGTTTTTGTGGCATCTTCCTCTGAAGTCTCCTACCTTCCTGAGTGGAGATCATCCCTTCCGCACATGGAGCACAAGCGTGGCAGCAAATGGGTTTCCCTTTCTGAACCTTCTTGGCATATCCAGGGCGACAGCTTTTGGTACACCTGGCATGAGGAAGGGTCTGACCAAAAAGACAGAAGGCATCAATGAAAGTAATTTCTCCGCCAGTGTACAGTCTCAGTCTATGTGGAATAGACACGGCTTTGGTGTTTGATGCTTTTTTTATTTTTGATAACATTTTATTAATTTTCAAAATAATAATAATTCACATTTAACAATTTCAAACATAAATCTTAATTGACTTCCCTCCCACTTCCCCTCCACCTTCCCCGGAAGCTCTGTGAAGCCAGATCTGACAGAGCTGTGGTCCAACCGCCATGAAACGGGAACCCTTGTGGTGTTTGATGCTTTTTTTGACCCATGGGACAAATTCCTTGGGACACAGTTGGGGCAGAAATAGATAATCAAGAAGAGAGAATTACATGGAGACTGTATTGGCCTTGGGTTTAGGAGATGGAGCTGCCTGCCATTATTACAAAGGTCTAGTAAACACAGTACAAATCTGCAATCATTGTAATCATTTAAAAATATCAAAAATCCAGAGAAACAAACTAGTTGAAACAGAAAGGTATTCGGAGCAGCTGTGTCAGAGGTTAACATACCTCTAAAAGGGAAAACAATGCAATGAATGAGTTTTCCAAACCTGGTTGAACATCCTGGACCACGCAAGAGCCTCTTGGTCAATGGTGAATTTTGTGCCTGAGGATCCCTGTCTGCTTATGCTCCCAAATTTCACTGCACCAAAGGATTTGTTGGGAAATGGCACCCAGTTCACAATGTCAGATTCGACTGTCAACTGCCCATTCTCATCCAAATACACTCCTTCCATGGAATTATTGTAAAACTGGGAATCACCTAGGAAAGGGTGAAGCTAGAACAGCAAAGAAAGCATGTACATTTAGAAAAGAAGAAAACCATCTGGATAACATGGCCTAATCTCTGAAGAACTTTGTACAGACTGACACTTTGTGTATGTGTGTGTGTTTGGGCAATGGATCTGTGACCTAGTCGGTCTGCTTCAGCCTATTGGGACAGTTTAAAGCTATGAGATGCATAAACTTCATTCTGCACCCTTGGAATAATTCTGCAAGCACAAGCTTCCTATTTGTCAAAGTAAGGTAGCTAGAAGTTTTGTGTTGACATCAGCTTCCTTGGCTAGTAATAGCAGGAAGCCTTGCTGAGGAATCAGGTGGTAAAGTGGAGGCAGATTGTCTTGTCAGCAGCTAAATTAGGATGCGGGTAACAATCTACAGTAAATGGAGTCAAAGCTAAGTCAGTGTTGAGGCAAACCTGATTTCACCTGAGAAAGGAATTCACAGCACCGATTCCGGTTCAGCAAATATATCTGAGAGGGAAACAGGAATACCTGCCAAGACTGTATCCTTTGATATTTCAGCCTCTTTTTACCCTTCACCACCATCTGATTGGATGTGGAGGAAAGCGCAGCCCTTAAGGCCCGTGCCAGAGCAAGGACAAGGTTGTAAATACTGTAGTTATCCGGAGACAGGGTTTTCTCAATCATTTCGTCAGGCAGGGACTCCAGAGTGTCAACTTCCCTGCACCTTTTCCTTCCTTTCACAGATAACACATGCTTTGAATATGAACAATTATATGATTTCTCTGCAAACCGAAACATAGAATAGAGAAATGTTTCATAGTCGTCATAGTTTGGCCTTCTTTTAATACGAGTCAAGAAAGAGAAAAACCCATGAATGTTCAGGGGAGAAAGCAGATCATAAGACAGGTTCAGGATGAGGTCCCACAAAGCTGTTGTGATCCAGACTTTCCCCAAAATGGGTCTCATATGCCTTTCAATCTTAATTTGCAGAAGAAATATTGAACTATAGAAGAACCGTATCTCTCCATAGTAGACTAATACATTGACTTTGTTCCACGTGAAAGATATTTTAGAAAGCGATGGTATTTTCACAGTCTGTATTGGGATGCTAATTGAGAAGGCAGCACAAACTGTGTTCCTGGTTAGCAGAGGCATCAAGGTCCTCATGAATCTATCCCCGTTCTCGGTGTCTGGAGCAACGAGGCCAATCCAAGTCCAGTTGAAGTGCAGGAGGAGTTGGACTATCCCCAGATACTGATGCTCTTCTTTGGGGACCATTCGGTAGACAAACGGGAACTGAGTTTTATCATTAAGAGCATCAGAAACAAAACCATAACTGACCTAGTAAAGAACAGAAGAGATTTGAAAACACTTGCAGCTTTAAGATAAGTTCAACAGTGTAAATATGTTTCGGTGGATGTAATAATGGAATACTGAATGGTTCAGTTTATGCAAAACATGCAGGGATTTATGGAATGCAAAATACACCATGGAAAGAGAAGAAGGGAAGGTCACTGATGTTTTAAGGATGTTTAAATGAGTATTCAAAATGGTAAAATATGAGGGAACAGAAGAGATTGCTGTTCTCACCCCCAACAAAATCCCATTTCTCTGATATGGGAAACAGAAGGAAGACACAGTTTCATGAGGGCTGAGGAGCTCTACCCCAGGGAGCTTAACAACACCCCATATTTATGTAGTTGTTTTCTTTCAAGAAAAGGTGACAGTCTTTGAAATGTGCTGTGTTTGCTTTATGTTATGTCCTGATTGCATTTTTTTACTTAATCATTATTATTTTTCGTTAAAGTGTCACATTTAAGGTAAAAAAGAACATTTTTTTTAAAGGAAAAGCTCTCAAACAATTACAATGAACATTTTAAGCTCACATTATACCTATAATAGCCATCAGTTCTTCTATATAAAATTAGTTGCCACAAACCCTTTTTGTTGTTGTTGTTTAGTCGTTTAGTCATGTCCGACTCTTTGTGACCCCATGGACCAGAGCACGCCAGGCACTCCTGTCTTCCACTGCCTCCCGCAGTTTGGTCAAACTCATGTTCGTAGCTTCGAGAACACTGTCCAACCATCTCGTCCTCTGCCGTCCCCTTCTCCTTGTGCCCTCCATCTTTCCCAACATCAGGGTCTTTACCAGGGAATCTTCTCTTCTCATGAGGTGGCCAAAGTATTGGAGCCTCAGCTTCAGGATCTGTCCTACAGATGTCTAAATAGGTATCTACACTAGATTGCTGAGGTATATGTAGCAGAAGAAACTTGCCTGTTGCTTGTACGTGATAAAAGATATGCCTTGTGGCATAAACTCATATCTGGAAGATGAAATCCTCCTCCTGATACCATCAGCTCACTTTTCTTAAGATTTATCCCAAATAAATGTACTACTAATAAATAAGTGTACTACTAATCTTTGAAGAATAAATATAGTTTGACATTTTGGGTTTACAATGGCACAATGCAAAATAATAACTTTTTCTTGCCTTATTTAAATGTTCCATTTTTACTTATTAGAATTCATTTCATCCACTAGACGACACTGCATTGAGCTCCTGTGGAGGTAGACAAATCCTTCCTCCATTCACTATCAAGATCTGATTACTGTGCTTTGAATATGAATATTTACATGCTTTCCACAGAACCACAAAAGTGTGGTTCTGCATTTTTATACTGCATCCCTGTATTTCATCAACACTAGATACAATGCTAGCGAATCACAGAATCGTCAAATCGGAAGGGACCACAAGGGGCATCTAGTCCAACCTCCTGATATGCCGCTTATGTGAAATGAAATCTTATGTGGCTAGAGTCCTGATTAAGACTGAAAGCATATAATAAGAATAGATCATTTCAGGGTGTAGGGCCAGACAGGAATACTTAGAACAAAGCTCCCACTCCTGGGTGCCAAAATTTGTGAAGACATTTAAGAATTGCTCTCCTCCCTGTACTCCTCAAAACCTCACCTTCAGAGATGATTGGTTGTTTGTTTGTTGTTTATAAATCTAAGCAGAACACACATACTAGCTGCGAAAGAAGGAAGGGGAAATTATAAAAGTCAGTTCATATGGGGAGAAGCCACCTTTTTAAAAGATAAGATTTTTTTCTTACTTTTTAAATTCTATTTTTTATTGAAAATATTTCAGTTGAACCAAGAAAAACAAGGAAAGAAAGGTTCATAAACAAACAAGGGAGAAACTATTATTCTATACATACTTATCTAATACAGTGGTATATAAATGATGCCTGTTGTCTTTGTCCATGTATATATGGAAGTGAGAGCTGGACCATAAAGAAGGCTGATCGCCGAAGAATTGATGCTTTTGAATTATGGTGCTGGAAGAGACTCTTGAGAGTCCCATGGACTGCAAGAAGATCAAACCTATCCATTCTTAAGGAAATCAGCCCTGAGTGCTCACTGGAAGGACAGATCGTGAACCAGAGGCTCCAGTACTTTGGCCACCTCATGAGAAGAGAAGAATCCTTGGAAACGACCCTGATGTTGGGAAAGATTGAGGGCACTAGGAGAAGGGGACGACAGAGGATGAGATAGTTGGACAGTGTTCTCGAAGCTACGAACATGAGTGTGACCAAGCTGCGGGAGGCAGTGGAAGACCCGAGTGCCTGGCGTGCTATGGTCCGTGGGGTCACGAAGAGTCGGACACGACTAAACAACTAAACGACAACAACAATATAAATGATGGTTCTAATATATATACAATTGTTTATAACATGCTATATTATTCATGAATGCTTTCCAAACATCATAATACATGTCCACAAACACATGTTGTATAGTGTCCAGATCAAGGGAAATAATAGTACCACCGTATTCTGCCTTGGTCAGACCACACCTGGAATACTGTGTCCAGTTCTGGGCACCACAATTTAAGAAGCATTTTGGCAAGCTAGAACGTGGGTAGAAGAGTCCAACTAGGATGATCAAGGCTCTATGTTTAGCCTGGAAAAGAGAAGACTGAGAGTAGATATGGTAGCTATATTTAAATATCTTAAGGGCCACATGGAAGAGGGAACATGTTTGTTTTCTCCTGCTCTGGAGGGTAGGACTCGAACCGATGGCTTCAAGTTGCAGGAAAGGAGATTCCAATAGGACATACGGAAAAACCTTTTGACTGTAAGCGCTGTTTGACAGTGGAATGGTCTCTCTCAGAGGCTGTTGACTCTCCTTCCTCGGAGGTTTTTAGGCAGAGGTTGGATGGCCATCTGTCATGGATGCATTAGCTGAGATTCCTGCATTGCAGGGGGTTGGACTAGATGACCCTTGGGTTTCTTTCAATATTCTATCATTCTATGATTCTAAGACTTGCCATATCTTCTATCCTTTGATTAAAGGGAGCCATAGAGAGGGGGCTATAGGGGGGCATAGAGAGACCCTTCTATACCATTAAAGCTAAGTGCTCCAGTTATTTTTCATAAACCTAATTATCTTTCATGAGTAAAGGTAGCATATAAATATGTCAATAATAAGGAGGACAGATTAGGAATGTAAATCTCAAGTCTTGACTTTACTGTAAATTGCTCTTACTTTTACAGTTTTATCTAAGTTCTGAAGTATCTGTAGGATATCTGAAGAAGAATGGATTGATTGATTTATTGCGGTTCTTGACCAGCACACATAAATATGCAATACATAAAACAATAAAAGAAAAACAGTAATAATCTAAAAATAGGCAATAAATATAGGTTTTAACAATTGTTTAAAAGAAAACTGATTAAAAGGAGTGTTACTACTTAGGGAGGTAGACTACAGTGATTAATAACACTGGGTCCTCTTTAGCTAGTCCTGAAGATGTTCTGAAGATATTTGGACACTGCTAGTTAGATTAGACAGAATTTTTATGACTCTAGCACAGAATTTGGCTACCTTCACTGACACATTAGAGTTAGTGTCGGAAAGAAGCCACTCTATATAGAAATTATCCGAGCGTCCAGGTAGAAGAAGAATATCTGAAGAAGTGTGCATGGACTCAAAAGCTTATACCAAGTACAAACTTAGTTGGTCTCTAAGGTGCTACTTGACAATTGTTTTAAAAAAATATTTTGAGGTTTATCTAAGGTTTGCTTAGCCTAAGCTCAAAGCGTTTGTTTCAGAGATGAATGAAGTTCCATTGCCTTGTCATGCACTTTTTTGTATTTTGCCTCATTTCTTTAATGTCTCCTTTTGCATATTTGTTCATCTGTATCTCACATGGCACTAGCTTTCTTTACCTACTCCATTCTTCTGCATTAGTTTTGACAATTTCCTCAAAGATCCATCACCATAAAATACAGGGTTTTCCCTGGGAAAGGAGTAGGGTGAGGGAGAAATGGCTTGGACCCATGCTTAAAAACCACATGACAAATGGAAAGCCACTCAGACCCAGACTCCAGAATCCCCTGACTCATCTATGTTAAGAGGGGGTTGAAGGCAAACTCCCCTTCTGCCTTAGAAGCAGGAATGACATTTTCACATCTCTCCAAAGAAACTGCAAATAATATTCGGGATTTTTCCTTCCCTCCTGACATTCATACCTGTGGGGTTTTGTAGATGCTTGACATGGTGGAAATATCTTTGGATTTGTCAGAGTCAGCCCCCTCAATAACAGCCAATACTTTATTCCATGGTCCACAGGAATAGTTTGGGATGTTTGCTTGCCCAGGGCAGAGCAGGTCCACCATGGCACCACAAGTCATTCTGGCGTCGTAAAAGTTGTCATAGATGTCATAGCCCAGGGTGAGGTTGGGGAAAAGCCTGTGGTTCTGATTGACTTCCCGAATGGCAAACAAGAAGGACAGGATATGCCAGTAGACTAGGGCTCCTTCCCTGGAAAAAAGTGTGTGTCACCTTGACATTCTTTTCACACAGAGACCAGATTGTGTCATCCTTACCTGTGATTGGGGGGGAGGGGATCACGAAATCATGGGCGTAGGCAGGGGGGCAGGAGGGGGCAATTGCCCCCCCTAGAAGCAGGGCCACTGGCCAGCCTGCCCCACTGCCCGCCCGGTGCCGTCTCCCTTCTCCCTGGCTAGCTGTGGGGCGGATGGCGGGAAAGCACCAGAGCCGCGCAAAGCGTTTGGCTGGCTTTCCCTCCCTCCGCCCCACAGCCAGCAAGGGAGAAGGGAGACGTCCCTTCTAGCTGGCTGGCTGTGGGGCGGGCGGAGGGAAAGCCAGGCAACCGCTTTGCGCGGCTCTGGGGCTTTCCCTCCACCTGCCCCAGCGATTGCAGAGGGGGAGGAGGGGATCGGAGCAGCCCGATTTCGGGCTGATCCTGGCTCCCCCTCGTCCCTTCCGATCGCGGAGGGGGAGGAGGGAGTCGGAGCAGCCCGATTTCGGGCTGATCCTGGCTCCCCCTCGTCCCTTCCTATCGCGGAGGGGGAGGAGGGAGTCGGAGCAGCCCGATTTCGGGCTGATCCTGGCTCCCCCTCGTCCGTTCCTATCGCGGAGGGGGAGGAGGGAGTCGGAGCAGCCCGATTTCGGGCTGATCCTGGCTCCCCCTCGTCCGTTCCTATCGCGGAGGCGGAGGAGGGAGTTGGAGCAGCCCAATTTCGGGCTGATCCTGGCTCCCCCTCGTCCGTTCCTATCGCGGAGGGGGAGGAGGGAGTCGGAGCAGCCCGATTTCGGGCTGATCCTGGCTCCCCCTCGTCCGTTCCTATCGCGGAGGGGGAGGAGGGAGTCGGAGCAGCCCGATTTCGGGCTGATCCTAGCTCCCCCTCGTCCCTTCCGATCGCGGAGGGAGAGGAGGGAGTCGGAGCAGCCCGATTTCGGGCTGATCCTGGCTCCCCCTCGTCCCTTCCTATCGCGGAGGGGGAGGAGGGAGTCGGAGCAGCCCGATTTCGGGCTGATCCTAGCTCCCCCTCGTCCCTTCCGATCGCGGAGGGGGAGGAGGGAGTCGGAGCAGCCCGATTTCGGGCTGATCCTGGCTCCCCCTCGTCCCTTCCTATCGCGGAGGGGGAGGAGGGAGTCGGAGCAGCCCGATTTCAGGCTGCTCCGATGTGGCCCCGCCCCTGCCCCTTGGCCCCGCCCCTTGCTCCCCGCCCCTTGCCCCCCCTGATTTTCATCCTGGCTACGCCCCTGCATGAAATGGATCTGCAGCATTTTACACCTGAGATCCATCAACCTCTTCCTGCCCAAATCTTTGAGGAGTGGGCTATTCTAATACAAATGTCTTACTAGAGTGGATGAAAGCACACTGTTTGCAGTAGATGACTTTCTGACATTCAGAATGAATCTGAACATTTTCCTCCAAAGGGACGTAAATAGAAGACATGATTTACCAAAGAAAAGTACCAGAAATGAGGGCCATGCCCAGCAGACAAAAACATTTGGTCTCCATGAGGTCAGATTCACTTTGCATAAAGCTTTTACAACACTAGGCACATAAGGACTTACCGGTACATATAAACTCTGGTAAAGGGAGGCTCATTGAAGACGTTTGGTTTGAACACAACAGGTGCTGCGGATATGACCCCACTAATGTGGTAGTCTCCTGGTCTGTACCAATTCAAGGGTGCATTGGGATCCCTTATCAAAGTCAGTGGGCATTTTGTGTTCAGCATCTCTGGTGTTGCTTCAGGTAGTGGCGATAGGAACAGCAGAAGGTGACTTATTAGGTGCCTGCCTTTTACTCCAACGTCCTTCTTGAGTCCTATCAGCAACAGAGCTAGCAAATCAACAGCATCTAAAATCTGCTTGGTAGACCCAGAGAACATGCCTGGCGTACATGGCTTGAGAGCCAAAGAGGATTCAATTCAGTCCCACCTGGGCAGCATAACCCCACCCCACCCTGAGCGGCAAAGTGGAGAAGTATTTATGTACCAGTCTCTTCTGACTGAGTTTGATGAAGTTACATAATGTTGTTGTTCAATGTTGAATGAAAATACGATTTTATTCCTCTTGAGCTTTGGCAAGACGATGATAAAGAAATCACCATTATTTTTAATAATGGTGAACTCCCTTTATGGCGCCAGTGTAGGCCTGAATAAATACATGTTTAATTGAATCATAGAATCATAGAGTTGGAAGGGACCCTGAGGGTTATTTAGTCCAACCCCCTACAATGCAGGAATCACAACTAAAGCATCCATGACAGATGGCCAACCTACCTCCAATTAAAAACTTCCAAGGAAGTAGAGTCCACCACCTGCTGAGGGAGTTATTTACATTGTCGAACAGCTGTCAGAAAATTCTTCCTATAGTTTTCTCTGAATCTTTTTTCTTGTCACTTGAATCAATCCACTGTTTCAGGTCCTACCCTCCAGAGCAGAAGAAAACAAGCTTGCTTCATATTCTATGTGACAGCCCTTTAGATATTTGAAAACCCTCCCACTGCATTGTGGTTTTACATTGTGACATGGGTCAGAGAGGGGCACAGGAGGTTGGCACAGTGGCATAGCGTGGGTTGTCAGCACCCGGGGCAAGGCAATTAATTTGCGCCCCCTAACCCGTGGATTTTAGCACTCAAGTCTCTTCCACTAGATTAGTTAAAGAAACCCTTACCCCCTAAGCACATGTATTGTTTGGTATGAAAATACTGATGTAATTAAAGTAAAATGCATCTAAATACAAGTTTATTTTCAAACACTCTATTGAGTGTGAACATGCATTACACATTCTCCACATTTTCAGCAGGTCTATGAATACAAATCTACAAATGTAGTAACCTAGCATGGGCCATGCTATTTTATGTCGTCTCACAACCATCGTAAACGACAAACAATATCAAGAACAAAAACTAAACATCAAAATGGAACCATACCCTGGAGATGATCCAAGACTGGGCTAGATGGAGCCAACTTCCTCAATCCTGTACCTCTAATTGTATTCTTTAATAGAAGTGCAAGATATCAATCTGTATATACAGATTAATTTTAATTCGCCTGCTTTTAATTAGCGCAATTTTTTCAACAACGGAATTGAAATCTACATTAAAGTCTCTCTCAATGGACAGTATTGCTAGATTACTCAGTCTTTCTTGGCTCATTGTAGATCTCTGATATGTTTTAATTAGTTTAAGTTTTGAGAAACTTCTTTCACAACTCGCTGTGGAAACAGTGATAGTAAGAAAGATTCTTAATGTGACAACAAAGTTAGTTAAACTTTCTTGCAGCTTCCACTTATACACCCAGCGAAGCAAATCTAAAGCTGACCAGTTTGCAACCTGCTCATCAGGATTGACCTCCTTATACAAGATAATGTGGTGCCGAAGTCGAGTTATTTCGGTGAGCATAGATGCAGCATTCAATTCTGTGTACTGAGCACACGTGTGCTGAATTTGTTTCTTAATAAAATCATCTTTTCCAGTATCCAACAATGTTGAAGTTTCAGGGCCCCTAACCCCAGAAGGGGCCCAGTCACAAGCAACTTTATCCCACATTGCTTTTTAAAAAATTGCTTTAAAAAGTGCATTATGCATGTATATGACATTTCTCTAATTTTCATTACAGAATAGTCTGAAAGGACCACAAGGATCATCAGATATTTCACCCCACATGGGACTTGAACCCATGACCCTGAGATTAAGAGTCTCTTGCGCTACCAACCAAGCTATAACTCAAAAACTATAAGGCATTGGAAATGTTCATTCACGCCAGTGACTTCCCAGTACTGTACAGAAATTTTAAGCAAAATCTAAATTTTAAGCAAACCCACTTAAGAAGGTAACAGTGGTTTACAGGTCTTTGGTAGAGAGGGAGGCAGAGGGAGGGAGGGAAGGCAGCAGAAATGAAAGGAGAAATTGGGCACACACTCTTTCTTAGGGGCCAAACCCAAAGCGCCCGCCTCGCAGGCGCACTTACTCCTGAAAGGCCCGCGCTTGGTCCTGCGCCTCCAAGGCCGGTTCCTCAGCAGGGGCGTAGCCAGGATCAAAACTGGGGGGGGGGCAAGCCATGGTCGTTCAGGGGCGGGGCCAAGGCACGGAAGGGGAGGGGCCATGAAGTGGGCGGGGCTAAAGGGCCAGCGGGCCTGATGACATCGTGGCGGCGGCAGCAGCGGCCACCTTGTGCTTCTGGGGCTGGTAGCGTTGGCGGCTACCCTGCTTGGCTGGAGAGGACGGGAGGGTCGGGCAGGCGAGAGGGGGTGGCAGGGCGGGCGAGGGTGAGGCAAGACACGGCCGCAGCCACGACGGCTCCGAGGCGTTGCTGCATATCAGCATAATATTTCAACCATGGTTCAAGCCCCACCTTAGGAAAAAAATCCTGCATTGCAGGGGGTTGGACTAGATGACCCTTGTGGTCCCTTCCGACTACAATTCTATGATTCTATTGATATATTACCATAGCATATGCATCATTCTGCTTTCTTGAATTGTCCTACTCCTAGGCATAGCATCCAACTCCTAGAGGCCTGGTGCCCCCCCAATTACTGGTAAATACCGTATTTGAAAGAGTCATCCCCCCATGTTGATGGGCTTTCTATGTGGGGCTTATCTGCCCCCCCCCGTATTTTATTAAGGATGGAAGAGGGAGGGAAGGAAGGAAGAAATAGAGAGAGAGATAACTCATATTTGTGGGTGTCTCTGGATGACGCTGTGATGCTGGAACTCTGCAGCAAGATGACAGGAGGGTCGGGCAGGCGAGAGGGGGTGGGAAAGGCGGGCAAGGGCGGGGCAAGGCATGGCCGCAGCCACGACGGCTCCGAGGCGTTGCTGCATATCAGCATAATATTTCAACCATGGTTCAAGCCCCACCTTAGGGAAAAAATCCTGCATTGCAGCGGGTTGGACTAGATGACCCTTGTGGTCCCTTCCAACTACAATTCTACGATTCTATTGATATATTACCATACCATATGCATCGTTCTGCTTTCTTGAATTGTCCTACTCCTAGGCATAGCAGCCAACTCCTAGAGGCCTAGGTGCCTCCCCCCCCCCAATTACTGGTAAATACCGTATTTGAAAGAGTCATCCCCCCATGTTGATGGGCTTTCTATGTGGGGCTTATCTGCCCCCCCCATATTTTATTAAGGATGGAAGAGGGAGGGAAGGAAGGAAGAAATAGAGAGAGGGATAACTCATATTTGTGGGTGCCTCTGGGTGACGCTGTGATGCTGGAACTCTGCATGTACAGGAGCCTTGTAAGCAGCTTTCTCTCTGCTTGATTTACAGCAGGCACGTCCAACAGGTAGATTGTGATCTACCAGTAGATCACTGGATGTCTGTGGTAGATCACTGGTAGGTCACTGGCACCCCTAAAAAAAAGCTCACCCAAAATTTTCCTCCTCCCTCAAAAAAGTTGAACTATGACCTGAAGCCCTAAACAAAAATGGGCCTCCCTCCCTCCTAAAAGAAGCTTCCCTTCCTTAAAAAAAAACTCAACAGCTTTGACCTGAACCCCCCAAAAGGGGGTAGATCACCCCCAGTTTTAAACTCTGAGTAGATCAGAGTCTCTTGGGAGGTGGCCACCCCTGATTTACAGTATACAGATGCAGGAGGAGGGGCAGACTGGAACACCAATGCTTTTTATAAACATCACTGTGTCTGTCAAAGCTACAGCCTCCCCCCTTTCTTATTCACTTCTTTTTAGCCTTGCAGAGCCACCTTAGTCAAATTGAATCCTCTGAGTCTGCACCCTCATTAAATCGCCAATAGAACTCTTAATGCTCCTGAATGCTCATTAACAACTCCCACTTAAGAACAATAGGGTGAAATGGTCAGCTATCGAATCTTGCCTGGGGATATATGCTCCATTGTCTTAACTGCTTAACTACTGGTAGCCACTTTGTTATATTTATTTGATGTGTTTTTGTTACTGCTGTGTTCCCCCCCCAGCAAGCGGAGACTTAGCTGCTCTTGCTAAAGCAAAGCCCTTTCCACTTCAGTTTTTGGAGGGGAAAAGTGCTGGTTATGGTCTGTAAAATACATTAATTTTTTTGCTTCTAGGGGGGGCAGCTGCCCCCTCCTGCCCCCCCTGCCTACGCCCTTGTTCCTCAGCAGGCAGCGACAGTTCAAGTGCGGAGGGAGCTCCAAGGCCACGAGAGGCTGCAGCTCGAAATGATGCGGGCCCAGCAGGAAACGAGGACACCCAGTTTCCTCTCTGGCCAGTGGGGTGTGTGGCCACCAGCAGCAGCAACAGCGGCGGCGGCTCTGGGGAAGCCCGGTGACGCGGGGCAAGTGGCTCTGCTGGGCGCCGCCACCGCCTCCCCCTCCTCCCACGCCATGTTTTATGCATGAGGGCATGTGGGCGCTACTGAGGGGAAGGAAGGCGCGTGCCTCGCTTTGCGCCTCTGGCTTGTGTGAGCAGCTGCAGCGAAGCAGCCCCTCGAATCGGCTCTGAGGTGTGCTGGCGGTGGCCGGCTGGCTGGCTGGAGAGCGCTGAAGCCTTGCCCCCGCTGGGCTCATGGCGCTCGGCCAGCTGGTCGGTGCCGTCGCTGATGCGCTGGGCGCGCGCACGCTCAAATCCCCCCGCCTCCCTGCTGTGCGGCGCGGCCCTGCGCCCCCTGCAGGGCATTGCAGGGAAGCGCCTCAGCAGCAAGGGAAACAGGAGGGAAAGCGGTGGGCGGTGGGCGGCGAGTGGAGGGCGGCGGGCAGGGGGCAGGTTGGCAGTGCCCCCTCCATGACAGCGCTCTAGGCGGTTGCCTAGCTCACCTTTGTGGATGCTCTGGCCCTGCAGGCAGGGGCAGAGAGCTGCGAGTGCGAGCGCCCCCCCAAAATGTTGCGCCCGGTGCTACACCACTGGGTCGGCATGACCTTTCCTAGCACTTCTGAAAGACTGGGCCATGGTCCAGCAGTGGGCCTCAGTGCCACAGCCCACCCAGTGCCTCCTAATTCACCCGTCTTGCCCCTGGGCCACACATAGCTCTTTGGTTGGACGAAGGGCATTACTGACAGTTAAAAGCGACATAAAGGTGGCCAGGAGATAGACATGCTGAAGGAGGGCAGGGGCTTAAAAAGCAGGAAGGGAGATCTCTCTGCTCTGAGGGAAAAGGGCAAGAGGATGTGTTGTGGGAAAGTAGGATGAGTGATAAAGGTTAATACCTAAAATTACAACAACTCGGGGAAAGAGAGTAAAGGAATAAGAGAGGGGGAATGGAAGAACAGGGCATAACGCTCTCCAGAGAATTGCAATCAAAGTGACCAGGTTTCCCCCAATGTGCTAGACTGCAATGGGTCTAGACTGGGGATGGGGAACCTTTGAACTTCCCGTCTAAGCTGAATGTTGGGAGATTCAGGACAGATATTTATTCAGACAGTGCTTAGCAGGAAGAAGCTGTGGAAGGCTGTTGGTGGGTCTGAGGGCTCTTGTGCTTGAGCCCTGCTTGTGGGGGCCTCGGTCCAGTATACCTGAAGAAGCGTCTCCATCCCCATTGTTCAGCCCGGACACTGAGATCCAGCGCCGAGGGCCTTCTGGCGGTTCCCTCACTGCGAGAAGCAAAGCTACAGGGAACCAGGCAGAGGGCCTTCTCGGTAGTGGCACCCGTCCTGTGGAACGCCCTCCCATCAGAGGTCAGCGAGATAAACAACTACCTGACATTTAGAAAATACCTAAAGGCAGCCCTGTTTAGGGAAGTTATTAATCTGTGATATTTGATGTATTGTAATGTTTGTTGGAAGCCACCCAGAGTGGTAGGGAAAGCCCAGCCAGATGGGCAGGGTATAAATAATAAATAATAAATTATTATTATTATTATTATTATTATTATTATTATTATTATTATTATTATTATGCATTTCCCATAGGCATCTGGTTGCCCACTGTGAAAACAGGCTACTGTGCTTGATGGGCCATTGGCCTGATTGATCCAACAGGCTCTTCTTCTGTTCAGGTGCTGCTGAACTACAACTCCCATCAGCCCCAGAAAACGTGACCAATGGCCTGGGGGGTGATGGGAACTGTAACGCAGCAACAGGTGGAGGGCCACAGATTCCTCACACCTGGTCTAGATAAATTTGCTGACCTTTCCTAAATGTTCAAGTGTACAGGTGTAACAAATCCATATTTTGTGACTGTTAATCCTAGTCTGCCCCTCCCAAATATCAAAGTTGGTGATCTTAGGTTCACTGGTAGGGCATAGAAGGTGGGGTCACCTACAAACAAAGGAGAGGAGGGTGGACAGCCCCCATCCGATCATCCATGGTGTGCAGAAATGTGATAGTTCAAATATATTCATTAATAAATATCTACGGATTCTCTAAAAAGGTGATTATTTAGTGAGTTTTGTCAAGTGTCGGGCTATGGGACGCAGTGGGGATTTCTCACAAACATGTTTTTCCTCAAGTTCTCCACCTGTTCCTTGATCAATCCAGGAGGTTGCAGGAGGTGATGTTTAATTATGTGCCTAATTGTGTAATTATAGTCTTCTCGCCAAATCTCCAGGGATTTCTCCGCAAAGATTGCCTTTGCAACCGGTAACGTAAAGTCAGAACCAAGGCCAAAAAAAGAAAAAGAAAAGGTAACTTCTCAAGAACGCACCAGATGTACTCTGCTTCAAGGCCAAAGGCCAATGGGGTCCAGCATTTCTGTGCACTCTGGCCCTTGTCGTGTGTGGGAGTGATTCTGGGGTTGATGTCGGCAAGCCGCATCAAGCCTGGCAGGGGAGCTGTCAAATGTTAAAGGTTCTTATCGCGTGCAATGCTGGCAAGCCACATTGTACGTCGGTATTAGCACACACGCATCTATAGGTTAGGTCATTGGGACAGAGCAGGGCAGCAGGTCACCACAGGACTGGGCAGAGGTGGGGAGAACAGGATGGAACTGGTTTAGGCAAGTTATAACAAGGGAAGCAGGTCCAAGCCAGAGAGGTTGAACCCAGGTCAGGAGGAAAACAATGGAATGGGGAGGAGGTTTTGGGAGGCTAGCAGCAGTCACAAGATTGAGGGGAGGGGGATGTGTAAAGAGCACACATGTGACAAGGAGGTGTTTGAGGGATACGTGAGGATCAGGCACTTCCCTTATGGAGGGAAAACTGGGTGTTGGCAGGATGTGACACATGGGGAAGTTCCACCTTTTCTGGGATGTCCTGACTGTCATTGGAGGAAGACTGCACTGGTTGTTAATGATTTACTTGGTTACAAAATCTCAATAAAAGGGGGCTCCTGCTTTTGCTCTGGGTCACCCCCGGAATATACTACCTTTGTGTTGCGTCTGTTTGCCACCTCAACATTGGTGGCGACCCGGACGTGATCGCCCTATTCATAAGAGACTGAGATAGTCTGGATCCTCAGCGCAGCGCGCTCAACGTGAGTATGGGACAACAGGAATCAGCTCAGCGACTGCAGCACGCGGAAGAGTTGAAGGGGCTTATAGAAGCCTCTGGTCAGGTAGTGCATAGTGTGGAATCACTAGTGGAATTATTGGAGGATATAGAGAGCTATTGCCCATCCTACCCGGAAGCGGGCTCTTTAAATCTGCAGGATTGGGAGAGAATAGGGATGGTGTTGTTGACCTCCCCCCGTGCGCCCATAGCGACTGTGTTGTTGTGGCAAAGGTGTAGAGATGCGATAGCAAAGGTAGGGATTGCATTGGGATCTAACCGAAAGAGATCAGAAACAGGCAATCAGGGACCGTCCCTGCCCGATTCTCGGCTCCAAGGGGAGAAGGTTAAAACTTCTCCAGTTTCAGCCCCTAAGGCAAAAACAGCTACAGTAGCTGCTAATGCAGAGACAGCAGGGGTTCAGGATGTTAATTCCTTGGGCTCTCCTTTGGCCCCTGAAAAGCCGATGGTGAGCGCAGTGTGTAAAGGATTTCAGATGGAAAGAGATAAGGGAGCGTTGTCTAGTGAAGAGTTAGAAGCGGGAATGCAAGCTTTCCCTGTAACTCAGGTTGTTAATGCCCAGGGTCAAGCTCAGTACAATTGGTCTTCTTTGTCGTATCAGATTATGAGGGCACTTAGAAAGAGTCTGGAAAAGACTGGGTTATGCTCCACTTTTGCATTGGGGTTGCTTGAAAGTTCTTGTGACTTGATACCCCAGGACTGGAAGGAACAGCAGAAAGGAACGTTGGCAGGACTTGCTGCCTTCCTCCTCGCTGCTTATTTAAATGTCTTCTGTGCCTCAAACTGTGTTGCCAGCTCCTGTGCTGTAGAGCATGTTGGAGACTGGGTGATTTTGAGTGAGCTGAAAAGGGCACTCTTTGCGAAGGCCAACAGCATTAAGCTCACAATGCCTGAGCAAATGTTTCCTTTTAATCCAGGAAGGTGAGAAGCTTTGATCTGCTTTCCTTTCCTTGAGGTAGTTTAAATGGTTAATAGATATCTGGCTGTGTCTTCTCAAATTGCTTAAGGCTCTCTTTAAAAACAGAGGAGCCTGCCTATTGTCATTTTGCAGTTTTTCAGTCTGCTTAAGGTAGCCAGTTCAGACTGAAAACCTAAAATGTCTGCAGCCGATTGTTTCTAAAGAAAATACCTTTTTCTCCTCACTAATGTGAATGAAGGATTATGTTTTCTCTCCCCATGCCAGCCTTTATTGTCTTTTCTGAAGGGTTCAGTGCAAATCATTCTGCTTGCTTGTTGGTTGTACTGTACTACAAATTCTTTCCCCTCCTTTTCTAATGCATGGTTGCCCTATACCCACTTAGGTATTAACAGGTATAGATTTGATTAATCAGGAGGATAGATTTGTTTCTTTTCCAGGGATTGTGGTTCTCATGCCTTCTCAATTGAGGGGACCCTTGCCACAGGGAACTGTGGGTTTAATTCTTCCAAGGTCTTCTGCAGGGAAAAAGGGAGTTTTTGTCATACCAGGAGTTATAGATTGGGATTATGAGGGTGTGATACAGATACAGTTTGAAACCAATGTTCCTATGACATTAAAGAAAGGGGATTCTTTTGCACAACTAGTGATTTTACCTTATGTCCTTCCGGCTGGGGGACAGGCTGTTGTGCGTGGAGCTAAGGGCTTTGGGTCTACTGACCGCACCTTGCACCCTAATATTTTGGCTGTCACTGAATTTATTAAGGAACAGAAGCCAACCAGGACTTATTTATTAAATGGTAGATCCTTTGAGGCTGTGTTGGACTGGGAGCGGATGTTTCGGTGATAGCAGCTTCCCAGTGGCCTCAGGATTGGCCGTGCAGTGAGTCTCCAGCAGTGTGGGGAGTCGGAGGAGCCCAATCAGCACAAATTGGTTAACAGTAACTTCCCTTGAGGGAGGCAAAACAGCACGTCTCAAGCCAGTGATCCTTCCTATCCATGTAAACCTGTGGGGAAGGGATCTTATGATTCAATTTGATACAAGATTGGTGATAGATGATTGAAATTCATAATGAGCTATTCAAAGCCCACTGCTTTGCCTTTAGTATGGCAGTCCACAGAACCAATTTGGGTGGAACAATGTCCTCTTACCAAAGAGAAAATTTTAATCCTTAAAGAGTTGGCTCATTGTTTTCCTTTCGCAGGTTTGCCCTCTGCACATGCTCAAGCGAGTACCATTTAACTGTGATTTTCCTCTGCAGGAAGTTCCAGGAACAAGCTTGTTTGATTAATAATATTTCTTACCCACAGGAGTCATTGTCTCTTGATTTAAAGTATTTTTGTCTCATGATGTTTATTTCTTTTGATTGTATGATTTTTCTTTTATCAGCTATAGGGTAAAGTTCAAACACCTAACTATTTTATGTTTCCTTCTTTCTAAGATGGTTGGATTTTTCTTAGCTACAGCAGGTTCTAGGCCTTTACATGAACATTCTTAATTCAGTTGTAGTTTGGGGTTAAATTGGTGCAGATAGTTGGATTTTCTGTGTTGACTTGACAGTATTCATTTCTTCCTTATTTGCTGAAGTATATAGATGCAGCTTAGCCAAACAGTTTATAAGGTATTTTTCAGTTCATTTCTGCAGGGTATGTGAATGCATAACAACCTATTAACATTTTTCTTCAATTTAGCATTTTTTGCATATTTTATTTTAATTGTATACTCTCATCATTTTGAAAGGCATGGGACCTTTGCTTTGATTTCTCTTTTGTGTACTTTCTTGGGATTCGTCCTGCAATAGTGCTTGGGTTTTCTTTTTCTCTTAAATGTTAGATTCTTGGACTTTCCTATGATCTTCCAGGCCTCAAATTCTATTGAAGATTAAACAGCACTGTTTAACTTTTCTACAGAGAGTGCATGTACCATTCCAACGATGGTTTTCTTGTTTCTCTGACCTACATCAGTCCATTCAAAAGCATGGATGCTCTTTATTTGAATATCTTTTGTACTTTATTGCTTATTTCTTTGGTTCTGCTTTTAGGAATTTGCTCAACAGAAAGTTTGATATTCTGCAGCCAGGATAACCTGTAATTGGAGTCTTTCAGCATTTAAGAATACTTATATTTTTCATTGCCTCTTTCCAGACTTCCCTCTGCTTTTTATGTTTATAGAGGCAGGAATTCACTAGCCCAAACTGTATCTCAACATCTTAGCATAAGGTTCTGTGGGAACTGCAAAACACAAGAGCATTGCAGGATTCCATATTATTGTTGCTATGCAAAGTCTCAGGGCCTTTGCCTCTGAGAGTAAGTCTCTTGCCAAACACAAACAAAAAAGGAGGAATACCTATGAGTCTTCGGTATTATTTGGGTCTTCAGTATTATTTATATTAAATCACATTTCACATTAAATTTCAATCATTTTGAATATTTAAAAACGCATGGGGGAGGGGTTTCGCAACTGTGTTTGATTCCGCAGGAAAAGCGATTTGGGTCCCTGCGAGGTGTGTCAAGCCCTGGAGAGATGGCGTGGTGACGAGGCCTGAATCCACCGCTGTCCAGCCTTCAGGATCCAGTTCTGGACTTGGCGTCGCTCCAGATTCAGGAGGCGCACAGGGATCGGGACCGGGCTCCGCGCTAGCATCACCAGCCGACGTGGGGGACGATTAAAGCACTGTCCTCGCAAGCTGTCATTCTGCTTCAGGCGCATGGCATGGACCTTACGCCAGACAATCTTTTGCTCGCTGCCTTTTCCTGTCTTGCTGCAAACTCTGAGAGACTGCGCGCTAGCAACGATCCGAGGGCGCAATAAGGACAGTGAAAACTCTGATTAAAAGTTTGCATAAGGAGTCTTCCTTCCATTGAAGGATGCAGTTAATTTTGTTTCAACGTTTGAAAAGGATTTTCATGTTATTGAGCCCTCGCAAATCGAGAGACTGAGCTTTCTTGCAGCTGCTACATTTAAGAGACTGTTACAGTATTCTATTTAAGTTACTTGTAATCTTTTCTATATTAGGAAGGTTGGATACAATGTTATTTATATTTTATACCGAGGTTTACATGTTGCACGGTGTGGAATGTTTACTGCTAAGAGGTTTTGGTTTTGACAGCCCATGCCCATAAAAGCGGCAACTGTTTCATTCTTTGGAAAGGTGGATACAGTATGCACAAGCACACACTCACCACATTAGTCCCAGTTGTACATTTTAATAAAACTAAGAAAGGGGAGATGTGGGAGTGATTCTGGGGTTGATGTCGGCAAGCCGCATCAAGCCTGGCAGGGGAGCTGTCAAATGTTAAAGGTTCTTATCGCGTGCAATGCTGGCAAGCCACATTGTACGTCGGTATTAGCACACACGCATCTATAGGTTAGGTCATTGGGACAGAGCAGGGCAGCAGGTCACCACAGGACTGGGCAGAGGTGGGGAGAACAGGATGGAACTGGTTTAGGCAAGTTATAACAAGGGAAGCAGGTCCAAGCCAGAGAGGTTGAACCCAGGTCAGGAGGAAAACAATGGAATGGGGAGGAGGTTTTGGGAGGCTAGCAGCAGTCACAAGATTGAGGGGAGGGGGATGTGTAAAGAGCACACATGTGACAAGGAGGTGTTTGAGGGATACGTGAGGATCAGGCACTTCCCTTATGGAGGGAAAACTGGGTGTTGGCAGGATGTGACACATGGGGAAGTTCCACCTTTTCTGGGATGTCCTGACTGTCATTGGAGGAAGACTGCACTGGTTGTTAATGATTTACTTGGTTACAAAATCTCAATAAAAGGGGGCTCCTGCTTTTGCTCTGGGTCACCCCCGGAATATACTACCTTTGTGTTGCGTCTGTTTGCCACCTCAACAGTCGTGATGTCCTCTTGCATCAGAAGCAGTTCAGTCATGCTGGCCACATGACCCAGAAAACTGTCTGTGAATAAACACCAGCTCCCTCAGTCTGAAAGCCAAGATGAGCACCGCACCCCAGGTCAAATTTGACTGGACTTAACTATCCAGGGGTCCTTTACCTCAGTGTTTCTCAACCTTTTTTGGGCCAAGGCACACTTGTTCCATGAAAAAAATCACGAGGCACACCACCATTAAAAAAGTTAAAAAATTTAACTCTGTGCCGCCCTATATTGACTATATAATTTTGACTGTAAGAAACACTTGCCAATTGCTGTGTTGGTTGCAATCTCCTGTAATAAGGCTTCACAAGCCGCTGATTTCTCTGCCAGCACAATCCTTTGCTCAGCAAGTTTCAGGTTGAGCTCATCCAGCCAGCTTCTTTAAGTTTGTCTAAAACCACCCTCCCGTGGTGGTGGCTGTTGAGAGCTGTGCTCGCTCCACGTCGTGACCCGGCCGGCTTCCTTTTCGGCGGGTCAGTGTTGTTAATTGGCGGCCGCCAGGCACGTGACAATGCAAATCGCCCTTCTCGTCGCCGCACGTCGCGGCACACCAGCCAGCGCCTCGCGGCACACTAGTGTGCCATGGAACAGCGGTTGAGAAACGCTGCTTTACCTTTTCCTGCAGTTTCCATCCTCAAAGGCACCCCAATATTTAACTCATTGCAGTAGTCCAACCAAGAGGAGAAGTTGAGCTTTTGCAGTTGTGGTTTGGGGTCCTGCAAGGTTCTGCATCATTTGGTTGGAGGAATTATTTGTTCTTGCACGAGGTTGTGTTTCCTTTTTGGTCTTGGTTTTTTTTTTTTGTTTGGTACTTATTTTGCCTTTGTGGGCGAACATTGCCAGTTTTTCCTCCATGAAATAGCTATTTTGTGGTGCCCACAACAGTGTCTTCCTTTTCCAAATGTGCACCCAACCAAGCCCAAAAATGGTGGGGGACCCCAAGCGCCAGGAAGGACTACTTGTTTTCTCTCCACGTTGCTATGAAACATTCACATCCCACTTCTCTCTCAGTGGAAAACTGTTCAAAAAACAAACAAAAACAACTTCAAGGCTAGCTAGATGAATCTTGATTTTTGACTCACATGAAGGTATAGCAGAGCTCAGGTTGAGAACTCTAGAAAGGGTGGGAAATGACTGAGGCTCACCAGTCACAAAATGGCACTGCAGGGGTGAAGCCAGTGACAAAAAAGAATTCCTAAACTGCTCAACCAACCGCACAGTACAGTGTTCCCTCGGGTTAAGAACTTAATTCGTTCTGGAGGTCCGTTCTTAATCTGAAACTGTTCTTAACCTGAGACACCACTTTAGCTAATGGGGCCTCCCGCTGCTGTCGCGCTGCTGGAGCACGATTTCTGTTCTCATCGTGAAGCGAAGTTCTTAACCTGAGGTACTATTTCTGGGTTAGCAGAGTCTATAACCTGAAGCGTCTGTAACCTGAAGCATCTGTAACCCGAGGTACCACTGTAATAATAATAAGAAATCCTACCCCATCCCACTAAAAGATCAGCACCATGGTCAAGGCCAGCTTAACCACCAAAGGCATGTATTGATGGAAGTGTCTTAGCCGGCCACCTAAAATGAAGAATGATGGCACCAAGCACGTTTTTTGGGGGGGGTTGGGGGTTGGGGGATCATTCCACAGTTTAGCTCCAGAAACAGTCATCCTTCCTGACTTCCATGTAGGGGTCAAATCACAGGGCTGGGACTTAATGAGGTCCACCAGTCACAAAATGGCAGTCTACAGGAGGAGCCAGGGAGAAAACTGTGGCAGATGAAGGCTGAGTTTGGCACAATCAAGCAGCAATTAATGACTCTGGGACTAGTATTTTGATTCAGCTTCCCCATGTTAAGCAGAATCTCTGCATTCCAAAGCACCAAGAGGAAAAGGACTTTTTATTTCATATCACCCGGCATGCCTCACATTTAACTTGTCTACTCTTGTTTTGTCTTCCTTCTTCTTGTCACAGCTTGTGTCATATTCCTCCAAAAACTGCCATCTTTCTTCCCTGCTCATTTTATATACACTTTTTCTTCCTTCCCCCCTCTCTTATTCCTTTACTCTCTTTTCCCAAGTTGTTGCAATTTTAGATATTAACCCTTTATCACTCATCCTACTTTCCCACAACACATCCTCTTGCCCTTTCTCCTCAGAGCAGAGAGATCTCCCTTCCTTCTTTAAACCCTTGCCCTCCTTCAGCCTCTCTGTCTCCTGGACACCTTGATGTCACTGGTACATGGCCCAGTCTTTCAGAAGTGCTAGGAAAGGTCATGCCAACCTCCTGTGCCCCTCTCTGACCCATGTCATAATGTAGAACCACAATGCAGTAGCAAGTTCTTCATATATCTAAAGGGCTGTCACATAGAATATGAAGCAAGCTTGTTTTCTTCTGCTCTGGAGGGTAGGACCTGAAACAATGGATTGAAGTTACAAGAAAAGAGATTCAAATTAAACTTTAGGAAGAACTTTCTGACAGCTGTTCAACAATGTAAATTACTCCCTCAGCAGGTGGTGGACTCTACTTCCTTGGAAGTTTTTAAGTGGAGGTTGGGTGGCCACCTGTCATGGATGCTTTCGCTGTGATTCCTGCAGGGTCCCACAGGGTTCCTTCCAACTCTGTGATTCAATGGTTCTATGGTTCTATGAAACACGTATTTCTTCAGCTCTGCACTGGTGTCATAAAGGGAATTCAACATGGTGCAAAGGCAAATGCAATTATTAAAAATAATGGTGGTTTCTTTGTCATCGTTTTCCCAAGGCTCAAGAGGAATGAAATCATAGTTGTGTTCAACATTGAACAACAACATGATGTAACTTCATCAAACTCAGCCAGAAGAGACTGGTACATAAATACTTCTCCACTGTGCCGCTGAGGGTGGGGTGGGGTGGAGTTATGCTGCCCATGTGGGGCTGAATTGAATCCTCTTTGGCTCTCAAGCCATGTACGCCAGGCATGTTCTCTGTGATTAAGTCACCGCAGCCTGGGTATTCCAAGCAGATTTTAGCTGCTGGTAATTTGCTAGCTCTGTTGCTGATAGGACTCAAGAAGGACGTTGGAGTAAAAGGCAGGCACCTAATAACTCACCTTCTGCTGTTGCTATTGCTACAACCTGAAGCAACACCAGAGATGCTGAACCCCAAATGCCCACTGACTTTGATAAGGGATCCCAATGCACCCTTGAATTGGTACAGGCCAGGAGACTACCACATCAGTGGGGTCATATCCGCAGCATTTCCTGTGTTCAAGCCAAGCGTCTTCAATGAGCCTCCCTTAACCAGAGTTCATGGGTAAGTCCTTATGTACCCAGTGTTGTAAAAGCTTTATGCAAACTAAATAAGACCTCATGGACACCGCTTGTCTACGAGGCATGAGTGTAGCCAGGATTTTTCTTTGAGGAGGTAGGCTTTTGATCGAGGGGACAGACTTGTGTAAACTATTTTTATTGATTGGGGGGGCAGCTACCCTTCCTGCCTCCCCTTGGCTAGGGTATGCTACCAGACACGTCTCCTCATTTCTGATACTTTTGTTTGGTAAATCATGTCTTCTATTTTCAACCCTTTGGAGGAAAATGTTTAGATTCATTCTGAATATTAAATACTCATCTACTGCAAACTGTGTGCTTCCACCCACACTATAATGACATTTGCATTAGAATACCCTATTCTTCTGATATTTGGACAGAAAGGGGTTCATGGATCTCAGGTGTGCAGACCCATTTCATGATTTCTGCCCCCCATCGCAGGTAAGGATGACACAATATTGTCTCTGTGTGGAAAGAAACAGGATGTCAAGGTGACATACACAAAACAAAAAATAAAAATAAAATCCTTCCAGTAGCACCTTAGAGACCAACTAAGTTTGTCATTGGTATGAGCTTTCGTGTGCATGCACACTTCTTCAGATACACTAAAACAGAAGTCACCAGACCCTATGTATAGTCAGAGGGTGGGGAGGGGTATTACTCAGAAGGGTGGTGGGAATGGGTGATTGGCTGATAGGAGTGGTAAACCTGTTGACGACTGTTAACAACTGCAATTGGTCTTGCAGGAAAAAGCAAGGGGTGAGATGGCTAGAGATAGCTTTATCATGTATAATGAGATAAGAATCCAGTGTCTTTGTTCAGACCAGGTCTCTCCATGGTTTTAAGTTTGGTAATGAGTTGCAATTCAGCAACTTAGTCCGTTTCTGAATTTTTTCTGTAATAAGACAGCTACTTTGAGATATTGTATAGAATGTCCTGGGAGATTGAAGTGTTCTCCTACTGGTTTCTCTGTCTTGTGATTCCTGATGTCAGATTTATGTCCATTTATCCTTTTGCTTTTCTTGGGAGAAAAGCAATGACAAACCTAGATAGCATTTTAAAAAGCAGAGACATTACCTTGCCAACAAAGGTCCGTATAGTTAAAGCTATGGTTTCCCCAGTAGTGATGTATGGAAGTGAGAGCTGGACCATAAAGAAGGCTGATCGCCAAAGAATTGATTCTTTGGAATTATGGTGCTGGAGGAAACTCTTGAGAGTCCCATGGACTGCTAGAAGATCAAACCTATCCATTCTGAAAGAAATCAACTCTGAGTGCTCACTGGAAGGACAGATTGTGAAGCTGAGGCTCCAATACTTTGGCCACCTCATGAGAAGAGAAGACTCCCTGGAAAGACCCCAATGTTGGGAAAGATTGAGGGCGCAAGGAGAAGGGGACGACAGAGGATGAGATGGTTGGACAGTGTTCTCGAAGCCACCAACATGAGTCTGACCAAACTGCGGGAGGCAGTGGAAGACAGGAGTGCCTGGCATGCTCTGGTCCATGGGGTCACGAAGAGTCGGACATGACTAAACGACTAAACAACAACATCCTTTGGCGTAGGTTTTGGCCTGTTTGTCCAATATAGAGAGCTGAAGGGCACTGTTGTCATTTGATGGCATACACAATGTTAGAAGATGAGCAATTAAATAGTCCTGAGATGGTATGTTGGATGTTGTTGGGGCCAGTAATGGTGTTGTCCGGGTGTATGTGGCAGCAAAGTTGGCATCTGGGTTTATTGCAGGCTCTGGTACCAGTGTCCATGTTAAGTCTGGTGGTGGTATTATTGTGGGTGAGGAGTTGTTTAAGATTGGGTGGCTGTCTGTAGGCAATGAAAGGTCTTCCTCCCAGAGCTTGAGAAAGAGAACTGTCATTGTCTTGGAGAGGTTGTAGATCTCTGATGATGTGCTGTACTGTTTTAACTTGGGAGCTGTATGTTCTGTAATCACCAAAAAAGAAAATAACAATGGTGAACAAAGAAGCTTGACCAGAAGGCTCAGCCTACTTTCCTTGGCCTTAACACCACCACCACCCCAGCCAGGCGTGCTTTGTCCTACCTGGCCAGGTGGCGGGTCATAGGCCAACCAGAGCAGGTGGGTGGCACCCATTCCAGGTATGCCTCGTGCGATGTCGCAAACCCCTCCCACCTGAGGGGAAGGGTGAGGGCAAAATTACCACTCCTATCAGCCAATCACCCATTCCCACCACCCTTCTGAGTAATACCCCTCCCCACCCTCTGACTATACACAAGGGTCTGGTGACTTCTGTTTCAGTGTATCTGAAGAAGTGTGCATGCATACGAAAGCTCATACCTATGACAAACTTAGTTGGTCTCTAAGGTGCTACTGGAAGGAATTTTTTTTATTTTTTGTTTCGACTGTGTCAGACCAACACGGCTACCTACCTGTAAGGTGACGTACAGTTTTTTTCCAGGATGGGACCCCTGACATACTGGCATATCCTTTCATTCTTGTTTGCCATTCGGGAAGTCAATCAGAACCACAGGCTTTTCCCCAACCTCACCCTGGGCTATGACATCTATGACAACTTTTACGACGCCAGAAAGACTTACGGTGCCATGGTGGACCTACTCTGCCCTGGGCAGGCAAACATCCCAAACTATTACTGTGGACCATGGAATGAAGTATTGGCTGTTATTGAGGGGGCGGACTCTGACAAATCCAAAGATATTTCAATCATGTCAAGCATCTACAAAACCCCACAGGTATGAATGTCAGGAGGGAAGGAAAAATCTTGAATATTCTTTGCAGTTTCTTTGGAGAAATGTGAAAATGTCATTCCTGCTTCTAAGGCAGAAGGAGAGTCCGCCTTCAACCCCCTCTTAACAAAGATGACTTAGGAGATGCTGGGTTTGTCCACATATCCTCCTATCCCATGGCTAGAAAGCCTGCGTCTGAGCGGCTTTCCATTTGCCCTCTGTTTTTTAGGCATGAGTCCAAGCAATTTCTCCCTTTCCCAGGGAAAACCCTGTGTTTTATGGCAATGGATCTTTGAGGAAATTGTCAAAATTAATGCAGAAGAATGAAAGCCATTTGGATCCCTTCCAGTCGGGATTCAGGCCTCATCATGGGACTGAAACTGCCTTGGTCGCACTGGTTGATGATCTCCGGCAGGCTAGGGACAAAGGTGAGAGCTGTTTCCTAGTTCTGCTGGATCTCTCAGCGGCTTTTGACACCATCGACCATAACATCCTTCTGGACTGTCTAGAGCAGGGGTCAGCAAACTTTTTCAGCAAGGGGCCGGTCCACTGTCCCTCAGACCTTGTGGGGGGCCAGACTATATATAATTTTTTAAAAAATGAACGAATTCCCATGCCCCACAAATAATCCAGAGATGCATTTTCAATAAAATGATACATTCTACTCATGTAAAAACATGCTGATTCCCGGACCGTCCGTGGGCCAGATTTAGAAGGCGATCGGGCCGCATCTGGGCCCCGGGGGACCCCTGGTCTAGAGGGCTTGGGAGCTGGGGGCACTGTCATACAGTGGTTCCGCTCCTTCCTCCTGGGCCGTGTTCAGAAAGTGGTGGTAGGGGATGAGTGCTCAGACCCCTGGGCTCTCACTTGTGGGATGTCTCAGGGTTCTGTCCTCTCCCCCATGCTTTTTAACATCTACATGCAGTCTCTGGGAGAGATCATCAGGGGGTTTGGGCTGGGTGTTCATCAGTATTCGGATGATACCCAGCTCTACCTCTCTTTCAAATCAAACCCAGTGAAGGCGGTGAAGGTCCTGTGTGAGTGTCTGGAGGTGGTTGGAGGTTGGATGGCGGCTAACAGATTGAGGTTGAATCCTGACAAGACAGAAGTACTGTTTGTGGGGGACAGGAGGCGAGCAGGTGTGGGTGACTCCCTGGTCCTGAATGGGGTAACTGTGCCCCTGAAGGACCAGGTGTGCAGCCTGGGAGTCATTTTGGACTCACAGCTGTCCATGGAGGTGTAGGTTAATTCTGTGTCCAGTGCAGCTGTCTATCAGCTCCATCTGGTACGCAGGCTGTGACCCTATCTGCCCGAGGACTGTCTCACCAGAGTGGTGCATGCTTTAGTTATCTCTCTCTTGGACTACTGAAATGCGCTCGATGTGGGGCTACCTTTGAAGGTGACCCAGAAACTACAATTAATTCAGAATGTGGCAGCTAGACTGGTAACTGGGTGCAGCCGCCGAGACCACATAACACCAGTCTTGAAAGACCTGCATTGGCTCCCAGTACGTTTCCGAGCACAATTCAAAGTGTTGGTGCTGACCTTTAAAGCCCTAAATGGCCTCGGTCCAGTATACCTGAAGGAGCGTCTCCACCACCATCGTTCTGCCCGGACACTGAGGTCCAGTGCCGAGGGCCTTCTGGCGGTTCCCTCGTTGCGAGAAGCCAAGTTACAGGGAACCAGGCAGAGGGCCTTCTTGGTGGTGGTGCCTGCCCTGTGGAACGCCCTCCCACCAGATGTCAAAAAGAAAAACAACTATCAGACTTTTAGAGGACATCTGAAGGCAGCCCTGTTTGGGGAAGCTTTTAATCTTTAAGAAATTAGTGTATTCTAATATTTCTGCTGGAAGCCGCCCAGAGTGGCCGGGGTATAAATAATATCTTATTATTATTATTATTATTATTATTATTATTATTATTATTATTAAGCTAGTGCCCTATGAGATACAAATGAACAAATATGCAAAAGGAAACGTTAAAGAAACAAGAGGTAAAATACAAAAAGTGCATGACAAGGCAATGGAATGTCATCATCTCTAAAACAAACTCCGTGAGCTCAGGCTAAGCAAACCTTAGATAAACCTGTTAAAGTAAGAGCTATTTACAGTAAAGGAAATACTTGAGATTTGCATTCCTAATGTGGTCCTGCTTATTTTTTTACATATTTATATGCTACCTTGACTCATGAAATATAATTAGTTTCATGAAAAATAACTGAATCACTTAGTTTTATTATCAGAGAAGGGTCTCCCTTTGCCCCCCTATGGCTCCCTATAATCAAAGGACAGAAGGCATGGCAACTCTTAGAATCATAGAATGTTAGAATATTAGAGTTGGAAAAAAACCCAAGGGTCATCTAGTCCAACCCCCTGCAATGCAGGAATCACAACTAAAGCATCCATGTCAGATAGACACCCAAAGGGTGCTCATCAATGGCTCCTCTTCATCCTGGAGAGAAGTGATTAGTGGGGTGCCACAGCTAAAAAAGCCAATGCGATTCTGGGCTGCATCAATAGGAGTATAGCATCTAGATCAAGGGAAGTAATAGTACCACACCTGGAATACTGTGTCCAGTTCTGGGCACCACAGTTCAAGAAGGATACTGACAAGCTGGAACGTGTCCAGAAGAGGGCAACCAAAATGGTCAAAGGCCTGGAAAAGATGCCTTATGAGGAATGGCTTAGGGAGCTGGGTATGTTTAGCCTGGAGAAGAGAAGGTTAATGGGTGATATGATAGCCATGTTCAAATATAGAAAAGGATGTCATATAGAGGAGGGAGAAAGGTTGTTTTCTGCTGCTCCAGAGAAGTGGACATGGAGCAATGGATTCAAGCTACAAGAAACAAGGTTCCACCTAAACATTAGGAAGAACTTCCTGACAGTAAGAGCTGTTTGACAGTGGAATTTGCTGCCAAGGAGTGTGGTGGAGTCTCCTTCTTTGGAGGTCTTTAAGCAGAGGCTTGACAGCCATCTGTCAAGAATGCTTTGATGGTGTTTCCTGCTTGGCAGGGGGTTGGACTGGATGGCCCTTGTGGTCTCTTCCAACTCTATGATTCTATGATTCTATATACAATTAAATAATACTGCTACAAGATACTGGTACCTGTTTTAAAAGTTGTAAAAAAAATGCAATCAGCCCATTCCAAAGACTCTGTCCCCATTTCCTGAAAGTATTTGGGATTTGGTTGAGGGTGACAACACTAATCTCTTCTGTTCTTTACTAGGTCAGTTATGGTTTTGTTTCTGATGCTCTTATGGACAAAACTCAGTTCCCTTTTGTCTACCGAATGGTCCCCAAAGAAGAGCATCAGTATCTGGGGATAGTCCAACTCCTCCTGCACTTCAACTGGACTTGGATTGGCCTCGTTGCACCAGACAATGAGAATGGGGATAGATTCATGAGGACCTTGATGCCTCTGCTAACCAGGAACACAATTTGTGCTGCTTTCTCACTTAGCATGCCAGTACAGAGAACGAGAGTAATGTTGCCTTTAAAAACATTTTTCACGTGGAACAAAGTCAATGTATTAGTCTACTATGGAGAGATACGCTTCTTCTATAGTTCAATATATAATTTGCAAGAGACAGTTAAAATGATTATAAGGCCCATTTTGGGGAAAATCTGGATCACAACAGCTTTGTGGGACCTCACCCTGAACTTGTCTTATGATCTGCTTTCTCCCCTGCACATTCATGGTTTTTTTTCTTTCTTTACTCATATTAAAAGAAGGCCAAACTATGACGATTATGAAACATTTTTCAATCCTATGATGCAGTTTGGGGAGAAATCTTTTAAGTGTTCATATTCACAGCACGTGTTATCTGTGAAAGGAAAGGAAAGGTGCAAGGAAGATGACACTCTGGAGTCCCTGACTGACGAAGTGATTGAGAAAACCCTGTCTCTGGACAACTACAGTATTTACAACCTTGTCCTTGCTCTGGCACGGGCCTTAAGGGCTGCGCTTTCCTCCAAATCCAATCAGATGGTGGCGAAGGGTCAAAAGAGGATGAAATATCAAAGGATACAATCTTGGCAGGTATTCTGTTTCCCTCACAGATATCTTTGCTAAACAGGAATTGGTGCCATGAATTCCATGCTCAGGTGAAATCAGGCTTTCCTCAACACTGGCTTTACTTTGCCTCCATTTACTGTACTGTTACCCACATCCTAATTTAGCTGCTGAGAAGACAATCTACCTCCGCTTTACCACCTGATTCTTCAGCAAGGCTTCCTGCTATTACTAGCTACCTTAATTTGACAAATAACCAGTTGATGCTTGCAGAATTCTTCCAAGGGAGTGGAATGAAGTTTATGGAGCTCATGGCTTTAATCTGTCCCAAAAGGCTGAAGCAGAAAGGCTGGGTCACAGATCCATTGCCCAAACACACTCACAAAGTGTCAGTCTGTACAAATTCCTTCAGAGATTAGGCCAAGTTATCCAGATGGTTTTCTTCTTTTCTGAATGTACATGCTTTCTTTCCTGTTCTAGCTTCACCCTTTCCTAGGTGATTCCCAGTTTTACAATAATTCCATGGAAGGAGTGTATTTGGATGAGAATGGGCAGTTGACAGTCGAATCTGACATTGTGAACTGGGTGCCATTTCCCAACAAATCTTTTGGCGCAGTGAAATTTGGGAGCAAAAGCAGACAGGGATCCTCAGGCACAAAATTCACCATTGACCAAGATGCTCTTGAATGGCCCAGGCTGTTCAACCAGGTTTGGAAAACCCATTCATTGCATTGTTTTCCTTTTTAGAGATGCGTTAAGCTCTGACACAGCTGCTCCAAATACCTTTCTGTTTCAGCTTCTTTGTTTTTCTCGATTTTTGATATTTTTAAATGATTACAATGATTGCAGATTTGTACTGTGTTTACTAGACCTTTGTAATCATGGCAGGCAGCTCCATCTCCTAAACCCAAGGCCAATACAGTGTCCATGTAATTCTCTCTTCTTGATTATCTCTTTCTGCCCCAACTGTGTCCCAAGGAATTTGTCCCATGGGTCAAAAAATAAATAAATCAAGCACCACTTACGGGTTCCCGTGGCATGGCGGATGGACCACAGATCTGTCAGATATGGCTTCACAGAGCTTCCAGGGAAGGTGGAGGGGCAGTGGGGGGAAGTCAATTAAGATTTATGTTTGAAATTGTTAAATGTGAATTATTATTATTTTGAAAATTAATTAAATGTTATCAAAAATAAAAAAGCATCAAACACCAAAGCCTTGTCCATTCCACATAAACTGAGACTGTACACTGGCGGAGAAATTATTTTCATTGATGCTTTCTCTCTTTTTGGTCAGACCCTTCCTTATGCCAGGTGTACCAAAAGCTGTCGCCCTGGATATGCCAAGAAGGTTCAGGAAGGGAAACCCATTTGCTGCCATGCATGTGCTCCATGTGCAGAAGGGATGATCTCCACTCAGGAAGGTAGGAGACTTCAGAGGAATGTGTAGCGAAAAGTACAATAAAACATGCCATTTGTTGATGAATATTTAAGTATAATCTTCTGGTTGAATTTAATAAAGGTTCAATAGTAATGTACATAATCTTAATAAAGCTTTCCAGGTACTACTGAGACAGCCTTGAGTATGTAAGAATTAGGCAGTGTTGCAGCATCTGGTAGGCTCCCTTGAACCAGTCAGTGTGGCAAAGTAGCTAGGGTGTTTGGTTTGTACTGGGAAGACCGGAGTTCCAATCCATGCTTCCCCAAGGAATTTTTTTAATGTAAATTACACCCATATGAGAACACCTGGTGTTGGGGTAAGATCAGATATAGCTACAATTAATAACTTGGAGCTTCTAGATCACTCCAAGCTCTTCCTTGGGAGGTGAATAAGGGGGTATCTACCCTAGGGACCTACATTATCAGAAATAGCAAGTCTCATCCCTGTTTCCAATTTTTTTGGGGGGGGTGTGCTGGATTCAAAATTGACCTGCTTTTTTTGGGACCCTCCTAATTCCCGCCGTCATTCGTGCTAAATTCATGAATTCACGGAAAGGACCAACTCTCTGTGTAGATTAGCAGAAACAGGTCCTATCCCTGTTTCCATTTGTAGGGGTGGCTGGATGCAAAATTGACTTGCTTCCCCCCCCCCTAGTGTACATGAATGTGTTCATGCAGATGCTCTTCTTTTTCCAGATGCAGACCACTGCACCAAATGTCCAGAAGATCAACACCCTAACAAAGACAGAGATCAATGCATCCCCAAAATTATCACCTTCCTGTCCTATGATGAATATCTGGGGACCCTCTTGGCTTCCACTGCCCTGTTTTTGTCCTTAATCACAGGCCTTGTTTTAGGAATATTCATTAAATATATTGACACTCCCATTGTCAAAGCCAACAACAGGGACCTTTCCTACATCCTCCTTGTCTCCCTCCTCCTTTCCTTTTTGTCCTCCTTTCTGTTTATAGGCCGGCCAAGGAAAGTGACCTGCCTTCTCAGGCAGACAGCCTTTGGGATCATCTTCTCAGTTGCTGTCTCTTCTTTGTTGGCAAAAACTATTACCGTTGTGCTGGCCTTCCTGGCCACTAAGCCAGGAAACCGGGTGAGGAGATGGCTGGGAAAGAGTCTGGCTAATTCCATTGTCATTTCCTGTTCCGGTATCCAAATTCTCATCTGTGTCATCTGGCTGGGTAGCTCTCCTCCATACACAGCCTCTGACATGCACTCCCAGGCTGGAGAGATCATCCTGCAATGCAATGAAGGATCTGTTGTCATGTTTTACACAGTCCTTGGCTACATGGGCTTCTTGGCTGCCATCTGCTTCACGGTGGCTTTCCTAGCCAGGAAGCTGCCTGGGTCCTTCAATGAAGCCAAGCTGATCACCTTCAGCATGCTGGTCTTCTGCAGTGTTTGGGTGTCCTTTGTGCCCACCTACCTGAGCACCAAGGGGAAGTACATGGTGGCTGTGCAGATCTTCTCTATGTTGGCCTCCAGTGCTGGGCTCCTGGGCTGCATCTTCCTTCCCAAGTGCTACATTATTGTACTCAGGCCTAGTTTGAATACAAAGGAGCACCTGACTACAAAGACTTAATATGGCACCTGATTCCCAAAATATGTTTTTGGTTTTTGCAAATGATAGCCTGCATGGTAGCAATAAAGCGAGGACAAATGAGTTTGGAATGTAGGTCTTTGAAAGCTTTTGTTTTGGAAATCAGAACTCAAAATAATCATTTGAATCATATTCCATCCTTTCCACTGTTCATTTTTCTCCTGCTAAACCTTCTTTATGAATTCTTTTCTGAAGACTGTTTGTATATTTTGCCTAATAAGAAATCCTTGCCCCCATTTAATAATAATGAATGCTGTTCATTAAGAAAATAAAAATTTTTTTTTGATATTATTAGAAATAAATTGCTTGTGCATCATTTTTCAAAATAAAAAGAAACACATTCCATTGGTTCTCTTTATTTCCTGCTGTGCATATCAAGAGGATCACCTTGAATATTGTTGCCATGGGTGTTCTTTATATGGTACAAGGTGCAAAACATTTTTAAAGCAGTAGACCACAAACTTGACATGAGTCAGCAGTGTGATGCAGCAGCTAAAAAAGCCAATGCAATTCTGGGCTGCATCAATAGGAGTATAGCATCTAGATCCAGGGAAGTAATAGTACCACTGTATTCTGCTCTGGTCAGACCTCACCTGGAGTACTGTGTCCAGTTCTGGGCACCACAGTTCAAGAAGGATACTGACAAGCTGGAATGTGTCCAGAGGAGGGCAACCAAAATGGTCAAAGGCCTGGAAACGATGCCTTATGAGGAACGGCTTAGGGAGCTGCGTATGTTTAGCCTGGAGAAGAGAAGAGAAGGTTAAGGGGTGATATGATAGCCATGTTCAAATATATGAGGATTCCATATAAAGGAGGCAGAAAAGTTGTTTTCTGCTGCTCCAGAGAAGCGGACATGGAGCAATGGATTCAAACTACAAGAAAGAAGATTCCACCTAAACATTAGGAAGAACTTCCTGACAGTAAGAGCTGTTTGGCAGTGGAATTTGCTACCAAGGAGTGTGGTGGAGTCTCCTTCTTTGGAGGTCTTTAAGCAGAGGCTTGACGGCCGTATGTCAGGAATGCTTGGATGGTGTTTCCTGCTTGGCAGGGGGTTGGACTGGATGGCCCTTGTGGTCTTTTCCAACTCTATGATTGTATGACACACAATAGCTTATACCAAGAACAAACTTAGTTGGTCTCTAAGGTGCTAGTGTTTGTTTGTATTTATTTATTTATTTATTTATTTAGACTGTGTCAGACCAACATGGCTACCAAGACGTCAGTGGGCACTCAGATGATGAGTTCCTATTCCCAAAACTTATTTCAAAGTCAAGAGATGGGCAAAGGAGGGAGAAAGGATTTTTAGGGATGGCCAGAAATTAGGTGCTTTCTTTAGATAATAGCAGTGATTGTGAATGTAGGGTGAGTAATGTACAGTCACTTACCGCATACCATTGTTTATTGGGCACTGGGAAAAGTTGAGTTTGTAAATAACAACACCTCCTTGATATATGACCCCACTAATGAGGTGGTCTCCTGGCCTGTAATAATTCAGTGGATCATGATCCTTTTTCATATTTAATGGACATTTTGCTTTCAGCATCCCACTGACTCCATGGGGCATTAGCAGCAGAAATAGCAGCAGAGGTACTGTATTTTTCCATGTATAACACGCGCCTGTGTAACACGCCCCCTATTTTTTTGGACTCCAAATTGAGGAAATGGGGGGAGATTGCATGTGGAGGTCCCCAAAACCACCCCTCAATAACTCACACCATAGACAGAATTTTTGTTGAATGGTTTTTGGCATGAATTTGGCCACAACTTTTATTGAAATACAAATATCAAACAAGTGAGTGGTTGCGTAGGTATTGGTTCTCCAACTGTCACCTAAGACAGAAATAACTCGCCTTGTCAACAAGAGGAAACCCTACAGGGAGAGACAGGGAGTTGGGTCCAATTGGCTCTTCCCTCTCCCCTCAGGCTCATGTGTGTTGCTGGCCCCCGACCGGGGTTATGGACATGCATAGAGTCCCTGTATTCCTGACCGGCATTTCCTCTAACTCAGGCATTAACTCATGGGGCGAACACAGTCAACACACCCCAAATACAACCAATAACCAATGCCTAACTGCCAACCTTACAAGTTGTGACTATTTGCTATGTAGTAGGCAAAAACCAGATGGCACCAGCCAATCAGGCAAATGGAAAAATTCCTACCAGGCCCCTGAATACAGGCGACCCCATGAGAGGCACAGCAGTGTCAACACAGGGGCCTAAAAACAGCGGAGGGGGGGGGAATCCAAAAACGCAGCCAAAGAGAAAGAGAAACCTTTCTCCTTGGCTTTCATACCCAGGGGGCTGACCCAACAAATTGCAACATACAAATTTGCCCAACAACAGCCAGGGACCTCTTCCTCAGTGACCACTCATGCCCCCACCTTTGGAACTCAGGAGTGGTTTGCTAAGCCCCCACTGCAAACCGTGCTCACCATGATGGTGAACCTGCATTGCCCGGAGTTGTTAAGCTTTTTTGGGGGGGGATTGCCCAGAGTTGTCCAATTAAATATAGCAGACCTACCTCACAGTACACCAATTAAATGAATGCCTAAAAGGTAAAGGGGCCCCTGATCATCAGGTCCAGTCGTGTCCGACTCTGGGGTTGTGGCTCCCATCTCGCTCTATAGGCCAAGGGAGCCAGCATTTGTCCGCAGACAGCTTCCGGGTCATGTGGCCAGCATGACTAAGCCGCTTCTGGCGAACCAGAGCAGTGCACGGAAACACTGTTTACCTTCCCGCCGGAGCGGTCCCTATTTATCTACTTGCACTTTGATGTGCTTTCGAACTGCTAGGTGGGCAGGAGCTGGGACCGAACAACAGGATCTCACCCCGTTGCAGGGATTCGAACCGCCGACCTTCTGATCAGCAAGTCCTAGACACTGTGGTTTAACCCACAGCGCCACCTGGGTCTGCAATGAATGCCTCCAATGAATGCCTACTATGCCTAAAGAAGCCAGGGTGGCTATCTAAAGAACTTTTAACCGAGTTAAGATTTAAAAGGGATATGTACAAAAAAATGGAAAAAGGGGGAAACCGCCAGGGAGGAATTCAAACAAATAGCCAGCACGTGTAGAAACAAAGTCAGAAAAGCTAAAGCACAGAATGAACTCAGGCTTGCTGGAGAGGTTTAAAGCAACAAAAAGGGCTTTTATGGGTATGTCCGTAGCAAAAGGAAGACCAAGGAAACAGTGGGGTCACCTAGAGGAGAAGATGGTAGTCGTGATAAACGATATGGGAATTATAGAATAGGACCTATAGAATAGACAATTTTGGTTCCTTGGTTCTGTAGCAATGCATGTTGGGAGAAAGCAATGCAGACTGGCCCTTTAAACACCAGCCAGTGCCTTCTCTACTCCCCCCATACAGCTGTCTGTAGAGAATGTGTTAATTGCCTCTGGTTGTAAAAGAGGCCCAAGTGTTATCCATTTCCCTGATTTACATTCGAATGGTCAGGCTTGTGGCATGTGATGGGAGGATGGACAATAGACCAAGTGACCCTCCTTCTTTGGATTGTTTCCAAATAATCCGGCATAAGCAAAATAAGGACTAGACAAATTGATTTGAAAGGTGCAAATATTTGCATATTTTGAAATTATCCAGTATATTCTGGGCATGACTCATGCCTATTGTGTGTCAACTACTTTAAAAATGTTTTGCAGCTTGTACCATATGAAGAATACCCATAGCACCAGTATTCAATGTGACTCTCTTTATATGCACAGCAGGAAATAGAGATACCAACTGAATGCTTCTTTTCATGTTGAAAAACATTGCATAAGTAATTTATTGGTAATATTATCTAAGAATTTTTTTCATTTTCTTAATAAACAGATTCATTATTATTCAATTGTGATATTGTGATATTTCTTATTAGGCAAAATATTGCAGTGTCTTCAGAAAACAATTCATAAATAAGGTTTAGCAAGAGAAAAATGAACAGTGGAAAGGATGGAATATGATTCAAATGATTATTTTGTGTTCTGATTTCCAAAACAAAAACTTTCAAAGACCTACATTCCAAACTCATTTGTCCTCGCTTTATTGCTACCATGCTGGCTATCATTTGCAAAAACCAAAAACATATTTTGGGAATCAGGTGCCATATTAAGTCTTTGTAGTCAGGTGCTCCTTTGTATTCAGACTAGGCCTGAGTACAATAATGTAGCACTTGGGAAGGAAGATGCAGCCCAGGAGCCCAGCACTGGAGGCCAACATAGAGAAGATCTGCACAGCCACCATGTACTTCCCCTTGGTGCTCAGGTAGGTGGGCACAAAGGACACCCAAACACTGCAGAAGACCAGCATGCTGAAGGTGATCAGCTTGGCTTCATTGAAGGACCCAGGCAGCTTCCTGGCTAGGAAAGCCACCGTGAAGCAGATGGCAGCCAAGAAGCCCATGTAGCCAAGGACTGTGTAAAACATGACAACAGATCCTTCATTGCATTGCAGGATGATCTCTCCAGCCTGGGAGTGCATGTCAGAGGCTGTGTATGGAGGAGAGGTACCCAGCCAGATGACACAGATGAGAATTTGGATACCGGAACAGGAAATGACAATGGAATTAGCCAGACTCTTTCCCAGCCATCTCCTCACCCGGTTTCCTGGCTTAGTGGCCAGGAAGGCCAGCACAACGGTAATAGTTTTTGCCAACAAAGAAGAGACAGCAACTGAGAAGATGATCCCAAAGGCTGTCTGCCTGAGAAGGCAGGTCACTTTCCTTGGCCGGCCTATAAACAGAAAGGAGGACAAAAAGGAAAGGAGGAGGGAGACAAGGAGGATGTAGGAAAGGTCCCTGTTGTTGGCTTTGACAATGGGAGTGTCAATATATTTAATGAATATTCCTAAAACAAGGCCTGTGATTAAGGACAAAAACAGGGCAGTGGAAGCCAAGAGGGTCCCCAGATATTCATCATAGGACAGGAAGGTGATAATTTTGGGGATGCATTGATCTCTGTCCTTGTTAGGGTGTTGATCTTCTGGACATTTGGTGCAGTGGTCTGCATCTGGAAAAAGAAGAGTGTCTGCTTGAACATATTCATGTACACTAGCAAAAAAAGAAAAAGGAAGTCAATTTTGAATCCAGCCACCCCTACAAATGGAAACAGGGATAGGACCTGTTTCTGCTAATCTAGACAGAGTTGGTCCTTTCCATGCAGTTCCCTATTGTAGATACCCCCTTATTCCCCTCCCAAGGAAGAGCTTGGAGTGATCTAGAAGCTCCAAGTTATTAATTGCAGCTACATCTGCTCTCAACCCCAAACCAGGTGTTCTCAGATGGGTGTAATTTACAGAAAAAGGTTCCTTGGGGGAGCATGGACTGGAACTCTGGTCTTCCCAGTGCAAACCAATCACTCTAGCTACTTTGCCACACTGACTGGTTCAAGGGAGCCTACCAGATGCAGCAACACTGCCTAATTCTTACATACTCAAGCCTGTCTCAGCGGTACCTGGAAAGCTTTTTAAGACTATGTAAATCACTGTTGAAACTTTATTAAGATTATACTTGAATATTCCTCAACCAAGGACATATATTATTGCACTTTTTGCTGCACATTCCTCTGAAGTCTCCTACCTTCCTGAGTGGAGATCATCCCTTCCGCACATGGAGCACATGCATGGCAGCAAATGGGTTTCCCTTCCTGAACCTTCTTGGCATATCCAGGGTGACAGCTTTTAGTACACCTGCCATGAGGAAGGGTCTGACCAGAAAGACAGAAAGCATCAATGAAAGACTGTTGCCAAGTAACTTCTGGGCAAGTGTACAGTTTCAGTCGATGTGGAATAGACACGGCTTTGGTGTATATGCGTTTTTTGACCGATGGCACAAAACAGAGGGTCATAGTCCTTGGGGCACAGTTGAAGCAGAAATACTGTAAACCAGGGGTGGCCAACTTCCAAGAGACTTTTATCTACTCACAGAGTTAAAAACTGGCAGTGATCTACCCCCCTTTTGGGGGGTTCAGGTTGATGTTGTTGAGCTTTTTTTAGGAAGGAAAGCCATCCATGTTTTGGCGGGTTCGGGTTAAAGTTGAGCATTTTTTAGGAAGGAAAGCCCTGTTTTGGGGGCTTCAGGGCAAAGATGAAGAGCTTTTTTAGGGGAGCCAAAGTTGCTGAGCTGCTTTGGGGAGAGCAAGTGATCTACCAGTGATCTACCACAGATGTCCAGTGATCTACCAGTAGATCACGATCTACCTATTGGACATGCCTGCTGTAAACAATAATAGAGAATTTCATGGAGACTGTATGGGCCTTGGGTTTAGGAGATGGAGCTGTCTGTCATTATTACAAAGGTCTAGTGAACACAGTACAAATCTGCAGTCATGGAAACCAATTACAAATATCAAAATCCAGAGAAACAAACAAGCTGAAACAGAGAGGTATTTGGAGCAGCCATGTTGTGCTCCATTCTGAAGTCTGGCATGCTTCCTCCCCACTGCAAAAGCCATGCCCCAATCGTATTCCAACCTGCTTCTCCATTTTCATGTTTCTTATTTTGACGTTCCTCCATTCATCACCTCCATATAGTTTTAGCCCATTAATTGGATAGGCATAAGTTATATTGTTGTTTCCCCTAACAGAGAATCAGAGCTCAGCATATCTCTAAAAAGGGAATATAATGCAACCAAATCTGGTTGAACAGTCTGGACCACACAAGAACCTCTTGGTCAATTTTGAATTTTGCGCCTGAGGATCCCTGTCTTCTTATGCTCCCAAATTTATGCTCCCAAATAAATTCAGAGAAAGAAACAAGTTGAAACAGAAAGGTATTTGGAGCAGCCGTGTTGTGCTCAAATCTGAAGTCTAGCCTCATTCCTGACCACTGCAAAAGCCTTGCCTCAGTCATAGTCCAATCTGCTTCTCCATTTTCATGTTTCTTTTTTTGTTTTTTGTTTGTTAGGTTTACATTTAAACACAAGTTATAGTTACAGAAAAAGGAAAAGCTAGGGACCAAGGTGGCGCTGTGGGTTAACCCACAGAGTCTAGGGCTTGCTGATCAGAAGGTCGGCGGTTCGAATCCCTGCAACGGGGTGAGCTCCCGTTTCTCTGTCCCAGCCCCTGCCCATCTAGCAGTTCGAAAGCACATCAAAGTGCAAGTAGATATATACCGTAGTTACTGTTCCAGCGGGAAGGTAAACGGCATTTCCGTGCGCTGCTCTGGTTCGCCAGAAGCGGCATTGCGCAGTCAGGCGGAGTCCCCCCCAGTCCCCAGGGCAGCCCCCGAGCGGAATAATGACACAAGACCACGTTTTATGGGATTAAAATTGGCCACAACTTTATTAAAATTCAGAAGTAGGAAGACCTTGGCTCAGGCATTGGGCGTCTGCGGACAAACGCCGGCTCCCTTGGCCTATAGAGCGAGATGAGCGCCGCAACCTCAGAGTCGGACACAACTGGACCTGATGGTCAGGGGCCCCTTTACCTTTACCTTAGGCTTTCCCTAATCCTTGGACCATTCTTATGTTGGATAGCCATAAGTTTTATTGCTGTGTTCCCCAACAGAGTCTCAGAGCTTAACATACCTCTAAAAGGGAACACAATGCAATGAATGGTTTTCCAAACCTGGTTGAACATCCTGGACCACGCAAGAGCCTCTTGGTCAATGGTGAATTTTGGGCCTGAGGATCCCTGTCTGCTTATGCTCCCAAATTTCACTGCACCAAAGGATTTGTTGGGAAATGGCACCCAGTTTACAACGTCAGATTCGACTGTCAACTGCCCATTCTCCTCCAAATACACTCCTTCCATGGAAGTATTGTAAAACTGGGAACTTCCCAGGAAAGGGTGAAGCTAGAACAGGAAAGTAAGCATGCACATTTAGAAAAGAATAAAATCATCTACATAAAATAGCCGAATTGCTGAAGATCTTTGTACAGGGTCTGTGTTTGGGCAATGGATCTGTAGCCCATTGTTTGTTTCTGCTTCAGACATTTGGGACAGATTAAAGCCATGAGATTCATAAGCTTCATTCTGCACCCTTGGAAGAATTCTGCAAGTACAGGCTTCCTATTTGTCAAGTGAGGTTGTTGGGAGTGGTGTGTAGACATTAGCTTCCTTGGCTAGTAATAGCAGGAAGCCTTGCAGCTAAATTAGGATGTGGGCAACAGTACAGTAAATGGAGGCAAAGCTAAGCCAGTGTTGAGGCAAGCCTGATTTCAACTGAGAATGGAATTCACAGCACCAATTCCTGTTCAACAAAGATATCTGTGAGGGAAACAGGAATACCTGCCAAGATTGTATCCTTTGATATTTCAGCCTCTTTTTACCCTTCGCCACCATCTGAATGGATTTGGAGGAAAGCGCAGCCCTTAAGGCCCGTGCCAGAGCAAGGACAAGGTTGTAAATACTGAAGCTGTCCAGAGACAGGGTTTTCTCAATTACTTCGTCAGTCAGGGACTCCAGAGTGTCATCTTCCCTGCACCTTTCCTTTCCTTTCACAGACAATATGTGCTGTGAATAGGAACACTTAAATGATTTCTCCCCAAACTGCATCATAGGATTGAAAAATGTTTCATAATCGTCATAGTTTGGCCTTCTTTTAATACGAGTTAAGAAAGAAAAAAACCCATGAATGTGCAGGGGAGAAAGCAGATCGTAAGACAAGTTCAGGGTGAGGTCCCACAAAGCTGTTGTGATCCAGATTTTCCCCAAAATGGGATTTACATACTTTTCAACTATGAATTGTAAAATAGATATTGAACTATGGAAGTAACGATTCTCCCCATAGTAGACCAATACATTGACTTCGTTCCACTTGAAGAATGTTTTAGAAGGTGGCAGTATTTCTGTATCTTGTATTTGGATGCTAAGTGAGAAGGCAGCACAAATTGTGTTCCTGGTTAGTAGAGGCTTCAAGGTCCTCATGAATCTATCTCCACTGTTGGTGTCTGGAGCAACAAGGCCAATCCAAGTCCAGTTGAAGTGCAGGAGCAGTTGGACTATCCCCAGATACTGATGCTCTTCTTTGGGGACCATTCGGTAGACAAACGGGAACTGAGTTTTGTCATTAAGAGCATCAGAAACAAAACCATAACTGACCTAGAAAAGAACAGAAGAGATTAGTGGTGTCACCCCCAACAAAATCCGAAATCTAGTACTTTGTACTTGCCTGAATGACAACTTTTCTCTGACAGGGAAGCAAGAAAAGACATATTTATGGGGGGAAACTATATCCCAGGGGAACTTAACATTGTTTGCTTTCAAAAAAAGGTGACAGAATCGTTGGAATGGGTTGTGTTTGCTTTATGTTATGTCTCTATAGTTAAAGCTATGGTTTTCCCAGTAGTGATGTATGGAAGTGAGAGCTGGACCATAAAGAAGGCTGATCGCCGAAGAATGGATGCTTTTGAATTATGGCGCTGGAGGAGACTCTTGAGAGTCCCATGGACTGCAAGAAGATCAAACCTATCCATTCTGAAGGAAATCAGCCCTGAGTGCTCACTGGAAGGACAGATCATGAAGCTGAGGCTCCAATACTTTGGCCACTTCATGAGAAGAGAAGACGCCCTGGAAAAGACCCTGATGTTAGGAAAGATGGAGGGCACAAGGAGAAGGGGACGACAGAGGACGAGATGGTTGGACAGTGTTCTCGAAGCTACCAACACGAGTTTGACCAAACTGCGGGAGGCAGTGGAAGACAGGAGTGCCTGGCGTGCTCTGGTCCATGGACGAAGAGTCGGACACGACTAAACGACTAAACAACAACAACATGCCCTTATTGTGTTTTTGTTATTGCTTTTACAACACGTTTCTTGTAGCAAATTTATTGAATTGTATTATACGATTTAATCATTATTTATTCATTAAATTATCAAAATTTATGAACAAATAATACTGTTAAAAAGAAAAAAGCTCACACACAATCACAATGAACATTTTTAGCTCACATTAGACCTATAATAGCTAAAGTATCGATTCTCCTCAGGAGTCAGTTTAGTGTTCAAAAATTGGTCAAATTTACTTTTACTAGAAGACATGATATTTCAGATCTTTCTAGGCATTCCTTGATGTATTGCAAAACTTAACAGTTATCCCATTTGTTGGAAGGATGTTCCACTACATGAACATATCAACACGTGTGTTTGGAGTGTCCCAAAATAAAAAGTTGTGGGAAAATGTGTTTACAGAATTATCCTTTATTCTAAGGCAGACAGTACTCATGACCCCAGGACTGGTTCTGCTTAACTTGTATAGACACAATATGTAGCAAATTAGAAACAAAGTAGTTTGCCTCTTGTTTATTGAATGCTTCCCTTTGCATATTTGTTCATGTATATCACACATGGCACTAGCTTTTATTCCTTATTTATTGTTATTTCAGTTTTGATGGCTAGGAATCCACGTAACTTAAAGATTCCATTTTCCTGCATGAATTTTGACAATTTCCTCAAAGACCCTTCTCCATGATTCACACCATTTATACCTGTAGGATCCTGAAGACTCACCTAAGGGCTTTTCCATACTTCTCATTGTCCCATTGCTTTCCTTGGGCAAAACCACAGATTGCTGTTTTTTCTGGTTTAGACTGAAAGAACAGATTTTCTGTGGGAAAGGAGTAGGTTAAGGGGGAAATTGCTCGGATCCATGCCTAAAAACCACAGGGCAAATGGAAAGCCACTCAGACCTTTGCTTCCTAACTATGGGATAAGTGTAGATGAGTCCAGAATTTTCTGAGTCATCTTTTTGCTAAGAGGTGGTTGAGGGCAAATGCTCCTTCTGCCTTAGAATCATGGACAACATTTTCACATCTTTCCAAATAAATTGCAATAACATTCTGGGATTTTTCCTTCCCTCCTGACATTCATACCTGTGGGGTTTTGTAGATGCTTGACATGGTGGAAATGTCTTTGGATATGTCCGAGTCAGCCCCTTCAATAACAGCCAATACTTTATTCCATGGTCCACAGTAATAGTTTGGGATGTTTGCCTGCCCAGGGCAGAGCAGGTCCATCATGGCACCACAAGTCATTCTGGCGTCGTAAAAGTTGTCATAGATGTCATAGCCCAGGGTGAAGTTGGGGGGAAGCCTGTGGTTCTGATTGACCTCCCGAACAGCAAACAAGAAGGACAGGATATGCCAGCATGTCAGGGGTCCCATCCTGGAAAAGAAATGTATGTCACGTTGACATCCTTTCAACACACAGACCACACTGTGTCATTCTTACCTGTGATGGTGGGCAAAAATCATGAAATGGGTCTCCAGCATCTGTACACCTGAGATCCATGAACCCCTTCCTCTCCAAATCTTAGAAAAATATGGTCTCATATCAGCAGAAATAGAGTGATATTTGTAAAGAAAAAGCTCAACGGAATGTACACAAAGCAGAAAGAAATGCAATTATATAATATGAATCTGTGTAAGAAAGAATGAAATATCAAACAGTATAATGAGAACAATTGGAAGGACGGAGCACTTTTAATATGTAAATGTGTTTGTATTTTTTCTGTCTTTTTTTACTTCATTATCTCTCTATCTATTCTTTCTCTTCTTCAAAATTTCTCTTTTCTTTATATATTATTCTTTTCCTTTTCCTTGTGTATTATGTGATATTACACAATGTTTGTATTAATATGAAATTCTTAATCAATAAAGAATAATTTAAAAAGAAAGGAAAAATATGGTCTCAATATGGGTGCCTGCTAGAAAAGGACATTTGGAGTCTATGAGGTCAGATTCAGTTTGCATAAAGCTTTTACATCAGTTAGCATAAAAGGACTTACCCGTAAATCCTGGTAAAGGGAGGCTCATTGAAGACGCTTGGCTTGAACACAACATGTGCTGCAGATACAACCCCGCTGATGTGGTAATCTCCTGGCCTGAACCAATTCAAGGGTGCATTGCGATCCCTTATCAAAGTCAATGGGCATTTTGCTTTTGACACCCCAGATTTTACGTCAGGTAGTAGCAACTGCAACCACAGCAGAAGCGGAAGAAGTTGACACATTCTGGGTCTGCCTGCTGCCCCTCCCTTCCTATTGGCTGCTATCAGCAACAGATCTATCAAAGGACTAGCAGCCAAAAGCCCAGCTGCCATGGCTTGAGAGTATGCATGGCTTGGGAGACAACAGGGGTTCATTTCAGCCTCACAAAGGCAGCATAGGTTACACACCACTGGGGGCCCAGGAGAGAGGTATTTATGTCCATGTTCTTCGAGGCCCATTTTGTAGAAGTTACATTATGTTGCTGTTCCTTGTGATTGGACTCAAATATGACCTTATTTCTGGGGTGGTGGTGGGAGTCTCTTGAGCTTTGGTAAGAAGAGGAGTAAACCACCATTATTCTAAATGATTGTGAAGGAGAGGATTCCCTCTGCAGCCTCCTGGACTCTCCTGATGGCTCCAGGTGCAGCGCGGGAGAAAAACATGTTTCTGTGAACTTGTCATTGTAGTTCTGCATTGTGACATGGGTCAGAAATGGGGCAGTGGAGCTTGGCATGACCTATCCCAGCATCTATGAAAGAGTCAGCCAAGGACATCAGTGGACACCAGTTCCACAGCCCAACCAGTACCTCCGGACTCCCCTATCTCTCACCATGCATAGTCCCTTTGTCAATGACAGTACTGCCAGTTTAAAGTATGCTGAATACAGGTTTATAGGAGATAAGAAAGCTCAAGGGGGAGGGATAGAGAAGGAAGGGACATTCCACTCTTCTGACTTATGTGGGGGAGGGAGACAGTGGTCCTGAAGGTAGGAGTCTATCAAATAATAATAATAATAATAATAATAATAATAATAATAATTTATTATTTATACCCCACCCATCTGGCCGGGTTCCCCCAGCCACTCTGGGAGGCTTCCAACAAAACATTAAAATACAGAAATCAAACATTAAAAGCTTCCCTAAATAGGACTGCCTTGAGATGCCTTCTAAAGTTCTGGTAATTGTTGTTCTCTTTGACCTCTGGTGGGAGGGCATTCCACAGGGTGGGTGCCACTACCGAGAAGGCCCTCTGCCTGGTTCCCTGTAACTTGGCTTCTCGTAGCGAGGGAACCGCCAGAAGACCCTCGGCGCTGGACCTCAGTGTCCGGGCAGAATGATGGGGGTGGAGACGCTCCTTCAGGTATACTGGACCGAGGCCGTTTAGGGCTTTAAAGGTCAACACCAACACTTTGAATTGTGCTCGGAAACGTACTGGGAGCCAATGTAGGTCTTTCAGGACTGGTGTTATGTGGTCACGGCGGCCGCTCCCAGTTACCAGTCTAGCTGCAGCATTCTGGGTTAGTTGTAGTTTCCGGGTCACCTTCAAAGGTAGCCCCACGTAGACTGCTTGCAGTAGTCCAAGCGAGAGATAACTAGATCATGCAACACTCTGGCAAGACAGACCGCGGGCAGGTAGGGACTCAGCCTGCATACCAGATGGAGCTGATAAACAGTTGCCCTGGACACAGAATTGACCTGTGCCTCCATGGACAGCTGAGAGTCCAAAATGACTCCCAGGCTGCGCACCTGGTCCTTCAGGGGCACAGTTACCCCATTCAGGACCAGGGAGTCCTCCACACCCACCCTCCTCCTGTCCCCCACGAACAGTACCTCTGTCTTGTCAGAATTCAATCTCAATCTGTTAGCCGCCATCCATCCTCCAACCGCCTCCAGACACTCACACAGGACCTTCACCGCCTTCACTGGTTCTGATTTGAAAGAGAGGTAGAGCTGGGTATCATCCGCATACTGATGAACACCCAGCCCAAACCCCCTGATGATCTCTCCCAGCGGCTGCATATAGATGTTAAAAAGCATGGGGGAGAGGACAGAACCCTGAGGCACCCCACAAGTGAAAGCCCAGGGGTCTGAACACTCACCCCCCACCACAGTGCCCCTAGCTCCCAAGCCCTTTAGACGGTCCAGAAGGATGTTATGGTCGATGGTGTCAAAAGCCGCTGAGAGAGCCAGCAGAACTAGGAAACAGCTCTCACCTTTGTCCCTAGCCCGCCGGAGATCATCAACCAGTGCGACCAAGGCAGTTTCAATCCCATGATGAGGCCTGAATCCCGACTGGAAGGGATCCAAATGGTCCGCTTCTTCCAGGCGTGCCTGGAGTTGTTCAGCAACCACTCACTCAATCACCTTGCCCAGGAATGGAAGATTTGAGACTGGGCGATAGTTGGCCATATTGGCCGCATCTAAAGACGGTTTTTTAAGAAGTGGTTTAATAACCGCCTATTTCAGCGGGTCTGGGAAGGCTCCCTCACAGAGAGAAGCATTCACCAACCCGCGAAGCCCATCGCCCAGCCCTTCCCGGCTAGCTTTTATAAGCCAGGATGGGCAAGGGTCAAGGAGACAGGTGGTTGGTTTTACTCGTCCAAGCAGCCTGTCCACATCCTCGGAGGTAACAGATTGGAATTGATCCCACACAACTTGACTAGACAGGACTCTAGCACTCCCCCGCCCCGGCCCTGCTCCCACGGTGGAGTCTACCTCTTCCCGAATCTGAGCCACTTTATCTGCAAAAAAACTTTGCAAAATCATTGCGGGAGATCATGTGGCCCATACTAGGCCCGGATGGAGCAGGTGGTTTCGCTAAATTGCAAAGATGATCATCCAAATGTCAAGCACCAAATGGAGCAAACAGCACGCAGACCTAGTGGTGGGAGGAAAATATCCTTAAATAAGAGACATGGGGGAATGATCAATGGTCTTCAATGTCTGTATACTAATGCACAGAGCATGGGAAATAAACAAGATGAACTTGAGCTCTTGGTACAGCAAACTAAATACGACATAATAGCATCACTGAAACCTGGTGGGATGAGTCTCATGATTGGAATGTAGTAATAGAGGGATACAATCTATTTCAGAGAAATAGACCAAACAGGAAAGGAGGAGGAGGAGTGTTATATGTCAGGGATGTGTATACCTGTGAAGAGATCCAGGATTTAAAACTTCAAAGCCAAGTTGAGAGTATCTGCGTCAAAAGTAAGGGAGAGAAAAATAACAGTGATCTCATTGTGGGAGTTTACTATAGATCCCCAAGCCAAACTGAGGACACAGATGATGCCTTCCTGGAACTAATGGCCAAGCATTCAAAAGGAAGTGAGATAGTAGTAATGGGGGATTTTAACTATCCTGATATTTGTTGGATGTCAAACTCAGCCAAGAGCATAAGGTCGAATAGATTGTTCACTGGCCTTGCAGACAATTTCATTGTCCAGAAAGTGGGAGAAGCAACAAGAGGATCAGCCATTTTAGATCTGGTCCTAACCAATAGTGATGACCTGGTTAGTGGGGTAGAAGTGGCAGGATCATTAGGTGGGAGTGACCATGCTCTTCTGGAGTTTATTATACAGCCGAAAGGAGCAACCAAGCATACTAAGACTCAAATTCTAGACTTTAAGAAAGCAGACTTCAGAAAAGTTAGGGAAACGCTGGGTGAAATCCCATGGACAGTAATACTAAAAGGGAAGGGAGTTCATGATGGTTGGGAGTTTGCTAAAAAGGAGATATTAAAAGCACAACTTCAGAGCACAACTTCAGGCAATACCAATGAGATGGAAACATGGAAGGTGCCTAAAGAAGCCCGGGTGGCTATCTAAAGAACTTTTAACTGAGTTAAGATTTAAAAGGGATATGTACCAAAAATGGAAAAAGTGGGAAATCACCAGAGAGGAATTCAAACAAATAGCCAGCACGTGTAGAGACAAAGTCAGAAAAGCTTACCAAAGTCTCTTGAGCTTTGGTAAGAAGACGAGTAAATCACCATTATTTCAAATAATTGTGAAGGAGAGGATTGCTTCTGCAGCCTCCTGGACTCTCCTGATGGCTCCAGGTGCAGCGCGGGAGAAAAACATGTTTCTGTGAACTTGTAGTTCTGCATTGTGACGTGGGTCAGAAATGGGGCAGTGGAGCTTGGCACGACCTATCCCAGCATCTCTGAAAGCCAAGGACCATCAGTGGACATCAGTTCCACAGCCCAACCAGTACCTCCGGACTCCCCATCTGTGACCTTTGCCTAGACCAATGGCAGTACTGCCGGTTTGTTGTTGTTGTTGTTGTTGTTGTTTAGTCGTTTAGTCGTGTCCGACTCTGAATACAGGTTTCTAGGAGATAAGGATGCTCAAGGGGGAGGGAGAGAGAAGGAAGGGATGTTACAGTCTTCTGAAGATCAAGGGCAAAAGAATGTGCTGCGTGAAATTAGGTTGAGTGATGTAAGGTTAATATCTTAAATCACCATCCTAATAACCTGGCAATAGAGAGGAAAGAGATAAGAGAGGAGAACTGTTAAGGGAGGAGGAAGTGAATGTAAAAGGAGTGGGGAGGAAGGATGGCAGTTTTTTGAGTAATATGATAGAAGCTGTGAAGGGAAGAGGGAAGATGAAATGAGAGAAGACAAGTAAAATGAGAAGTTGGGGGTATATTGGATAAAAAGCGGGATAACAATCTCTGCATTCAAGGTATTTGAAAGGAGAAATGAAGAGATACGAAGTACTGAATGAACATTTGGGGAGGGACCATAGCTCTGGGCTTAGAATCATGATTTGCATGCAGAACACTCCATGTTTTATCCCCATAATTTCCAGGTATGGCTGGAAAAGGGCTCCTGCCTGGAAGTCTGGAGAGCCACTCCCAATCATTGTGGACCAGGGATCTCCAATGCTCATGATGTTTTTGGACTTGGGTGCAGAGACCCAACATTTCCCACACTTTGTGTGTTAATGGTCCAAAGAAATGCCCTAATGTTTCATCAGTTCATTGTAAAATTGAATATCATTATATACATAATTACTCCCTTCTTTTGCTGTTTTTTTCTTATTTTCTTATTACTATTATCATATATGTATTACTCAAAAGTTACAATACAGTTCTCTCCACTGCCAAAATAGCACAGAATGATCACTCCAATCCTCAATACCATTTCACTTGTTGACTCGCCAGATAACCTCAATAGGAACCCACACAAATCTGGATTGCTTCCTTCTCAGCATGATTGGTTCATAAAGGACCAGTACAAGAGGAAGCTGCTGTGGGCACTGCTGGACTACAAGGGCTGGATGTCCCTGTTGTCGGACATTTTAAATGTGTTATAACATGGTAACGTGGGTTACCATGAGAGAGCTGGACCATAAAGAAGGCTGATCGCCGAAGAATGGATGCTTTTGAATTATGGTGCTAGAGGAGACTTCTTGAGAGTCCCATGGACTGCAAGAAGATCAAACCTATCCATTCTGAAGGAAATCAGCCCTGAGTGCTCACTGGAAGGACAGATCCTGAAGCTGAGGCTCCAATACTTTGGCCACCTCATGAGAAGAGAAGACTCCCTGGAAAAGACCCTGATGTTGGGAAAGATGGAGGGCACAAGGAGAAGGGGACGACAGAGGACGAGATGGTTGGACAGTGTTCTCGAAGCTACGAACATGAGTCTGACCAAACTGCGGGAGGCAGTGCAAGACAGGAGTGCCTGGCGAGCTATGGTCCATGGGGTCACGAAGAGTCGGACACGACTAAACGACTAAACAACAACAACAACCACAACAACAACATGGTAACACTAGATGGCACTGTAGAGTTCCATCTTTTGCCAAGGTGATTTCGCATTGTGATGTTTACAACATGTCTTACTAAAACACTTTTTTGCTGTTTCTAGATCCAGTATTCCTGCCAACCTAGCAGTTCGAAAGCACATCAAAATGCAAGTAGATAAATAGGAACCGCTACAGTGGGAAGGTAAACGGCGTTTCCGTGTGCTGCTCTGGTTCGCCAGAAGTGGCTTTGTCATGCTGGCCACATGACCTGGAAGCTATACGCCGGCTCCCCCGGCCTATAGAGCGAGATGAGCGCGCAACCCCAGAGTCGGTCACGACTGGACCTAATGGTCAGGGGCCCCTTTACCTTTACCTAGATCCAGTCTAGAGAGGATATAATGCTTAGTTTTGCTCGAACTGCAAGGATAATGTTGTGCAAAAATGTTCTAACAGGGGTATCCATGGACAGCCGGCAAAGCAAAAAAAAAAAAAAGTACTAGACGAACTGATTTGAAAGGTACAAACTTATTTTAATAACTTCCTAATATCTCTTTCCATATTTTGAAATTATCCAGCATATCTTGGGCATGACTCACGCCTATTCTGTGTCAACTGTTTTAAAAATGTTTTGCACCTTGTACCACATGAAGAACACCCATGGGATCAATATTCAAGGTGACCCTCTTGATATGCAGAGCATGATATGATATCCCTCTTGATATGCATACCAATGGAATATGCTTCTTTTCATTTTGATAAACAATGCATAAGCAATTTGTCTGCAATAATAACTAAGAATTTTTTTTTATTTTCTTAATGAACAGCATTCATTATTATTGAATTGCAATGTTGTTGTTTAGTCATTTAGTCGTGTCCAACTCTTCGTGACCCCATGGACCAGAGCACGCCAGGCACTCCTGTCTTGAATTTCAATAAGGATTTCTTATTAGGCAAAATATAGAGACTCCTCAGGAAAAAAAATTCATAAAGAAGGTTTAGCAGGAGAAAAATGAACAGTGGAAAGGATGGAATATGACTCAAATGATTATTTTGTGTTCTGATTTCCAAAACAAATGCTTTTAAAGACCTACATTCCAAACTCATGTGTCCTTGCTTTATTGCTACCATGCTGGCTATCATTTGCAAAAACCAAAAACATATTTTAGGAATCAGGTGCCATATTAAGTCTTTGTAGTCAGGTGCTCCTTTGTATTCAAACTAGGCCTGAGTACAATAATGTAGCACTTGGGAAGGAAGATGCAGCCCAGAAGCCCAGCACTGGAGGCCAACATAGAGAAGATCTGCACGGCCACCATGTACTTCCCCTTGGTGCTCAGGTAGGTGGGCACAAAAGACACCCAAACACTGCAGAAGACCAGCATGCTGAAGGTGATCAGCTTGGCTTCATTGAAGGACCCAGGCAGCTTCCTGGCTAAGAAAGCCACTGTGAAGCAGATGGCAGCCAGGAATCCCATGTAGCCAAGGACTGTGTAAAACATGACAACCGATCCTTCATTGCATTGCAGGATGATCTCTCCAGCCTGGGAGTGCATGTCAGAGTATGGGAATGGAGGAGAGCTACCCAGCCAGATGACACAGATAAGAATTTGGATACCGGAACAGGAAATGACAATGGAATTAGCCAGACTCTTTCCCAGCCATCTCCTCACCCTGTTTCCTGGCTTAGTGGCCAGGAAGGCCAGCACAACGGTAATAGTTTTTGCCAACAAAGAAGAGACAGCAACTGAGAAGATGATCCCAAAGGCCGTCTGCCTGAGAAGGCAGGTCACTTTCCTTGGCCGGCCTATAAACAGAAAGGAGGACAAAAAGGAAAGGAGGAGGGAGACAAGGAGGATGTAGGAAAGGTCCCTGTTGTTGGCTTTGACTATGGGAGTGTCAAGATATTTAATGAATATTCCTAAAACAAGGCCTGTGATTAAGGACAAAAACAGGGCAGTGGAAGCCAAGAGGGTCCCCAGATATTCATCATAGGACAGGAAGGTGATAATCTTGGGGATGCATTGATCTCTGTCCTTGTTAGGGTGTTGATCTTCTGGACATTTGGTGCAGTGGTCTGCATCTGGAAAAAGAAGAGCATCTGCATGAACATATTCCTGCAAACTAGCAAAAAAAGAAGGTCATTTTTGAATCCAGCCACAATTGGAAACAGTCTCAGACTTGCTATTTCTGCTAATCTACACAGAGAGTTGGTCCTTTCCGTGTAGGTGCCTAGTGCAGATACCCCCTTATTTACCTCCCAAGGAAGAGCTTGGAGTGTTCTAGAAGTTCCAAGTTATTAATTGCAGCTACATCTACTCTCACCCCAACACCAGGTGTTCTCAGATGGGTGTAACTTACAGGAAAAAGTTCCTTGGGGGAGCATGGATTGGAATTCTGGTCTTCCCAGTACAAACCAATCACTCTAGCTACTTTACCACACTGACTGGTTCAAGGGAGCCTAGCAGATGCAGCAACACTGCCTAATTCTTACATACTCAAGGCCAGGCACCCCCAAACTTCGGCCCTCCAGATGTTTTGGACTACAATTCCCATCATCCCAGACCACTGGTCCTGTTAGCTAGAGATCATGGGAGTTGTAGGCCAAAATATCTGGAGGGCCGCAGTTTGGGGGTGCCTGCTCAAGGCTGTCGCAGTGGTACCTTGAAAGCTTTATTTATTAAAACTGTGTAGATCACGACAGTATTGAATTTATTAAATTCAACCCTTAGATTATACTTGAATATTTCTCAACCAAGGACATATTTTATTGCTTATTTTGTGGCATCTTCCTCTGAAGTCTCCTACCTTCCTGAGAGGAGATCATTCCTTCCGCACATGGAGCACAAGCGTGGCAGCAAATGGGTTTCCCTTCCTGAACCTTCTTGGCATATCCAGGGCGACAGCTTTTGGTACACCTGGCATGAGGAAGGGTCTGACCAAAAAGACAGAAAGCATCAATGAAAGCAATTTCTCTGCCAGTGTACAGTCTCAGTTTATGTGGAATGGACACGTCTTTGGTGTTTGATGCTTTTTTAATTTTTGATAACATTTTATTAATTTTCCATAATAATAATAATAATAATAATAATAATAATAATAATAACGCACATTTAACAATTTAAACCATAAATCTTAATTGTCTTCCCCCCACTCCCCCTTTTGGTTCCATTATTTTGCTCTTATTCATGCACGTCCTTGAAATCTTATACTCTTGACAATCTAATTTTTAAACCTTATTCATCTTATTACAAATGACGTTTAAAAGTTCAACTAATGTAAAAACCTAAACACAAAGCTTACAAGGTTATGCTTTAAACATTTCCATTATTTTTAAAAAGAAATAAATAAAAGAAAAAAACAATGTCCTTTTGGGTTTCAAATTGTCTAAAACGTCCTGCATAGTTCACTAAGTTATTTTACCCCTGCTCAGACCCCTGGGCTCTCACTTGTGGGGTCCCTCAGGGTTCTGTCCTCTCCCCCATGCTTTTTAACATCTACATGCAGCCGATGGGAGAGATCATCAGGGGGTCTGGGCTGGGTGTTCATCAGTATGTGGATGATACCCAGCTCTACCTCTGTTTCAAATCAGAACCAGTGAAGGTGGTGAAGGTCCTGTGTGAGTGCCTGGAGGCAGTTGGAGGATGGATGGCGGCTAACAGATTGAGGTTGAATCCTGACAAGACAGAAGTACTGTTTGTGGGGGATAAGTTTTGACCTTGACAGGATTGAACTATATCAACAAAAAAGTATTCGCCTGAGTTTCAGCGGACTGTTTTGACCATCATGTGGGAAGTAAGAATAGAACTATGTCAAGATGAGACACAACAGCAAGAGTTAAAGCAACAATTCCAGATGGTGATGGCGGAATATGATTTTTTAGAGGATGAAGCGACTGAAAGTGACAGTGATTTGGAGGATTTGGACAATGACGGGGACTATGATTTGGAACGAAAAGATGAAGACGATGGCTGTGATAACATAATGCAAAATGAAGCTCACCATGAAAGAAAAGACGATTCTACTCTGCAAAAAGTCAGGTGGAGTGCCCCTCCTTTGAGGGGGGCACGATTGGACTCACTGGAACTCCAGAAAACCCACAGGGAAGAGGAAAAAAATAATCAGAGAAGAGAAGAAACTCAGGGGTGCTGTGTGGAGACATGGAGGGCAAAATACTGTAAAAAGGGGGTGGGGTGAAGGGAGAGTGGGGTTGTGATTAATAGGATGGATTACTAGGTTTAAAACTGGACTGCTGACTACGGAATCTGCTGGATTGGAGGGTTGGAGCCGGAAATTGGGGATGAAAGGTTAGATTAGGAATAGTTATAGTTTAAAAGTGAATTGATTTTGGAAAAAGGTGAAAATATGGAGGCTTATAGAGGGGGGGGAAATTAGGCACGGGAAGAAAAATTGGAGTTTGATTTTTTAATGATTTAGATATTTGGTGAAAATGATAATAGTCAAGTTTTAAAATAGTATAAGGTATAAAGGTAATTATTTTATAGATTAAAGAAACTGTTGAAGAGGATAAAAGAGGGACGAGAACCGGGGAAGGGGGGAGGTTGGGGAAGCCCACAAAATATGGTTTATTAACTATGAATGAAAAAAGATTATTTTTGTTTTGTTCTTGTTTTTTCCTTTTTTGTCTTTTTTCTTTTTTCTTTTTCTTTTTTATTCTTTTGGTATGAGAATAGATGGCTGGATGGATGCCTTCCTGCGTACTGCCCTGACTTCCTGGAGCCCTCTGGTGGCAGGGGGGGACTTTGGGGGCAGGGGAGGGGGAGGAGGACAGAAACCCAACCATAAAATGGACCACCTCTGAATGCTCACCTGCGTGGGATGCTTCTGTGGCAGGGGAGGACCCATGGAGGAGGGTGGGAAGACGGTGGAAAAGGTGTTAATGTATGTACCATTTTTGTAATTTGTAAAACTAATAAAAATTATGTTAAAAAAAAGAAGTACTGTTTGTGGGGGACAGGAGGCGGGCAGGTGTGGAGGACTCCCTGGTCCTGAATAACTGTGCCCCTGAAGGACCAGGTGCGCAGCCTGGGAGTCATTTTGGTCTCACAGCTGTCCATGGAGGCGCAGGTCAATTCTGTGTCCAGGGCAGCTGTCTATCAGCTCCATCTGGTACGCAGGCTGAGACCCTACCTGCCTGCGGACTGTCTCGCCAGAGTGCTGTATGCTCTAGTTATCTCCCGCAGGGACTACTGCAATGAGCTATACGTGGGGCTACCTTTGAAGGTGACCCGGAAACTACAAGTAATCCAGAATGCGGCAGCTAGAGTGGTGACTGGGAGCGGCCGCCGAGACCACATAACACCGGTCTTGAAAGATCTACATTGGCTCCCAGTACGTTTCTGAGCACAATTCAAAGTGTGGGTGCTGACCTTTAAAAACCTAAATGGCCTTGGTCCAGTATACCTGAAGGAGTGTCTCCACCCCCATCATTCTGCCCAGACACTGAGGTCCAGTGCTGTGGGCCTTCTGGCGGTTCCCTTGTTGCGAGAAGCCAAGTTGCAGGGAAATAGGCAGAGGGCCTTCTTGGTAGTGGTGCCCGCCCTGTGGAATGCCCTCCCATCAGATGTCAAAGAGAAAAACAGCTACCAGATTTTTAGAAGACATCTGAAGGCAGCCCTGTTCAGGGAGGCTTTTAATCTTTAATCAATTATTTTATTCTTCTGTTGGAAGCCGCCCAGAGTGGCTGGGGAAACCCAGCCAGATGGGTGGGGGTAAAGATAATAAATTATTATTATTATTATTATTATTATTATTATTATTATTATTATTATTACGAATCTTCTTTATCTTCTTTGGTGGTGGCTTCTTCCTTCTATGGGGATGGGCTGGTCTTGGCCTGGTGCCCACTCTCACGTCTCTTTATGCTACCTCCCAGGCCTTCTTAATAACTTTACATTGCCACCACATATACCTTTTCCCCTCCCTTCCTGTTTTGTCTCCATCCAAGTCAAAGCCTCCCAAATCAGTTCACACAAAGTGCCATTTTTACCATCGACCACCTTTACTTTCCCTTGCATTTCCCTCTAACCTCCCACCTCAACCTTTCCCACCTCGGTGGTTGGTATGTTCACCTCTTTAAATTGTCCCACAGCCTCTGAAAGTAAGTTAGTCTTTTCCCGTATTTGAGAAGCTGCCTTATCAACATTTTCCTTTATCTCTCCCCATTTCCTAGCTTCCTCTCTGAGATTAAATTCCAAAACAAAAAGTCCTTTTCTACCAGGGAATGTATTGTTTTGGCTTGGTCAGTACTTTGTCAAGGCCATTTCACTAAACACAGGAAAGAAACCAAAACTTCCAGCCTCTTCTCTCCCCCCCCTTCCATTTTAATCACAAAAACAAATTTTAACAGTTATATATTCCCATCTTTACATCCATTCACAACAAAATAATTTTGCATTACCAATATGAATAAAACTATAATACTAATTATTGGTTTGATCTTCTTGAGAGTCCCATGGACTGCAAGAATATCAAACCTATCCATTCTTAAGGAAATCAGCCCTGAGTGCTCACTGGAAGGACAGATCGTGAAGCTGAGGCTCCAATACTTTGGCCACCTCATGAGAAGAGAAGACTCCCTGGAAAAGACCCTGATGTTGGGAAAGATTGAGGGCACTAGGAGAAGGGGACGACAGAGGACAAGATGGTTGGACAGTGTTCTCGAAGCTACGAACATGAGTTTGAGCAAACTGCGGGAGGCAGTGCAAGACAGGAGTGCCTGGCGTGCTATGGTCCATGGGGTCACAAAGAGTCGGACACGACTAAACGACTAAACAACAACAACATAATACTAATATTTTTTTAAGTCTCATTTAGTCCTCTTCTTTCCCCTGTTTTTAATCTTGATTTTTAACCAGCTGGTATCTTTTAATGAATTTTAATTCTTTTTAATTAGATATCTTCAATACTCTGAAAAGTCAAATATTTCTTTCCCAAAAAATAACACAAGATCAGGGAATCAGTCCCCATCTTATAGTATCTTCCATTAAATAACATTGCATTCCTTCTCCAGTTTAGCCTCCATTTTAAGCCAAGTTCAAGCACAAAGTAGTATAACTTCAAGTTCATGTCAAGTTCAATGCTTTGAAAAATATTGAGATTGGTATTAGAAAAGCTGGGTGTAATCTTTTAATCCTTAATGTTCATGAGTTGACCTACCTCCCAAAGAAAACTTCATCAGAACTTCACTTGTATGTTTTTCGTGCTCATAGCACCAGCAGCGGGAGCAGACTTCCTTTTAACAGTCCCATTTTGGCAGACTCAATGAAATTAGACAGTCCTCAGCTTTACAATCAGCTTCAATATTTTGGAATGCTACCTGTTTCTGGCTGGATCTGAGGCTTTGCTTCGCAGAGCTGCATTGCTACCTACGGTAGTTCCCCGGAGCTTTCACTTGGCTCCCCCCCCCCAATTCTCCACACCTAGAATCATAGAATCATAGAGTTGGAAGAGACCACAAGGGCCATCCAGTCCAACCCCCTGCCAAAAGCAGGAAACACCATCAAAGCATTCCTGACATATGCCTGTCAAACCGCTGCTTAAAGACTCCAAAGAAGGAGACTCCACCACACTCCTTGGTAGCAAATTCCACTGCCGAACAGCTCTTACTGGCAGGAAGTTCTTCCTAATGTTTAGGTGGAATCTTCTTTCTTGAAGTTTGAATCCATTGCTCCGCATCCGCTTCTCTGGAGCAGCAGAAATCAATCTTTCTCCCTCCTCCATATGACATCCTTTCATATATTTGAACATGGCTATCATATCACCCCTTAACCTTCTCTTCCCCAGGCTAAACATACCCAGCTCCCTAAGCCATTCCTCATAAGGCATTGTTTCCAGGCCTTTGACCATTTTGGTTGCCCTCTTCTGGACACGTTCCAGCTTGTCTGTATCCTTCTTGAACTGTGGTGCCTAGAACTGGACACAGTACTCCAGGTGAGGTCTGACCAGAGCAGAATACAGTGATACTAATACTTCCCTTGATCTAGATGCTATACTATTGATGCAGCCCAGAATTGCATTGGCTTTTTTAGCTGCTGCATCACACTGTTTACTCATGTCAAGTTTGTGGTCTACCAAGACTTCTAGATCCTTTTCACATGTACTGCTCTCAAGCCAGGTGTCTCCCATCCTGTATTTGTGCCTTTCATTTTATTTACCCAAGTGTAGTACTTTACATTTCTCCCTGTTAAAATTCATCTTGTTTGCTTTGGCCCAGTTGTCTAATCTGTTAAGGTCATTTTGAAGTGTGATCCTGTCCTTTGGGGTATTAGCCACCCCTCCCAATTTGGTGTCATCTGCAAACTTGCCCTTAAGCTCGTCATCCAAGTCATTGATAAAGATGTTGAATAAGACTGGGCCCAAGACAGAACCCTGTGGCACCTCTCGGGATGGAGAGCGGAGACCGGCAATGCCAAGCTGCCGTCCGTGAAACCGCAGGACCCCGAGACACCCCAAAGCTCCTCTTGGGGTTTTCGGGGGAGATGCGTCACCCTTGCACCTTCCCCAGAAGCTCAGTGAAGCCATATCTTACAGAGCTATAAGATCTGTGGTCCAACCGCCATGCTGCGGGAACCCGTAGGTGGTGTTTGACCCATGGGTCAAATTCCTTGGGACACAGTTGGGGCAGAAAGAGATAATCAAGAAGAGAGAATTACATGGAGACTGTATTGGCCTTGGGTTTAGCAGATGGAGCTGTTTGCCATAGCTGCCAAGTTTTCCCTTTTCTCATGAGGAAGCCTATTCAGCATAAGGGAAAATCCCTTAAAAAAAGGGATAGCTTGGCAGCTATGCTGTCTGCCATGATTACAAAAGTCTAGTAAAAACATTACAAATCTGCAATCATTGAAATCATTTAGAAATATCAAAATCCAGAGAAACAAACAAGCTGAAACAGAAAGGTACTGCAAATGCCATGCCTCAGCCATAAGCCAACCTGCTCCTCCATTTTCATGTTTCTTATTTTGACTTTCCTCCATCCTACCCATTAATCGGATAGGCATAAGTTTTATCGTTGTGTTCCCCAACAAAGTCTCAGAGGTTAACATACCTCTAAAAGGGAAAACAATGCAATGAATGGGTTTTCCAAACCTGGTTGAACAGCCTGGACAACGCAAGGGCCTCTTGGTCAATGGTGAATTTTGTGCCTGAGGATCCCTGTCTGCTTATGCTTCCAAATTTCACTGCACCAAAGGATTTGTTGGGAAATGGCACCCAGTTCACAACATCAGATTCGACTGTCAACTGCCCATTCTCATCCAAATAAACTCCTTCCATGGAAGTATTGTAAAACTGGGAACTTCCCAGGAAAGGGTGAAGCTAGAACAGGAAAGAAAACGTGGACATTTAGAAAAGAAGAAAACCATCTGGATAACTTGGCCTAATCTCTGAAGAACTTTGTACAGACTGACACTTTGTGTGTGTGTGTTTGCTGAGGAATCAGGTGGTAAAGTGGAGGTAGATTGTCTTCTCAGCAGCTAAATTAGGATGTGGGTAACAATGTACAGTAAATGGAGGCAAAGCTAAGCCAGTGTTGAGGAAAGCCTGATTTCAACTGAGAATTGAATTCACAGCACCGATTCCGGTTCAGCAAGGATATCTGAGAGGGAAACAGGAATACCTGCCAAGATTGTATCCTTTGATATTTCAGCCTCTTTTGACCCTTCGCCACCATCTGATTGGATGTGGAGGAAAGGGCAGCCCTTAAGGCCCGTGCCAGAGCAAGGACAAGGTTGTAAATACTGTAGTTATCCGGAGACAGGGTTTTCTCAATCACTTCGTCAGTCAGGGACTCCAGAGTGTCAACTTCCCTGCACCTTTCCCTTCCTTTCACAGACAACATGTGTTTTGAATATGAACAATTAAATGAATTCGCCCAAAACGGAAATATAGAAAAGAGAAATGTTTCATAGTCGTCATAGTTTGGCCTTCTTTTAATACGAGTTAAGAAAGAAAAGAACCCATGAATGTACAGGGGAGAAAGCAGATCATAAGACAAGTTCGTGGTGAGGTCCCACAAAGCTGTTGTGATCCAGATTTTCCCCAAAATGGTCTTTACATTCTTTTCAGTGCTTTGCAGAAAAAATATTGAACCATAGAAGTAACGATTCTCCCCATAGTAGACCAATACATTGACTTTGTTCCACGTGGACAATATTTTAATTATTTTAAAAACCGACGGTGGTTCCGTATTCTGTACTGGGATGCTATGTGAGAAGACAGCACAAATTGTGTTCCTGGTTAGCAGAGGCATCAAGGTCCTCATGAATCTATCTCCATTCTCGGTGTCTGGAGCAATGAGGCCAATCCAAGTCCAGTTGAAGTGCAGGAGGAGTTGGACTATCCCCAGATACTGATGCTCTTCTTTGGGGACCATTCGGTAGACAAACGGGAACTGAGTTTTGTCATTAAGAGCATCAGAAACAAAACCATAACTGACCTAGTAAAGAACAGAAGAGATTAGCTTACCTTCCAAGTTCCGGACTGCATTTTACTGCTTGGGCCATTTTACACCGGAAGTTGCGTCGATGTAACTTCCGGTGTTGCTTTGCCCTTCTATGGGCACCCAAAATGGCCGCCGGCGGCTTCAGAAGTCGCTTGTACACATGTCAGGAAGTGTGCCGACGCAACTTCCGATGTCGCTTTGCCCATCTATGGGCACCAAAATGGCCGCCGCCAACACCGGAAGTCACGTCTATGCACTTCCGGACATGCGTAGATGCGACTTTTGAAGCTGGCGGCGGCCATTTTTTGTGCCCATAGAAGGGCAAATCGGAAAGAAAAAAAATGGCCACCGGCAGGAGAAAATAATGGAGAAAAACGGGAGACGAAGTGATACGGGGGACCACCGGAAAAGGTAAGAAAAAAGGGGTTTTCCCGGGGAAAACGGGAGACTTGGCAGCTATGGATTAGTGTTGTCACACACACACAACCCCCCCCCCCGAAATCTAGTACTTTGTACTTGCCTGAATGACAACTTTCTCTGACCTGGGAAACAGAGAAAAGACACAGTTTCATAGAGGCTAAGGAGCTTTACTCCAGGGAACATAACAACACCCCATATTTAGTTGTTTGCTTTCAAAAAAAGGTGACAGAGTCTTTGAAGTGTGTTGTGTTTGCTTTATGTTATGCCCTGATCACATTTTGTTACTACTTTTAGAACATGTTTCTTGTAGCAGTTTTATTTAATTGTATGATCTCTTAATTATTTCTGCATTAAAGTGTCACATTTAAGAAAAAAGAACAGATTTTTTTTTAAAAAAGGAAAAGGACACAAGCAATTGCAACGAACATTTTTAGCTCACATTATACATATAATAGCTACCAGTTCTTCTATATAAGATTAAGCTCTAAATTTAGTTGCTATAAACCCTACCGATGTCTAAATAGATTGCTGACGTATTTGTAGTAGAAGAAACTTGCCTGTTGCTTGTCCATGATAAAAGATACGCCTTGTGGCATACTTTAAACTGTAATCCTCCTCCTAATATCATCAGCTCACCTTTCTTAAGTGAGAAATGTGTACAGATTTATCCCAAATAAATGTACAATCTTTGGAGAATAAATATAATTTGACAACAACAACACATTTCATTTTTGTGTTTACAATGGCACATTGCAAAATCATAACTATTTACAGTGGAACCTCTACTTATGAATAACTCGACCTACGAATGTTTCGACTTACGAACGGAGCTCCGTTCGCCATCCTGGATGCGGTTTAGATAGGATTTTTTCTACTTACGGATTTTTAGATAGGGTTGCTACGGCTTACGAATTTTTTCTCCCAATGCATCCCTATAGGATTCAACTTACAATTTTTTTCAACTTACGAATGAATGTGCGTTTGGAATGCATAAAATTCGTAAGTAGAGGTTCCACTGTACTGCCTTAACTATTTACTGCTATAAACCCGACAGATGTGTAAATGGGTATCTATACAAGATTGCTGAGCTTTTTGTAGTAGAACAAACTTTCCTGTTGCTTGTACATGATAAAAGATATACTTTGTGGCATAAACTCCTACCTGGAAGATGCAATCCTTCTCCTGATATCATCAGCTCACTTTTCTTAAGTGAGAAGTGAGTGCAGATTTATCCCAAATAAATGTACCAAGTGCACAACTAATCTTTGAAGAATAAATATTCATTTTGTGTTTACAAAGGCACAATGCAAAACCATAACTTTTTCCTGCCTTATTTATATGTTCCATTTTTAAATATTAGAATTCATTTGGGTTCTCCTCCCGGTTGTTTCTCCTCTAGATGACACTGCATTGAGCTTCTGTGGAGGTAGACAAATCCTTCCTCCATTCACTATCAAGAGCTGATTACTGTGCTTTGAATATGAACATTTAAATGCTTTCCACAGAGCCACCAAAGTGTGGTTCTTCATTTTTATACGGCCTCCCCTGTATTTCATCAACACTAGATACAATACTAGTGAATCACAGAATCGTCAAATTGGAAGGGACCACAAGGGCCATCTAGTCCAACCTCCTGAAATGCAGGGATCTTATGTGCCTAGAGTTCTGATTAAGACTGAAAGCATATAACAAGAATTTCTCATTTCAGGGTGTGTGTGGCCAGACAGAAATACTTAGAACAAAGCTCCCACTCCTGGGTGCCAAAATGTGTGAAGACGTTTAAGAATTGCTCTCCTCCCTGTACTCATCAAAACCTCACCTTCGGAAATGGTTTTTTAAAAAATCCAATCACAAATACTAACTGTGAAGGAAGCAGAGGCAAAACATAAGGAAGGGAAAATTATAGAAGAGTCAGTTCATATAGGTAGAGGCCACATTTTTTAAAAAAAAATCTTACATTTTAAATTTTATTTTTTATTGAAAATATTTCATTTAAACCAAGAAAAACAAGGGGGGGAAGGTTCATAAAAACAAGTGGGAAACTATTATTCTTAAATATTCTATACATGCTTATATAATGCAGTGGTATATAAATGATTATTCTAATATATATATATACAATTGTTTATTATTTATGAATGCTTTCCAAACATATATGCCCATAAACATATGTTGTATTAGTTTCCAGATCAAGTGAAATAATAGTACCACACTATTCTGGCTTCATCAGACCACATCTGGAATACTGTGTCCAGTTCTGGGCACCACAATTTAAGAAGCTTTTTGGCAAGCTGGAACGTGGGCAGAAGAGTTCAACTAGGATGATCAAGGGTCTAGGAACCAAGCCTTATAAGGAATGGTTGAAGGACCTTTGTTTAGCCTGGAAAAGAGGAGACTGAGAGTAGATAGGGTAGCTATATTCAAATATCTTAAGGACTGTTACATAGAAGAGGGAACATGTTTGTTTTCTACTGCTCTGGACGGTAGGACTCGAACCAATGGCTTCAAGTTGCAGGAAAGGAGATTCGGAAAAACCTTTTGACTGTAAGCACTGTTTGACAGTGGAATGGTCACACTCGGAGGTTGTGGACTCTCCTTCCTCAGAGGTTTTTAGGCAGAAGTTGGATGGCCATCTGACATGGATGCTTTAGCTGAGATCCCTGCATTGCAGGGGGTTGGACTAGATGACCATGGATTTCTTTCAACTCTAATATTCTATCATTCTCTGATTCTAAGAGTTACCATGTCTTCTATGTTTGATTAAAGGGGGCCATAGAGGGGAGGCATGGAGAGATAATACCCTTCTATGCCATTAAAGCTTAGTGAGCCAGTTATTTTTCATGAAACTAATGATCTTTCACAGGTCAAGGTAGCATATAAATATGAAGATATTAAGCAGGACCACATTAGGAATGTAAATCTCATGTCTTTCCTTTACTGTAAATTGCTCTTACTTTTGCAGGTTTATCTAGGGTTTGCTTAGCCTGAGCTCACGGAGTTTGTTTCAGAAATGCCATGCATTTTTTTTGTATTTTGTTTCTTTAATGTTTCCTTTTGCATATTTGTTCATTTGTATCTCACACGGCACTAGCTTTCATTACCTATCCCATTCTTCTGCATTAATTTCGACAATTTCCTCAAAGATATTTCTCCATAACACACATGATTTACAACTGTGGGATCTCATAGGTTTTCTGTGGGAAAGGAGTAGGGTGAGGGAGAAATGGCTTGGACCCATGCCTAAAAACCACATGACAAATGGAAAGCCACTCAGACCCAGGCTTTCTAGCCATGGGATGGGATGAATATCTGGATGACTCCAGAATCCCCTGACTCATCTATGTTAAGAGGGGGTTGAAGGCAAACTCTCCTTCTGCCTTAGAAGCAGGAATGACATTTTCACATCTCTCCAAAGAAACTGCAAAGAATATTCAGGATTTTTTCTTCCCTCCTGACATTCATACCTGTGGGGTTTTGTAGATGCTTGACATGATTGAAATATCTCTGGATTTGTCAGAGTCAGCCCCTTCAATAACAGCCAGTACTTTATTCTGTGGTCCACAGTAATAGTTTGGGATGTTTGCTTGCCCAGGGCAGAGCAGGTCCACCATGGCACCATAAGTCTTTCTGGCATCGTAAAAGTTGTCATAGATGTCATAGCCCAGGGTGAGGTTGGGGAAAAGCCTGTGGTTCTGATTGACCTCCCGAACAGCAAACAGGAAGGACAAGATATGCCAGAAGACCGCCCCTGTTTTCCTGGAAAAAAGTGTGTGTCACCTTGACATTCTTTTCACACAGAGACCAGATTGTGTCATCCTTTCCTGTGATGGGGTGGGGGCAAAAATCATGAAATGGATCTCGTCTGCAGCACCTGTACACCTGAGATCCATCAACCCCCTCCTGTCCAAATCCTAGAAGAATGAGCTATTCTAATGCTGGAAAACTCCCAGTTTTACAACACTTCCATGGAAGGAGTGTATTTGGATGAGAATGTCTCACTAGAGTCGGTGAAAGCACATAGAAAGCAATAGATGACTTTCTGGTATCCAAAGGGACGAAAACAGAAGACATGATTTACCAAACAAAAGTACCAGGACGGAATGGTTGGACCAACATGAGTCTGACCAAACTGTGGGAAGACAAGAGTGCCTGGCGTGCTCTGGTCCATGGGGTCACGAAGAGTCGGACACGACTAGACGACTAAGCAACAACAACAAGTTGACTTTCTGACATTCAGAATGAACCTGACCCATTTCCCTCCAAAGGGAGGAAAATAGAAGACATGATTTACCAACCAAAAGTATCAGAAATTAGGAAACATGCCCGGCAGACAAAAACATCTGGTCTCCATGAGGTCAGATTCACTTTGCATAAAGCTTCTACAACAGTAGGCACATAAGGACTTACCCATAAACTCTGGTAAAGGGAGGCTCATTGAAGACGCTTGGCTTCAACACAGCAGATACTGCGGATATGACCCCACTAATGTGGTAGTCTCCTGGCCTGTACCAATTCAAGGGTGCATTGGGATCCCTTATCAAAGTCAGTGGGCATTTGGGGTTCAGCATCTCTGGTGTTGCTTCAGGTTGTAGCAATAGCAACAGCAGAAGGTGACTTATTATGTGCCTGCCTTTTACTCCCACCTCCTTCTTGAGTCCTATCAGCAACAGAGCTAGCAAATCTCCAGCAGCTAAAATCTGATTGGAAGACCCAGGCTGCGGTGACTTAATCACAGAGAACATGCCTGGCGTACATGGCTTGAGAGCCAAAGAGGATTCAATTCAGCCCCACATGGGCAGCCTAACCCCACCCCACCCTCAGTGGCACAGTGGAGAAGTATTTATGTACCAGTCTCTTCTGGCTGAGTTTGATGAAGTTACATCATGTTGTTGTTCAATGTTGAACGCAAATATGATTTCATTCCTCTTGAGCTTTGGCAAGACGGTGACAAAGAAATCACCATTATTTTTAATAATTACATTTGCCTTTGCACCATGTTGAATTCCCTTCATGGCTCCAGGTGTAGAGCTGAAGAAAAACATGTTTCATAGAACCATAGAGCCATAGAATTGTAGAATGGGAAGGGACTTCAAGGGTCATCTAGTCTAGGTAAAGGGATCCCTGACAATTAAGTCCAGTCGCGAACGACTCTAGGGTTGTGGCGCGCATGTCACTTTAAAGGCCGAGGGAGTCGCCATTCGTCAGCTTCTGCAGACAGTTTTTCCAGGTCTTGTGGCCAGCATGACTAAGCAAAACCAGAACAGTGCACGGAAACACTGTTTACCTTCCTACTGGAGCGGTATCTATTTATCTGCTTGCACTGTGTGCTTTCGAACTGCTAGGCTGGCAGTTCTTGTAACTTGAAGCCATTGCTTCAAGGCCTAGCCTCCAGAGCAGGAGAAAAGTAGTTTGTTCCCTCTTCCATGTGGCAGCCCTTGAGATATTTGAAGATGACTATCATATCTTCTCTCAGTCTCCTCTTTTCCTGGCTAAAGATACTCAACTCTCTCCACCATTCTTCATAAGGCTTGGTTTCCAGACCCTTGTTCATCCTAGTTGACCTCTTCTGCCCACGTTCCAGCTTGTCAACATGCTTCTTAAATTGTGATGCCCAGAAATGAACACAGTATTCCAGGTGTGGTCCGACAAAGTCAGAATAGAGTGGTGCTATTACTTCCCTTGATCTGGACACTGTACTTCTGTTGATGCAGCCTAAAATAGCATTACCTTTCTTTCTTTCTTTTTCTTTTTTTGCTGCTGATGCATCACACTGTTGAGTTATGTTAAACTTGGGGCCCGCTAAGATCCCTAACTCCTTTTCACATGTACTGCTGGTAAGCCAGGTGTCCCACCTCCTACTGAAATTCATTTTGTTAGCTTGGGCCCAGTTCTCCACGCTTTTAAGATCAGGCATCCCCAAACTTTGGCCCTCCAGATGTTTGGGACTACAATTCCCATATTCCCCGACCACTGGTCCTGTTAGCTGGAGAAGATCAGTCTACATCCCAATCCCAAAGAAAGGCAGTGCCAAAGAATGCTCCAACTACTGCACAATTGCGTTCATTTCACACGCTAGCAAGGTTATGTTCAAAACTAGTGTGTTTCAGCCCGTTTAATAACGGGCGTGTTATGTACTGAGCTGAATCCTAGAACAATAGGATTCAGAATCAGCGGGAGCTACCCAATCCAACTCCAGGTGGAAGTGAATCCGCAACCTGATTGGCCTGCTGGAGCAGCCAATCAGGCGGCTGGCAGAAGTGAATCTGCTACCTGATTGGCCTGTAGGAGCAGCCAATCAGGCTGCAGGCAGAAGTCAATCCACAATATAATTGGCCCACAGGTGTAGCCCTGAAGTAGCCAATCACGCAAGGCCCATTGTGTAAATAATGTATATAAGCAGATGGTTTGGGGAAAAGAGCCATTCTTCTTCTCCTCTTCTCCTTGATGACTATGAGCTGAATAAAGAGCATGAAATTCACTCTCGACTCCAAGTACATTTCAGGGCGCTAGAACATCCTGGGGTTCGGAGAAGCGCTTGCGCAGTGCTTCTCTGAACCCTGGGACCTGTCCTTGCTGTCGGCGGCAGGGGGACAGGAACGGAGGAGGAGAAAGCGCTGCGTTCTCCTCCTCCGTTCCTTTCCCCCAGCCGCCGACAGGAAGGACGCGCGCACTCTCCCCCCCTGCCTCCTCCAACCGCCGCTCCTCACGGCCAGGGAGGGTTGTGAGGAGGCTTTCGCCGGCCTCCACCCTCGCTTCCCTGACGTGCCCTGCAGTGAGGCGGTGTCCGGCGGGAGCGGCGGTTGGAGGAGGCGGAGGGGGGGAGAGTGCGCGCGCGCAGTCTCTGCTGTCCAATCCCTGTATCCCTGGGGCACATGCGCAGTGACCCAGGGACACACGGGACAGCTTGGACGCAGGGACAACTTGGACATTATTATATAGGATTCTACAAGGCAGGCTTAGACAGTATGTGGACCGAGAACTCCCAGAAGTGCAAGCTGGATTTCGAAGGGGCAGAGGAACCAGAGACCAAATAGCAAACATGCACTGGATTATAGAGAAAGCTAGAGAGTTCCAGAAAAATGTCTACTTCTGCTTCATTGACTATGCAAAAGCCTTTGACTGTGTCGACCACAGCAAACTATGGCAAGTTCTTAAAGAAATGGGAGTGCCTGATCACCTCATCTGTCTCCTGAGAAATCTCTATGTGGGACAAGAAGCTACAGTTAGAACTGGATATGGAACAACTGATTGGTTTAAAATTGGGAAAGGAGTACGACAAGGTTATATATCGTCTCCCTGCTTGTTTAACTTATATGCAGAATTCATTATGAGAAAGGCTGGGCTAGATGAATCCCAAGCCGGAATTAAGATTGCCGGAAGAAATATCAACAACCTCAGATATGCAGATGACACAACCTTGATGGCAGAAAGTGAGGAGGAATTAAAGAACCTTTTAATGAGGGTGAAAGAGGAGAGCGCAAAATATGGTCTGAAGCTCAACATCAAAAAAACCAAGATCATGGCCACTGGTCCCATCACCTCCTGGCAAATAAAAGGGGAAGAAATGGAGGCAGTGAGAGATTTTACTTTCTTGGGCTCCTTGATCACTGCAGATGGTGACAGCAGTCATGAAATTAAAAGACACCTGCTTCTTGGGAGAAAAGCAATGACAAACCTAGACAGCATCTTAAAAAGCAGAGACATCACCTTGCCTACAAAGGTCCGTATAGTTAAAGCTATGGTTTTCCCAGTAGTGTTGTATGGAAGTGAGAGCTGGACCATAAAGAAGGCTGATCGCCGAAGAATGGATGCTTTTGAATTATGATGCTGGAGGAGACTCTTGAGAGTCCCATGGACTGCAAGAAGATCAAACCTATCCATTCTTAAGGAAATCAGCCCTGAGTGCTCTACTTTGGCCACCTCATGAGAAGAGCAGACTCCCTGGAAAAGACTCTGATGTTAGGAAAGATGGAGGGCACAAGGAGAAGGGGACGACAGAGGGTGAGATGGTTGGACAGTGTTCTCGTAGCTACGAACATGAGTTTGACCAAACTGCGGGAGGCAGTGGAAGACAGGAGTGCCTGGCGTGTTGTGGTCCATGAGGTCACGAAGAGTCGGACACGGCTTAACAACTAAATAACAACAAAACAAAATCATATCACCCCTTAACCTTCTCTTCTCCAGGCTAAATATACCCAGTTCCCTAAGCCGCTCCTCATAAGGTATTGTTTCCAGGCCTTTGACCATATTATTATTTATACCCCACCCATCTGCCTGGGTTTCCCCAGCCACTCTGGGCAGCTTCCAACCGAATATTAAAACAGTACAGCATTAAACATTAAAAACTTCCCTAAACAGGGCCGCCTTCAGTTGTCTTCTAAAAGTAAAATAGTTACTTATTGCCTTGACATCTGCTGGGAGGGCGTTCCACAGGACGGGTGCCACTACCGAGAAGGCCCTCTGTCTGGTTCCCTGTAACCTCACTTCTCGCAATGAGGGAACCGCCAGAAGGCTCTCGGTGCTGGATCTCAGTGTCTGGGTTGAATGGTGGGGGTGGAGACGCTCCTTCAGGTATACAGGACATGTTCCAGCTTGTCAGTATCCTTCTTGAACTGTGGTGCCCAGAACTGGACACAGTACTCCAGGTGAGGTCTGACCAGAGCAGAATACAGTGGTACTATTACTTCCCTAGATCTAGACGCTATACTCCTATTGATGCAGCCCAGAATTGCATTGGCTTTTTAAGCTGCTGCATCACACTGTTGACTCACGTCAAGTTTGTGGTCTCCTAGATCCAAGAATCCTAGGTCCTTTTCACATGTACTGCTCTCAAGCCAGGTGTCACAATGACTTTGATGATGGGCTTGAGGGCATCCTGGGCAAGCTTGCAGATGATACGAAATTAGGAGGTGTGGCTAATACCCCAGAGGACAGGATCACACATCAAAATGACATTAACAGATTAGACAACTGGGCCCAAAGCAAACAAGATGAATTTTAACAGGGAGAAATGTAAAGTACTACACTTGGGCTATACTGCCATCCTCTAAGAGAAGAATAGACAAATTCATGGAGGAGAGGATGGCAGTATGCCTCTGAATCCCAGTCGATGGGACTTTCAAGTTGGTGGCCTCCTGTTGGCATTGTTATACATCAAGAAGTACACAGGGTTCTCCCATGACACCCCCCTGCGGTACATCTTCCCTTCTCTTTGCTGTGCTGGGAGAGCCTTGACCTAGCACTGCACACCCCTCCCTTTGAGTTGGGATGCAGGGGAGCCCCTTTCTGGTTCTAAACTGTGATGCAGGAGCAGGTAGGAAGAGGAGTGTGGAGAGGGCCTCTTGGGGGCAACAGCTGTAGTAGAGTCTTGTGCTGTGACTACGTACACACAATGTAGATTTACAGTGCATTTAACAGGGCTGCCATAGGGGCTGCCTGGGGGCTTTGGGGGACTCCACCTGATGTAGATTTGTTGTTGTTGTTGTTTAGTCGTTTAGTCGTGTCCGACTCTTCGTGACCCCATGGACCATAGCACGCCAGGCACTCCTGTCTTCCACTGCCTCCCGCAGTTTGGTCAAACTCATGTTCGTAGCTTCGAGAACACTGTCCAACCATCTTGTCCTCTGACGTCCCCTTCTCCTAGTGCCCTCAATCTTTCCCAACATCAGGGTCTTTTCCAAGGATTCTTCTCTTCTCATGAGGTGGCCAAAGTATTGGAGCCTCAGCTTCACGATCTGTCCTTCCAGGGAGCACTCAGGGCTGATTTCCTTAAGAATGGATAGGTTTGATCTTCTTGCAGTCCATGGGACTCTCAAGAGTCTCCTCCAGCACCACAATTCAAAAGCATCGATTCTTCGGCGATCAGCCTTCTTTATGGTCCAGCTCTCACTTCCATACATCACTACTGGGAAAACCATAGCTTTAACTATACAGACAGTACATTTAATAGGGCTGCCATTTGTCTGCCAGACATTACCAGGTTTTCAAAGGAATTGACATCCAAGGGGAATTACTGAAAGGTGGTGCTTTGTCCAAGAAGAAGAAGAGTTTGTATTTGATATCCCGCTTTATCACTACCCGAAGGAGTCTCAAAGCAGCTAACATTCTCCTTTCCCTTCCTCCCCCACAACAAACACTCTGTGAGGTTAGTGGGCTGAGAGACTTCAGAGAAGTGTGACTAGCCCAAGGTCACCCAGCAGCTGCATGTGGAGGAGTGGGGAAGCGAACCCATTTCCCCAGATTACGAGTCTACCGCTCTTAACCACTGCACCACACTGGGGAGAAGAAAAAAGCTCAAATTTTTTGGGATCTTCCTAAAAGAAGTTCAATAATTTTGGGGTGTCCTGGTTTTTTACTTTTTGAAATATGGTAACCCTACATTTAAGCTGCATGACCTGCCCCCAGAGAATCCTGGGAACTAGATTGCTAAGGATGTGGAGAGGTAAACTCCAGTTCCCAGGATTCTTTGGGAGAGCAAAACCATGTGCTTTAAATGTATGGGGTATGAGGAGGTTTTTAGGGGCAGAGCAATGGCAGGTAGAAGGACTGCATAGAGTGGAGATCAACCAGGGGAAGACTTTGGTCTCTGAACCCAGCTGCCCCACCCTCCTGCCACTGCCCTCCCCTTCCCCAAACACTGCCAACCTGCAGTTTCTCCCCAATTCCTAACATTATTCTGCCTTCCTTGCAAGCAAAAGCCCCAGTCACTTGGCACTATCATCCACTCCTGCCTTTAAAATCCACCTTTCTGCTTCCATGGCATGTAACATGTTGTACCCAGAGCATTTCCTTGGAGAATGGCTCAAGCACCATAGAACTGTAGAGTTGAAAGGGCCCTCAAGGGTCATCTAGTCCAACCCCCTGCGGTGGAGGGATCTCAGCTATAGCACCCATGACAGATGGCCATCCAACCTCTGCTTAAAAACCCCCAAGAAAGGAGAAAGGAGAGTCCACAACCTCATCAGGAAGTACACTCCATGTCAAGCAGCAGCATGAGACACAATTGTATTCCCAGGCAAGAAGCACAGTAGGCGTGAGATTTCTGCTAGAGGCTCCCATGGGGGTTAGGAAGGGAGCAAGACAAGCCCAGCTTCTGTCTCAAAGTCCTGGAAGTGATTCATGAAGGGGGGGGGAAACCAACCCTGCCATTAGACAGAAAGCACTGGGCACCTCAAACAACTGGTTTTGAGTGTCATGAAAGGGCAATAAATAATAATAATAATATTTATACCCCATCCATCTGGCTGTTTGTTTATGTATGAGCCACTGTGGTGTAGTGGTTAGACTGTTGGACTAGGACCTGGTAGACCAGAGTTCACACCCCCACTTAGCCATGAAGCCCATTGGGTAACCTTGAGCAGTCACTGCCTCTCAGTGTAACAGGGTTGCCATGAAAATAAACTGGGGAGGAGAAGAACCGTGTATGATTGAACCTGGGACCTGATCCATGCAAAAAGAAAATGCTGTACTGCAGACCTTTCCTAAATGTTCAAGTGTACAGGTGTAACAAATCCATATTTTGTGACTGTTAATCCTAGTCTGCCCCTCCCTAATATCAAAGTTGGTGATCTTAGGTTCACTGGTAGGGCAGAGAAGGTGGGGTCACCTACAAACAAAGAAGAGGAGGATGGACAGCCCCCATCTGGTCATCCATGCTGTGCAGATATGTGATAGTTCAAATATATTCATTAATAAATATCTACGGATTCTCTAAAAAGGTGTTTATTTCGTGAGTTTTGTCAAGTGTCGGGCTATGGGACGCAGTGGGGATTTCTCACAAACATGTTTTTCCTCAAGTTCTCCACCTGTTCCTTGATCAATCCAGGAGGTTGCAGGAGGTGATGTTTAATTATGTGCCTAATTGTGTAATTATAGTCTTCTCGCCAAATCTCCAGGGATTTCTCCATAAAGATTGCCTTTGCAACAGGTAACGTAAAGTCAGAACCAAGGCCCAAACAAAAAAAGGTATCTTTTCAAGAACTCACCAGATGTGCTCTGCTTCAAGGCCAAAGGCCAATAGGGTCCAGCATTTCTGTGCACTCTGGCCCTTGTCGTGGTGTCCTGTTGCATCAGAAGCGGTTTAGTCATGCTGGCCACATGACCCAGAAAACTGTCTGTGAATAAACGCTGGCTCGGCTCCCTCAGTCTGAAAGCCGACATGAGCAACACACCCCAGGTCAAATTTGACTGGACTTAACCTGCAGTTTCCATCCTCAAAGGCACCCCAATATTTAACTCATTGCAGTAGTCCAACCAAGAGGAGAAGTTGAGCTTTTGCAGTTGTGGTTTGGGGTCCTGCAAGGTTCTGCATCATTTGGTTGGAGGAGTTATTTGTTCTTGCACGAGGTTGTGTCTCCTTTTTGGTCTTGTTTTTTATTTTGTTGTACTTATTTTGCCTTTGTGGGCGAACATTGCCAGTTTTTCCTCCATGAAATAGCTATTTTGTGGTGCCCACAACAGTGTCTTCCTTTTCCACATGTGCACCCAACCAAGCCCAAAAATGGTGGGGGACCCCAAGTGCCAGGAAAGACTACTTGTTTTCTCTCCACTTTGCTATGAAACATTCACACCCCACTTCTCTCTCAGTGGAAAACTGTTTTTTTTAATAAAAAACAACAACTTCAAGGCTAGCTAGAAAAATCTTGATTTTTGACTCACATGAAGGTATAGCAGAGCTCAGGTTGAGAACTCTAGAAAGGGTGGGAAATGACTGAGGCTCGCCAGTCACAAAATGGCACTGTAGGGGTGAAGCCAGTGACAAAAAAAAAAAATCCTAAAATGCTCAACCAACAGTGGTACCTCGGGTTAAGAACTTAATTCGTTCTGGAGGTCCGTTCTTAACCTGAAACTGTTCTTAACCTGAGACACCACTTTAGCTAGTGCGGCCTCCCGCTGCTGGAGCATGATTTCTGTTCTCATCGTGAAGCGAAGTTCTTAACCTGAGGTACTATTTCTGGGTTAGCAGAGTCTATAACCTGAAGCGTCTGTAACCTGAAGCATCTGTATCCCGAGGTACCACTGTAATAATAATAAGAAATCCTACCCAATCCCACTAAAAGATCAGGCCAGCTTAACCACCAAAGGCATTTATAGATGGAAGTGTCTTAGCCGGCCACCTAAAATGAAGAATGATGGCACCAAGCACATTTGGGGGGTGTGTGTTGGGGGAGCATTCCACAGTTTAGCTCCAGAAACAGTCATCCTTCCTAACTTCCATGTAGGTGCCAAATCACAGGGCTGGAACTTAATGAGGCCCACCAGTCACAAAATGGCAGTCTACAGGAGGAGCCAGGGAGAAAACTGTGGCAGATGAAGGCAGAGTTTGGCATAATTTCATATCACCCGGCATCCCTCACATTTAACCTGTCTACTCTTGTTTCGTCTTCCTTCTTCTTGTCACAGCTTGTATCATATTCCTCCAAAAACTGTCATCTTTCTTCCCTGCTCATTTTATATACACTTTTTCTTCCTTTCCCCACTCTCTTATTCTTTTACTCTCTTTCCCCAAGTTGTTGCAATTTTAGATATTAACCCTTTATCACTCATCCTAATCTCCCACAACACATCCTCTTGCCCTTTCCCCTCAGAGCAGAGAGATCTCCCTTCCTTCTTTAAACCCTTGCCCTCCTTAAGCCTCTCTGTCTCCTGGACACCTTTATGTCCCTGGTCCATGGCCCAGTCTTTCAGAAGTGCTAGGGAAGGTCATGCCAACCTCCTGTGCCCCTCTCTGACCCATGTCACAATGTAGAACCACAATGCAGTAGCAAGTTCTTCAGATATCTAAAGGGCTGTCACATAGAATATGAAGCAAGCTTGTTTTCTTCTGCTCTGGAGGGTAGGACCTGAAACAATGGATTCAAGTTACAAGAAAAGAGATTCAGACTAAACTTTAGGAAGAACTTTCTGACAGCTGTTCGACAATGTAAATGACTCTCAGGGGGTGGTGGGTGGACTTTACTTCTGCGACGATAGGCCTCTGCCTTTCACCTTTACTTCTTCAAACCTCTCAAATTAAAAGAAGTACTAACAGGGGTTTATGAGGTAAAATAAAAACCTCCCACGCTTCCCTTTAGCCTTACAAAACACCCCTATAACTCTTGGGGTTTTAGAATAATTTGAGAGTAGTATTTCCAGCACGTACGTGGCCAGGTACCTTAATGAACCCAGGGCTATAAGTGAGAGAGTTCCTTGTGTACACAGATAAGGAGTTCACTCCACTAGAAACTCCCCTACTGAAAAGCTTTCCTCCTCCCTGAGGTAACTTTGTCACATCCCAGAACCTGTCTCCTTCCTGTCCCCTCCTCCTGGTGCACTCTCAGACACAAACTAACCCTTCTAAGTCCTGAAGGCTGTTTTGTCTTTTAATAAGAGTATTCCCACCAAATGAGTATCAGGATACCTTTGCTGGAAAAAAAATCACAGACGATGGTTTGTATAACACTTCAACTATGCACATTTATTGTATTATTTCTTGATGGTTGCTTTCGGGTTTTATTAGTACAAACTTAGTTTCATTGATATTGTTCCTAATAAGCACATATCAGATAACCTAACAAATACCACACCTACTCTGATCTAACCTCCCAACTCCCACACCAAATCCCTCTCCAACTGACATAACTGTTGCCCTTTCTATTTAAACCCCAGGCAGACCACGCCTCCCATGGAATGTTGCTGTCAGTTAACCAGGAGTCTGGGTTAACCCTTTGATAGGTCAGTTGTGAAAGAAAAATACTGTATAACAGAACAGTCTCCAATTTGTCACACCACCAGCTTAACCACCAAAGGCATGTATAGATGGAAGTGTCTTAGCTGGCCACCTAAAATGAAGAATGATGGCACCAAGCACATTTCCGGGGGTGGGTGGGTGGGGGACATTCCACAGTTTAGCTCCAGAAACAGTCATCCTTCCTGACTTTCATGTAGGGGCCAAATCACAGGGCTGGAACTTAATGAGGCCCACCAGTCACAAAATGGCAGTCCACAGGAGGAGCCAGGGAGAAAACTGTGGCAGATGAAGGCTGATTTTGGCATAATCAAGCAGCAATTAATGACTCTGGGACTAGTATTTTGATTCAGCTTCCCCCTGATAAGCAGAATCTCTGCATTCCAAAGCACTAAGTGGAAAAAGGCTTTTTATTTCATATCACCTGGCATGCCTCACATTTAACTTGTCTACTCTTGTTTCGTCTTCCTTCTTCTTGTCACGGCTTGTATCATATTCCTCCAAAAACTCATCTTTCTTTCCTGCTCATTTTATATTCACTTTTTTCTTCCTTTCCCCCTCTCTTATTCCTTTACTCTCTTTCCCTGAGTTGTTGTAATTTTAGGTATTAACCCTTTATCACTCATCCTACTTTCCCACAACACATCCTTTCCCCCTTTTCCCTCAGAGCAGAGAGATCTCCGTTCCTTCTTTAAGCCCCTGCCCTCCTTCAGCCTGTTTATCTCCTGGACACTTTTATGTCCACTGAGAGCCAGTGTGGTGTAGTGGTTAAGAGCGGTAGACTCGTAATCTGGGGGACCGGGTTCGCACCTCCGCTCCTCCACATGCAGCTGCTGGGTGACCTTGGGCTAGTCACACTTCTCTGAAGTCTCTCAGCCCCACCCACCTCACAGGGTGTCTGTTGTGGGGGAGGAGGGGAAAGGAGATTGTTAGCCGCTTTGAGACTCCTTCGGGTAGTGATAAAGTGGGATATCAAATCCGAACTCTTCTTCTTCTTCTTATGTTGCTGTTAACTGTCAGTAATGCCTTTGGTCCAACCAAAGAGCTATGTGTGGTCCAGGGGCAGGACGGGTGAATTAGGAGGCACTGGATGGGCTGTGGCACTGAGGCCCACTGCTGGACCATGGCCCAGTCTTTCAGAAGTGCTAGGGAAGGTCATGCCAACTTCCTGTGCCCCTCTCTGACCCATGTCACAATGCAGTAACAAGTTCTTCAGATATCTTAAGAGCTGTCTCAAAAAATATGAAGCAAGCTTGTTTTCTTCGGCTCTGGGGAGTAGGACCTGAAACAATGGATTGAAGTTACAAGAAAAGAGATTCAGACTAAACTTTAGGAAGAACTTTCTGACAGCTGTTCAACAATGTAAATTACTCCCTCAGCAGGTGGTGGACTCTACTTCCTTTTAAGTGGAGGTTTGGTGGCCACCTGTCGTGGATGCTTTCGCTGTGATTCCTGCAGGGTCCCACAGGGTTCCTTCCAACTCTGTGATTCAATGGTTCTATGGTTCTATGAAACATGTATTTCTTCAGCTCTGCACCTGGTGTCATAAAGGGAATTCAACATGGTGCAAAGGCAAATGCAATTATTAAAAATAATGGTGGTTTCTTTGTCATCGTCTTCCCAAGGCTCAAGAGGAATGAAATCATAGTTGCATTCAACATTGAACAACAGCATGATGTAACTTCATCAAACTCAGCCAGAAGAGACTGGTACATAAATACTTCTCCACTGTGCCACTGAGGGTGGGGTGGGGTTATGCTGCCCATGTGGGGCTGAATTTAATCCTCTTTGGCTCTCAGGCCATGTACGCCAGGCATGTTCTCTGTGATAAAGTCACCGCAGCCTGGGTCTTCCAAGCAGATTTTAGCTGCTGGTGATTTGCTAGCTCTGTTGCTGATAGGACTCAAGAAGGACGTTGGAGTAAAAGGCAGGCACCTAATAAGTCACCTTATGCTGTTGCTTTTGCTACAACCTGAAGCAACACCAGAGATGCTGAACCCCAAATGCCCACTGACTTTGATAAGGGATCCCAATGCACCCTTGAATTGGTACAGGCCAGGAGACTACCACATTAGTGGGGTCATATCCGCAGCACCTGTTGTGTTCAAACCAAACGTCTTCAATGAGCCTCCCTTTACCAGAGTTTATGGGTAAGTCCTTATGTGCATACTGTTGAAAAAGCTTTATGCAAAGTGAATCTGACCTCATGGAGACCAAATGTTTTTGTCTGCCGGGCACGTCTCCTAATTTCTGATACTTTTGCTTGGTAAATCATGTCTTCTATTTTCCTCCCTTTGGAGGGAAATGGGTCAGGTTCATTCTGAATGTCAGGAAGTCATCTTGTTGTTGTCGTTTAGTCGTTTAGTTGTGTCCGACTCTTCATGACCCCATGGACCAGAGCACGCCAGGCACTCCTGTCTTCCACTGCCTCCCACAGTTTGGTCAGACTCATGTTGGTCCAACCATCTTGTCCTCTGTCGTCCCCTTCTCCTCAGCAAGGGCTGAGGTGCTAAGGAAAGCTTGATCATGTATAATGAGATAAGAAACCTATGTCTTTGTTCATTCCAGGTGGCTCCATGGTTTTAAGCTTGCTAATGAGTTGCAATTCAGCAACTTCTCTTTCCAGTCTGTTTCTGAATTTTTTCTGTAATAAAACAGCTGCTTTGAGATTTTGTATAGAATGTCCTGGGAGATTGAAGTGTTCTCCTACTGGTTTCTCTGTCTTGTGGTTCCTGATGTCAGATTTATGTCCATTTATCCTTTGGCGTAGGGGTGAGCTTTTTCTAAGCTTGGCTTTTAAGTCTTGGAAACACCCTAGTACATGATGTTTTTGCATATTGATGTTAAATAAAGGGGGAAGACATGCTCCATTCAGTTACACATTTGTAAGCTTATTGGCATTAGGGCATCGGGCTCCATGCAAAATTTGAGTTTTGTTTGATTAGTTTGAAGGTAGTAAAATTGAACATCAGTGTCTTTTCCAGGGAGTCTTCTCTTCTCATGAGGTGGCCAAAGTATTGGAGCCTCAGCTTCAGGATCTGTCCTTCCAGTGAGCACTCAGGGCTGATTTCCTTCAGAATGGATAGGTTTGATCTTCTTGCAGTCCATGGGAAAGTCATCTATTGTACTGCAAATTGTGTGTTTTCACCCACACTAGTGAGACATTTGCATTAGAATAGCCCATTCTCCTAAGATTTTGAGAGGAAGGAGTTGATGGATCTCAGGTGTACAGATGCTGCAGACCTATTTCATGATTTTTGCTCCCCATCACACGTAATAATGACACAATCTGGTCTCTGTGTGTAAAGAATGTCAAGGTGACACACACTTTTTTCCAGGATAGGAGACCTGGTCTACTGGCATACCATTTCCTTCTTGTTTGCTGTTCGTGAAGTCAATCAGAACCACAGGCTTTCCCCCAACCTCACCCTGGGCTATGACATCTATGACAACTTTTACGACCCCAGAAAGACTTATGGTGCCATGGTGGACCTGCTCTGCCCTGGGCAGGCAAACATCCCCAACTATTCCTGTGGACCATGGAATAAAGTATTGGCTGTTATTGAAGGGGCTGACTCTGAGAAATCCAAAGATATTTCCACCATGTCAAGCATCTACAAAACCCCACAGGTATGAATGTCAGGAGGGAAGGAAAAATCCCAGAATGTTATTGCAATTTCTTTGGAGAGATGTGAAAATGTAATTCCTGCTTCTAAGGCAGAAGGAGAGATTGCCCTCAAACCCCCTCTTAACGAAGATGACTAAGGAGATTCTCGGTTTGTCCACACTTTCTCCCATCCCATGGCTAGAAAGCCTGGGTCTGAGTGGCTTTCCATTTGCCCTCTGCTTTGAAGGCATGGGTCCAAGCCATTTCTCCCTCACCCTACTCCTTTCCCACAGAAAACCCACTCTGAATTGGAAAAGCAACAAGATAAGGGATATGTCAATAAGCCCTTAGCTACCAGTAAATCTGCAAGATCGCACAGGTGTAAATGGTTTGTTTTATGGATATTTGAGGAAATTCTCAAAGTTAAGGCAGAAGAATGGAATAGGTAATGAAAGCTAGTGCCATGTGAGATGCAAATGAACAAATATACAAAAGGAAACATTAAAGAAACAAGAGGCAGAAAACAAAAAAAATGCATGACAAGGCAATGGAATGTCATCCACTGAAACAAACTCTATGAGCTCAGGCTAAGCAAACCTTAGATAAAACTAGTTACAGGTAGGTAGCTGTGTTGGTCTGACATAGTCGAAACAAAATAAAAAAATCCTTCCAACAGCATCTTAGAGACCAACTAAGTTGTCATTGGTATGAGCTTTTGTGTGCATGCATACTTCTTCACACAGTGTATCTGAAGAAGTGTGCATGCACACGAAAGCTCATACCAATGACAACTTAGTTGGTCTCTAAGGTGCTGCTGGAAGATTTTTTTTATACGGTATTTTGCTTAGATAAAACTGTAATAAAACTGCTGCAAAAAAGCAGTAACAAAATGCAATCAGGGCATAACATAAAGCAAACACCACACATTCCAAAGACTCTGTCACCGTTTTTTGAAAGCAAACACCTAAATATGTTGTTAAGTTCCCTGGAGTAAAGCTCCTTAGCCCCCATGAAACTTTGTTTTTTCTCTGTTTCCCAGGTCAGAGAAGAGTTGTCATTCAGGCAAGTGCAAAGTTCTAGATTTGGGATTTTGTTGAAGGTGACAACACTAATCTCTTCTGTTCTTTACTAGGTCAGCTATGGTTTTGTTTCTGATGCTCTTATGGACAAAACTCAGTTCCCGTTTGTCTACCGAATGGTCCCGAAAGAAGAGCATCAGTATCTGGGAATAGTCCAACTCCTCCTGCACTTCAACTGGACTTGGATTGGTCTCGTTGCTCCAGACACCGAGAACGGGGATAGATTCATGAGGACCTTGATGCCTCTGCTAACCAGGAACACAATTTGTGCTGCCTTCTCACATAGCATCCCAATACAGCATACGGAATATCCTTCCATTTCTAAAATATCTTTCACATGGAACAAAGTCAATGTATTAGTCTACTATGGAGAGATGCGCTTCTTCTATAGTTCAATAGGTCTTTTACAAATTTTTGTTGAAAGGCATCTAAGACCCATTGTGGGGAAAGTCTGGATCACAACAACTTTGTGGGACCTCACCTTGAATTTGTCTTTTGATATTCTTTCTTCCTTGAATATTCATGGGTTTTTTTCTTTCTTAACTCGTATTAAAAGAAGGCCAAACTATGACGACTATCAAACATTTCTCTATTCTATGTTTCGGTTTGCAGAGAAATCATATAATTGTTCATATTCAAAGCACGTGTTATCTGTGAAAGGAAGGGAAAGGTGTAGGGAAGATAACTCTCTGGAGTCCCTGCCTGACAAAGTGATTGAGAAAACCCTGTCTCTGGATAACTACAGTATTTACAACCTTGTCCTTGCTCTGGCCCGGGCCTTAAGGGCTGCGCTTTCCTCCAAATCCAATCAGATGGTGGCGAAGGGTAAAAAGAGGCTGAAATATCAAAGGATACAGTCCTGGCAGGTATTCCCTCACAGGCAGAACAGGCATATGCCTCCACTTTACCACCCGATGCCTCAGCAAGGCTTCCTGCTATTGTTAGCCAAGGAAGCTTATGCTTGCAGAATTTTTACATGGGTGCGGAATAAAGCTTATGGATAACATGGTTTTAGTCTGTCCCAAAAGGCGGATGCAGAAACAATGGGCTAAAGTTCCATTGCCCAAACACACATACAGTGCCAGTCTGTACAAAGATCTTCAGCAATTAGGCTATGTTATCTAGATAATTTTCTTCTTTTCTAAATGTCCATGCTTTCTTTCCTGTTCTAGTTTCACCCTTTCCTGGGAAGCTCCCAATTTTACAATACTTCCATGGAAGGAGTTTATTTGGATGAGAATGGGCAGTTGACAGTCGAATCTGATGTTGTGAACTGGGTGCCATTTCCCAACGAATCCTTTCGTGCCGTGAAATTTGGGAGCATAAGCAGGCAGGGATCCTCAGGCACAAAATTCACCATTGAACAAGAGGCTCTTGTGTGGTCCAAGCTGTTCAACCAGGTTTGGAAAACCTATTCATTGTATTGTATTCCCTTTTACGTGGGGCTACCTTTGAAGGTGACCCGGAAACTACAACTAATACAAAATGCGGCAGCTAGACTGGTGACTGGGGGTGGCCGCCGAGACCATATAACACCGTCTTGAAAGAACTACATTGGCTCCCAGTACGTTTCTGAGCACAATTCAAAGTGTTGGTGCTGACCTTTAAAGCCCTAAATGGCCTCGGTCCAGTATACCTGAAGGAGCGTCTCCACCCCCATCGTTCTGCCCGAACACTGAGGTCCAGCTCCGAGGGCCTTCTGGCGGTTCCCTCGTTGCGAGAAGCCAAGTTGCAGGGAAACAGGCAGAGGGCCTTCTCGCTAGTGACACCCGCCCTGTGGAACGCCCTCCCATCAGATGTCAAAGAGAAAAACAGCTACCTGATTTTTAGAAGACATCTGAAGGCAGCCCTGTTTAGGGAGGCTTTTAATGTTAAAAGATTATTGCATTTTATTTTTCTGTTGGAAGCCACCCAGAGTGGCGGGGAAAACTCAGCCAGATGGGCGGGGTATAAATATTATTCTTATTCTTATTCTTATTCTTATTCTTCTTATTCTTCTTATTATTATTATTTTAGAGATATGTTAACCTCTGAAATTCTGTTGGGGAACACAACAACATAACTTATGCCTATCCAAGTATATGGGGGAGGCGATGAAGGGAGGAAAGTCAAAATAATTAACATGAAAATGGAGGAGCAGGTTGGCTTATGGCTGAGGCATGGCATTTGCAGTGGTCACAAAGCATGCCAGACTTCAGAATTGAGCACAACACAGCTGCTCCAAATACCTTTCTGTTTCAGCTTGTTTGTTTCTCTGAATTTTGATATTTGTAAATGGTTTCCATTATTGCAGATTTGTACTGTGTTTACTAGACCTTTGTAATAATGACAGACAGCTGATTCCTAAATCCAAGGGCAATGCAGTCTCCACGTAATTCTTTCTTATTGATTATCTCTTTCTGCGCCAACTGTGTTCCAATGACTATGACCCTCTGTTTTGCCCAATGGATTAAAAAAAAAAAGCACCCACAACAAAGCCTTGTCTATTCCACATAGACCGAGACTGTACACTGGCCCAGAAGTTACTTGCTAACAGTCCTTCATTGATCCTTTTCTGTCTTTCTGGCCAGACCCATCCTCATGGCAGGTGTACCAAAAGCTGTCGCCCTGGATATGCCAAGAAGGTTCAGGAAGGGAAACCCATTTGCTGCCATGCATGTGCTCCATGTGCGGAAGGGATGATCTCCACTCAGGAAGGTAGGAGACTTCAGAGGAATGTGCAGCAAAAAGTGCAATAATATATGTCCTTGGTTGAGGAATATTCAAGCATAATCTTAATAAAGTTTCAACAGTGATTTACATAGTCTTAATAAAGCTTTCCAGGTACCAACGAGACAGGCTTGAGTTTGTAAGAATTAGGCAGGGTTGCTGCATCTGGTAGGCTCCCTTGAACCAGTCATTGTGGCAAAGTAGCTAGGATGTTTGGTTTGTACTGGGAAGACCAGAGTTCCAGTCCATGTTCCTCCAAGGAACCTTTTTCTGTAAATTACACCCATCTGAGAACACCTGGTTTTGGGTTGAGATCAGATGTAGCTGCAATTAACAACTTGGAGCTTCTAGATCACTCCAAGCTCTTCCTTGGGAGGGGAATAAGGGGGTATCTACAATAGGGAACTGCATGGAAAGGACCAACTCTGTGTTGATTAGCAGAAACAGCAAGTCCCATCACTGTTTCCATTTGTAGGGGATGGCTGGATCCAAAATTGACCTGCTCCCCCCCCCTAGTGTACATGAATATGTTCATGCAGATGCTCTTCTTTTTCCAGATGCAGACCACTGCACCAAATGTCCAGAAGATCAACACCCTAACAAGGACAGAGATCAATGCATCCCCAAAATTATCACCTTCCTGTCCTATGATGAATATCTGGGGACCCTCTTGGCTTCCACTGTCCTGTTTTTGTCCTTAATCACAGGCCTTGTTTTAGGAATATTCATTAAATATCTTGACACTCCCATAGTCAAAGCCAACAACAGGGACCTTTCCTACATCCTCCTTGTCTCCCTCCTCCTTTCCTTTTTGTCCTCCTTTCTGTTTATAGGCCGGCCAAGGAAAGTGACCTGCCTTCTCAGGCAGACCGCCTTTGGCATCATCTTCTCAGTTGCTGTCTCTTCTTTGTTGGCCAAAACTATTACCGTTGTGATGGCCTTCCTGGCCACTAAGCCAGGAAACCGGGTGAGGAGATGGCTGGGAAAGAGTCTGGCTAATTCCATTGTCATTTCCTGTTCCGGTATCCAAATTCTCATCTGTGTCATCTGGCTGGGTACCTCTCCTCCATTCTCAGACTCTGACATGCACTCCCAGGCTGGAGAGATCATCCTGCAGTGCAATGAAGGATCTGTTGCCATGTTCTACACTGTCCTTGGCTACATGGGCTTCCTGTCTGTCATCTGCTTCATGGTGGCTTTCCTAGCAAGGAATCTGCCTGCAGCCTTCAATGAAGCCAAGCTGATCACCTTCAGCATGCTGGTCTTCTGCAGTGTTTGGGTGTCCTTTGTGCCCACCTATCTGAGCACCAAGGGGAAGTACATGGTGGCTGTGCAGATCTTCTCTATGTTGGCCTCCAGTGCTGGGCTTCTGGGCTGCATCTTCCTTCCCAAGTGCTACATTATTGTACTCAGGCCAAGTCTGAATACAAAGGAGCACCTGACTACAAAGACTTAATATAGCACCTGATTCCTAGAATATGTTTTTGGTTTTTTGCAATTGATAGCCAGCAAGGTAGCAATAAAGCCAGGACACATGAGTTGGGAATGTATCTCCTTAGAAGCTATTGTTTCGGAAATCAGAACACAAAATAAACATTTGAATCATATTCCAGCCTTACTACTGTTCGTTTATTTACCTTTTCTGAATACTGTTTATATATACCAGGGGTCAGCAAACTTTTTCAGCAGGGGGTCGGTCCACTGTCCCTCAGACCTTGTGGGGGGCCGGACTATATTTTGAAATAAAATATGAACGAATTCCTATGCCCCACAAATAACCCAGAGATGCATTTTAAATAAAAGGACACATTCTACTCATGTAAAAACATGCTGATTCCCGGATCGTCCGGGGGCCGCATTGAGAAGGCGATTGGGCCACATCCGGCCCCCGGGCCTTAGTTTGGGGACCCCTGATATATACTGTTTATATGTTTTGCCTGATAAGAAATCGTTATCAAAATCCAATAATAATGAATGCTGCTCATTAAGAGAAAAAAAGATCGGTGGTTGCAAGAATCAATGATCCCAACTCTGAACAAAATGCTTCTGAAACCTGAAAGCAGGATGTCCTTATTGGGTATCGCTTTGAAATGAATTGATGGGTACATGGACCGTAATAAAGATTGTTGTTGTTGGAAAAAAAGTTTTTTAGATAGTATTACAAATAAATTACTTATGCATTGTTTTTTCAAAATGAAAAGAAACATATTCCATTGGTACCTCTTTATTTTCTGCTGTGCGTATCAAGAGGGTCAGCTTGAATATTGCTGCCCTGGGTGTTCCGATGCCACCTGGAGGCAGCCCACAGAAGTCCTGGTGTGCTGAAGGTGGCAGGCGAGAAAAAAGGAGACTGGAAATGAGCAGGTCGCAAAGTGAGGGATGCGATGAGAGCTGCAGGGGACATGGCAGCTCAGGAATCATAGAATCATAGAGTTGGAAGAGACCACAAGGGCCATCCAGTCCAACCCCCTGCCAAGCAGGAAACACCATCAAAGCATTCCTGACAGATGGCTGTCAAGCCTCTGCTTAAAGACCTCCAAAGAAGGAGACTCCACCACACTTCTTGGCAGCAAATTCCACTGTCGAACAGCTCTTACTGTCAGGAAGTTCTTCCTAATGTTTAGGTGGAATCTTCTTTCTTGTAGCTTGAATCCATTGCTCCGTGTCTGCTTCTCTGGAGCAGCAGAAAACAACCTTTCACCCTCCTCTATATGACATCCTTTTATATATTTGAACATGGCTATCATATCACCCCTTAATCTTCTCTTCTCCAGGCTAAACATACCCAGCTCCCTAAGCCGTTCCTCATAAGGCATTCTTTCCAGGCCTTTGACCATTTTGGTTGCCCTCCTCTGGACACGTTCCAGCTTGTCAGTATCCTTCTTGAACTGTGGTGCCCAGAACTGGACACAGTACTCCAGGTGAGGTCTGACCAGAGCAGAATACAGTGGTACTATTACTTCCCTTGATCTAGACGCTATACTCCTATTGATGCACCCCGGAATTGCATTGGCTTTTTTAGCTGCTGCATCAAAAGGAGTGTTGCAGATATTAATATTGCACAGTTTGAAGCGACTGGAAGCACAAGAACTGACCCCTTCTGGAAGAAATCATTGTGCAGGCCCATAAAAAATATTATTAAAAGTTTTAGTGGTAGAACTCTTCAAAAACAGAGCAAAATAATCAAAGATACAACCCAAATATCCATACAATAATAATAATAATAATAAAAATTATTTATACCCTGCCCTCCCCAGCCTAGGCCGGGCTCAGGGCGGCTAACCCTAGATATAAACAACTGATTAAAATACAACTTAAGAACAAAATTAAATACATTATAATTAAGATGAAATTAAAATTAAAACGCAGCCTCATACGGACGGAAAACGAAAGGGAAAGATAGGGGAGGGGATCAGGTTGGCTCCAGGCCAAAAGCCAGGTGGAACAGATCTGTCTTACAGGCCCTGCGGAATGATATCAGGTTCTGCAGGGCCCTGGTCTCAGATGACAGAGCATTCCACCAGGTCGGAGCCAATACTGAGAAGGCCCTGGTTCTAGTTGAGGCTAATCTGATTTCCTTCGGGCCCAGGACGTCTAAGGTGTCACTGTTTATGGACCTTAAGGTCCTCTGCGGGGCATACTGGGAGAGATGGTCCCGAAAGTATGAGGGTCCTAGCTTGTGCGGTCCAGCACAGGATCAGCATCTTAGGAAAATATGGGATAATCCATGCAGACCTAGAAGCAGAGTCTGTCTCTCCCCCCACAGCCTGCTTTCCAGCTGCCGTTGGCCTTAGCCTGTTTACTCTCCCTTCATTTGCATCCTCACTCCATGGAGCTTGGGAGAGAATGACTAAAGGCAACTCCCTTTGGAAATGGAGGTTTGCAACTGAATTCCTTCATCACATGATCAAAGGTTGACTCCCAGGACAGAGCAGAAAAAAACCAACAGTGATTCGTTAACAAATTAAGGAGCTCAGAGTGCTTTAGAAAATAGCTTTGGAAAAGCCCCAACATTAGCAACGCTTTATTAATACACATTCAGCCATTTCCCATTTTAAAGCTACATTTTCATTTCAGTGTGAATTAAATCAATTATACTTAGCAAGGAGGAGGAGGGTGGCAAGAACACGAGGCAGGGAGCACCATGATCCTTGGACCCAGATCTTCTGCCCCTCCCAGATGTCCCCACCCAAGGCAAATGTCTCACTGTTTCTCATGGGGGGCTCCTCTGCACCCAGCGCCATCTTAAGCGCCCCTGTCGCCATGGTGCGGCGGATCTCTCTGGCGCCCATGTCGCCATGGCGCGCCGGATCTCTCCGGCGCCCTTCCGCCCCGTTTCCCAGCGCGGTGGGCGGGTGGGCGCAGCGCTGCTGCGTGGCGGGCGGGCGGGCAGACACAGCGCGATCTCTACGGCGCCCTCCCGCCTTGTTTCCCAGCGCGGTGGGCAGGTGGGCGCCGCGCGCAGCTGCGCAGCGGACTGGCGGGCCAGTGGGTGGGCGCCGCGAGCTGCGCCCTCCTGGCAGGCCGGCGCCATGGTGCCCTGCGCCACCGGGGGTCTATGATGAGCCGGCCCTGTCTGCTCCCACAGGAACCTCAGGAAAGAGCAGAGCTCACAGCAGGAAGAGAACTCAGATGAATTTTATGTTCCCTTTCTAAATATTAGAATGTATAAGTGTTAACATTGCATTGTCCCTTCCTAATCACAAGATAAAAATTGCTTGAAAATAACACCCATCTCCCTCACTGTCAATGAAAACTAGTAAATAAATAGAAAAAAAATCTACCCATGTGATGCTGAAACAAAACCTCACACATACACTATGTAGAAAAATGAAGGTTTACTCTCCCCTTCTCTCCTTCCTTCCTTCTTTCTCTCTCTTTCTTTCTCCCCCTACCTCTCTTCTCCCCCAACCTTATACAATATACAACATTAAAACCTTACATCAAATATAAGCGATCTATAGAAAGGACTTTATGATGATATGAAAATAAAGACAATGTATGGTCTTTTGTAACCCAAGAAAATCTTTAATAAAAACAATACATTATTGTGGTTTCCCCAGCCACTCTGGGCGGCTTCCAAAAGAAATATTAAAATACACTAATTTCTTAAAGATTAAAAGCTTCCCTAAACAGGGCTGCCTTCAGAAGTTCTCTAACAAAAATACAGGCATGGGCAGACATTCAGTTGTTTTTTGTATTTAATAAAAACCAACATTAATTGACAAGTAAGTTAGTAGTTAAGGGACCCAGGTGGCGCTGTGGGATAAACCACAGAGTCTAGGGCTTGCTGATCAGAAGGTCGGCGGTTCGAATCCCTGCAACGGGGTGAGCTCCCGTTGCTCAGTCCCAGCTCCTGCCCACCTAGCAGTTCGAAAGCACATCAAAGTGCAAGTAGATAAATAGGGACCGCTCCGGCAGGAAGGTAAACGGCGTTTCCGTGCGCTGCTCTGGTTTGCCAGAAGCAGCTTTGTCATGCTGGCCACATGACCCGGAAGCTTTCTGCGGACAAACGCCGGCTCCCTCGACCTATAGAGCGAGATGAGCGCCACAACCCCAGAGTCAGACACGACTGGACCTGATGGTCAGGGGCCCCTTTACCTTTACCTTTAAGTTAGTAGTTACTTTTTGTAATTAAACTATTCAAAGCAGGCTTGTGAAATTAGAAATAAAACAGGAATTGCGTGGTGCAACAGTCTAGCTCATTTTTGCGCCATCCTAGAAATCAAGTCTTCACAGATTTTTGTGAGTTCATTGTTTTATATATATATATATATATATATATATATATATATATATATATATATATATATAAAAATAAAGTATACCATATTCCGTGGGGGAGGGAAAATAATAATACAATGAATGTATCTAGTAGTATCACTGCCACAATGAACACAGTATAAAAGAAAAACAAAAACAAAATTTGCCATCAATAAATAGCACTAAAAACAACAACAACCGACGACAAACAAGTTGCTGCGGCCAAACATTTTTTTAATTTATATATTTATTTATACACTACTTGATTTAAAAAACAAACAAACAAACTTTGATGTGGTTGCAACATGATGCAACAACGACAGTAACAAAACTGATCCCCACCCAATCGGTTCAGGGGCTATCAGGTGGGCAAAGGGAAATGTTGGCATGATGGGATGCAGGTAAATGGTGAAGCATTATGGTGGTAGGAAAGTCGGAAGCTTCCTTACGCCGAGCCAGATTCTTGGTTCACCTACTTCATCCAGCTTCTCACTGACATGCAATGGCTCTTCCAGATACCATACTGGGTTCCCCTCCCAGACCTGAAGCGAAGCACCACAAGCATAGTGAAAGAAGCTGCCCCGCCACAGAAAAAAATAAGCGGACCTTCCCCGCTCCCCACACTCACACAGTTGCTAGGAAGGAGAGCAATGGACAGAGCAGTAGAATCATAGAATCATAGAGTTGGAAGAGACCACAAGGGCCATCCCAGTCCAACCCCCTGCCAAGCAGGAAACACCATCAAAGCATTCCTGACAGATGGCTGTCAAGCCTCTGCTTAAAGACCTCCAAAGAAGGACACTCCGTCACACTCCTTGGCAGCAAATTCCACTGTCGAACAGCTCTTACTGTCAGTTGATGTCTCCTGGGCAACATATAAAATGTGAAAGTCAGTCTCAAAATGTTCAGCTAACAAAGTGGGGGGGGGGAAGCAACTGAGAAACTGTAAATGCAGAAAATCTTGGACTTTTAACATATAGCTGTGGAGTTAGTGGCTACATAAAAACTAGTATTTGCATTTTTTTAATAGTCAAATGATATTTAAAGAAAGCACCCCTAAACTACAATTCAACCAATGAAATAACTGGATTCTGTATTACCAAAAATACAAGCAAGTTTGAGGTGCTTAAGGAAATGCCAAATTGTAGTTTTTGTTAGAAGCAAACAACATATGTGAGTTGCACCGGAAGCCAAATACAAATAGTTCCATGCTTGCTCTGTACTGGATTCATAGCTGTGACCAGTACAATTTTTCTAGAAAAAGAAGTGACAGAGAGCTCACCATGAACACTTATCTTGTTGTCTTATAATGGCAATGACACCCACATGAGAGGTGTCAGAACCCACCTGACAGGTGCTGGAACTGAGTTCTTGTGAGTTCCCCCTGAAAAAGCCCTCTCTGTGACTAATGAAGTGCTAATGCTGTGAGTCCCTCAGTGCTATGCTCAGGGTCTATGTATGTGTAAATAAAACCACATATCCTAAAAAAGCCACAGTCTTCTCTGTCCTTCATTCCAGGAAAACTGGACTCTGGGCAAGTGCTGGAACCCTGGAATATCTCACACCTCAGAGTTGGGGGCATAGCTGCCAAGTCTCCTGTTTTCCCCAGGAAATCCCCATTTTTCCAGCTGTTCCTAGCTGAAAAAACGGATTTTTTTGTTTCCCCCCTGGTTTATTCTGGCGCGGCGGCCATTTTCGAACAGGGTGGCGCATGCTCAGAAGCTACTTTTGATGCTGCTCTGCCCAGTTCCAAAATGGCTGCAGTGCGGGTTGACTTCCGCTCGTGCTCGTGGGAGTTATGGCTGACCCGTACCATCGCTCCCGACTCCCATGAGGAATTTTGGCGGCTGCCAGGGGAGTAAGGCAGTCCCCTGACTCCCCCGGGGGTGACGGGGGGGGCCGCTGGCCCGCAGGTGCCCCTTAACCCACCCCGATTCCTGAAGGGGTGGGGGGGACTGGGCTAAGCACTCATGGGAGCCGGCACTCCTGAAGGCCCCCCATGCGAGCACGAACGCCATGAGTAAGAAGAATAATTAGATTTAAAACCATGGACATGCTTCAAAGGAAAGGGAGGAAGATACTGCCAGGACTTTATCAGCTTCTGAATGAGAAGAGCCGAGAGAGTATTTCATCAAGAGAAAAGAATGACTGGGGCGGAACGAAAAGGGAAGTGAACTTTCTATTTTCATATTTTAAGACGTACATATAACTTTCCTGGACGGACTGCCTGACTATTTTAGACAAATGAGAAATGGAAATGAACTGTGTGGCATTGGATCTTATTTAAATAGAGGATTATCATCTGGTATGATTTTAGAAAATGTTTTTTTTTAACTGGAAACCCTCCCTCCCCGGAACGTTTATCAGTACTGCCTGAATGCCGCTGACGAGTGGGATTTACGAGCTGTGGCGTCTTTGGAATCTGAGAGCTAATTGTGGTTTAATCGGAGTCTCGGACTGCAGGGTTCAGCAGAAAGGTGAGGAAAGCTATAAATCAATTACGGCCCCTCGCTAAAAAGCTGTTCTCTCGCTAAGTTCATAATCAGTTTGGAAGAAGAAGGTATATCCCGAGGCACTCAAGATGGCGCTGAGTTGTGGCGTATGTGAAAATTGATGGATAGTAGCAGCCAAACGGGAGTCTCGGAGTGCGGGGACCAGCTGAAGGACGAGGAAGGCTGTAAGTCAATCATAAGAGGTTATACATAATGTGAAACAGCTGTTCCACGCCAAAAGCTGGACTCGTGCAAAATCTATAAGAAGTTTGGAAGAAGAGTGCATAGAATCCGAGATTCCTAAAATGGCGCTGGTTTGTGTCGGACTGTTGATGTGGCAAGAAAGGCATACTGGACTAAGAGAGATTTATGGGGAGGTTGGACTGGATAAAAAACCCACACAGGAAAAATGGACAGTGTTAAATCTTGTTTGATGCTTATCTCAGAAGCTGCGACGAAAGATAAAAGAGAGAGGAAAACATCTAGAAGGATTATTGAAAAGATTGGGACTATGATGGATAACAGCAAGATTTTGACAATAGGATTAGGATGGCAATGTTAACAGCTGCTTAAAATCCCAGGACTTTGGAGCATGGGGAGTCGAAAAAAAATTGTTTTAAGGATTTGGCATAATATTTGGCTTAATTGATATGTATATGTATAATTGGATATAATTGAAATAATTGAATTGTTTTTTTTAATTGGAAAATTTAATAAAAAAGTATTTGTAAAAAAAAAAAAATGGCTGCAGTGCGACTTCCGGTCTGCAATTTCCGGCCTGGTCCCTTATTTCTCTGACAGCATCTTGGCAGGTATAGTTGGGGGTGTCATTTAACAGAATTATGTTTTTATATTACTCTATTTTTTTGTAAATCACCCAATTGTGAATGTAGTACCGGAATACACTTCATAAAATTGAGAGAGAGAAAAAAGCGACTTTCTGAAGACAGGTATGCCGGTTTCATAATTATTGTGCTGAACTGTGACAGAGCAACGGGAACTCACCCCGTCGCGGGGATTCGAACTGCCAACCTTCTGATTGGCAAGCCCAAGAGGCTCAGTGGTTTAGACCACAGCACCACCAGCTCCTGCCAAACTAGCAGTTTGAAAGCATGCCAGTGCAAGTAGATAAATAGGTACGGCTGCAGCGGGAAGGTAAACAGCTTTTCTGTGGCTCTGGTTTTCGTCACAGTCAAATCAGAAAAGTATACAACAAGCTTCAAACACCTTCATTTGTCTTCATCATGAGATGCTCTTTTGTATTCAGATCAGGCCTCAGCACAATAATGTAGCACTTGAGAAGGAAGATGCAGCCCAGAAGCCCAGCACTGGAGGCCAACATAGAGAAGATCTGCACAGCCACCATGTACTTCCCCTTGGTGCTCAGATAGGTGGGCACAAAAGACACCCAAACACTGCAGAATACCAGCATGCTGAAGGTGATCAGCTTGGCTTCATTGAAGGACCCTGGAAGCTTTCTAGCTAGGAAAGCCACCGTAAAGCAGATGGCCGCCAGGAAGCCCATGTAGCCGAGGACAGTGTAAAACATGACAACAGATCCTTCATTGCATTGCAGGATGATCTCTCCAGCCTGGGAGTGCATGTCAGAGGCTGTGTATGGAGGAGAGGTACCCAGCCAGATGACACAGATGAGAATTTGGATACCGGAACAGGAAATAACAATGGAATTAGCCAGACTCTTTCCTAGCCATCTCCTCACCCGGTTTCCTGGCTTAGTGGCCAGGAAGGCCATCACAACGGTAATAGTTTTTGCCAACAAAGAAGAGACAGCAACTGAGAAGATGATGCCAAAGGCGGTCTGCCTGAGAAGGCAGGTCACTTTCCTTGGCCGGCCTATAAACAGAAAGGAGGACAAAAAGGAAAGGAGGAGGGAGACAAGGAGGATGTAGGAAAGGTCCCTGTTGTTGGCTTTGACAATGGGAGTGTCAATATATTTAATGAATATTCCTAAAACAAGGCCTGTGATTAAGGACAAAAACAGGGCAGTGGAAGCCAAGAGGGTCCCCAGATATTCATCATAGGACAGGAAGGTGATAATTTTGGGGGTGCATTGATCTCTGTCCTTGTTAGGGTGTTGATCTTCTGGACATTTGGTGCAGTGGTCTGCATCTGGAAAAAAAGAGTGTCTGCATGAACATATTCCTGTACACTAGCAAAAAAAGCAGGTCCATTTTGAATCCAGCTACCCCCTACAAATGGAAATAGTGATGGGACTTGCAGTGTCTGCTAATCAACACAGAGTTGGTCCTTTCCGTGTAGGTCCCTAGTGCAGATACCCCCTTATTCCCCTCCCAAGGAAGAGCTTAGAGTGATCTAGAAGCTCCAAGTTGTTAATTGCAGCTACATCTGCTCTCACCCCAACACCAGGTGTTGTCAGATGGGTGCAGATGACCACTTGAAGACCGGAGCAGCAAATGACAATGGAGTTGGCCAGACTTTTCCCCAGCTATCTTCTCACCCTGTTCCCTGGCTTTGTGGCCAAGAAGGCCAGCACCACAGTGATGGTTTCTGCCAACACAGAAGAGACGGCAACTGAGAAGATGATGCTGAAGGTCGTTATCTGGAGAAGGCAGGTCACTTTCCCTTGGCCTCCCAATGAAGAGGGAGGAGGACAAAAGGGAAAGCAGGAGGGAGATAAGGGCAATGTAGGAGAGGTCCCTGTTGTTGGCTTTGACTATGGGAGTGTCAAGAAATTTATCAAAGATGCCTCACACAAAGCCTGTAATGGAAAACAAGAATAGGGCCAAGGAAACCAAGAGTATTCCCAAAGATTCTTCAATGGACAGGAAGGTGATATTTTTGGGGACACATTGATCTTGGGCTTTAATTGGATGCTGATCTTCAGAACATTTGGTGCAAAGCTCTGCATCTAAAAAGAATTAGTAAATATTTTTAAAATGTATGTTACCTGCTCTTCATTTTAACAACGATCCCAAAGTGGGCTAGATAATTGATTTTTAAAAACACAATGCTTAAAATATTAGAAGGAAAAATAGTACTCTTTACAGTCTAATAAACCAGCAAACAATATTTAAGCAAATATTCGCCTGCCAAGGAAAAACAAAACAAGAGGAAGCAAGTATGTCTTCAGCTGGCACTGAAGACTCATTTCAGCGCTGGCTATACCTCAGAATTATTTTCTTAATCATGAAGTTTCTTTTTCTTTTTTTATGCCTATCAGATCCCTGCCCTTTCTTTTCTTTTCTTTTCTTTTCTTTTTCACTTGAAACAATTACAATATTTGAAATAAAAAAACAAAACCACACAATAAATATTGACTCTCCTCCCATGGTGCATTTTATTACATTCTTTTTTGACTCCATATTCTGATTTCTACCTATATCTTACAGGTGTAACTCGGAAAATTAGAATATCGTTGAAAAGTGCATTTATTTCAGTAATGCAACTTAAAAGGTGAAACCAATACATGAGATAGATGCATGACATGCAAAGCCAGATATGTCAACCCTTTCTTTGTTGTAATTGTAATTATTTGTCGTTAGGCGGGTCAATTATAAATGGAATGTAACTAATGAAATGTAATAGCGATGTTTATTTTTGTATTATTGTAACTATTTGTTTTATTACTGTGGAATTTCCAAAAGAAAGCATTTGTAAAAATTAAAGAAAAATAAAAAAAGAATAAGCTGCATTACTGAAATAAATGCACTTTTCGACGATATTCTAATTTTCACCTGTATTTTCACCTGTATTTTCCACCATCTTTATATCTCAGTATTTTTCTATTACTCTTAACTTTTTAATATGTTTACAGTATGTCTCCAGATAATCTATAAGCATTTTCAATCTTTCTCAAATAGTTTTTTATCCTGATCTCTTATTCTATTTGCCAGTCTTGCCATTTCTATTTATTCTATTAACATCATCTGCCATTCTTCCCTTGGTATTGTATCTTCCCTCCACTTCTGAGCATTAGGTCTAATTTGATCCAAGTGGTTTGGAATCAGGATCTCTTATGGACCACCACATGGTCTAGTAGTGGAAAACTTTCCCAACTAATCCTGTCTCCTCCCACTTTATCCATCATAGAATCATAGATTTGTATAATTGGTGGAAGGAACCCTGAAGGTCACCCAGTCCAACCCCATGACTAAAATATCTCCTCTTAATTTTCTCTTTTCTGGGCTAAACATACCCAACTCCTTCACCTGTTCCTCATAAGGCTTGGTTTCCAGACCCTTGAACAACTTGGTTATCCTCCTCTGCACATGTTCCAGCGTGCCAATATCCTTCTTAAATTTTGGTACCCAGAACTGGAAACAGTACTCCAGGTGGCGTCTGACCAAGGCTGAATAGAGAGGTGCTATTACTTCCTTTGACCTGGACACCAGAATATCATTAGCCTAGAATAACATTAGTTGTTTTATTTACTGGTATGTATTTTTTCCTGCTGCTGCAGCATCACACTGTTGACTCATGTTAAGTTTGTGGTCTACTAAGAAACTTTCACACTTTCTCCAGAAAGAGGCCCTTTCCTCAGCAGTCAGTCACCTACCTTCCTGAGCAGAGATGGTCCCTTCTGGGCAAGGAGAGCAGCTGTAACAACAAAAGGGCTTGCCTTCTTGAACCTCCTGGGCATATCCAGGGAGACAGCTATTGGTACATCTCGAGCGAGGCACAGCCTAACCACAAAGATAAAGACCATCAAACACAAAGTATTGGAGGCTTTTTTGCCCGTGGGAGCAAGTCTTCGGATAGGTACATACCACATACCACATACCACATATATAAAGCACATCTAAAGCCCTTGACATTCTGCAAAGGGGCAGATAAATAAATTAGTAGTAGTAGCAGCAGCAGCAGCAGCAGCCATAGAAACTGAGTGGAACCTTAGTGTTATGCTTGTCTTTGCTGCCCAATGCCCTCAAGCCTCTCAAGAAAAGGGAATAAGACACCAGCCCAGCTCTCAAGAGGGCTGAAACTCAGAGCTTCTTGGAGCTAGAGTTTCTTCCATGAAGAATCATAGAATCATAGAGTTGAAAGAGACCACAAGGGCCATCCAGTCTAACCCCCAAGCAGGAAACACCATCGAAGCACTCCACATAGACCGAGACTGTACACTGGCCCAGAAGTTACTTGCTAACAGTCCTTCATTGATCCTTTTCTGTCTTTCTGGCCAGACCCATCCTCATGGCAGGTGTACCAAAAGCTGTCGCCCTGGATATGCCAAGAAGGTTCAGGAAGGGAAACCCATTTGCTGCCATGCATGTGCTCCATGTGCGGAAGGGATGATCTCCACTCAGGAAGGTAGGAGACTTCAGAGGAATGTGCAGCAAAAAGTGCAATAATATATGTCCTTGGTTGAGGAATATTCAAGCATAATCTTAATAAAGTTTCAACAGTGATTTACATAGTCTTAATAAAGCTTTCCAGGTACCAACGAGACAGGCTTGAGTTTGTAAGAATTAGGCAGGGTTGCTGCATCTGGTAGGCTCCCTTGAACCAGTCATTGTGGCAAAGTAGCTAGGATGTTTGGTTTGTACTGGGAAGACCAGAGTTCCAGTCCATGTTCCTCCAAGGAACCTTTTTCTGTAAATTACACCCATCTGAGAACACCTGGTTTGGGGTTGAGAGCAGATGTAGCTGCAATTAATAACTTGGAGCTTCTAGATCACTCCAAGCTCTTCCTTGGGAGGGGAATAAGGGGGTATCTACAATAGGGAACTGCATGGAAAGGACCAACTCTGTGTTGATTAGCAGAAACAGCAAGTCCCATCACTGTTTCCATTTGTAGGGGATGGCTGGATCCAAAATTGACGTGCTTCCCCCCCCCTAGTGTACATGAATATGTTCATGCAGATGCTCTTCTTTTTCCAGATGCAGACCACTGCACCAAATGTCCAGAAGATCAACACCCTAACAAGGACAGAGATCAATGCATCCCCAAAATTATCACCTTCCTGTCCTATGATGAATATCTGGGGACCCTCTTGGCTTCCACTGTCCTGTTTTTGTCCTTAATCACAGGCCTTGTTTTAGGAATATTCATTAAATATCTTGACACTCCCATAGTCAAAGCCAACAACAGGGACCTTTCCTACATCCTCCTTGTCTCCCTCCTCCTTTCCTTTTTGTCCTCCTTTCTGTTTATAGGCCGGCCAAGGAAAGTGACCTGCCTTCTCAGGCAGACCGCCTTTGGCATCATCTTCTCAGTTGCTGTCTCTTCTTTGTTGGCCAAAACTATTACCGTTGTGATGGCCTTCCTGGCCACTAAGCCAGGAAACCGGGTGAGGAGATGGCTGGGAAAGAGTCTGGCTAATTCCATTGTCATTTCCTGTTCCGGTATCCAAATTCTCATCTGTGTCATCTGGCTGGGTACCTCTCCTCCATTCTCAGACTCTGACATGCACTCCCAGGCTGGAGAGATCATCCTGCAGTGCAATGAAGGATCTGTTGCCATGTTCTACACTGTCCTTGGCTACATGGGCTTCCTGTCTGTCATCTGCTTCATGGTGGCTTTCCTAGCAAGGAATCTGCCTGCAGCCTTCAATGAAGCCAAGCTGATCACCTTCAGCATGCTGGTCTTCTGCAGTGTTTGGGTGTCCTTTGTGCACACCTATCTGAGCACCAAGGGGAAGTACATGGTGGCCGTGCAGATCTTCTCTATGTTGGCCTCCAGTGCTGGGCTTCTGGGCTGCATCTTCCTTCCCAAGTGCTACATTATCATACTCAGGCCAAGTCTGAATACAAAGGAGCACCTGACTACAAAGACTTAATATAGCACCTGATTCCTAGAATATGTTTTTGGTTTTTTGCAATTGATAGCCAGCAAGGTAGCAATAAAGCCAGGACACATGAGTTGGGAATGTATCTCCTTAGAAGCTATTGTTTCGGAAATCAGAACACAAAATAAACATTTGAATCATATTCCAGCCTTACTACTGTTCGTTTATTTACCTTTTCTGAATACTGTTTATATATACCAGGGGTCAGCAAACTTTTTCAGCAGGGGGCCGGTCCACTGTCCCTCAGACCTTGTGGGGGGCCGGACTATATTTTGAAATAAAATATGAACGAATTCCTATGCCCCACAAATAACCCAGAGATGCATTTTAAATAAAAGGACACATTCTACTCATGTAAAAACATGCTGATTCCCGGATCGTCCGGGGGCCGCATTGAGAAGGCGATTGGGCCACATCCGGCCCCCGGGCCTTAGTTTGGGGACCCCTGATATATACTGTTTATATGTTTTGCCTGATAAGAAATCGTTATCAAAATCCAATAATAATGAATGCTGCTCATTAAGAGAAAAAAAGATCGGTGGTTGCAAGAATCAATGATCCCAACTCTGAACAAAATGCTTCTGAAACCTGAAAGCAGGATGTCCTTATTGGGTATCGCTTTGAAATGAATTGATGGGTACATGGACCGTAATAAAGATTGTTGTTGTTGGAAAAAAAGTTTTTTAGATAGTATTACAAATAAATTACTTATGCATTGTTTTTTCAAAATGAAAAGAAACATATTCCATTGGTACCTCTTTATTTTCTGCTGTGCGTATCAAGAGGGTCAGCTTGAATATTGCTGCCCTGGGTGTTCCGATGCCACCTGGAGGCAGCCCACAGAAGTCCTGGTGTGCTGAAGGTGGCAGGCGAGAAAAAAGGAGACTGGAAATGAGCAGGTCGCAAAGTGAGGGATGCGATGAGAGCTGCAGGGGACATGGCAGCTCAGGAATCATAGAATCATAGAGTTGGAAGAGACCACAAGGGCCATCCAGTCCAACCCCCTGCCAAGCAGGAAACACCATCAAAGCATTCCTGACAGATGGCTGTCAAGCCTCTGCTTAAAGACCTCCAAAGAAGGAGACTCCACCACACTCCATGGTAGCAAATTCCACTGGGTTGTTTCTTTCAAGAGCTATTCCCAGCCACTTCTTATTGGGAACTCCTTGATTTGGGCAAACAATCTCCCAGCCTTAGGCGAACACTTGGCCTAGCACCCTACCATAGACTGTGTGTACTTGGCAAACAGTGAGTTAGCCAAGTAAGGCCTGGGACTCAGCTACGTTCATAAAGGTAAAATGCTTTATATGTGTTATAGCATTGTGACACCAGATGGCACTGTGGAGTCCCATTTATCACCAACGGGATTTCCCTGTAGGAAGTTAACAATGTGTTCAACTGAATCGCTTCTTTTATGTGTCTAGATCCAGCCCTGGTATAAATTCTGGAGGACTGACTTTCTGCCTTCGCCTGTTCAAAAGAGAAGGATCTTCTGCTTACGGCTTACTCACTCCATTCATCTGTGAGGCCTTGAGTTGTCCTTGGATATTGTGAAATTATCAGAATCAAGAGCTAGTGTGGCCTTCATCTCTTGCATGTGGGTCCTCCCTTTCCTCCATTCCTAGTCAGCATGTTGCTGTAGCGGAACCAAATTTGGTAGGAACTGTGCCCCTTTTTGCATCAGAGTCCATATCCCAACCCATTATGAAAGCCTCACAGATAATTTTAAAAATGGTTTCCCCCACCTGGTGAAATTGCCTGGGCCACGCAATGTCATCCTGGTCAATGGTGAGATTTACATCTGGACCGGATGCTTGTCTCTTTATATTGCCAACCTTCATTTGAACGGTGGTTTTATTGGGAAAAGCCAATACATTCACAATATCAAAGTCAGCTGCCAGGGCCCCATTCTCATCCAAATATGCCCCATCCACGGAAGTATTGTAGAGCTGGACATCTGCCAGGAAAAGGTGAAGCTAGAATGATGGAGAAAACACCAACTTTTAGGAAGCAGGAAAAGAAGGTTGGATATTCCAGCCCTGCCCAGTTTGAGCTCTCATTCTCCTTTGATCCAGGACTCACAAAGGCTGCGCATTTCCCCTGCTATATTCACAAATTGCTCTGACTGGTCCGCTCTAGCTCTTTCTCAAGAAAGAGTAACTAGCATTAGAGTCCTTGAAATATATAAGCTTGGTTTGAGAGAATTCTGTAAGCAGAAGGTGGACCATCTCTGGCTTCAAATTCTGGGCACCTCATTTCAGCTTTCAGTCCAGGTGGAAGTGGAAAGCCTGTGGAGATATTCCCAGCAGCCTCTGAGGCAGGCTGGAGAACAGTGCTTGACTGAAATTTTGGGGACTAGGGGAGATGACTTTTTCTTTTTTTTCTCAAAAATTATTTTCTGTAGCACAAATAGATGAACTTTTGCCTATTAATGACTAAAATGAGGTATATTCCATTGAAATATTTAAAAAGGTTACGCACAAACCGTTTTAAAATTTTTTTGTATGCCGTTTTACCATTTCATAAAATTGTATTAGCAATTCTCTATATATTTTGTATCAAATTTGGACACAACATTCCACAATGGGGAGTGTTCTTAGCAACATAGAGTATACAAATGTCACCTGCGCAAGGTAAAAGCCCCTTTTTGGGACCTCAAAACTCAGCCAGCAGACCCTGGGAAAAGAACATACAGGAGAGGTAGCAAAACATCGCCCTCTAGCGGCGTCTATACTGTTACTGCAGCTTTAAAAAAGCTTCCTTGTGTGTTTGACGACCCTATATAATGTTGTATATATGTGACTCTAAAGCTTGGGTTCAATTTTATATCTGCTTACAGTGACTTCAAAAATGGTCAAAAAAACTGATGAATAGAAATTTTTAAATCATTTTGTGCAAGAGGTTTTTTGAAAGTAAGATTTTATCTAATCTTTAATGAAAGCTCATCAAATTATGATACAGGGAAATGAGGTTGTAAAAAAGTCATCACCCTATTGGGGACCCTTAAACAGTCATGGGAGCCCCTTCGCAACCAGCAATGAAGTCTGGGTAACCACTGTTCTCTTCTTCAATGGACTGGTTCCACGACAGATCACCACATCTTTACAACAGCTGTGCTACCGCCTTTGAAACTTTGGGATTGTTGAAAAACACACAACAACAAATTAATCAATTTGAGTCACGCAAATCATAGAATCATAGAGTTGGAAGAGACCACAAGGGCCATCCAGTCCAACCCCCTGCCAAGCAGGAAACACCATCAAAGCATTCTTGACATATGCCTGTCAAGCCTCTGCTTAAAGACCTCCAAAGGAGGAGACTCCACCACACTCCTTGGTAGCAAATTCCAAATCAAATTGGGTCTACAAGATGCAATTAAACAATGTGGACTAAAGTCACTTCTGGGACCCCTCTGGGATGAGGGGCTTGGAAGCTTATCCTTCCAAGATTATCCTTATCCTTAGTAGATCTGCCCCTGCTGGATCTCATCAAACTAATCCAATATGGGAGCTGCATTCCAACAATATCTGAAGGGCCACAAGTTGCCCCCAACCCAGCTTTTTATTATTTACGGTATATGTTTCATTTCTATATCCCACTTTTTTCCTCACGGTGCCAGAGGAGGGCTATAAGAATTACTCGATTCGCTGCAGTATTCAGCAGAGATGTCTGCAATGGAAAAGGGGTACCTGCCATGGCTGAACCCTCTGATGTTTCCACCTGCCTCCACCTTTCATCACCAGCCTCCTGGATCGGGATGAATATGCAGTGTTCAAGGCATGTGCCACAGCCTGGACAGTTCTGTAAATACTATAGCCAGCTAGAGATACGACTCTTTGAAGCATTTCCCGGGGAATCAACATGTCCTTCTGTGTACATCTTTTCCGACCTTTGACAGAGAATGTGCGCTTTGAATCCAAACAGGCAAATGCTTTCTCCCCAAACAGATAGACAGCAGAGAGAAGTGGTTGGAGAGCATCATGTTTGGGCCTTTTGTGTGCCTGGATTGCGAAGGTCAAAGAACCATGGATGAACTGCAGGTTGATAATGTTGTAGGAAAAGCGCAAGGTTGTGTCTAGCAGAACTGTAGAGATCCAAACTTTCCCTTCAACTGATTTGACTGACTTTGCAGATAGTTGAACCCAGAGGGCTAGGCACGACATGGAGTCATAATCTGCATAGTGAACAAATACATTGGCTTTTCCTGCCAGAAAGCCAGAAAGCAGGCGTGACCACTTTGCTGTAACATTATACATGAAAGTTGTCAGCGATGTGATTTTGACTGAGAAAGAAACACATATCGCGCTCATGCTGAACGCTGCGGTCAAGGCCTTCACAAACCTTTCTCCACTGTCAGAGTCTGGAGCAAAAAGACCGACCCATGTCCATCTGAAATGCAGGAGCAATTTGACAATTGCCAGATATTGATACTTTTCTTTTGGGACCTCCCGGTAGACAAAAGGGAACAGTGTTTTATCATTTAAAACACCACCAAAAAAGCCATAGCTGACCTAGTGAGAAATGGAGGAGGTGGGTGTTCAGTTTTCATGGCAAACTTTTTACATTTTTAAACCCCCCAAAAACATTATTTGTTCAGCTAAAATTAACATTGTTTTTACACGCTACCCCAATCTCTGAGTGGTGAGAGAGTCCAGGGGTTCCTATACTTGCTGAGAACTTGGTTTCCTTAGAATGAAGATCAGTGAAGAATGTGGGGTCTTCAGGATATATGGGTTAGTGTTTTTTTACACATGTATACAGTCTGATGTTGCCCAGGATGTCAATATTTATTCTTGCCATCTCATTTTTGACCACATCCAGCTTACCTTCATCCATGGTTCTTACATTCCAGGTTCCTATGCAATATTTTTCTTTACAGCATCGGACTTTCCTTTCGCTTCCAGGCATATCCGCAACTGAGCGACCTTTCGGCTTTGGCCCAGCTGCTTCATCAGTTCTGAATCTACTTGTACTTGTTCTCTGCTCTTCCTCAGTAGCATGTTGGACGCCTACTGACCTGAGGGGCTCATCTTCCAGCGTCATAACTTTTATATGCCTGTTGTCTTTGTCCATGGAGTTTTCTTGGCAGGGATACTGGAGTGGCTTCCCAGTTCCTTCTCCAGGTGGACCATGTTTAGTCAAAACTCTCCACTATGACCTGTCCATCTTGGGTGGCCCTGCATGGCATAGCTCATAGCTTCTCTGAGTTATTCAAGGCCCTTCGCCACGACAAGGCATTGATCCATGAAGGGGATCAATTGATTATATTCTATGCAGCCAAAGATGGAGAAGCTCTATACAGTCAGCAAAAACAAAACCTGGAGCTGACTGTGGCTCAGATCATCAGCTTCTAATAGCAAAATTCCAGCTTAAACTGAAGTAAGTGGGGAAAACCACTGGGCCAGTAAGATTCAATCTAAATCAAATCCCTTATGAATACACAGTGGAAGTGAGGAACAGGTTTAAGGATTTAGATTTGGTGGACAGAGTGCCTGAAGAACTATGGATGGAGGCTCGTAACATTATACAGGAGGCAGCAACGAAAACCATCCCAAGGAAAAGGAAATGCAAGAAAGCAAAATGGCTGTCCAACGAGGCCTTACAAATAGTGGGGGAGAGGAGGCAAGCAAAATGCGAGGGAGATAGTGAAAGATACAGGAAACTGAATGCAGATTTCAAAAAAACAGCAAGGAGAGACAAGAGGGCCTTCTTAAATGAGCAATGCAAAGAAATAGAGGAAAACAATAGAATGGGGAAAACCAGAGATCTGTTCAAGAAAATTGGAGATATGAAAGGAACATTTCGTACAAAGATTACCATAATAAAGGACAAAAGTGGTAAGGACCTAAGAGAAGCAGAAGACATCAAGAAGAGGTGGCAAGAATACACAGAGGAATTATACCAGAAAGATATGGAGGTCTCGTACACCCCAGGTAGTGTGGTTGCTGACCTTGAGCCAGACATCTTGGAGAGTGAAGTCAAATGGGCCTTAGAAAGCACTGCTAATAACAAGGCCAGTGGAAGTGATGATATTCCAGCTGAACTATTTAAAATTTTAAAAGATGATGCTGTTAAGGTGCTACATCCAATATGCCAGCAAGTTTGGAAAACTCAGCAATGGCCAGAGGATTGGAGAAGATCAGTCTACATCCCAATTCCAAAGAAGGGCAGTGCCAAAGAATGCTCCAACTACCGCACAATTGCGCTCATTTCACACGCTAGCAAGGTTATGCTCAAAATTCTACAAGGCAGGCTTAGGCAGTATGTGGACCGAGAACTCCCAGAAGTGCAAGCTGGATTTCGAAGGGGCAGAGGAACCAGAGACCAAATAGCAAAAATGCGCTGGATTATGGAGAAGGCTTTGGCCAACTCATGAGAAGAGATGAATCCTTGGAAAAGACCCTGATGTTGGGAAAGATTGAGGGCACAAGGAGAAGGGGATGACAGAGGACGAGATGGTTGGACAGTGTTCTCGAAGCTACCAACATGAGTCTGACCAAACTGCGGGAGGCAGTGGAAGACAGGAGTGCCTGGCGTGCAATGGTCCATGGGGTCACGAAGATTCGGACACGACTAAACAACTAAACAACAACCACCTGATGTTACTAGGGAGGGACTCACAGCATTAGCCCCCCCCAAAAAAAAATTTTGCCTCTCCACGAGTCGCAGCTTTGGATCTAGCAAGGATCAAGCATGCTTCCAGCCGGCTTCCAGCTCCGCTCATGCACAGCTCTCTGGCTTTTGTTGGGGCAGGGGAATTAAATTTGGTTTTGCTCATTGAGGTGCTTAACTCAACAGCCAGAGCTATTACCCAGACAAAGGGACTGGTTGAACATGCTTGCTCTCATACATAGATACTGGATCCCAAGAATTGGAAGGGACTCGGGGCACCATCCAGACCACCCCCCCCCCAAACTCATAACATTAATCCAGAAAATGCTTGTCAACCTTATGGAGGGAGGGAACCTTCTCAGTAGTGGCACCCTCTACCTGTGGAACGCCCTCCCACCAGATGTCGAAGAGAAAAACAACTACCAGACTTTTAGAGGACATCTGAAGGCAGCCCTGTTTAGGGAAGCTTTTAATCTTTAATAAATTAGTGTATTCTAATATTTCTGTTGGAAGCCGCCCAGAGTGGCTGGGGAAACCCAGTCAGATGGGCAGGGTATAAATAATAAATTAATAATAATAATAATAATAATTTGTAATATTTCAGAAGAGAATTAGACAAAGCCATGGAGGAGAGGGCTATTGGTGGCTACTAGCCACGATGACGATGCTCCACAGCTGGAAGCAGCAATGCTTCTGGACACCAGTTGCTGGAAATGGCAGCACAATAATGCTTTTGTGCTTTAGCCCTGCTTATAAGTTCCTCACAGACATCTTGCCAGCCACCGTGAGACCAAGGAGCTGAAACTGCTCAAAGTACAATGGAACCTCGAGTTGCAGACATAATCCACCCTGGAGGCACGTCCGCAACTCAAAGCTTTCGCATCTAGAAGCGACGTGTTTGCACATGCACACGACGCAATTTAGCACTTCCGCGCATGCGCTAGCGCCGAAGAGTGGCGAAACCCGGAAGTAACCCGTTCCAGTACTTCCGGGTTGCCGCGGGACGCAACATGAAAAGACGTAACCTGAAGCGGACACAACACGATGTATGATTATAACTTTCTTGGCAACCACATACATTCACAGATTCCACCTTTGCTGTCCTGCCATTAATTCCCATGCTGTAGCAATACAGGGGGATTCACCTAACAAGTCCTATCAGCAGGCCTGGATGGACAATACCCAAATTCAATGCCCCACCCCCCTGGTCTCAGTTAATCTTTACCACTGTATCCTCAGTCTTTCAGAAACTCAATAAAAAAAATTCCTTCAGTAGCACCTTAAAGACCAACTAAGTTTTTATTTTGGTATGAGCTTTCGTGTGCATGCACACTTCTTCAGATACAGTGAAATGAAAACTGTTTCAGAAACTCAGTTAATCTTTACCACTGTATCCTCAGTATTTCAGAACCGCCCCCCATCCCATTTACCTGTGGAATTTTATAGTTTTTTGACATGTCTGAAATCTGGGTAGAGACTTCAGAGTCAACGCCTTCGATAACAGCCGCCAGCTTACTCTCCCTTCCACAGATGTAGTTTGGAACATTCTTCTGCCCAGTAGAGAGCATGTCTATCATGGCATCATAAGTAATTCGAGCATCAAAATAGTTCTCATAGATGTTGCATCCAAGGCTGATATTGGGTAAGAGCCTGGGATTCTGATTGACCTCATGAACGGCAAACAGGAAGGACAGGATATCCGAGTATTTAACATCTCCCATCCTGCAACAAAACAAATGCATCACATTGTCATCCTGTACTTAACAGAAACATCTGGAGATAACATAATCATAAAATTGTAGAGTTGGAAGGAACCTCAAGGCTCATCTGATCCAAGGACCTGCAATTCAGGAATCTCAGCTAAAGTATCCCTGACTGGTGGCCATCCAACCTCTGCTTAAAAACCTCCAAGGAGGGAGTCCATTCCACTATTGTAGTGTTCTCTTTTAGGAATTTAGTGTATGAAACCAGGAAAACTTAACCAAGTGGTGGTTGAGAAGGAGGTCTAGAACCAAGGGTTCTTCGGACAGACTTTTTCTGCCTGGGTTGAGGGATTCTGATTTCTGAGAATTAAATTCCTTGCTAAAATCCATTTCTCTTGGTGCTGGAATCACGTTTCCAAGCTGAGTTCAAAAGATCAGGCATCTGTGCCTGTTTGTCTTCTAGCTGCCATAGCCATTTGGTGTTTGTATGGGAGAAAAGGTCAATTGCAAATCTTCCTTCCTGCTTGCCTTTGGAAACCTGTGAAACCTGTTTTTTTACCACGACAGTGCTAATCTCTACAAGAATTCCTGGCCCCTTTCCTGTCTTTAGATGTAGTCTCTTTGAAGTTCAGGAAGTCTTTTTAGCATCTTGGTGTTAGTTCCAGATCTTCCCAACAGTATCAGATTCAAGGTGGGAGGAAACCTGGGAGGGGTTTTAGAATTTAGGATGAATTCTATTGGATGATTTGAATCTTTGTAACCTTTTGATATTGTAATAAAAAGATCTGGCGAAGGGGAAGAGGCACGCACTTTCCCTCCCAGAGATTTGCTGGTTGAATCTCTGTGTCCTTTGTCTTTATGTCCATGTGGTTTTGCCACAACTATCAAATAGTTCTCACCACTAGTAAGTTCTTCCTGATGTTTAGTCAGAATCTCCTTTCTTCTCATCTGAATCATTTGGTCCATGCCCTACCCTCCCGAGCAGCAGAAAACAAGCTTGCTCTCTCCATGTGACAGCCCTTTAGATATTTGAAGCTGGTTATTGCATTATTGGATTATGGAGAAAGCTAGAGAGTTCCAGAAAAACATCTACTTCTGCTTCATTGACTATGCAAAAGCATTTGACTGTGTCAACCACAGCAAACTATGGCAAGCTCTTAAAGAAATGGGAGTGCCTGATAACCTCATCTGTCTCCTGATGAATCTCTATTTGAGACAATAAGCTACAGTTAGAACTGGATATGGAACAACTGATTGGTTCAAAATTGGGAAAGGAGTACGGCAAGGTTGTATATTGTCTCCCTGCTTATTTAACTTATATGCAGAATTCATCATGCAAAAGGTGGGGCTGGATGAATCCCAAACCGGAATTAAGATTGCCGGAAGAAATATCAACAACCTCAGATATGCAGATGACACAACCTTGATGGCAGAAAGTGAGAAGGAATTAAAGAACCTTTTAATGAGGGTGAAAGAGGAGAGTGCAAAATATGGTCTGAAGCTCAACATCAAAAAAACTAAGATCATGGCCACTAGTCCCATCACCTCCTGGCAAATAGAAGGGGAAGAAATGGAGGCAGTGAGAGATTTTACTTTCTTGGGTTCCATGATCACTGCAGATGGTGACAGCAGTCATGAAATTAAAAGACACCTGCTTCTTGGGAGAAAAGCAATGGCAAACCTAGACAGCATCTTAAAAAGCAGAGACACCACCTTGCCAACAAAGGTCCGTATAGTTAAAGCTATGGTTTTCCCAGTAGTGATGTATGGAAGTGGAGAGCTGGACCATAAAGAAGGCTGATCGCCGAAGAATTGATGCTTTTGAATTATGGTGCTGGAGGAGACTCTTGACAGTCCCATGGACTGCAAGAAGATCAAACCTATCCATTCTGAAGGAAATCAGCCCTGAGTGCTCACTGGAAGGACAGATCGTGAAGCTGAGGCTCCAATACTTTGGCCACCTCATGAGAAGAGAAGACTCCCTGGAAAAGACCCTGATGTTGGGAAAGATTGAGGGCACAAGGAGAAGGGGACAACAGAGGACGAGATGGTTAGACAGTGTTCTTGAAGCTACGAACATGAGTTTGACCAAACTGTGGGAGGCAGTGCAAGACAGGGGTGCCTGGCGTGTCCATGGGGTCACGAAGAGTCAGATACGACTAAACGACTAAACAACAACATTGCATTACATGGCAGCCACATTGCAGCAAAAAATAATAGCAAGTAGTATTTCCCTGCTTTCTCCTTATGGGTGTTTTTTTTAAAAAAAGTCTAGGGCAGCAAACTCATGGCTGTGCAGTACATATGTTAGTTTTTTCCTGCCAGACACCCCCCAAAGTATTGGTGGGAGTTGTGGCGTAATATGCCTTGGGGGGGCAGTAGAGAGAGAGCGCTATAGCTTCCAAGGAAGGGGGAAGTTGGTGGCGTGGCTATCAAAGCATTGCTGGTATCAACCAGAGCTTTGCTGTAGGAAAAAAGGGTGCATGAACTTTAGCACCAGCATTCTGTGTCTCTTAAGGCATGCTGTTCTTTTAATTTAAGATCTATTTTCATTTAAGATGCATTTAAATAAGATATTGGCTCTCCTCCACCACCACATCCCATACCTGATAAATATGCTCTGGAGGAACCTAAATTTTCCACAATGAACATGCTTCTACTTACTACGGTAGAGCTGTAGCACAACCAAATTCAGCAGCAGCGACAGTGTGGTCTGGTGGTTAGAGTTTCAGGAGGATTGGGGGACCCTACGGAGTCAAAACCAGGAAAAGGAGCTTTAAATATGTTGCGAGATATTTCCTTACCGGGTAAGTGAGATAAAAGGAGAATTGTGGAATTTGTGCGAAAAACGCAGAGCATTCGTTGAAGATATGACCCCGCTGATGAGGTGGTCCCCTGGGCTGTAATAATTAAATTTGTCAGTTCGAGTCAATGCAAAACCTAAAGAGCATTTCGCCTTCAGCTTGCGACAGGCTGCAGGGAGTGTTTGAAACAGCAGCAGCAAGAGAATGTGGGGAGACATTCTGGCTATGCTTGCTACGGTCACCTCTCTGCTTTCACCACAGTGCCACAAGCTACCATGCACTGCTCTCCACTGCAGTTCCAGCTAATGAGAAGAAACTAAATCGCCTTTTGCAAGATCAAAGCTACCGTGGCTTTTCAAATTCAAGAGAAACCCAGACAGGGCTTCAGAGCCAAAGGGGGATTCTATGACACCTCAAATAGACATACTCCCTGTCAACAATCCTAAATCTCAGGCCACGGTTTCAGCAGAACTGGAGGTTTTTAACTTCTTCTGTGCAAGAAGTTGCCTCATGATGCTGTTCCCTCTGATATTTGTTGGACTGAAATGCAAACGATCAGGGTGGGCGGGGGTGGGGTGGGTTAGTCCATTGAACTTCCTCCAAGAAGAGGAGGAACAAATCACTGTTATTTTGGTAATTATAAAGGAAAGCAGGATACCTGCAAATTCATGGACTCTCTTGTGTGGCTTGAGGAACAAGAGCACAGTTAACAGAAAACATGTTTTCTACAACTCACAGTTCCATGTTCTTACATGAGCCTGTTGCCATAGGGCTTGTGCCAAGCATGTGCGCCTCCCAAAGCGGGTACGTTTGTGGTGGAAGAAACTTAGTCAGACTGCAACTTATCTTTTTCTTTTTTTGTAATATATTTATTAAGATTTTTTCAAACAATTTAAAAAAACATTTAAAAAACACACAAAACGCAAAAAATACAACAATACAAAAAAATGTAAAAACAAAAATTCAAGCTTATAACCCTTGTTGCTAATCTATTGACTTCCTCATTCCTCCTCCTCCTGCGATTCTTTACATTTCTTCAGTAGTAAACTCTAAATCTTATATAATTCTAGTTATTACTTAATATTACCTTATTTCTATATCTTTTACATCTTAACCTTTTACATTCTCTCCAAATCTTTCTTCTTACTTAATTTATCATCAACTTCTAACAATACTTATTTTACACCATTGTATTATCTACAACCTCTATTTCATCTCCCTCACTTCCACTAGTTCTAATCTATTATATGCTTATTCTTTAAATAAATTTTGAATTTCTTCAGACTGCAACTTTTCAGTCAGTTCAATTCTTTACTGACAGGTCCAGAGCATTAAGGCAGTTTCACTATATACTGTACATAAAAGTACAGGCTTCCACCCAATGTAAGCTTCAAATGCAAAGCAAGAACATCAACTCCCTGCATACATTCAACACAGAGTTCAATACCAATCTGGCAGAGTTAGCAGGCAGCAAAGCAAAAGGCAATGTACAGCCCCTCTTAACATACCCAAGGGTTATCTTATTCTTGGCTGGTTGCTAATCAATCTAAATCGAAAGTGCTTATTTTTTTTTCAGAAGTCGGAAATTGTACAAATGGATGTTGGATGGGAAACCTATCGAACAAGTTCAAAAATTTCAGTACCTGAGTGCGCATTTTCAATACAACATGGGCTGGAAAGCACATATTGCTTACCTCCAAAATAAGGCCAGAGCCCTTTTGAACGCATTACTGCGCTTCTTACATGTTCCATCTGCCTTAAAGGTATTTAATGCTAAAGTGGTGGCAACAATGGCTTATGCTGCCCCGCTAGGGGGGAGCTTCAGTAAATCTGGCGCCTTTAGAAACAATTCAGAATCAATTTCTGAGACGCCTTTTGAAATTGCCCCAGTGTGTGAGCAATGCAGCTATTCGCCTTGAACTTAAAATTGCCCTCATTAGAAAACTCCTTATGGAAGCGTATTTTCTGCTATTGGCTGTCCTTGTGGCATAGATTGCCCAAACACCGTCTCATTCAATGTCTTTGGAGAGACCCTGGGCAAAAAATTCATACCTAAATCATGTCCTACGGATTGTTCCTATCGGACCTATTGAAATTAGACGTTCCCTCAGCCAAAAGAACTATCATTCAAAAACTAGATAACTTTGATTTCCATCAAAATATTATAACGGGTGGTGGTACATGTTCCCCATTGAATCGAGGCATACAGCCCACGCCTCAGATTCCATCTTATCTGTCTTTTCTTTCTGTCACAGCCCACAGATTCGCCTTCATTAAAGCAAGATTTAATGTCTACCCATCCAATGTCCTGGGGCAGAGGTTTTCGAAAGGTCAAATTTCAGTTTTATGCACATGTGACAACAGAACAATAGAATCCCTCTACCACATACTGTTCTGTTGCCCCCTGCTCATGCCCGCTCGGGCTAGAATCTTGTATCCTCTAATTCTGGAAATCATGGACAAGCAGCCAGAGTCCCAATGAACATTCCTGCTGCAAGATGATGATTCAACCAGAACACTACTTGTAGCAAGATATTTGATTTCAGTTCTATCTTACGAAAAGCAGCATGATTTACTTTATGATTACTGATATCAAGTCACATCATTCGAGTAACCTTCAGATCAGATGAATGAACAATGAAGGCCTGCAATGTACTAACGTTTTAACCATAGCTAAAAGCCCCACAAACTGCTAGGTTGGCAGGAGCTAAAAGCTCCTGCCAACCTTTAAAAGGAGCTAAAAGCTCCTGCCAACCTAGCAGTTCGAAAGCATGTCAAAATGCAAGTAGATAAATAGGAACCGCTACAGCGGGAAGGTAAACGGCGTTTCCGTGTGCTGCTCTGGTTCGCCAGAAGCGGCTTAGTCATGCTGGCCACACGACCTGGAAGCTATACACCGGTTCCCTCGGCCAATAATGCGAGATGAGCGCGCAACCCCAGAGTCAGTCACGACTGGACCTAATGGTCAGGGGTCCCTTTACCTTTACCTTTAAAAGCCCCACAAAATTACTTGAAATGTTTAAATATGTTGTAGATAAGTATGTATGACGGTTTTATACTGTTTTATCCTTGTTTGCTGTGTATTAAGGGCCTATGGCTGAAATAAAGTTTATCTATCTATCTTGGCTGGTTGCCAGGTCACAGTGACCATCAAACACTGACCACGAGACCTGTAGGTACAAGATTAGGAAAACACATACTTTCCCCCTAACAGCAGTTAAAGAAACCTCAACAGAGCCAGTGAGGAGAAAGGTGACATTGGCCCGACCTTTACTGATCTAAGAGCTTCACAAAAGCCAGAATCAGGAGATAACCAGGAAAAGTGAGATTCCAAAATATTGGTATGAGTTAGGGGTGCTAGTCTGGATGATGCCCTGAGTCCCTTCCAATTCTTGGGATCCTGTATCTGTGTAGGACTTATACTTGCCAGTCCCAGATTCACTCAGTGATAAAGATTCTAGAGCAGATCATTAAGCAAATGGTCTGTGAGCACCTAGAAAGAAACGCTGTGATCACGAAAAGTTAGCATGGGTTTCTGAAAAATAGGTCATGTCAGACTAATCTGATCTGGTAGATGAAGGGAACGCTGTGGATGTAGCCTATCTTGATTTCAGCAAGGCCTTTGACAAGGTGCCCCGTGATATTCTTGAAAAGAAGCTGGTAAAATGCAGGCTAGACAATGCTACCATTCAGTGGATTTGTAACTGGCTGGCTGACCGAACCCAAAGGGTTCTCCTCATCCTGGAGAGTAGTGACTAGTGGGGTGCCACAGGGTTCTGTCTTGGGCCCAGTCTTGTTCAACATCTTTATCAATGACTTGGATGATGGGCTTGAGGGCATCCTGAGCAAGTTTGCAGATGACACCAAATTGGGAGGGGTGGCTAACACCCCAGAGGACAGGATCACACTTCAGAATGACCTTAACAGATTAGACAACTGGGCCAAAGCAAACAAGATGAATTTTAACAAGGAAAAATGTAAAGTACTACACTTGGGCAAAAACAACAACGAAAGGCACAAATACAGGATGGGAGACACCTGGCTTGAGAGCAGTACATGTGAAAAGGATCTAGGAGTCTTGGTAGACCACAAACTTGACATCAGTCAACAGTGTGATGCAGCAGCTAAAAATGCCAATGCAATTCTGGGCTGCATCAATAGGACCCCTGACCATTAGGTCCAGTCGTGACCGACTCTGGGGTTGCACGCTCATCTCGCATTATTGGCCAAGGGAGCCGGCGTACAGCTTCCAGGTCATGTGGCCAGCATGACAAAGCCGCTTCTGGCAAACCAGAGCAGCACACAGAAACGCCGTTTACCTTCCCGCTGTAGCGCTACCTATTTATCTACTTGCACTTTGACATGCTTTCGAACTGCTAGGTTGGCAGGAGCTGGGACCAAGCAACGGGAGCTCACCCCGTCACAGGGATTCGAACCGCCGACCTTCTGATCAGCAAGCCCTAGGTTCAGTGGTTTAACCCACAGCGCCACCTGGGTCCCAAAAGGTGGAATAGAAATGTAATAATAGCAACCACACATATAAAAAGCAGAGAACAAAGTCATCTGTTAGCAAGTGGTGTCTAGCAATCCTATGCAGAATTGGGAATTCTAGATTGTGCTCGGATAGCTCAGTTGGTTAGAGCATGGTGCTGATAATGCCAAGGTTTCAGGTTCCATCCTTGTATGAGGCAGCTGCATATTTCTGCACTGCAGAGGGTTGGGTCCCTTTCAACTCTACAATTCTATGATTCTAATCCAAGGTAGGCATGTTCAAATGGGAGCAAACAGGTTTCTGTATCAGGTTAATCCAAAACCGTTTCAACTCTGACTTCACCCATCATAAGTTTTGGGCTCTGCTGGTCATCCACCCCCAACAGCTCCCCGTACCCAAAATGGTCCTTGATCTATCCCTCAGTGTTAGAAATTAGCTAGGTGACAGGGGCATTTTGCAACTGGTGTGGGCCTAATTGAGACCATGTAGAGCTCTCTAGATGCTGGGTTGGTGACTGACATCTCCACCTGGCTGGCCCCTCCAGTAAGGGGAAGAGCTTATTTGTTGCATTTATAGCCCACCTTTTTCTACAAGAAGTGCATGGTTCACCCCGCTCCTCAGTTATACCCTCCAACAACCCTGCTAGCTTGGTTATGAGGCTGCGACTGACTCCAAAGTCACTCAGTGAGCTTCATGGCTGAGTGGGGATTTGAACCTGGAACTCCCAGTTCCTAGTCCAACACTCTAACCCAGGCACCCCCAAACTTCGGCCCTCCAGATGTTTTGGACTACAATTCCCATCTTCCCCGACCATTGGTCCTGTTAGTTAGGGATCATGGGAGTTGTAGGCCAAAACATCTGGAGGGCCGAAGTTTGGGGGTGCCTGCTCTAACCACTCCACCACACTGGCTTCTTGGAATACTTCTGCTATGGTGCAGCTATGTAAATTAAGGAGGTAAATAAATATGGGGAGAGCAAAATGTCACTTAGAGACTCATAAAATCATAGAATTGGAAGGGACCCCAAGGGTCATCTAGTCCAACCCCCTGCAATGGCCATCCATCACCTGTTTGAAAACTTCTAGCAAAGCAGAGTCCACATGCTGCAGGTGAACAATATTATTATTATTATTAATTTTGAATTAGGTACATATGGGGGCACCAAAATCTTTTAAGTGCTTAGGAGCTCTAAAGGTTTAATACTGTCCTGAGAAGGGCTTTTGTTTTGATTCAGGAGCCAAGCTCCTGTCCTCACGTTCTTGCGCCTCCAAATCCAGACAGGAGCTCAGCGTTAAAAACTTTCATTTCGTTTTCCGCGCTCTCCGGCCGCGAAGGCACGGCAACCCCTGCCCGGAACCTGCACGCACTTTCCTGATTGGCAGAAATGTTTTCCCCCTCGCCCAATCGTTGCTCTTGCCACGGATTCCAGCGGCCGCAACTCAGCGGGTTTCAGAGGAGGAGAGCAGAGGGCGAGGAAGGGATGGAGTTGCGGCTGCATCAGCGATGCGTTTTCATCCTAGTGGCGACTGTTGACTTTTTGCTGCGCGGCTGCGCCGGTGAGTGACTTTGCGGGCTAAGCTGCCTCGCACGCAACAGGAATTGCGAGCGGGTAATTTCCTCTGCTCAACGCATTTACTGGAGGCGAAGGGCAGGCGGATTTGATCACCTCGTATCCCAAACACAAGTCTCCCTTCCCGATCAGTTCCTGCTGTTGCCATCACGGGAAAAATCTCCTTGTTCTGGAGCCCCATACTCCCCACCTCCCACCAAAAGCTAGCCTTGCAGGGGGGAAGCCTCGAGGTGTCTCTTTGGGGAACGTGTTTGGGGGATTTTCCCGCCTCCAAATCTTCAGTTGATCAACTTTACCTTTGTGTCATAGAATAATAGAATGGCAGAGTTGGAAGGGACCTCAAGGGTCATCTAGTCCAACCCCCTGCAACGCAGGAATCTCAGCTGAAGCATCCATGACAGATGGCTTTCAAACCTCTGCTTAAATTTTAAGCCTTAAAAACCTCCAAGGAAGGAGAGTCCACCTCTTCCAGAGCGAGTCCATTCCACTGTCTTTTAGATATAAATAATAATAATAATAATAATCCCTTGCGCTGTAAAGTCGTGAATGCTGCCAGGAGAAGTATAGAAGAAGCACCAGTCTTAGGCTTTGCCATAGGAAAGGGCGCATACAGAACTTCTGACAAACAGGAGTTTCCCACCCCACAATACTTTTATCTCTGCAAACACAAATGCACATTGCTCCATTCAACTGGTGTTGATTGGATTCTGGTCCTGGACTGAACATCATTCTCTCTCTCTCTCTCTCTCTCACACACACACACACACACACACACACACACACACACACCACCTTCCACACATCTGGCTGAGCTCTTGCCAAGGCATTTAAATATTTCAGAGTAGTGGTAAACGATGAGCCCTGACAGCTTTTCAGAGTATGCAAAAATGTAATTGCCCAGGAGGTTTTAAGTTTTGTGTTTCCCTTGAAACTGTCTCTGGGGAGTTTTGCTTTTGCAGGTCCCTCTAGTAGTTGTTGTGGGGCAATCTCTGCCTATTTGGCTGGGCTCAGAATGTGCCTTCAAACTGCAGTGTTTCCCAAACTTGGGTCTCCAGCTGTTTTTGGACTACAACTCCCATCATCCCTAACTAGCAGGACCAGTTTTGTGTTTGTGTGTGTGTAAGAGAGAGAGAGAGAGAGAGATGGGATGGGGAGGAGGTCCATCATAACAGACTCTGTGGTCATTGCTAACCGCTCCTTAGAAGCTTGTGGTTCAGCAATAGTATATAAAGCAGGACTCCTTCCCCTTGAAACTTCACCCCTGCTTTGTAAAGTGGTACCTCGAGTTACAAACGCCTCAGGTTACAATCGCTTCAGGTTGCAAACTCCGCTAACCTAGAAGAGTTACCTCGAGTTGAGAACTTTGCCCCAGGATGAGAACGGAAATAGTGTGCCGGCGGCACAGCGGCGGCAAGAGGCCCCATGAGCGAAAGGATGCCTCTAGTTAAGAACAGTTTCAGGTTAAGAACGGACCTCCGGAACGAATTAAGTTCGTATAGCATCTTTCCTGATGAAAAACGTATTTTTTATTTGTTAAAGGGGTTGCCCAGCTTTGGATCTGAACTATTAAGGTTTAATTTAACATTTATGGAGCAAACTTGGAAGTTGGTAAACTCTCCTCTCTTGGATGTTTTGAGCAGAGGTTGGAGGCCATTAGGGCGATGACATTTTTACAACCTCATTTCCCTGCATCATAATTTGATGAGCTTTCATTAAAGATTAGATAAAATCTGACTTTCAAAGAGATTTGATTTGGAAAAAAACCTCATGCACAAAATGATTTTAAAATTTTTATTTATCAGTTTTTTGACCATTTTTGAAGTCACTGTAAGCAGATATAAAATTGAACCCAAGCTTTAGAGTCACATATATACCACATTATATAGGGTCATCAAACACACAAGGAAGCTTCAATAACAGTATAGACGCCGCTAGAGGGGGATGTTTTGCTACCTCTCCTGTAGGTTCTTTTCCCAGCATGTCCGGCAGGGTCTGCTGGCTGAGTTCTGAGGTCCCAAAAAGGGGCTTTTACCTTGCGCAGGTGTGACATTTGTATACCCTATGTTGCTAAGAACACTCCCCATTGTGGAATGTGGCGTTGTGTCCAAATTTGATGTGAAATATATATATAGAATTGTTAATACAATTTTATGAAATGGTAAAACGGCATACAAAAAAATTAAAAGCGGTTCGTTTTAAATCTTTCAATGGAATATACCTCATTTTAGTCATTAATAGGCAAAAGTTCATCCATTTGTGCTACAGGAAATAATTTTTGAGGGGTGGAAATGGAAAAACTCATCACCGTAATGGCCATCTGTTAAGGATTCTTTAGCTGTGATTCCTACATTTCAGGGGGGGTGGACTCATTGACCCTTGGGTGACAATGGTACAATTCTGTAATCTGATGGCTGTGGGTTTCAGCTTCCATTTGGGCTCTTTTATGTTTTTACATAACTGTGCCAGTACTGACTTTTGATTTTCCTTGGGACTGGGTGTGTGTGTGTGTGTTGATGCATAAATAACCACACATTTAAGACACCAGAAAGAGGAAGTATAAGCAGTTATTCTCTTTTCCTTCCTGCGTGTTCCCTCTGCCACACACCACAAAGAGCAGCACAGACAGAGTACTGCTGGTGAGGAGGGTTGGGTGAGTTTCAGGGCTTCTCAACCTGGGGGGGTGGAAAATCCCCCCTCGTTGCTCTTTTTCAGCTTCGGCTTCAGGTAGAAGGAGGGGAGGGGAGGAGAAGTTGCTGCATACTGCGTCCGCCGCCTTGCAACACCTGCAGCTTCTGAGAGGCTGTTTTTCTCTCAAAATAAAAGTGGCAGATGTTCCGCAGGCTGGCCGAACCCAACTGCAGTTGCACCCTGAAAGGAAGCTGAATGGGAGGGGGACAATGACATAGGAAGTCACAGAAGCTCCCCAGGTGTGTGCAGTTCACAGCCGAATCTCCTGCGGTTTCCTCCCAGCCACTTGGGGTAAAATCCACCCCACCTAGTGCACTTTTCATTGCAGAATTTACACAGATGTAGACCTACAACTATGTCCCTCTGTCAACTGCACGATAGTAGGTGGTGCCCCCAAATTTCTGCCACTTGTCATTTACAATTGTTTTAATCAGTATGGTTTTGTTTCAAAAAGTGTCTGAGATTGGGGGGGGGGGAGTTGCAACTGAACCCCAATAAAACGGCCCCAGAGAAGCAGATTTCTGTGTTCATACAGTTTTTTATTCCTGTAAACCAGAAAGAGCTGTCAACAAACAAAATGCCACACAATGTCTAGATTAGGCATCCCCAAACTGCAGCCCTCCAGATGTTTTGGCCTACAACTCCCATCATCCCTAGCTAACAGGACCAATGGTCGGGGAAGATGGGAAATGTAGTCCAAAACATCTGGAGGGCCGAAGTTTGGGGGTGCCTGGTCTAGATAGCCAAAACTTCTGTCCCCCCCCCACTGCTGTAAATATTTTGCCACTGGCCAGCAGTGAAGCAGGCCCATCGGGTGCCTGGGGCGGCGCGTGTGCCCTGTGCCCAGGGACCGGGCAGCCTCCCACGGGTGAGGGGCGAGCCGGGGCAGGGCGCTGCCCTACAGCTGATGGGGAAGTGGTGGGCGGACCATTTGGGGCAGCACGGAGCCTGCAGGTGCCCAAGCCACCATGTCACTCCCAGGAGAGACGCGTGGCTCGGGTGCGCTGCAGGTCCCGAGGTGAGTGCCCCCCCCCCGGAATTTTGTCACCCTGCTCAGTGGTGACACTCAGTGGTCAAGGGAAGTAATAGTACCACTGTATTGTACCACTGTATTGTACTCTGGTCAGACCTCATTTGGAATACTGTGTCCAGTTCTGGGCACCACAGTTCAAGAGGGATACTGACAAGCTGGAACGTGTCCAGAGGAGGGCAACCAAAATGGTCAAAGGCCTGGAAACGATGCCTTATGAGGAACGGCTTAGGGAGCTGGGTATGTTTAGCCTGGAGAAGAGAAGGTTAAGGGGTGATATGATAGCCATGTTCAAATATATAAAAGGGTGTTATCTAGAGGAGGGAGAAAGGTTGTTTTCTGCTGCTCCAGAGAAGCGGACACGGAGCAATGGATTCAAACTACAAGAAAGAAGATTCCACCTAAACATTAGGAAGAACTTCCTGACAATAAGAGCTGTTCGGCAGTGGAATTTGCTACCAAGGAGTATGGTGGAGTCCCCTTCTTTGGAGGTCTTTAAGCGGAGGCTTGACAGCCATCTGTCAGGAATGCTTTGATGGTGTTTCCTGCTTGGCAGGGGGTTGGACTGGATGGCCCTTGTGGTCTCTTCCAACTCTATGATTCTATGCTTCTATGACACCTGGGGCAGACCGCTCCCTCCGCACCTTACTTACTGGGGTTGTGTGGCTGGGCTTACTTACTGAGGCCTTACTTACTGGGGTTGTGTGGCTGGGCTCTGGCTTCTGGGCTCTGGCAAGATTTCACAGGGTCTCTCTGAGCTCTTGCTGGAACGTGGAAGCCACTGCCACCACTTCTCCTCACTGGTGACTGAGAGCGGCCACCAAGACCACAAAACACCGGTCTTGAAAGACCTACATTGGCTCCCAGTATGTTTCCGAGCACAATTCAAAGTGTTGGTGCTGACCTTTAAAGCCCTAAACGGCCTCGGTCCAGTATACCTGCAGTAGCGTCTCCACCCCCATCGTTCTGCCTGGACACTGAGGTCCAGTGCCGAGGGCCTTCTGGCAGTTCCCTCGCTACGAGAAGTGAACTTACAGGGAACCAGGCCTTCTCAGGGCCTTCTCGGTAGTGGCACCCGCCCTGTGGAACACCCCCCACCAGATGTCAAAGAGAAAAACAGCTACCAGACTTTTAGGAGACCTCTGAAGGCAGCTTTTAATATTTAATAGCTTTTAATGTTTGATGGATTTCTGTATTTTAATGTTCTGTTGGAAGCCGCCCAGAGTGTTTGGGGAAACCCAGTCAGATGGGTGGGGTATAAATAATATATTATTATTATTATTATTCTCCAGGGTTGGTGGTGGAGCCAATGGCACTGTCCCTTTGCAGATCACTTGAAATCTGACCCTCTCTCTCCTCTCCAGGCTCCTCCTTCCATGAGTTCCGGCTTATCTACATATCTGTGTCGGAGCCTGATCAGAGAATGCCCAAGTTCACCACTTTGGGGTATGCAGACGACCAGCTCGTCACTCGCTATGATAGCAACACAGAAGAGGGAGTGCCTCAAGTCTCCTGGGCAAAAAAACTGAAGGAGGATATTCATGAGTACTGGGAAAGGTACATCAAGGTCTTGGAGGTCAGTGAGCGGTGGTTTGAAAATTACCACAGTATCATAAGGCAATACTACAACCACAGCAAGGGTGAGTAAGAAAGGGGCAAATCTGTCAATTTCATGCTCCCTCTGTTTCTTATTTTTCCAATCTTAAATTCCATTCTTGTTTCTATGTAAGTTTGCATTTTAAAAGGAAGTCCTCATTAACATTTTAGTGTGAATTTCTCCTAATACATCAACACACACACCCAAACAATGCACCTTTTTGTCGTTTCTCCAAATATATGACCATTTCACGAATTTATGCATTTTTATGCACACTTTGCCCAGGTGTTGTAGTTTTATTCACTTTCCTTGGCTGGAGAACTCCATAGCAATATTAGGAGAACTGCAAAATTGAAGGATGAGTCTGTTGCGACCCTCATATACAGTGCAGTTTAAGTAGGTTCACCTATAGAAGTGGACTCCCCCTCCCTGGTGGTGAGAGGGATTTGAATTCACCCCACACGATGCACAATGAATGCTGGTTGGGAGGGTGGAGAGAGAGGTGGGCTTCAGAAAGATTTTTTTCTGGGGAGGTGGGAAAGATAAACAATCCAACTATATTGGATAATATGCATAACTAGAGAACATTTCTATCATTCCTGGTAGATCTTGTGACTGAAGGCCATTTGGCCTATATAGGATGCAGGCAAGGGATTCCTAAAAAGAATATTTCAACAAGGGACTCTTCTAAGAAATAAGGTTAGCACTTTGGAGTGACTACATAAGCAAAATAGAGATTCACAAATATATGACCAATGAAAGGGTGCTAGACAACAGCTTGAGCTAATGCAAGTTCAGACGTCGGTTGTTGTTGTTGTTTAGTCGTTTAGTCATGTCTGACTCTTCGTGACCCCATCGCCAGGCACTCCTGTCTTCCACTGCCTCCCACAGTTTGGTCAAACTCATGTTGGTAGCTTCCAGAACACTGTCCAACCATCTCATCCTCTGTCGTCCCCTTCTCCTTGTGCCCTCCATCTTTCCCAACATCTTTTCCAGGGAGTCTTCTCTTCTCATGAGGTGGCCAAAGTATTGGAGCCTCAGCTTCAGGATCTGTCCTTCCAGTGAGCACTCAGGGCTGATTTCCTTCAGAATTGATGGGTTTGATCTTCTTGCAGTCCATGGGACTCTCAAGAGTCTCCTCCAGCACCATAATTCAAAAGCATCAATTCTTCGGCGATCAGCCTTCTTTATGGTCCAGCTCTCACTTCCATACATCACTACTGGGAAAACCATAGCTTTAACTATATGGACCTTTGCCGGCAAGGTGATGTTTCTGCTTTTTAAGATGCTGTCTAGGTTTGTCATTGCTTTTCTCCCAAGAAGCAGGCGTCTTTTAATTTCGTGACTGCTGTCACCATCTGCAGTGACCAAGGAGCCCAAGAAAGTAAAATCTCTCACTGCCTCCATTTCTTCCCCTTCTATTTGCCAGGAGGTGATGGGACCAGTCGCCATGATCTTAGGTTTTTTTGATGTTGAGCTTCAGACCATATTTTGCACTCTCCTCTTTCACCCTCATTAAGAGGTTCTTTAATTCCTCCTCACTTTCTGCCATCAAGGTTGTGTCATCTGCATATCTGAGGTTGTTGATATTTCTTCCGGCAATCTTAATTCCGGCTTGGGATACATCCAGCCCAGCCTTTCGCATGATGAATTCTGCATATAAGTTAAATAAGCAGGGAGACAATATACAGCCTTGTCGTACTCCTTTCCCAATTTTAAACCAATCAGTTATTCTGTATCCAGTTCTAACTGTAGCTTCTTGTCCCACATACAGATTTCTCAGGTGACAGATGAGGTGATCAGGCACTCCCATTTCTTTAAGAGCTTGCCATAGTTTGCTGTGGTCGACACAATCAAATGCTTTTGCATTGTCAATGAAGCAGAAGTAGATGTTTTTCTGGAACTCTCTAGCTTTCTCCATAATCCAATAATGCAATAACCAGCTTCAAATATCTAAAGGGCTGTCACATGAAGAGGGCAAGCTTGTTTTCTGCTGCTCGGGAAGGTAGGGCACGAACCAAAGGATTCAGATGAGAATAAAGGAGATTCTGACTAAACATTAGGAAGAACTTACTAGTGGTGAGAGCTGTTTGAAAGTGGAATGGACTTCCTCCTTGGCGGTTTTTAAGCAGAGGTTTGATGGCCACCACTCAGGGATACTTTAGCTGAGATTCCTGTATTGTAGGTCCTTGGATCAGATGAGCCTTGAGGTTCCTTCCAACTCTACAATTTTATGATTATGTTATCTTTCTGTTAAGTACAGGATGACAATTTTGAACCAATCAGTTGTTCAGACCTCGGAGAGATCTGTATTCTTTCTTAGATAAAAATTTTCTGGATTTGGTAACAAACCATCCAAAGTCTTAGCAAAATTACTAAGCAAAGAGCAAAAAGAAAATAATTTCATCAATTGTCTATAAAAATGTAGCAGCTAGCATGACAAAGGCAACAGTAAAGCAATTTAAGATATCTTATTGTGAATTATATAAATCAGATAACCCTGTAATACAAAATATTGAAAAGTTCTTTTTAAAAAAGAATCCCAAAGTTGACAAATTTGATTTAGGAAAATTGCAAGCACAAATTAAATTAGAAGATGCTGGAAAAGTGATGAAATAATCTATTTTAAAAATTGTGAATCAATGGATACAGATGGTCTTTCTTCATGACATAGAAAAACCCTCATTGCAAATAATAACAGAAGTCACGCGCATTAACAGATTGATTCCTTCCATGATTTAAGCAAAGATAGTTTTGATTCAATAAGGCTGAATGATATCATTGTAAAATATATAAATTTAGATCAAGCAGGTTGAAAGGTAGGAAACTTGCAACAAGTATTAGAAGACTGAGAAATGGAATACAGATCATAAATAGGAGCAAACAACCATATGCTTTTCTGTTTCTACAGGAAAAGCATTTGATAGAGTAGAATTGATTTAGTTGCTCAAAGGATTAGTTACAGGTAGGTAGCCGTGTTGGTCTGACGTAGTCGAAACAAAATAAAAAAATTCCTTCCAGCAGCACCTTAAAGACCAACTAAGTTTTTATTTTGGTATGAGCTTTCGTGTGCATGCACACTTCATCAGATAGGTATCTGAAGAAGTGTGCATGCACATGAAAGCTCATACCAAAATAAAAACTTAGTTGGTCTTTAAGGTGCTGCTGGAAGGAATTTTTTTAAAGTATTAGAATATTTCAATTTGGGTGTGGAATTTATCAACTGGATCTGACTTTGGTATCAATACCCAGAAACACAAATAGTGATGAATGGAGCACTGTCAGAGAAATTCAATCTATCTAGAAGAACCAAATAGGGCTTGAGATCTGATGGTGAAAAGTGGTTGTTGTTGTTGTTGTTGTTGTTGCTGCTGCTGCTGCTGCTGTTGGAGGGGCTGGTTTGCACCTGTTCTAATGCCTCCATTGTGACCTCATCAGTCATCATGGGTATCTCTTTCAGGGTTTCATACCTGGCAGATGATGGTTGGCTCTGAGGTGAGTCCGTATGGGAGCAATGAAGCATATTGGACGTTTGGCTATGATGGGAGGGACTTTCTCAGCCTTGACAAGGAGACTGATACCTGGATTGGAGCAGATGCAGTGGCCCAAGTGATTGAGAGGATGTGGGAGGCTGACAGTTCCATGATCCCACGTTTCAAGTTCTTAGTAGAGGTGGTTTTCATTGAATGGCTGCAGAAATATGAAGCCTACGCCAAGGAGGCTCTGCTGCGGAAAGGTGAGGAGGACAACAGAGGTGGGGGGGGGAAATGACATATTTCAATATTTCATTTAGTTGTTTAGTTACTCATGTGTTTAGGTACTCATGTGTTTATTGCAAGGAAGCTACTTTGTACAATAGCTGCTATGGAAAAAAAATGTCTCTTGGGGGTGCTGTAGGCCTGAGATCGTAAATCTCTGGGGTAGGGCATAGTTCAGTGTTTGTCCTGTCAGCCGCTGGAGAGCCTCATGTGTTAACTAAAGTGCTGCCATTTTTGCAGAGCCCCCAGTAGTCAAGGTAACTAGGAAGCCAAACAATGATGGCATGGAAACTCTCATCTGCCGGGCCCACAGCTTCTATCCCAAGGAGATCAACTCTACCTGGAGAAAGGATGGGGAGGCTTCTGGGCAGGATACAGTTCATGGGGGTGTTCTCCCCAACTCAGATGGAACCTACTACAACTGGCTCAGCATTAAGATCAACCCCAAAGACAGGAACCACTATTGGTGCCATGTGGAGCATATTGGCCTACAGAAGCCTATGGACGTGCCCTCCGAAGAACCTGGTGAGAGATTGCAGGGAGGGGAATGGGATGGAAGTATGCCCAATCTGCTCTGTACTCAAATTAGATATTCTAAATAATAATACTTTTATCATTTATACCCTGCCCATCTGGCTGGGTTTCCCCAGCCACTCTGGGCGGCTTCCAGCACATATTCAAGCATAATAATATGTCAAACATCCAAAACGTCTCAGTACAGGGCTGCCTTCAGATGTCTTTAAAAGTTGTGTAGTTCTTTATCTCCTTGACATCTGATAGGAGAGCATTCCATAGAGAGAGTGCCATTACCAAGAAGACCCTTTGCCTGGCTCCCTGTAACTTCACTTCTCATAGTGAGGGAACTTCCAGAAGGCCCTTGGAGCTGAACCTCAGTGTCTGGGCTGAGCGATGGGGGTGGAGCCGCTCCTTCAAGTATACAGTTCTGCCAAAAGTTGGCTGCCATCTTTCAGGACTCCCCAGAGTCGAATTAAAAGTCTGGGAGCAAGCAATATCCCTCTGGCTGAAAATTCATTACAATCCAAAGGGAATGTTACCTCACTTCCTGGCCGCAGTTCCCCATCCACCCTGGCTTACGCAAATAACTATTAAGATCAAACAAATTGGCCTAAACCCTGAATATCTTTTTAATGGAACTCTGAATAAGGCAAAAATAATTATTACTCAGAGACTTTACAATGTTGAATTACAGCAAGAAGATGCCTTACTCCCGGAGAATTACAGATGTCTAAAATCTTGGCCTAACTTTGCAGCTGCCCCTTACTTATCTAACATCACTAATGAAGCCTATAGATGGGCCTTTTCTAGAGCCCGATTTGAGGCAATGCCCTCAGCTGTGCTGTACGGCAAATTTATGCGGGTACCAATCCATGAACACCTTTGCCCTTGCATGTCCAATAAGGTAGAATCTGTCACTAACATTCTTTTATTTTGAGAATTTTACAGTGAAGAACGAGCTCGACTTATTTTACCCCTTTTGTCAAAATTTAAACCCTTAAATTATTATTTGGAATTCTCCCCCGAAATTTTACAAAAATTCCTTCTGGAAGATTCCTCACGTCCAGTATCATATGATGTGGCCAAATTCTGCACTTTAGCTATTAAGAAACATAAATCTCTCCTATTGAATAATTTACAGTCGTATCTCGACTTACGTATTTAATCCGTTCCAAACGGACCTTCGTAAGTCGAAGCCAATCGGGGGGGGATTAAAAAATTCGTAAGTCGAAAAAATCCTATCTAAACCGCATCCAAAATGGCGAACGGAACTCTGTTCGTAACTCGAAACATTCGTAGGTCGAGTCATTCGTAAGTCGAGGTACCACTGTATGGCAAATTCCTTCTGTGTAATTGTTTTGCTTCTGGTGATGTTATTGCAGATTCTTTGTTTGGAATTATGGTATTTTGTATTACTGGCTTTTGCTGTAATAAAACTAAACTATTACTCCAACTGCTGCCATCTTTCCCCTGGTAAGCCTGAGTGGTTGCGATGTCCTGGAATGTTCACAAATATTTTATGTATATTGAAGTATATTGAAGGTGAACGTGTCAGCCAGATGTTGATGAGTAAAACCTTATTAATGCATCCCCTCTATAGGGAGAGAATGACCTTTCACTCCAGCTCTGCAAAGCTAGACTCTTGCAAAACTGGGCAAGTGATGAGGGATGGGGTGGCCCACTCTCCACTATTCCCCCTTTGTACCTTTGAACCTCTCTGAATTTCATGAGCTCCTGAGTCCTGTGGCCATCTTTGGTTTCCCCCATGAAAGGGAAAGACTCTTCTTGGTTTCCCTTCAATTATTCTCCTCTTCCTCCCCTCCCAATCATTCAACTTTAGGCTCCCACATGGGGATCATTATTGGCTGCATCCTGGGCGGAATCTTCTTCCTGGCGGCTGTGAGTGCTGGGATCTATGTGTACATCAGTAAGTATGTTTGTGGCTGCATTTGCTACCGAGTGGCAGCCCAGTTCTGATTCCCTTTCCTACTGAGGCTCTCCATTCTGAGAAGGATGCATCCGTTTGGTTTACAGTTGGGGGGGGGCAGTTTTGCTGTTCCCCTTTGCTGACCCTCCCCAGCTTATCTCCCCCGCCACTGATGCATTAATTTAAAGGTTTCTCTCTCTTAGCATATACTGTATATACTCGAGTATAAGCCGACCCGAAAATAAGTTGAGGGACCTAATTTTACCCCAAAAAACGGGGGAAACTTTTTTTGACTTGAGTATAAGCCGGTTCACCACACCACAAACCACAAGAGGAGGAAGGAGCAGCCCGAAAGCAGCCCTTTCAGGCTGCTCGTTCCTCCCCCGCCCCCACTGCCGCTCACAAGAGCAGGCATAGGAGCCACGGTTCGGAGAGGCGCGGTGCAGCTGCTGCCCGCCTCACACATAAGCCGGGGGGGGGGGGTTTTCAACACAAAAAATGTGCTGAAAAAGTAGGCTTATACTCAAGTATATATGGTATGTGTATTTCTCATGGGTTTTGTCTCTGGCTAAAACAGTAAGACAAGTGCAAGTAGATAAATAGGTACTGCTGCGGCGGGAAGGTAAACGGCATTTCCGTGCGCTGCTCTGGTTTAGCCAGAAGTGACTTAGTCATATTAGCCACATGACCCGGAAAAACTGTCTGCGGACAAATGTTGGCTCCGTCGGCCAGTAAAGTGAGATGAGTACCGTAACCCCAGAGTCGTTCGCGACTGGACTTAACTGTCAGGGGTCCTTTACTTAAAACAGTTAGACAGCTGATCAGAGAAGGACATGCATGTGTCAGAGAGAGAGAGAGAGAGAGAGAGGTGTGTAAGCGTCCCCCATCCTTGCTCACCTAGCCAAAGACACTAACCCCCTTCTCCTTTCCCTCTTTTGCAGCTAAGAAACAAGGGTCTGGCAGCTCCAGTGGGGGTAAGTGTGTGTGGATAAGTGGGGGCAAGTGTGTGAGGAAGAGCAATTCTGTCTTTCACTGAGGCTGCTCAAGTGAAATTATCTTTGCAAAACCCTCTAAGGGTTCTGTTACTCACATATTAATACAGTGGTACTTCGCAAGGCGAATTTAATTCGTTCCACGGGTCAATTTGTTTTACGAAAAATTTGTCCTGCGAATCGCGGTTTCCCATAGGAATGCATTGAAACTTAATTAATGCGTTCCTATGGTCAAAAAAGCACAAAAAGGCGCCTACTCACCTGCCACGACTGCTCAGGGAGTTTTTAAGGCTGTGGCGGCGGCGCTGTTGCCGCCAAGGGCTGCCTGGCGAGCCCCACTGCTGCTACTGCCGGATCGCCAACGACTCCAAGCAGGCGATATACGGCGGGCAGCAGGTACGGTGGGTAGAGGGAGGCAGGGAGAGAGGGCGCTTTCCCGATAGGAGGAGGCGGTGCTGAGGAGGCTGATCCGGGCCGGCCCAAGGGCGAGCACCATGTGCTTTCTCCCACTCACCTCAGCGGTGGCGGCGCTGAAACAGCCGCTCCTGGGTCAGCTCGAGGGCGAGCGCAGTGCGGGGGGGGGGAAGCAGGAGAAAGCATGCGGCGCTCGCCCTCCGGCCGGCCTGGATCATCAACTTCCGGGGCCACTGTGACCATGTGTGGGCACCGGAAATAGGGCAGAGCAGCGCCGGAAGTTGCTTCTACACATGCCTGGCGGCCATCGTGGTGGTGGCCACATGGCGGAGGCCATCTTGGTGATGGCTACCGCCATGCGGCCCCCACCAAGATGGCCACCGGGCATGCGTAGAAGCGACTTCCGGTGCCGCTCTGCCCTATTTCCGGTGCCCACACATGGTCAGAGAAGCACCCAAAATGGAGGCTCCCTGGCAGGTAGGAAACCCGGGGGATTTCCGGGATTTTTCTCCATTCGGGAGAAGAGCGGGAAACGGATTAAAATCCGGAGGGTTTCCTGCGAAAAACGGGGTACTTGGCAGCTAAGGTACAGATGTTTAGTTTGGAACTAAGGTTGACCCAAAACTGTTTAAAAATAGGAACTCAGGGAAGTCCCAGTGGGAGAGAAGAATATCAGCACATCCAGTCTTTGGCTTTCACTACTTCCTCCTGCTGGGTTGTGGTTTTGGTGGTGCTGCCGCAGCTGCCAAACAATGAATGAATGGAGCACACCCCAGAATTTGATGAGGTGCTATGCCACAGCTACATGTTTCCTCAATCAAATTCACGTCCGTCCGTCCCCACGTGATGGACCTTGGGGTCTCAAACTTCAGTGGCTCCCTGTGCAATGCCAAAGTTTGGCACACACCCCACCTCTCACCTTCCATAATTGTGGCACCCCCTGCAGTGCCCCCGAGGTTCTGCAACTATGATGTAGAAGGGGACGTGCTCCCCTAAATCCGCCTCTACCCCCACCATTTTGAAACCAAATTATCTAGGCCCACAGAACCACAGAATATGAGCAGGAAGTCTCCCCTTGAGTCTGGCCCATGCAAGGACTTAATGAGCCAATCTTAAAAGATTGTGTATTAATTTTTTTAAAAAAGTTTTACATCAGAAAAATATGGCACTTGTAGCAAGAAACAGCCACATCTATCCTGCCCCCATCCTGTCCTCAAAGTGGCCAACTGGGTGTCTTAACGGAGAGCCCTCAAGCAGGACCACATTGCAGATTCTGTAGGATTCTCTGTCATTTGAGGATAAATCCCCCACCTCTCACCTGAGAGCCAGTGTGGTGTAGTGGTTAAGAGTGGTAGACTCGTAATCTGGTGAACCGGATTTCGTGTCCCCACTCTTCCACATGCAGCTGCTGGGTGACCTTGGGCTAGTCACACTTCTCTGAAGTCTCTCAGCCACACTCATCTCACAGTGTTTGTTGTGGGGGAGGAAAGGAAAGGAGATTGTTAGCCGCTTTGAGACTCCTTCGGGTAGTGATAAAGCAGGATATCAAATTTAAACTCTTCTCCTCCTCCTCCTCTTCTTCTTCTTCTTCTTCTTCTTCTTCTTCTTCTTCTTCTTCTTCTTCTTCTTCTTCTTCTTCTTCTTCTTCTTCTTCTTCTTCTCTGCCAAGAGAAATATTTTGGTTTCATCTGTTTGGCTCCATGCACAGAAAACACTCCCTGTTTTATCTCTCTCCTTGTAGTATGACCAACAATGGGGATGTGATTCTGGGACAACGAGAGAGAGAGGGAGAATGAGCTCATCCATGCTCTGAACTCAATTTTGTCCTCCGGGGATTCCTTGAGCTTTGATGGGACCCAGATATACTTTGGATCTTTCTCTTTTTTAATGATGCAGGCCTTGGCTTGAGATGAAGTGCTTCTGGATAGCCCTAAGACATACTTGCGCCTGGAGAAATAATTCTAAGACTCAGGGCAGTCTTGAGCAGGTCGGGCGCCCTGGCGCTGAGGGGCGGAGATCGCTCCAGTGCCCCCGCCCTCGCAGGGCGCAGCATGGTTTCCTCGCCACCGGAAGTCTACCTAGAGCCGGCCCTGCTAAGACTTGCACCCAGGGGAGAAATCTCTTAGTCGATGTTGTGGTTTTTTTTTTTTTTTTGTATTAACAGTGCAGTCAGAAGAATGTTGGAAGAGCTGCAGAATCAGGGCAAACTAGAAGCCGACAAACAGGGCCTGAGCACAACAGCTGTCTCCCCTCCTCTGATGCCCAGTAGCTGGTCTTCAGAGGCAGATGTTTTCGATAATGGAGTGATTACATAGACATTACGGCTAGTAGCTACTGATAGCCTTATCTTATATGAAATTTTCTGAACTCCTTTTAAAGTTATCCTGCATCTCTTTACCTTGGCCTCTAACAGTTGAGCTGTTCTGTTTTCTGAGACCCACCACTTTTGCTTGTAAGGTACTGTTCTGTTCCATTTGGAATAGTTTGGCCTGTTTAATAATTGTAATAGAGTCACCTGTTTTTATAATGGTATATTGCACTGTGGTTTTTTAAAAAAAAAATTTATACTTTTCAGGTTTATACATTTCAAAACTTGACTTCCTTCTCTCTCTTTCTGCGGTTCCTTAAATTTATTTTTTAATATCTTCTGCGTATCCAAATTCATTTAATTTGCTCATTTATTTATCTACTTTAAATATATACTCGTATGAAATTGCAGGTTATTACAATAACCCTCCCAATGTTTTTATCTGTTTGCAATTCATCTGTAAATATTCAATAAACCATTTCCATTTTTTTAAATAAAAAGTTTGTTCCCTTGATTTCTTATTCTTCCAGCAAGGTTTGCCATTTCTGCATATTCCATAAGTTTTTGTATCCATTCTTGCTTTGCTGGAACTTCTGCTTCATTCCATTTTGGGGCAAGTAACATTCTTGCTGCTGTAGTAGCATACATAAATAAATGTCTATACAATTTAGGTAGTTCTGTCCCTATAAATCTCAAAAGAAAAGCTTCTGGGTTTGTTTGTTTTTACAAAAGTTATTTTAAACATCCTTTTCAATTCATTATGTATCATTTCCTGGTATATTGTATTGTTGTTAGCTGCCAGAAAGCTGGATAATAAGCAAACAAACAAGGGAAGCCCACTAGCAGGAACTAGCAGGTACTTTATCTGGTCATGTTCTTTCCCCACTTCAACTGGCAGTGCCTTAGCATGGCGGGGGTGGGTGGGTCACAGGGGTGGCTGCCAGGGCCGTCTTAAGCGTATCTGGCGTCCTGGCACAGTGGTGCGAAGATCCCTCCGGCGCCCTCCCCCCGCCCCATTGCACAGCGCGGCTGTCTGGCGGGTGCAGCGCGGCTGCTGCAGGCACAGCAGCGCAGCACCCCCCTGGCGGCCCGGCTGTCTGGCGCCTTGCGCCACCCAACCTTGCTTTAGAGCCGGCCCTGGTGGCTGCCCCTGGTACACAATTGCTAGGGGTGCAAAATGCCAGCACCCGGTGCTGCCTCAATACAGGTGGGTGCTTCCATCACTGGGATCTGTTTAAAATGGCTTCTCTATGCGAACCAGGAAGTGACCTCTTCAGACAATGGAACGACTCATCTTTTCTAATCTCTGAAGCCGTGGTCTCCTGGATGCTGTGGTTGCTGTTAGGCAGTAGGATGTCCCTATTTTCATCAGAGAAATGTTAGAGGGTATGGAGTTATGTGACCCCTGAGCCAAGTGGATACAACCTTTAGAAGACAAACCTGTTTGGGAAGTTTTTTTTTTAATGTTTCATGTTTTATTATGGTTTTATATATACTGGAAGCCACCCAGAGTGGCTGGGGTAACCCAGTCATATTGGGGGGGGGAATATAAATAATAAAATTATGATGGAATAGGGTGTCCCTATTTTCATCAGAGAAATATTGGAAGGTATGGTACTTCCTTGTGACTGTCCTAAATTATGCAACATCCAGCTTCGTTTTATGCCTTGGACCTGGGAGACCAAGGTTCAAATCCCTGCTCACTTATTAGGCTCACTTGGGCAAGTCTCTCAGCCTAACCTACCTCAGAGGTTTGTTGTAAGGATAATATAATTCAGATTATAAAACACTATCCTCTCCTGCCTTACTAGCCTTTATCCATCATGGCTTCTCTACTGATAGTTGAACTTTGCTGGTTTCATCAGACCTAGCAGGTCCCAGATTGGCAGCCCCATCTGTGAGTTCTCTCAAAGCTGTTTTTCTCTGGCTACAACTCTGGTTGCAGAGGAGGTGGGACCTTCTCAACCTTCTCATTAACAAAATCATGCTGATTCCCCCCCCCTCTAGTCCAGGGATTTCCCCAAAGGTGGCCTTTGAGTCATAAACATCAGACTCGAAGGCAGTATGAGTTCAAAGTCTGAGCTTGGAGTGCAGCGACTGAGGAAGGAGCAGAAGGGTTGCTGCCTCTTGGATTTGGGTGACTGTTCAGGCTTGTGTGGGTGTTTGTTTCTGGCTGTGACCTTGTTTGTTTCTGGCTGTGACCTTTCACCTAGAAGTGTGAGTCAGGAAGTTCAGGTGATTAGCTGTGGGCGGAGCTAGTCAGAGCTTGGAGTGCAGCGGCGCGCGCCGCAGTTTGACCCATCTTTTTGATCTAGGGCAGCAAGTCTGACACGTTTGTTAGGGGGGACCTAGGCCTCTTCCTCTTTCCCCCTTGACTTCAAGGTTTTCAATATGGAGGTGGAGGGAACAACCGTTGTCACCTGCAATTCCTGTGCAATGTTTGTTTTCTTGCCAAAGGATCTGGGTAGCTACACGTGCAACAATTGCAAGTTGGTTGCCCTACTAGAAAACAAGGTTGCACTTCTGGAAGAGAAGGTGCAGCAGCTTCAGGGGCGTGTATCTACGCTCCAGAGAATTAAGGAGCTGGAGCTTTTCTTGGATGCAGCAGAAAACACTGTCTGCACCAAGGAGGAGACAGGGGATCTCCCTGAGGAGGAGGTCAGTTCCCCAACACAGCAGCCAGATGTATGGAGGAACGTGACTCATAGAAGTAGAAGGCCCAGGGATCGCTCTGAGTGCTTAGAATTACACAACCGTTTTGAAGTGCTGATGGAAGACGAGGAACAGACTCCACCTGAGGATCTCTCCCTCATCACAGTTGATGAGGAATATGAAGACGAGCAGCAAAGTCAGTCCTCCGGGAATATGCAGGTAACCTTGGAAGGGACAGCACATGGAAGAATCCCAACCAAGCCTATGAAGAGGCGTGTAGTGGTGATAGGGGATTCCCTACTGAGGGGTACAGAAGCAGTGATCTGTGGGCCTGACAAGATGTCTCGAGAGGTGTGCTGTCTACCTGGGGCCAAGATCAAAGATGTAACAGAACGGCTGCAAGGAATCATAAAACCCACCGACAAATACCCCTTCCTTTTGGTGCATGTGGGAACCAATGACACTGCAAGCCATAGCTTACAGAAGATCAAAAATGATTATGAGGCTCTGGGCAGGAAGTTGAAGCAATTAGATGCACAAATTGTCATCTCTTCTGTCCTCCCAGTTGAACGACATGGCCCAGGGAGAGAGGGAAAAATAGGGGAAGTGAACAACTGGCTTCGCAAATGGTGCAAACAGGAACGGTTTGGATTCCTAGATCACGGTCTGCAGTTTCTTGAAGATGGACTTCTGGCAAGTGATGGACTGCACCTCACAAAAGTTGGGAGGAATGTTTTTGCCACAAAACTCAAAAACCTCATCAGGAGGGCTTTAAACTGACTTATGTGGGGGAGGGAGACAGTGGTCCTGAAGGTAGGAGTCTATCAAATGCTGAAGATGATCATCCAAATGTCAAGGACCAAATGGAGCAAGCAGCATGCAGACCTAGTGGTGGGACGAAAATATCCTTAAATAAGAGACATGGGGGAATGATCAACGGTCTTCAATGTCTGTATACTAATGCACAGAGCATGGGAAATAAACAAGATGAACTTGAGCTCTTGGTACAGCAAACTAAATATGACATAATAGGCATCACTGAAACCTGGTGGGATGAGTCTCATGACTGGAATGTAGTAATAGAGGGATACAATCTATTTAAGAGAAATAGACCAAACAGGAAAGGAGGAGGAGTAGCTTTATATGTTAGGGATATGTATACCTGTGAAGAGATCCAGGATTTAAAACTTCAAAGCCAAATTGAGAGTATCTGGGTCAAAATTAAGGGAGAGAAAAACAACAGTGATCTCATTGTGGGAGTTTACTATAGATCCCCAAGCCAAACTGAGGACACAGATGATGCCTTCCTGGAACAGATGGCCAAGCATTCCAAAGGAAGTGAGATAGTAGTAATGGGGGATTTCAACTATCCTGATATTTGTTGGATGTCAAACTCAGCCAAGAGCATAAGGTCGAACAGATTCCTCACTGGCCTTGCAGACAACTTCATTGTCCAGAAAGTGGGAGAAGCAACAAGAGGATCAGCCATTTTAGATCTGGTCCTAACCAATAGTGATGACTTGGTTAGTGGGGTAGAAGTGGCAGGATCATTAGGTGGGAGTGACCATGCTCTTCTGGAGTTTATTATCCAGCGGAAAGGAGCAACCAAGCATACTAAGGTCCAAATTCTAGACTTTAAGAAAGCCAACTTCAGAAAACTTAGGGAAACGCTGGGTGAAATCCCATGGACAGTAATACTAAAAGGGAAGGGAGTTCATGATGGTTGGGAGTTTGTTAAAAGGGAGATATTAAAAGCACAACTTCAGGCAATACCAATGAGACGGAAACATGGAAGGTGCCTAAAGAAGCCAGGCTGGCTATCTAAAGAACTTTTGACTGAGTTAAGATTTAAAAGGGATATGTACAAAAAATGGAAAAGGGGGGAAATCTCCAGAGAGGAATTCAAACATATAGCCAGCACGTGTAGAGACAAAGTCAGAAAAGCTAAAGCACAGAATGAACTCAGGCTCGCTAGAGAGGTTAAAAGCAACAAAAAGGGCTTTTATGGGTATGTCCGTAGCAAAAGGAAGAACAAGGAAACAGTGGGGTCACTCAGAGGAGAAGATGGTGAAATGCAAACAGGGGACAGAGAAAGGGCAGAACTCCTCAATGCCTTCTTTGCCTCAGTCTTCTCCAAGAAAGAAAACAACGCCCAACCTGAAGAATATGGAGCAGATGATTCAGCAGGGGAAACACAGCCCAGAATAAGTAAGGAGGTAGTACAAGAATACTTGGCTAGTTTAGATGTATTCAAGTCTCCAGGGCCAGATGAACTACATCCAAGAGTATTAAAAGAACTGGCAGAGGTGATTTCAGAACCACTGGCAATAATCTTTGAAAATTCCTGGAGAACAGGCGAAGTTCCAGCAGACTGGAGGAGGGCAAATGTTGTCCCTATTTTCAAAAAGGGGAAAAGAGAGGACCCAAACAATTACCGCCCAGTCAGCCTGACATCAATACCAGGAAAGATTCTAGAGCAGATCATTAAGCAAACAGTCTGTGAGCACCTAGAAAGAAACTCTGTGATCACTAAAAGTCAGCATGGGTTCCTGAAAAATAAGTCATGTCAGACTAATCTGATTTCATTTTTTGACAGAATTACAAGCCTGGTAGATGAAGGGAACGCTGTGGATGTAGCCTATCTTGATTTCAGCAAGGCCTTTGACAAGGTGCCCCATGATATTCTTGTAAAGAAGCTGGTAAAATGTGGGCTAGACAATGCTACCATTCAGTGGATTTGTAACTGGCTTACTGACCGAACCCAAAGGGTGCTCATCAATGGCTCGTCCTCATCCTGGAGAGTAGTGACTAGTGGGGTGCCACAGGGTTCTGTCTTGGGCCCAGTCTTGTTCAACATCTTTATCAATGACGTGGATGATGGGCTTGAGGGCATCCTGAGCAAGTTTGCAGATGACACCAAATTGGGAGGGGTGGCTAACACCCCAGAGGACAGGATCACACTTCAGAATGACCTTAACAGATTAGACAACTGGGCCAAAGCAAACAAGATGAATTTTAACAAGGAGAAATGTAAAGTACTACACTTGGGCAAAAAAAATGAAAGGCACAAATACAGGATGGGAGACACCTGGCTTGAGAGCAGTACATGTGAAAAGGATCTAGGAGTCTTGGTAGACCACAAACTTGACATGAGTCAGCAGTGTGATGCAGCAGCTAAAAAAGCCAATGCAATTCTGGGCTGCATCAATAGGAGTATAGCATCTAGATCACGGGTGTCAAACACAAGGCCCGGGGGCCAAATCCGGCCCGCCAGACCTCGTCATGTGGCCCGCCGAGCGCCCCAGTCAGCGGGACCCAGCAACGGGACCTTGCTGCTGAAGCGCCGCGCCGACAAAGCGCCGACAAACAGCTGGGGCCTGGGGGGGTAGCGCGTGGAGCGTGGAGCGCCCCGAGCCACAGCAGGAGAAGGAGGAGGCAGCTTGCCGGGTCAGCGCCCAGCAGCGCCGCACGGAGAGTCCCGAGCCTCTGCGACGCAGCAGTGCTCTGTAGCACTTTGAATCCTCCTCCTCCTCCTGCCACGGCTCGGCGCCTGGAAACGGCTGTTGCTGCTGCTGCAGCAGCACAGACAAAGCACCCAGCTGCGCCGCGTGGAGGAGGAGGATGATTCAAAGTGCTACAGAGCACTGCTGCGTCCCAGAGGCTCGGGACTCTCCGTATGGCGCTGCCGGGCACCGACCCGGCAAGCCGCCTCCTCCTCCTCCTCTTGCCTCACCTCCTCCTCCTCCTGCCGCAGCTCAGCCTCTCCTTCCTTCCTTCTTTATCTCTGTCTTCTATCCCTCTTTCTTTTTCTTTCCTTCTTTATTCCCTTCCTTCTTTCCTACTCTTCTTTCTCTCCCCTCCTGCTCCCTCTTTTCTTTCTTTCTTTCTTTCTTTCTTTCTTTCTTTCTTTCTTTCTTTCTTTCTTTCTTTCTTTCTTCCTTCCTTCCTTCCTTCCTTCCTTTCTTCCTTCCTTCCTTCCTTCCTTCCTTCCTTCCTTCCTTCCTTCCTTCCTTCCTTCCCATCTTTCTTCCTCTTCCTCATTCTTATTTTTTCTTTCCCTCTCTACTTCCTTCCTTCTTTCTCCCTTTCCGTCTTCTCTCCCTCTTTCTTTTTCTTTCCTTCTTTATTCCCTTCCTTATTTCCTACTCTTCTTTCTCTCCCCTCTTTCCCTCCTTCCTCCCTTCTCCCTCCCCTCCCTCTCCCTCTCTCCCTGGAAATGATGCCTTATGAGGAACGGCTTAGGGAGCTGGGTATGTTTAGCCTGGAGAAGAGAAGGTTAAGGGGTGATATGATAACCATGTTCAAATATATAAAAGGATGTCATATAGAGGAGGGAGAAAGGTTGTTTTCTGCTGCTCCAGAGAAGCGGACACGGAGCAATGGATTCAAACTTCAAGAAAGAAGATTCCACCTAAACATTAGGAAGAACTTCCTGACAGTAAGAGCTGTTCGGCAGTGGAATTTGCTGCCAAGGAGTGTGGTGGAGTCTCCTTCTTTGGAGGTCTTTAAGCAGAGGCTTGACAGCCATCTGTCAGGAATGCTTTGATGGTGTTTCCTGCTTGGCAGGGGGTTGGACTGGATGGCCCTTGTGGTCTCTTCCAACTCTATGATTCTATGATTCTATGTAATAAGCCTGAAAGAAGAACTGGGACATAAATATCCCCAATACTACTGAGATCCTGGTCTCAGACATTGGGGGCAGAGGACTCCTTTTTGTTGGAGTCTTCATTTTGTTACTTTTTTTTTCTGAAGCTACTGTAGGAGTCCAGCTGTGCTACTAATGTCACTGCTGTCACAATACAGGAAGACTCTTGCAAGCATAGCCAGGGTGATATTGCTGCTACTACGTCTACTGCTAAGGTTCCATGGGACTAGTGGGATGCTGAAAGCAAAATGCCCCTTGAATCTGGAACAGGAAAATGATCCGCTAAATTATTACCGACCAGGAGACCACCTCATTAGTGGGGTCATCTGTCCACAAGCTTGGAAGGATTTTCCATACGACTTTTCCCAACCCCCCAGAAACACAATCCTGCAGTAAGTGACTTTATGCTACCCAACCTGCATTCCGAAGAATTTCTGTTTATCAGGGACATCCCCTAATTTCTGGTCATCCCTGATAAAACCTTCTCCCTCCTTTCTTCCCCTATTGCCTTTGGAGGAGGCATTGCCATATTAAAAGTTGTGCAGGAGGGTTCCCCCACTGAGGGTGCCAAGCAGCAATTCTGAATCCTGTATTTGTACAGTTATCTACTGAGAAGATTAAATTTAAAAACTGTACCAAAAAGGTATTGTTGTGGAAATAAGGAATCTTGGGGATGGGTCAAATTTTATCCTTGCTCAGGGTGCCTTAATACCAAATTCAACCCCGGAGGAATATTTGGTGATCTGGAGTCAGCATCCAAGAGCATACTAGCCCCTTGGTATCCTGCAAACAGGGAGGTTGATTCTGAGCACTTTCCTTGTTTTGAGCCTGAGTTTAATTAGTACAAAGGCAGCATCTAGAGCACATGTACTAATCTGAGGTAGATTCATTCTGAACAGCTCAATATGATGATGATTATATACTAGGTTTTTTAAACATAGTTTTATGCAAAAAAAGGTTTTTCCTCCTGGTCTACAATTAAATGCCATTGCACAGCTTCCCCCACCTATTCCCGGCAGGACTGCCTAACCTAAATGTTCCAAGTGCTGTTGAATGTTTTTGGGTTACATGGTTTCTTAAATAAGTGCTAACATTCAGGGATTGATGGCAGTGTGAAACTCAGCATGTAAGGCAGGCACCCCCAAACATAGCTGCCAAGTTTTCGCTTTTCTCGCGAGGAAGCCTATTCAGCATAAGGGAAAATCCCTGTAAAAAAGGGATAACTTGGCAGCTATGCCCCCAAACTGCGGCCCTCCAGATGTTTTGGCCTACAACTCCCACGATCCCTAGCTAACAGGACCAGTGGTCAGGGATGATGGGAATTGTAGTCCAAAACATCTGGAGGGCCGAAGTTTGAGGATGCCTGATGTAAGGGGACAACTTCCTTCCCTGCAAACTCTATTGAATGTTAAAATCAGGATAGGGGCCCTACTAGGTAGTTCCACCACCCTAAGAAGTTAAGGGAGGGTGGCCCAACTGAGGGCGTTCTCTGTGGCAGTTCCTAAATTGTGGAATTCCCTCCTCACAGACGTGTCACTGCCATCTTCACCGCACAGTTTTCCGTGCACTCAGAAGACACACTTACTTACCCTGCCCTTTGATTTTTTTTTAAAAAAATATTTTTTATTTATTGAACATAAGAGCAACATATCATCAAATACTAGCAAACAAATACAGTTTCACCCTACCCCTCCCCAAAAACAGCCCCAACTACATCCAGGTAATTACATTAGTCATATAATCGACTTTTAAAAAAAAATTCTACAGTTGCTGGTTTAAAAAATATCATTCCACATGCTCCCACGTGTTTTAGGTGGTTTAAATGCATGTTCTTTCTTTGATGCATATGTAATAAAGGAGGACCATATTTTGTAAAAGTTATATAGTTTCTCACATTGTTTTCTTTCTGTTAACTTTTCCATCAAAATTAATTCCCAGACAAAGCATACCAAACTTCATATAGGTTCACGTTTAATGTTCTCCAGTGTCTAGCAACAGCAAGACGTGCTGCAGTTATAAGATGTACAATTAAGTCTTTGTCTCTAAGACTTTGTGCTTCATCTCAAATATAGAAAGCAGTGCTATTTTGGGATCTAAATTGATCGATTGAGATGTAATTTGTTCCATTTCCTGAAATATTTTTAACCAGAAGTTTTTAATCAATGGGCATTTCCACCACATGTGTATAAACGTTCCTTCATTCCCACAATTTCTCCAACATTGTGGAGAAATATTTTTGTCTATTTTGCTTAGCAATGTGGGGTGCGGGTACCATCTGTGGGTTAGCTTTAAGGTGTTTTCTCTTATTCGGGCAGAAATAGCTCGAAAGGGGGCTTTTTGCCACATTCCTTCCCACAAACCATCATCAATCCCTTCTCCCAAGTCTCTTTCCCATCTAGTCTTCAACCTGGAGGGCTTTGAGGTTGATAAATTTGCAATCGCTTTATAGATTAAAGCAATTAGACCTTTACCTCTAGGGTCTGTGGTATATAAAATATTTTCAAATGCAGTTAGTGACTTTGTCCCTTGTTTGTGGATTTTTGTGCTACTTATAAAATGGATGACTTGATGGATTACCATCCAATTGTGGGAAAAGTTTTGAACCTTTTCTTGTAGTATTAATCCAGACAAAGGGTTGTTTTCTTTGTAAAAGTCTTTAAGCCAAAACAGGCCCACATTTTCCCATTTTTCAAAGGGGAATGTTCTGTCTCTATTATAGAAAGTAGGGTGAAATGCCAATGGTATTACGGGGGAAGGCTGAGAGGCCATCCGTGGGAACCATTTCTTATAAACTTTTAGTTTAGATAATAAAAAGGGCTTTTCTATCTCAGTAAAAAAAAAAAATATTAAGTTGCCAAAATAGGACCCCTCTTATCGAATTCTGTTCATTTGGGTTTTCCATATTTAGCCAAGCTATTTGTTGAGCTATTTGATGTTGGTCTGAAGCTCAACATAAAAAAAACACACCAAGATCATGGCCACTGGTCCCATCACCTCTTGGCAAATAGAAGGGGAAGAAATGGAGGCAGTGAGAGATTTTACTTTCTTGGGCTCCTTGATCACTGCAGATGGTGACAGCAGTCATGAAATTAAAAGATGCCTGCTTCTTGAGAGAAAAGCAATGACAAACCTAGACAGCATCTTAAAAAGCAGAGACATCACCTTGCCGACAAAGGTCCGTATGGAGAGCTGGACCATAAAGAAGGCTGTTCGCCGAAGAATTGATGCTTTTGAATTCTGGTGTTGGAGGAGACTCTTGAGAGTCCCATGGACTGCGAGAAGATCAAACCTCTCCATTCTGAAGGAAATCAGCCCTGAGTGCTCACTGGAAGGACAGATCGTGAAGCTGAGGCTCCGATACTTTGGCCACCTCATGAGAAGAGACGACTCCCTGGAAAAGACCCTGATGTTGGGAAAGATGGAGGGCACAAGGAGAAGGGGACGACAGAGGATGAGATGGTTGGACAGTGTTCTCGAAGCTACGAACATGAGTTTGACCAAACTCTGAGATGATAATAGGATGGCATGCTTATTATCATCTCCTTCCGAGTCTCTTCTTCGTCAAGTTTGATCCAATCCCGGATCCATATTAGGGATGCAGCTTCATAATACAATTTTAAATCTGGAAGTAAGAAACCACCTCTTTCGTTCACATCTGTATCTCATTTTTTATCCTCGGTTTTCCCCCATTCCAGATAAATCTTCAAATTTCTCTTTGCCATTCTTGGAAGCAAGCATTCCTTACTATTATTGGTATTGTCTGAAAAAGAAGTAACATTCTTGGGAGTACATTCATTTTTATTGCTGTGATCCTTTATATATGTTCTATTTTTTGCCGTTAACCATATACCCAGATACTTTACTTTTTTATGTACTTCTATTCCTATCCTTTCTGTTATTTCTTTCTTTTCCAATTCTTTAAGATTTTTTAATAGCAACTTGGTCTTACTTTTAATTTACATCCTGCCACCTCACCAAACTCTTGGATTTTGTCCATTACTATAGGGAGAGAGCTTTTGGGGTCCTCTACAGTAATTCCCAAATCATCTGCAAAGGCCTTCAGTTTATCTTCACTCTTCTTTACTCTTATTCCTACTATTTCCTTGTCTTCTCTTATGTTTCTTTCCAGCACTTCCAGGACCAGAATAAACAACAATGCTGATAATGGGCAACCTTGTCTGGTTCCTTTTTGTATATTACATTTATTTGTTATTACCGAATTTATGATTATTTTTGCATGCTGCTCTGAGTTGACAGATTGCATCCCCCTGCTAAAGTTTACTCCAAAACCCATTTGCTCCATCACCCTCTCCATGAAGTCCCAAGAAACATCGTCAAGTGCTTTATCTGCATCTATAAACATCAGCACTGCTTTCTTCTCATTTCTCACTTCCAGGTATTCAATACATTTCTAATAGTGTCTTTAATTTGCCTCTCTGCAGGTTGTGAACGTGCCTCCCATTTTCCAGGAGGCACCTGGAGAAAATTCTGTTCTTTCTTGCATGCTGAGTTTGACCCATTAGATTGAAAGGGCCACTGGTATGAACCATTTGTATGAACCGACGTTCCTATAGAACATGGTGTATTGTTTTTATTGACAGGAAGATGAGGGGCTGAAATGACGGGTTTTTTATTAATTTATTTTCAGCTTGTCATCGATGGACACCACAAGGATCCTGTCCTTCTTGTTTGCCATCCAGGAGATTAACCAGCATCCCACACACTTACCCAATGTCACCCTGGGCTACAGCATCTATGAGGCTGCTTATGATGCCAGAACGACTACCGATGCCATGCTAGATAATATTCCAAGCTACAGATGTGGAAGACAGGGTAACGTGTTGGGTGTTTTTGAAGAAACCACTTCTGCAATCTCCAGCCAAATTTCCGGCATGTTGGGAATCTACAAAATGCCCCAGGTATGAATTGGGAGGGGAAGGGAGACCAGCTATGTTTCATTCCTCTTTGCAGCCTCTCCAGCAATGTTGGAGAGCCTTCAGACCTCCAGAGGTTTTGAAACTAAAAAGCCAACTACCCTTGGCTATCAGCTATGTTTGTTGGGATTGATGAGAATTGCAGTTCAGCCACATCCTTGGGACCCATTTTACCCCATCCCTACTTTACAGAGAAGTCAAAGGGGAAATGTTATATAATGAACTGAAAAAGATTTTTAAGTATACCTTTCCCAAAAAACCGGAGGCTTTTCTATTAGGACTCATAGGAGAGGAAATTGCAAAGGGAGATCAAAAATTATTTATGTATGCTACAACCACGACTAGGACTTTATTAGCCCCAAAATGGTAAGTACAGGAGATACTGATGATCGAGGAGTGGCAGATGAAAATGATTGACTATGCAGAATTAGCTTAGTTGACCTGCGGGATCCGAAACCAGGGAGAGACAAGGTTCCAAAAGGAATGGAGTAAATTTGTGGACTATATGGAGAAAAACTGTAGAAAACTGAAAACACTTGCAGGACTGAAATAAATCCTACGAATTTACTTTAAGTAGGTGGACTAAAAGGAACTGCGAGATAGAAGTGGGAAAGAAAACCGAATGATAGGAGGGAGGGAAGTCAAAGCTCGGCAGGGCAAGAGAAGTAGAATAGTTGAATAGATGATAAAATGAGATAATGTTGTTTTTTGTTGTGTTTGTTGTTTATTGTTTAGTTGTTGTTGAATGTTGTTTATTTGAAAATTTAATAAAATTGTTTTTTTTAAAAAAAGAGAGAAGTCAAAAGGGGGGCACCCAAAAAGAGAACTTACCAAAAAATAATAATCAAAGAACATGATAAGAACACTGGAATTGATTTGAAAAGACCTCAGCCTCTTTCTCTCCCCTTCCCTAGATTGGCAGTAGGTGAAAGGAGTATATTACTCATAAGAGGCTCCTTATACCGGTATTTGAGGAGTTCTTGTTTCTCAGAGCAGTGGGTGTCTGGCAGCCAACTGAGCAGGCAGGTTTAGGTGCCTGAGCTCCCCACAGAGTTTGTAGCTGCTTAGTTTCTGCCTCTGGTTTTGTACAGTGACTTGCTGTGATTCTTTGAAGACCCCCGAAGGTCCAGATACTCTGCTTTGCCCCAGTGTCCATTGGAATGACTTCCTCTTCGGTCACATTTACATATCATGGGGAGCTCCCAGTCCTCCTCTGAAGAGAGTTCCTCCATCAGAGGCATAATAGGCTTCCCAGAGACATCTGGTTGGCTACTGTGAGAACAGGATGTTTGACTAAATGGACCTTTAACATGATCTTGCAACAAGGCTCTTCTCAAGTATTCCTGAAAACAAGACACCGATGCTTTTCTTATTAGGTCAGTTATGGCATTGATTCGCAAATCCTTAATGACAACACCCAGTTCCCTTTCATCTACCGGATGGTCCCAAAGAAAGAAACTCAGTACATGGGGATTGTCAAATTGCTGCTCCATTTTGGATGGATGTGGATCGGTCTCTTTGTTCCAGACAACGACAATGGAGAAAGATTCCTGAGTGCTTTCACACCTCTGATGATCCGCAGTGGGATTTGTGTGGCTTTCTTGGAAAGACTTGTGCTTTCATCTCTGAGAAAAAGGTCACCATTACATTGTAAACCAGCTGTCCTGAGACAAGTGAATGTGTATATTTACCATGGGGACTCTAAACACAGAGTTTATCCAATCATACTGTTACAATACATTCATGATGTGAGAAAACCTCAGGGGATAGTCTGGATCACGGCAGATCTTCTGGACATTGATGCGATGTTGTTTGGCGATATGAATAACTTCCTCCCTACCCAAGGTTCTTTGTCCTTTGTAATGAATACCCAAAAAAGGACAGAACATGTCTACTCTACTCAACTTTCATCTGAAGATAAAGCTGTAGCTGCACAGTTTTGGTCAAGAGCATTCCATTGTTCATGTTCAAAGGATGTGTTGTCCATGGAGGGTTGGACAAGATGCACAGAAAGGGAAGAATGGGGAACTTTGTCCCAGGAGGTGGTTGAGGCAATCTGGTCCCAAGACAGCTTCAGTACTTACTACAGTGTCCAACTTATGGCTCAGGCTTTGAATGCTGCATATTCATCCAGATCCAAATTGATGTTAATGGTGGGTGGAAGAGACAGATTGGAAATTCAAAGACTACAACCATGGCAAGTATGTTCGCTCCCCTTTTTGCAATAAGTTTTCCATCTCTGGGATCCCTCTTAGAGTCTGTATCATTTGTAGCTCGTATCATTCTAATTATTTAATATGCATAGCTGCCAAGTTTTCCCTTTTCTCGCGAGGAAGCCTATTCAGCATAAGGGAATTTTCCTTTTAAAAAAGGGATAACTTGGCAGCTATGATTATTTAATACTAGTAGAATTCAGCCCGTTTAAAAACGGGCGCTAGAACGCTGCTGTCGTGCAGCGCCGGCATGGGACGGAGCTTCGGAGGTCTCCGAAGCCCCGTCTCATGCGGGAGGTGCGCGGCGAGGCGGCGGGGGGGGGGAGAGAAGCACTCCCCCCCCCGCCGCGCACCTGCCGCATGAGACGGGGCTTCAGAGACCTTCTTCGAAACTCCGTCCCATGCCGGCGCTGCGTGCCGAGGCGGCAGGGGGGAGGAGCGCTTTTTCTCCCCCCCCCGCCGCCTCGCCGGGCACCTCCCGCATGAGACGGGGCTTCGGAGAAGGTCTCCGAAGCCCCGTCCCATGTCGGCGCTGCGTGGTGAGGCGGCGGGGGGGAGGAGCGCTTCTTCCCCCCGCCGCCTCGCCGCACACCTCCCGCATGAGACGGGGCTTCGGAGAAGGTCTCCGAAGCCCCGTCCCATGTCGGTGCTGCGTGGTGAGGCGGCGGGGGGGAGGAGCGCTTCTCCCCCCCCCGCCGCCTCACAGCGCACCTCCCGCATGAGACGGGGTTTCGGAGAAGGTCTCCGAAGCCCCGTCCCATGTCGGCGCTGCGTGCCGAGGCGGCGGGGGGGGGGAGGAGCGCTTCTCCTCCCCCCCCGCCACCTCGCCGCGCACGCCAAGCCAGTCCCCGAGCCGAAGTGCGGCGCGGCGGGTGCTTTTCGCTGTTTGCCTCCCCCTTCGCTCCGGGAAGGCAAATGGCGAAAAGCCCCCGCCGCGCCGCACTTCGGCTCGGGGACTGGCTTGGCGGCGGCGGGAAAAAGGGGAGGAATTCCTCCCCTTCTTCCCGCCGCCGCCAAGCCAAAGCCGGCTTCCCTCGGCGCCTGCTGCCGCTTCGGCCGAGGAAGCGCCGTCCCATGCCGGAGGTGCGCGGCAAGGCTGCCGGGGGGAGCGCTTCTTTCCCCCGCCGCCTCGCCGCGCACCTCCAGCATGAGACTGGGCTTCGGAGCGGCGGTTGGCGGAGCGGCGGTTGGCCGTTGTCCCTCCGTCCAATCCCCGTGTCTCTGGGGTACATGCGCAGTACCCCAGGGACACACGGGACAACTGGACGCAGGGACAACATGGACATTATTATATAGGATGTTTAGATTTTGTGTGCCCTATGTTTAGTTGGATATGTTATGAAATTCTTGTTAGGGTTCGTCTCTCCATTTGTTTCCATAATAATGTGAAAACTAATTAAAATGTATATTTTCAGAAAAATTATATGGGAGGTGTTATGTACTGAGCTGAATCCTAGAACAATAGGATTCAGAATCAGCGGGAGCTACCCAATCCAACTCCAGGTGGAAGTGAATCCGCAACCTGATTGGCCTGCTGGAGCAGCCAATCAGGCGGCTGGCAGAAGTGAATCTGCTACCTGATTGGCCTGTAGGAGCAGCCAATCAGGCTGCAGGCAGAAGTCAATCCACAATATAATTGGCCCACAGGTGTAGCCCTGAAGTAGCCAATCACGCAAGGCCCATTGTGTAAATAATGTATATAAGCAGATGGTTTTGGGAAAAGAGCATTCGTCTTCTCTTCTCCTCCTTGATGACTATGAGCTGAATAAAGAGCATGAAATTCACTCTCGACTCCGAGTATATTTCAGGAGGTGTTAGAAAAGAGTATTTCCTTCAAAGCACGAAGTTGGGTATGAAAAAGTGCTAAGGAACATTCTCTCACAGTTTCGACTTCCAAAGTGTTTGTGGTCCATGTTGTCAATATGAATCAACTCAACTCAACACCTTTATTGGCATATATATAACACATGAGCCTTGGGGAGCATCTGAGGGATGAGGTCAAGGGCGTCGCCCCCTGCCCCGATCTCTCCCAGAGGGTGCTTACCTACTGGCTCCCCTACTAGGCTAGTGGGAGTCAGATCTGTCCCAGGCCGGGGACAGATGGCAAGAACCAATGCCTAAGCAACCACTCACATTCAGTTGTATTTAAATAAAGTTGTGGCCAAAATTAATGCCAAAAACCTTAAACTTAAAATATTGTGTAAAGTGTGAGTTATTGGGGGGATGTCTTGGAACCTCGGCACGCAAGTACAGGAGAGTCATCGCTCAGCAGGAACTGGATCACGTGTTGTTTATTGGAGGGGGCCCAGAGCCGCAAAGCTGGCTCCAATCTGGACGAGACAGATTGGAAATTCAAAGGCTGCAGCCATGGCACGTCTGTCCCCTCCCCTTTTTGCAAATACGTTGTCCATCTCAGAAAAAGTAGATGAGGTTCTATCCCAGAAGCTTTCAATTTATCCCATAACAGCCCTCTGGGAATTGAGTCAAAGGCGCACTTGAAATCAATAAAGGCCACATATAACTTTCCACTGTCAGATTTCATATATTTGTCTGCTAGAAATGCCAATAATAGGCAATGATCTATAGTCGATTTCTGTTTTGTGAAACCAATCTGTTCAGGACCAATATTTTTATTCTTTTTGATCCAATCCAATAGATAATGCTCCAGATATTTTGAATAGTGTTTGCTTATGGTAGAAAGAAGACTAATGGGGTGATAGTTGCATGGTTGCCCTGGATCACCTTTTTTATAGATTGGAATTATTATAGAAGTCAGCCATGATTTCGGTATTATTCCCTTTTGATCTATAAGCGTAAAAAGATTGGCAAGTGGTGGAGCCCACCAACCAGCATACTTTTTCAGAATCTCAGTGGGGATCCCATTGGGACCAGGGGCCTTACCAGATTTTAATTCTTCAATCAGTTCCATAATTTCATCAATGCCTAAAGAAGTCCACTTTGGAATCTTTAAGGGGGCTGGCTGATCATCGTTAAGTGAAGAGCAAGATGAATTGTTAAATATTTTACTGTAATAGTCAACCCAGAATTGGGGAGGAATAGTAGGTGCAATAGAAAGGGAATTATTGCTTAGATGGCCGGAAGTTATTTGCCAAAAGGTTTTATGGTCGTTCGTATTGATAGCATTAATTAAACGTGACCATTTTTTCAGATGGTATGCATTCTTTTTCTTGTCAATAAATTCATTATAAAAAGGATGTGAGGCATAGCTGCCAAGTCTCCTGTATTCCCCGGGAAATCTGTGAGCTGAGGGGTTAATAGCTCAGCAGTCGTCCTGGATCACGGGGCTTGTGACGTGTCATATAAACAGGAAACAGGAAGTACCTGTTTGCTGTTGTGTATCTGGAATATATGACACCGTATGTTTCTGTTCTGTCTGTTGTGTTGAAGCTTCAAGCCGGGATGGGTCTGTCTTCCCCAGGTTGGAGTTGTTTTAAGCAATAAATTCTCTGTTTTAATGAACAAGGGAGTGGAAAGTGATTTATTTACAGGCGCTGAAAGCTGAATAAGTTTCCGCAGCATGGACTGCTACGAAGCTGTTATCTAAACTTCAGAAGGGAAATTCCTGGACGTTTAGGAATGAGGCTTGACTTTGGGACGCAGAAGGAAGCGGGCTGGACACTCTGCTAAGCAGCTGGATTTGTGTGCAGGCAGGTAGATTGCCTGACACGGCTGCAATCATAGTTGTTTACCAATTGCTTAATTGGGCAACAAAACATTTTAAACAAAATCCCCGTTTTTCCAGCTGTTCCTAGCTGAAAAAAGGGATTTTTTTTGTTTTTTCCCGGTTTATTCTGGCGCGGTGGCCATTTTGGAACTGGGCGGAGCATGCTCAGAAGTGACTTTTGATGCTGCCCTGCCCAATTCCAAAATGGCTGCAGTGTGACTTCCGGTCTGCTACTTCCGCCCGGTCCCTTATTTCTCCGACAGCAACTTGGCAGGTATGATGTGAGGGCGATCTGGCTGCGACATCTGTCACCCCATTGATCGCCAGGGTTGATTCGGCTGATCTGGTTGGCTAGGCGGGTGTCCCCCTTCCTCCCTCACAGCTCCATGTGCATCCCTCCTGAAGCTGCGCACTTGGTGGAAGAGGACGACCATCCCAGATAGACGGAGTGTACTGTTATTCGGTCAAGCGTATACGATAGCTGTGCTCCCCTGCTAGAACCTCCAAACAATATGAATATTCAATTCATTTCTCCAAGAGGATTTAAAATCTGATAAAGGACCAGTTGTAATGTTGAAAAAGTCATACATAGCTGATACAAGACCACTCCTTCTAGGTCCTCAATTTAGGACAGTTTGTTCAAAATTGGTAAGAAGCTTGGTACTTTTTTTCCAACTATCAAAGAAAAGCGAGACGGCATCCCACAAAATATCCAACTTCATGAAAGGATTTGATCATCAATATGCCCATAATACACAAATATTTTGATTAAACATAGTTTACTATAATCTGTTATGGAGCTTGCACACACACCTTGAGTCCTCACAAGTAACCCTGATATCATGTTTTCTAAATGCTGGTGTTTTTCTGCCATTCTAGCTCCACACTTTCTTGAAAGAAATCCAGCTTTCCAATTCATCGATAGGAGGGTTGTATTTTGATAAGAATGGGGAGCTGACTGCCAACTTTGATATTTGGAACTGGGTCATATTTCCCAACAAATCTCAGAGCAGAATAAAGGTTGGGAGCATCGAGGGACAGGCATCTTCTGAGATAAAATTCACCATTAAACCAGAAGCAATTATGTGGCCAGGGAAGTCCAGCAAGGTCACTCCATTTCTTTCTTTCTTTCTTTCTTTCTTTCTTTCTTTCTTTCTTTCTTTCTTTCTTTCTTTCTTTCTTTCTTTCTTTCTTTCCCATCTTTTCTTTTGCTTAACTAGTTAACCCTTTACAGTTAGCAAAGTATAAATCCCATTATGTGTTTTTAAAATGAAACTTTATATTAGAAACAAGATGATGTATCCACAGTCCAACAAAATATGGAAGGGTCTCATTCCCATTTTTAAGCCATTTTTATTTGGCCATTTCCTTTAGTCAGGGCCTTCAGGTGATGACTGTAATTTATGTTGACCTCCTTTGATCCCCCTTCTCCTTGATTTTAGGTTGTGCCTCATTCAAGGTGCACTGAAAGCTGTCACCCTGGACATGCCAGAGTGGCTAAAGAAGGGGAGCCTATTTGCTGCTATGATTGTACTCCTTGTGCGGAAGGGACCATCTCCGTTCAGGAAGGTGGGTGACTCCAGAGAAAACGGAGAGGCTTGCTTGACCAGGCCAAAGGCCCAGGTGGTCCAAAGCCCTGTTCTCACCGTGTTGAATCTAATGCTTATGAAAAGCCCACAAGCAGGAATTGAGCACAACAGCTGTCAGGGGGAAAGCAGATATTTCAATATTTAAGCCGACATTCATAACTGAAAGATTTCTTCTTGATGTCCCCACTATCTAAAGTAAAAGGGGGTAGTGTCCAGAGAGTGACTCCCTTTGGCCATGGCATCCAGGCAATGGAATGCCCCTCCCCAGGGTCAGTTATCTGAGACCAGCGATGAGGTCATTCCAGCATCATTTTGTTTGTGGATTTAGTTTTGATTACGGGTTTACATGCTCTCCTGAAAGTGGAAGCTCTAGTTCTGTACTTTATGGATGGGAGAGTTTTGTTAGTGATACTGAAGTCCTTCTCCTTCTCCTCAGATGCAAAACATTGCACCAAATGCCCAGAAGATCAGCATGCAAATGAGGCCCGAGACAAATGTGTCCCTAAGATTATAACATTTCTCACTTATGAAGAACCCTTGGGGATCCTCCTGGTTTCCTTTGCCCTCTTCTTGTCCTTGACCACTGGTATTGTCCTAGGAATCATCATTAAATACATGGAAACTCCCATAGTCAAAGCTAACAATCGGGACCTCTCTTATATCCTCCTCATCTCCCTCCTGCTTTCTTTTTTGTCCTCCTTCCTGTTCATCGGCCGGCCAAGCAAAATGACCTGCCTTCTCCAACAAACAGCTTTCAGCATCATCTTCTCAGTTGCCGTCTCTTCTGTGTTGGCAAAAACCATCACGGTGGTACTGGCCTTCTTGGCCACAAAGCCAGGGAACAAGGTGAGAAGATGGCTGGGGAAGAGTCTGGCCAACTCCATTGTCCTTTCCTGTTCTGGTATGCAAGTTGTCATCTGCACCATCTGGGTGGGAATCTCTCCACCCTTCCCAGACTCCAACATGCACTCCCAAGCTGGAGAGATTATCCTTCTATGCGATGAAGGATCTGTTGCCATGTTTTACACTGTCCTTGGCTACATGGGCTTCCTGGCGGCCATCAGCTTCACGGTGGCTTTCCTGGCCAGGAAGCTTCCAGGGTCCTTCAATGAAGCCAAGCTGATCACCTTCAGCATGCTGGTCTTCTGCAGTGTTTGGGTGTCCTTTGTGCCCACCTACTTGAGCACAAAGGGGAAATATATGGTAGCTGTGCAGGTCTTCTCTATGTTGGCCTCCAGTGCTGGGCTTCTGGGCTGCATCTTCATTCCCAAGTGCTATATTATCATATTCAGGCCAGATCTGAACACAAAGGCACATCTAACTACAAAAATTGAAGGTGGTAGTGTCTGATTTTTAGCTTTTTAAAAGATTCTTAGCTTCATATAAAATATGATGTTAAGGTGGACCCTAGCCTGGTTTCTGTCAAGATAATTGGAAACACCATTAAGTTATGGAATCATAGATGACCTAAGAGTCTTGCCACAAATATCTCCATCATCTATACTTCCCAAACAACCGGTTTTAACAACCTGGTAGTAATAATAATAAAACCTATGAGTTCAGGTTGGAAATTTTGAGGAGTGGTCAAATCACATATTTCAGGGCAACTAAGACTAACTATCCTCCTCAATGAAGCAAGGATTGAGCTGTGAAGGAAGCTGTGCTATGTCAATGGTATTTTATCTGTAACACCTGTCATAACTTAGTAAAGGAACAAGAGTGAAGTAACAGAAACTAAGTAAAGCATTTTACCATCTACATATTCTAGAAACCTGAACATCTACCTGAAGTGTACCACTGATTTTTAGCAACTGAAGTTCAAGAAAAGCTGTGCATATAGTACTGTGTTTAAGCCTGTGACATCCTTTCATTTGCTTTAAGTAATAAGTCAACTTCTACCTAAAAGAACGCATCTCCAGACCCAACTTTGCTTCACAAACTTCTTCTTTCTGTAAATAAAACTTTTTTTATTTGATCAACTCCTTCCTAAGACTCGAAATCACAAAATTTTCGTTCACACAATTCCACCACATAATCTTCTGGGAGATATAGTAGGCATTCATATAACTGGTGTAATGTGAGGTGGGTCTGCGATATTTAATTGGAGGCAGTTAGCACCTCTTTTACATATTATGAATATAAAATCCATTTCACGTGTCTAGTCCTTCATATATATTGTTGTTCCAGACCTGGTGTGCTGGGAGAGTTAATTACTATCCTCCATTGTTCAGTTCATTGCAGTGTTTATCTGGATGGTACAAGGTCCATTCCATTTCTTCTTCTGTTTATCTAGTGTATGAGCTGCAGCCGTAAATAACTCACAGAACACATGTCTAGTCTCCGCCATTAAAATTCTGCTCTGGCCGCGGCACCGGAAGTCGCTTCCACGCAACTTCCGGACATGCGTGCTAGAAGCAACTTCCGGCGCCACTCTGCCCTTCTCCAAAAATGTCCGCAGCGCCAGAAGTCACTTCTACGCAGTTCCGGACATGCGTAGAAGCGACTTCTGGCACTGTGGCCATTTTGGAAATGGGCAGAGCGGCGCCAGAAGTTGCTTCTACACACTTCTGGACATGCATAGAAGTGATTTCTGGCACTGTGGTCATTTTGGAAATGGGCAGAGCGGCGCCAGAAACATGGCCGCCGGCAGGAGCTGCTTTCTGGGGGATTTACGGGAGATGCCCTGTATATGCCAGAGTGGCTAAAGAAGGAGAGTCCATTTGGTGTTGGAATGACCTCACTGCTGGCTGCAGGGGAGTACCATGGGGAGGGGCATTCCATTGGCAGGATGCCACAGCCAAAGAGATTCACTCTCTGGTCACTACCCCTCTAATTTCAGATAGTGTGGATAGCTGGATGAAAGCCTTCAGTTATGAACTCTGCTCCCTTCCCCTGACGCCCGTTGTGCTCAGGCCCTGCTTGTGGGCTTTTCATTGACATCTAGTTCAACACTTTGAGAACAGTATGTTGGACTACCTGGGCCTTTGGCCTGATCCAAAAAGCCTCTCCCTTTCCTTTTTTAAATATATATATATATATATAAAATAAACTTTATTGGTTTCAAAAAGTAATAATTACAATTAAATAAAAGAATATACAACCATAACATTATTGTTACATTTTCTTATTTCCCATTCCCATACAAATCTCTATAACAATACTTCTATGAAAAGTAAAGAACCACAGCATCAAAATTCAGGAGATGAAATCCACAATCAAGATGAAATCCACAAATGCCCTGCTGGCTGTAGGTGAGTGTCCCTGTGGAGGGGACTTCCGTGAGCAGAATGCCTCAGCCAAATGAATTCACTGTCCATTCAGTATTCCTCTAATTACAACCACAATTTTCAATGTTAGTGAACCAAGAAATCAAATGGAATATAGAAATGTTAAGACATTTTATTTATTTTTTGAATTTCCTAACAAACCTGGGAAGCTGCTAGCATGGCAACTAATGAAGAAACAAGGATTAAATTTTGTAAATAAATTAAAAATAGAGGGCAAAATAATAGTTGGTCTGTAAGGTGGCGCTGTGGGTTAAACCACAGAGCCCTAGGGCTTGCTGATCAGAAGGTCAGCGGTTCGAATCCCTGTGACGGGGTGAGCTCCCGTTGCTCGGTCCCAGCTCCTGCCCACCTAGCAGTTCGAAAGCACGTCAAAATGCAAGTAGATAAATAGGAACCGCTACAGCGGGAAGGTAAACGGCGTTTCCGTGTGCTGCTCTGGTTCGCCAGAAGTGGCTTTGTCATGCTGGCTACATGACCTGGAAGCTATACACCGGCTCCCTCGGCCAATAATGCGAGATGAGCGCGCAACCCCAGAGTCGGTCACGACTGGACCTAATGGTCAGGGGTCCCTTTACCTTTACCTTTAAGATATAAGAAAACAATTTGTAAGATATTATACAGAACAATATCGAGTCCGTAAGGAGAACAAAGATAGAATTGAAGACTACTTAAAGCAGAATAACTTACCTAAAATTCTGAAAGAGACAATCAATTATTTAAACGCACCAATAACAATGATGGAAGTACAACAGTCGAAACTAAAACAGGGAAATTGCCAGGACCAGATGGACTATCAGCTAAGTATTATAAGTATTAAAAGAAACTACAAGATTTTCTGGCACAAGATAGAATGAATGAAAAATTGCCAGATTCTTGGAAGGAGACATATATCACGCTAATTTCAAAGCAAGACACAGATTTACTTTCAGTTAAAAATTACAGGCCCATATCTTTATTAAATAATGAATATAAGATACAGGGTGAGTCTTTTAAAAGAGGCCCCATGGAACATGTGTACTCTGTATCCACAGGGCCTTTATACCCCACCCATCTGGCTGGGTTTCCCCAGCCACTCTGGGCAGCTTCCAACAGAAAAATGAAATAAAATAACCTATTAAACATTAAAAGCCTCCCTAAACAGGGCTGCCTTCAGATGTATTCGCCAATATATTGACACACTGTATGATTGGTGTGTTGAAAGATTTAATTCACCAAGATCAGGCTGGCTTTCTTCCTGGCTGCCAGATGAAAGATAATATAAGGAACTAGCTGGCCCAGCCACGCGTTGCTGTGGCTCACCCCTGTGATTGGCCCCACCCGACCCATGAATCTTCCATCCAAGCCAGGGCTTCACGTGACAAATGCTGTTGATGACCCATCTAAGATAAATTATTTGCATGAGCTGACAGAGGTTGCCTTGGTGATGGGCTGTGATTTGAGGAGTCAGGAAAAGAGGGTTTTTAGCAAGGTGTGCTGGGAAGAAGATGACTCTTGGACAGGCTGACTGAAGGCTGGCAGGGAGAGATGCCTTGCTCTTGAGTGCTGCACTTACCTGGTTCATCACTGTGAGAACAGGGCTATGAACTAGATGCCCTCTCCCTTTCCTCTGGAGTCACCCACCTTCCTGAATGGAGATGGTCCCTTCCGCACAAGGAGCACAATCATAGCAGCAAACGGGCTCTCCTTCTTTAGTCACTCTGGCATATCCAGGGCGACAGCTTCCGGTGCATCTTGAATGAGGCATGACCTACAAAATAAGGAGAAGGGGGATCAAAGGAGATCAACAGAAATAACAGACATCATCTGAAGGCCCTGACTGGAGAAAGTGCTGAAATAATTTTTTTTAGAATACTGATGCCAGGTTAGAAAACTTAAAAATGGTAATGAGACCCTTTCAAATTTTGTAGGACTGTGCAGAGGTCATCTTGTTTCTGACATAAAGTTTCATCTTTAAAAAGAATAAAGGTATTTAGAAAAGGTCAATTAATTAAACTCTCTATTGCCTTTTTAACTGTGTGTGGGATTTATTGTTCCTGTTTGCTGCTATGATATGTCTTTTTGTGTTTTTATAAGCAGTTGGCATTATTGGGCAGCTGTTAAAGTCCACATGCCAGGTATGGCTCCTCTGTCAACTTTGGGCCCATTGATGCATTGTCATCTCTCCCTCTGAGTGGATGAAAAGGGGAAAGTGTAAGGGCAGCCTCTCCACTCTTTGCTCCTCTCCAACTGAATTCCTATGCAAAACAGAGAAAGCAAGGAAAAGAGCAGAGATGTACCCATCTGGGAAGTGGCAGTCTTCCTGGGAATGGCCACCTTAGGGATAATATAAAATGGGCCCCTAGTGGGAAATTATCCAAATTTAGCAAATTTAGCCTGTGTGGTGTAGGGGTTAGAGGGTTGGAAAAGACCTCGGGAGACCCAGGTTCCAATTGCCACTCAGCCATGAAGCTTCCTGGGTGACCTTGGGCCGTTCACTTCCTCTGAATATGTCCTGCTTCGCAGGGTTATTGTGGCGATAAAACAAAGAGGCAGCAAACCATATATAGCATTTTGAGCTTCGTAGAGAAAAGGTGGGCATTTCTGCTTGTGGAACAGGATTAATATGCCAGTAATGATTAAGCATGCATATATATCAACCTCTCTTTTAAACTTTTGAATGGACACCAAAATGTGTTTTTTTATTAAAGATTTTCTTGATTTACAAAAATATGTGCAATGTCTCTCATACCATTTTTACAAGTCAGTTTCATTTGTTGAGTCATTGCCCACTCACACATGAAACAAAGACCACCACAGCCAACCATAAATGAACAACCATACCCTAAGCCAACCCCAACAGCACTGACAAAAAACCCCACATACATTAAGTCCAACATGGTTTTTATGTTACATTGCCCATTTCTGCTGAGATAAACCCTCTCACTCCTAATGCAGACAGGAAACAGTGATCCTTTTTCCATACATGCAGGAGAATAAATTGCAGGGGGGCAGAATAAGTGTACCTTCTGGGAGTGATACCTATTCCAAGCTGTTCTCACTTCAGGCTATTAGCACTCCGCGCATGTTTACATACTTGTAATCTGTTTGTATGCTCTAGGGCAGAGCCATGACTCCAATTCAAGCATGCCATCAGCCAGGCAGGAGTCTGAAAGCAAGTGATTTGGAATGTTTTAGTGGGATGCTACAGAGTTTATAAACCTAACCAAGCCTTAAATGGAGTTGCTGGATAGTTAAAAAGTGTCTTCATCCAATACACACATTCTGCTTCATGAAAGGAGACAGTTGCAGCAAGCAAATATTCCACCACCATCACTATATTTGCATGCTGGTAGAAGCTTTCTGACTGGTAATTCTGCCTCTCATGCTAAAGCTTCAGGAGCACATTAAAAACAAAACAAGATTATAGACCCACTGGAAGTCTAAAATAAATGAAACAGCACCTGGGTTTTCCTTGATTTTCTTAAATACTAAAAGCAGATTTTATAAACATTTTTATAACCCTGCCCATCTGGTTGGGTTTCCCCAGCAACTCAGGGTGACTTACAGTATATATAAAAACATAGTAAAACATCAAATACTAAAAACCTCCTAATACAGGGCTGCCTTCAGATGTCTTCTAAAAGTTATATAGTTCTTTATCTCCTTGACATCTGAAAGGAGGGTGTTCCACAGGGAGGGTGCCACGACGGAGAAGGCCCTCTGCCTAGTTCCATGTAACTTTGCTTCTCGCAGTGAGGGAACTGCCAGAAGGCCCTCAGAGCTGGAGCTGAGGAATGGGAGTGGAGGAGCTCCTTCAGATTTACTGGGCCAAAGTCGTTTAGGGATTTAAAGGTCCAAACCAACACTTTGAATTGTGGGCAGGTAAGATCTCAGCTTGTGTACCAGATGGAGCTGGTAGGCAGGATTAACCAGTGCCTCCTTGGACAGCTGTGAGTCCAAAATGACTCCCAAGCTGTGCACCTGGTTCTTCAGGGGCACAGTTACCCCATTCAAGACCAGCAGCACCCCCACCCGCACTCCTGTCTCCCGATAACAGTACTTCTGTCTTGTCAGGATTCATCCTCAATCTGTTAGCTGTCATCCATCCACCAACCGCCTCGAGACACTCACACAGGACATTCACCCCCTTCAATGGTTCCGATTTTAAAAAGAGGTAGAGCTGGGTGTCATCCGCACATTGGTGAACACTAAGCCCAACCCCCCTGATGATCTCTATATTCTTCTTCATGCTCAGGCTATGAACTAAAACATCAAGATTGCTGGAGAACCAGGCTGCTGGTGATCTAGTTGCAGGAGTTTATTGGCCAGTGCCGTTACCATGGATGAATGCAGATGTATCATTGTGACATCAGTGTATGATGTCACAGACAGAATGAGCCAGTTAAAAGTCTTCAAAGAACCTAAAAATCAGATACTACCACCTTTGCTTTTTGTATTTAGATGTGCTTTTGTGTTCAGATCAGGCCTGAGGATGATAATGTAGCACTTGGGAATGAAGATGCAGCCTAGAAGCCCAGCACTAGAGGCCAACATAGAGAAGACCTGCACAGCTACCATGAACTTCCCTTTTGTGGTCAGGTAGGTGGGCACAAAGGTCACCTTTGGAATACAGGAATAGGTGAAGCTGTCAAAGGCATTTTATACTTGACTAGGAAGAAACACCCTTTTTGCATAAAAATACAAAATGAGACATGAGATGATGGACAGTGCTTTAGCTGCTGCCTTTGTATTAATGAAACTGAATTCCAAAATATTGAAACGGTTCAGAATTAAGCTCTCTGTTAGCAGGATACCAAGGGGTCACTAGGTACTTGGTTGCTGACTCTCAATCCCCAAATCTTCTTCCAGAGGCAAGAGGGGGGCAATGGAGAGAGAAGGCTTTCATCAGGGATGGCCAGATCTTAAATGATGTCTCTGGCAAACAGCCATAAATGTGAACGAAGGCTGGGGAACATAAAGTCACTTACGTCTTAACAGTGTTTTGGGGAGGAATGGAGAACTTGAATGGGTAAGTTCTATAACTTGGAAATATGACCCCACTAATGAGGTGGTCTCCTGGGCTGAAATAATTCAGCGGATCACTTTCCTCACTCAGATTCAGAGGGCATTTTGCTTTCAGCATCCCTCTGGTTCCATGGGGCATAAGCAGCACAAATAGCAGCGGCACTAATATCATCCTGGCTATGCTTGCAAGAGTCATACACTCTTGTGACAGCAGGGACATTAGAAGCACAGCTGGACTCCTACAGTAGCTTCAGAAGCAAAGGTAGAAAAAGGAAACCGCCTGCAGAAATGAACCCTGCCAGCCCCAAATCTCTCAGGTCAAGCTTCTGACATTTATGACCCAGTTCTTCTTACAGGCTTGTGACAATAATATATCATTCTGCCTGTGGTTCTGATGTTTATGTTATTTGTGGATTCATAGGCCATAATAATAATAATAATTTATTATTTATACCCCGCCCATCTGGCCGGGTTCCCCCATCCACTCTGGGCGGCTTCCACCGTTGGGGAAATCCCTGGAGTAAATCAATTATCATGATCTTGATGATTCTATGGATAAGAAGGTCCACCTGCTCTACAACTCCCTGGAATTGGTGTGTGACTCAATGGGCAGCTGCAGAGCCAAAGCAAAACATTGGCTTTATACAGTAGCAATAATATTTACATTTGGTAAAGGCTGCTCTCCAACTGGAGTGCTCGCAGGCCAGTGTTTCCAAGTTATCAGTGTTTATACTACTTTTTTTAGATTTGCTTTGAGACAGTCTTTAAACCTCTTTTGTTGACCACCAGCATTATGCTTTCCATTTTTAAGTTCGGAATAAAGTAGTTGCTTTGGAAGACAACCATCAGGCATCCGCACAACATGACCAGTCCAACGAAGTTGATGTTGAAGAATAATTGCTTCAACACTGGTGATCTTTGCTTTTATTGACCTGACTAAGGCTTTCAACAACAATCGTAATGCCCTGTGGACTGTCCTTCTGAAAATTGGCTGCCCAGATGAAATTGTGAACGTCATCCTGCTCCTCCATGATAATATGGCAGCAGCAATCGCAGATAACAATGGCTCTCAAAGTGAACCATTCATAGTGGGATCAGGTGTTAAACAGGGTTGTGTTATTGCCCCAACTCTACTCATTATTTTCATTGCCATAGCTGATCCAAGCTGTTCTCATTTAAGGCCATGAGCACTCTGGACTTGTTCACTTACTTGTTATTTGTTTGTATGCTCTGAGACAGGGCCATGACTCCAATTCAAGCATGACATTAGCCAGGCAGGTGTCCGAAAGCAAGGAATTTGGAATTTTTTCTTGGGACATGACAGAGTTTATAAACCTAACCAAGCCTTAAATGGAGTTGCTGGATCTTTAAACAGTGTCTCCACCCAAAACACACATTCTGCTTCCTGAAAGGAGCCAGCTGCAGCAAGCAAATATTCTACCACCATCACTGTATCTTCATGCTAGGAGAAGCTGTCCCACTGATATTTCTGCTTCAGGAGCACACAAAGAACAAAACAAGATTATAGACCCACGAGAGGTCTGAAATAAATGAAACAGCATCTTTGGGTTTTCCTTGATTTTTTAACTATTAAAAGCAGATTTTATAAATACAACCATTTTAATAATTACAACCCTGCCCATCTGGCTGGGTTTTCCCAGCCACTCCGGGTGGCTTACAGAATATATAAAAACATAGTAAAACATCAAACATAAAAAACTTCCTGATACAGGGCTGCCTTCAGATGTCTTCTAAAAGTTATATAGTTCTTTATCTCTTTGACATCTGAAACGAGGGCGTTCCACAGGGAGGGTGCCAGTACCGAGAAGGCCCTCTGCCTGGTTCCCTGTAACTTCACTTCTCCCAGTGAGGGGTCTGCCAGAAGACCCTTGTAGGAGGACCTCAGTGTCTGGGCTGGATGATGGGGGTGAAGATGCTTCTTTAGGTATACTGGGCCAAAGTCATTTAGGGCTTTAAAGGTCAGCACCAACTCTTTGAATTGTGCTCAGAAATGTACTGTGAGCCAATGAAGTTAATTTAGAATCGCTGTTATATGGACCTGGCGGAGATAATCAGAGCATGCTCCACTCTGGCTAGGCAGCTTATGGGCAAGTAGTGTCTCAGCTGGCATACCATATGGAGCTGGTAGACAGAGTTAACCTGTGCCTTCATGGACAGCTGTGCGTCCAAAATGACTCACCTGCATACCTGGTCCTTCAAGGGCACTTGGTCCTTCAGGGGCACAATTGCCCCATTCAAGACCATTCAAAACCAGGGGGTCGCCCATGTCCGCCCCCGTAAAACAATACTTCTGTCTTGTCAGGATTCAACTTCAATCCGTTAGCCACCATCCATCCTCCAGCCACCTCCAGATATTCACACAGGACATTCACCGCCTTAACTGGTTCCGATTTTAAAGAGAGGTAGAGCTGGGTATCAACCTCAAACCGACGAACACCCAGCCCAAACCACCTGATGATCTCTATATTCTTCTTCATGCGCAGGCTATGAACTAAAACATCAAGCTTGCTGGAGAGCCAGGCTGCTGGTGATCTAGGTGCAGGAGTTTATTGGCCAGTGATGTTACCATGGATGAATGCAAATGTATCATTGTGACATCAGTGTATGATGTCACAGACAGAATGAGCTTCAAACACCAGCAAAGTGAGAGACAGTTAACAGTCTTAATGCTGTGGGTATTCATGGCAGATGATGTAAAGTTAAAACATGGGGGCTATGGTATCTTTTACCAAAGGTTGCAGTTGTCTAGAGAGCAAAAATGAATTAGATGGATGAAACAATAATATTCAGAACATGGACTATATACCTGCTGAAGGTCTTGGGTTCAATTCTTGACATCTGCAAACCATCCTGAAGTCTTTAGGGCAGGAACAGGACTGTAAGAAACCTTTCCTTGCCTTTATACTTTCCTAGGCAACCAGCCAAAAGCCACTAACAGCATTCTGACACCAGGCTCGTTTCCACTTTAACAACGTATTTTATGTGAAGCTAAGAATCATCAAAGAAGCTAAGAATCAGACACTGGCACCTTCACTTTTTGTAGTTAGATGTGGCTTTGTGCTCAGATCAGGCCTGAGTATGATAATGTAGAGAAGACCTGCACAGCTACCATGAACTTCCCTTTTGTGGTCAGGTAGGTGGGCACAAAGGACACTCAAACACTGCAGAAGACCAGCATGCTGAAAGTGATCCACATGGCTTCATTGAAGAACCCTGGAAGCTTTCTGGCTTTCTGGCCATATCTACTAGGGATCAGCGGCGGCGCGCCACCGGAAGTTGCGTAGAAGCGACTACGGCCACCACCAAGATGGCCACCGGGCACGCGTAGAAGCGACTTCTGGTGCCGCTCAGCCCTATTTCCAGTGCCCACACATGGGCAAAGCAGCACCCAAAATGGAAGCTCCCTGGCAAGTAGGAAATCCGGTCGATTTCCGGGATTTTTCTCCATTCGGGAGAACAGCGGGAAACGGATTAAAATCCAGGGGTTTCCCACAAAAAACGGGGGACTTGGCAGCTACGTTTCTGGCTAGGAAAGCTACTGTGAAGCAGATGGCCGCCAGGAAGCCCATGTAGCCAATGACATTGTAAAACATGGCATTGCATAGAACAGGGTCCCTAAACTAAGGCCCGGGGCCCGGATGCGGCCCAATCGCCCTTTGAAATCCGGCCTGCAGACGGTCTGTGAATCAGCATGTTTTTACATGAGTAGAATGAGTCCTTTTTTTAAATCGCATCTCTGGGTTATTAGTGGGGCATAGGGCTCATTCATATATATTTTTCAAAATATGGTCCCCACAAGATCTGAGGAACAATGGACCAGCCCCCTTCTGAAAAAGTTTGCTGACCCCTGGCATAGAAGGATGATCTCTCCAACTTGGGAGTGCATGTCGGAGTCTGGGAATGGTGGGGAGATTCCCAGCCAGATGGTGCAGATGACATCACTGACCTGCACTGGTGAAAACATATATTGTCTTTAAATGCTGAATGTGCTTCAAAGAGCAATAGAACCTCAACAGCTGAAAACCTCATTTGCAAGCAGTAAGAGTCACTTCAGAAGGTGCCCCCAAGTCCACTAACACCTGCAGTAAAACACACTGTTCTTGGATGAATAGATCGTTATATACTGGACCATATAGAGAACACTTATGTTAATGGCCTTCCTCAGTCCACTTATGATTGAAATTCTTCCAGGAAAGGAGCAATCTTCAAGGTCTATAACAGAATTCTCTGACCTGGCTCTTCCAACTTTCAGTTTCATTGAAAGCTGAATTGAATTAGAATTGAATCTCTAGTTGGCTGCCAGTACACATGCGGTATTACTAAGGTAAGGCCAGATATTATTGCTACTGTATAAACCAATGGAGCTGTTAGCTGGTTGGAATCGGGACTTCTATTAGCTCATGTCAATGAATCTATAGTTCTGAGGCAGTGTGGTGTAGTGATCAGGGTGTTGGACAAGGGCCTAGGAGGCCAGAGTTCAGGTTCCTCCTTGAAGTCAAAACTTCTAGTAATATTATTGGGAGAAAAACTTTTCCCAATCCATATTATCCACACCATTTTTGTTGTTGTTTAGTCACGTCCGCCTCTTTGTGACCCCATGGACCAGAGCACGCCAGGCACTCCTGTCTTCCACTGCCTCCCACAGTTTGGTCAAACTCATGTTCGTAGCTTCAAAAACACTGTCCAACCATCTCGTCCTCTGTCGTTCCCTTCTCCTTGTGCCCTCAATCTTTCCCAACATCAGGGTCTTTTCCAGGGAGTCTTCTCTTCTCATGAGGTGGCCAAAGTATTGGAGCCTCAGCTTCATGATCCGTCCTTCCAGTGAGCATCCACACCATATGGGAGTTTATAAACCTCTATCATGTCTTGCCGTGGTCGTCTTGATCCATCATAGCTATTCTATGGACTTTACTGAAGTTCATTTTTCCTCAGGTTTAGAGGGCCCAGATTGACAGCCCTATCTTTGAGTTCTTACAAACATGTTTTGCTTTGGCTCTGCAGCTGCCCATTGAGTCACACACCAATTCCAGGGACCTTCTTAACCATAATTATAAAAAGCATGGTTTTGATAACTTATCTAGTGCAGGGGCCGGGAGCTAGGTCACTGTTATACAGTCTTTCCACCCTTTCCTCCTGGGCTGTGTCCAGAAGGTGGTGTTGTGGAGCCAATGTGGTGTAGTGGTTAAGAGCGGTAGACTCGTAATCTGGGGAACTCGTAATCTGGGAAATCCGCTCCTCCACATGCAGCTGCTGGGCTAGTCTCTCAGCCTCACTCACCTCACAGAGTGTTTGTTGTGGGGGAGGAAGGGAAAGGAGAATGTTAGCCGCTTTGAGACTCCTTAGGGTAGTGATAAAGCGGGATATCAAATCCAAACTCTTCTTCCTCTTCTTCCTCCTCCTCCTCCTCCTCTTCTTCTTCTTCTTCTTCTTCTTCTTCTTCTTCTTCTTCTTCTTCGGGAATGAATTGTTCAGACCCCTGGGCTCTCACTTGTGGGGTGCCTCAGGGTTCTGTCCTCTGTCAGTATTTCACTGCTACTATTGCAGAGGGTCACATGACCGGATGTTTTCATTTCTTATCACTGTGTGCATAAGCGGAAATTAGGCTGACAACTTCCACTCTTTGTTCTCTCTTCCAGACAAGGAGAATATGTGAGAAGACACTCACACAGAACACCATGTTTCAGTTGTTTTATTTGCTGAAAATAAATGCTTGATGCCACATTACCTAAACAATTTTGCTTTCGCTGACTCTGCTGATTGCGTGATCACATCTTCCGGATGTGTGCTGTTGCTGTTTACGGGACTTCTACAAGTGGACGTTCCTGTTATCCTCTCCCTTATGCTTTTTAACATCTATATGAAGCCTCTGGGAGAGAAAATCAGGGAGTTTGGACTGGGTGTTCACCAGTATGCGGATGATACCAGTGAAGGCAGTGAAGGTCCTCTGTGAATATCTGGAGGCAGTTGGAGGATGGATGGCGGCTAACAGATTGAGGTTGAATCCAGACAAGACAGAAGTACAGCGGTACCTCACAAGATGAAAGTAATTCGTTCTACGAGTCACTTCGTCTTGCGATGATTTCGTCTTGCGATAATTTTGTCTTGCGATAATTTCGTCTTGCGAGTTTTTCGTTGTGCGAGGCATTCATCTTGCGAGATACCACTGTACTGTCCTTGGGGGACAGGGGGTGGGTGGGGGTGGAATACTCCCTGGTTCTGAATGGGGTAACTGTGTCCCTGAAGGAAAAGGTTGGCAGCCTGAGAGTCATTTTAGACTCACAGCTGTCCATAGAAGCACAGGTCAATTCTGTGTCCAGAACAGCTGTCTACCAGCTCCATCTGGTTAAGCAGGCTGAGACCCTACCTGCCCGTGGACTGTCGAAGTCCTCTGTGAATGTCAAGAATGCTTTGATGGCGTTTCCTGCTTGGCATGGGGTTGGACTGGATGGCCCTTGTGGTCTCTTCCAACTCTATGATTCTATGTATTGCCCGAGTGGTGCATGCTCTGGTTATCTCCCGCGTGGACTACTGCAATGTGCTCTATGTGGGGCTGCCTTTGAAGGTGACCTGGAAACTACAACTAATCCAAAATGCAGCAGCTAGACAGGTGACTGGGAATGGTCGCCGAGTCCATATTACAGCGGTCCTGAAAGTCCTGCATTGGCTCTCAGTACATTTCCGAGCACAATTCAAAGTGTGGGTGCTGACCTTTAATGCCTAAACGGCCTCGGCCCAGTATACCTGAAGGAGCGTCTCCACCCCCATTGCTCAGCCCGGACACTGAGGTCCAGCGCCAAAGGCCTTCTGGCAGTTCCCTCACTGCAAGAAGTGAGGTTACAGGGAACCAGGCAGAGGGCCTTCTTGGTAGTGGGGCCCGCCCTGTGGAATGCCCACCCATCAGATGTCAAGGAAATAAGCAGCTATCTGAAGGCAGCCCTGTTTAGGGAAGTTTTTAATGTTTGAAGTTTTATTCTGTTCTTAATATTCTGATGGGAGCAGCCCAGAATGGTTGGGGAAATCCATCCAGATGGGCAGGATAATAATAATAATAATAATAATAATAATAATAATAATAATAATACTGTGTACATTGCAAAAAGGGAAGAAAACACTTGTTGCAGTTCACCGGATTTTTGCATAGGTTCCTGGCAAATTAAAGTTTGTACCCAACTTGTTCATGTGTAGCGAGTTTGTACATAACTTCAATACAATCATTAAAGGAAGCTGCATTTTTATTTTTCTATTTCATCACTATCAGTCTTGTTACTGTAGAATAGGCATGGAGAGTCCATTCATATTGTCCTTATTAGATAACATGTGTTGGGTATATAATTCAAAAGGATAGTTTCCTCTGCAAATGTAAGATTGTTCTCTAGAGTCATTTTCAAAAGTGGAGAGGTTTGTGGCAAGACAATTCCAAACATTCCTAGGTCATCTATCGTGTTTTAAATATTTTGTTGGGAGCCACCCCGAGTGGCTGGGGAAACCCAGCCAGATGGACGGAGTATAGATAAATCATCATCATCATCATCGATTCTATGACTTAATAGTTTTTCCAATTGTCCTGCCACAAACCAAGGTGTGGTCATCCCTAACAATAGCATATTTTATGTGAAGCATATCTTCAAAGAAGCTATCAGAAACTACCTTCACTTTTTGTAGTTAGATGTGCCTTTGTGTTCAGATCAGGTCTGAGTATGATAATGTAGCACTTCGGTAGGAAGATGCAGCCCAGAAGCCCAGCACTAGAGGCTAAGATAGAGAAGACCTGCACAGCTACCATGTACTTCCCCTTAGTGCTCAAGTAGGTGGGCACAAAGGACACCCGAACACTGCAGAAGACCAGCATGCTGAAGGTGATCCGCTTGGCTTCATTGAAGGACCCAGGTAGCTTCCTGGCTAGGAAAGCCACCGTGAAGCAGATGGCCGCCAGGAAGCCCATGTAGCCAAGGACAGTGTAAAACATGGCAACAGATCCTTCATTGCATAGAAGGATGATCTCTGCAGCTTGGGAGTGCATGTCGGAGTCAGGGAAGGGTGCGGAGATTCCCATCCAGATGGTGCAGATGACAAGTTGGACACCAGAACAGAAAATGACAATGGAGTTGGCCAGACGTTTCCCCAACCATCTTCTTGCCTTGTTCCCTGGCTTTGTGGCCAAGAAGGCCAGCACCACGGTGATGGTTTTTGCCAACACAGAAGAGACAGCGAATGAAAATATGATGCTGAAGGCTGTTTGTCGGATTAGGCAGGTCACTTTGCTTGGCCGGCCAATGAACAGGAAGGAGGACAAAAAGGAAAGCAGGAGGGAGCTGAGGAGGATATAGGATAAATCTCGATTGTTGGCTTTGACTATGGGTGTTTCCTTGTATTTAATGAAGATTCCTAGCACAATGCCACCGGTTAAGGACACAAAGAGGGCAAAGGAAACCAGGACAATCCCCAATGGTTCTTCATAAGCCAGAAATGTTATAGTTTTGGGGACACATTTATCTCTTGCTTGATTTGCATGCTGATCTTCTCGGCATTTGGTGCAATGTTTTGCATCTGAAGAGAAAAAGACGGACTTTAGTATCACTAAGAAATCTCTCACATCCTTAATTGTCTGTGTTCCAATACAGTGGGACAATATAACAATGCTTCAAGGAAAAGAAAGTAAAGAACCACAGCATCAAAATTCAGGAGAGCATGTAAACCCATAATCAAAATGAAATCCACAAATAACAAGGTGCTGGAAAGACATCAGTGCTAGCTGTACCTGAGTATCCCTGAGGAGGGACCTTTCTTTACAGGATACCACAGCTAAAGTTATTCACTGTCCGGTCACTACCCCTCAAATTTCAGGAAGAGTGGGAATCTGGAAGAAACCCTTCAGTTATGAATGCAGTGTAATAGATTTGGCGTGGATCCACCTAAACCCTTGAAATCAATAAATGGTAGGATTCTAACTCCCTTTCCTCTGGTATCACCCACCTTCCAGAATGGAGATGGTCCCTTCCGCACAAGGAGCACAATCGTAGCAGCAAATGGGCTCCCCTTCTTTAGCCACCCTGGCATATCCAGGGTGACAGTTTTCAGTGCATCTTGAACGAGGCACGAGCTAAAAACAAGGAGAAGGAGCACCAAAAGGAGACCAGCGTAAACTACAGACATCATCTGAGGGCCTTGACTAAAAAAGTGGCTCAAAGCCATAAGGTTTCATTTTTTAAATACATAATGGAATTTATACATTGTTTGAGGGTAAAGGGTTAACTAATTAAACAATGGTCTTTTAAACTATATTATTGTTTGTTACCAACAAACAAACCGCCCCGTGGTATAGAAATTTAGTAAATAATAACAACAATGACTTTAAAATGTTGTGTCTTTCTGCTGGAGACACAGCCTATCAGGATAGGGCCAGCAGGTGGACTGAGTGACAGATTAGCTGTCATTTATCATGTATCACAGCTAAGCATAGTTGCAGAAGAGAGGTGTGTCTTTTTATTCACAGTGAATAAAAAACTAGAAAATTATAATTGGTCAGTTGGTGCCAGCTTCTGCCCCATCATATTACATCATAGTTATAGACCAATGAAGGGCCAGAGCTGAGAAGGTTTTTGGAAGAGCTTGTGGTTTCAGGAAATCACTAGATCCATGTGTTAGTAGGATTGCTGAGAATGTGAAGCTGCTGGACCAACGTGAAGACTGTCTGAAAGACTCCAGAGTAACAGGATAGGAATAATAAGCCATAGCTAAGGAAAGAGATCTGGGGCTTTCCCTCCACCCACCCTGACGATCACAGAGCTGCTCCGACCCCCTCCTCCCCCTCCTCGAACAGCAGGGGCGAGGGGGCGCCAGGATCAGCCCGAAATCGGGCTGCTCCGATCCCCTCCTCCCCCTCTATGATCGCCGGGGCGGGTGGAGGGAAAGCCCCAGAGCCGCGCAAAGCGGTTGCCTGGCTTTCCCTCTGCCCGCTCCACAGCCAGCCGGCTAAAAGGGACATCTCCCTTCTCCCTTGCTGGCTGTGGGGCGGGCGGAGTGAAAGCCAGCCGAACGCTTTGCGCGGCTCTGGGGTTTTCCCTCCACCCGCCCCACAGCCGGCCCTGCTTTTAGGGGGGGAAACTGCCCCATCCTGCCCCCCCTGCCTACGCCCATGAAATAAACGAATTCATGCATTGATCTTGCAGAAGTTCCCTGGCCACAAAATGGCTTCTGGTTTAATGGTGAATTTTATGTCGGAGGATGCCTGTCCCTCGATGCTCCCAACCTTCATTCTGCTGTGAGATTTATTGGGAAATACAACCCAGTTCACAATATCAAAGTTGGCAGTCAGCTCCCCATTCTTATCAGAATACAGCCCTCCTATGGATGAATTGGAAAGCTGGATTTCTTTTAAGAAAGTGTGAAGCTAGAATGGCAGAGAAAACACCAGCATTTAGAAAACATGATATCAGGGCTGCATGTAAGAACTGCAGGCTTGTGTGCAAACTCCAAAAGAGATGATAAGAGACAAAATAATCACAGGATCTTTCCAGGAGCATATGATTGATCAAATCCTTTCTTGGAGTTGGATATTTTGTTGGATGAATCTTGTTTTTATATGATAAATGAGAAAGGTACCAGACCTCTGACCTCTTACCAATTTTGAGTGAACTGTTCTTGTTAAAGTTTGAAGTTTGTCGGTCATAAATCCTTTGACCTACGAAGTCTGCTGGCCGGCACTGCAATTAGCCTGATTTATGATCTGGTCCGACGTTTATGGCCACCCGCACGCTTCCCCAGCGCTCAGCCTGCTTTGCTGTTGTCGGACGTTGCAGAATTCAAATGCAGCAAAGGATGGCAGCTGTCTGTGTCTGAGTGGTGTCTCAAATAAAACAGCTCGACACCAGTGCTTCTAATCTAACAGAAGTCTTTTTTCGGTAGCACAAACGAACAGAAAATACCAGCAGACGCAAGCTGCATGGCTTCAGCGCTCTCTGCTCTCTCTCCAAAATCGAAACCAACTCTCACAGAACAACGGAAAAAATTGCCTGGATAATATGGGGAGGCACCCAGTGAATCAGAACGCCTCCTGGAGTGTTAACTCTATACTTTCCAGAATCCCAACAGTTCTAAATCAAGGATATAGAGCAGGCATCCCCAAACTTCGGCCCTCCAGATGTTTTGGACTACAATTCCCATCAACCCTGATCACTGGTCCTGTTAGCTAGGGATCATGGGAGTTGTAGGCCAAAACATCTGGAGGGCCGCAGTTTGGGGATGCCTGATATAGAGGTAGAGGCCTTGCATTGGCTATAAATGATGACTTTTTGGTCATTACAACAGTTCCTTTATCAGGTTTTTAATCCTCTTGGGGATCAGAGAATCGTAGAACTGCAAATTTGGAAGGGACCACAAGGGCCACCCAGTCCAACTGGAACGCAGGAACCTTTCACCCAATGTGGGGCTTGAACCCATGACCCTGGGATGAAGCGTCTCATGCTCTACCAACGGAGCTATTTTCAGACTCAAATAAGCATATATAGAGGACATGCATGGAAAGCACTTTGGAACTCTAGAAACTGCATGAGTTTTAATTTGCTTAAATGTATCCTATTGTGATTTCAACTTTCTGTATGTTTCAAATTAGGGTTGCAGATTTTTAATGATAATTTTATCGTTTAAACTCCTTTGTAAACTGCTTTGAGGATTTTCCAGCAATCAAGCAAGATATAGATTTTATGAAAGAAATGAATATATAAATTAATTAGATAAAAGCTGCATGTGAGAGAATGTTCCTTAACCATTGCTCCATCAGATCCACCAGCCCTGAGTCCAGGCCTGCCTGCCATTGGCCAAATGTGAAAGCAGGCTTGGATCCAGTTCCTGGTGGGAGCAGGAGGCTTCCTGCCCTCCTCACCTGTTCAGGAAGTATCCAGCAACCTGAGCCCCTCTCATTGGGCCCGTGGGAAGCCACTCTTGGCCTGCAATGTTGCTGCACCAGGGAGGGTGAGCGGACTTAGTTTTCGAAGTATTGTAGAACCACAAAAATAACAAAAAAAATCTGAATATGTCCAATTAAAGAAAGGGCAGACAGGGGAAACCTAAACATATTAAATAATTCCGGCGATGAACAACGTATTTGCAAAAAGGGGAGGGGACAGACCTGCCATGGCTGCAGCCTTTGAAGTTCGAAACTGTCTCCTTCACCCGCCATTAACCTCCATTTTGATCTGGATGAATATGCAGCATTTAAAGCCTGAGCCACAAGTTGAAAACCGTAGTAAACGGTGTAACGATCTTGAGACCAGACTGCCTCCATCTCCTCCTGGGTCAAAGTTTCCCGTTGTTCCTTTTCTGTGCATCTTGTCCAACCCTCCACGGACAGCACTTTGTTTGAACATGAACAATTGAATGCTTTCTGCCAAAACTGTGAAAATGCAGATGCAGTTGCATATGAAAGTCGAGTATAGTAGCCACGTTCTGTCCTCTTTTGAGTATTCATTACCAAAGACAAAGAACCTTGGGCAGGCTGGAAGTAATCTGCGCCACCAAACAACATCCAATCAACATCCAGAAGATCTGTTGTGATCCAGACTATCCCCCGGGATTCCCTCACTTCATGAGTGCGTAGTAAGAGTACGATCGCAAGAGCTCCATGTAGAGAATCTCCATAGTAAATGAACACCTTGACTTGTCTCAGGACAGATGGTTTACAATGTAAGGATGACATTTGGTGCAGGGTCAAAATTAGAATTTTTTCCAAGAAAGCAACACAAATTTCACTGCGGATGATCAGAGGTGTGAAGGCACTCAGGAATCTTTCTCCATTGTCATTGTCTGGAACAAAGAGACCGATCCACGTCCACCCGAAATGCAGCAACAACTTGACAATCCCCAAATACTGGGTTTCTTCCTTTGGGACCATCCGGTGGATAAAAGGGAAGTGGGTTTTGTCATGAGCAGATGAACCATAACTGATCTAGTAAGAAAAGGATTGGTGTCATGTTTTCCGGAAAACACAAGAAGGGTCAGGGCACAAACTTAGCCCAGGTTTGGAAACAAGAACAAGTTCCATCGGTGGAAGACTGGCGTAAGAAAATGGTAGAATCTATGGAGATTGCAAAATTAACATTGATAATAAGACAGCAAGGTAGCGAGGCGTATGTGAAAGAATGGGGGAAATTCATGACATACATAGACAAAATAGTGGAATCAGGATAATATCTTTAAATACCAGCAGATTGAAATGACCTCATAACAATAATTTAAAATCCTTTATTGGATATACAGATGGAAATTATAAATACAGTGTGTAAGTGATAAAGATAAGTAGAAAATGAGTACATGTTATATTGTAGTCAGGAAATGAGGACATAAGTCTGTAAACAGAGATACAAATGTTTGATAACTATATGAATAATAGTTGGAAGTTGGATTTAAAACATAAGGAATGTCATACTGCACAACCAACTCATGACCTTAGGAAAAGCAGCAGAAAGTAGTGTGGAAGTCGAATTTGTAATTTTTAGTTTTATGATTATGGAAATTTAGCTGTGGGTGAATGTAAAAGATAAATTGTAAAATGTAATATATGTAATAGACAATGTGAAAACCAATAAAAATTATGAATTTAAAAAATATTTTTTTTTTTAAAAAAAAAAGAAGGGTCAGGTCACATGATCAGGACAGTGACTCATCCAGTCTGGCACCCTGCAGTGGAGGACCAGAGAAGGCAGTGTCTTCAATGGGCACTGATGCAGAATAGGACATCTGGGGCTTTCAGGGGTCATGGCATTCCACCTTCTTTCTAGAATCACAATGGGCCACGGCACAGAATGAGAGGCAGAGGCTAAGCAGCCACACAGTCAAGACAGTAAGACAGTAAGAGCTGTTCGACAGTGGAATTTGCTGCCAAGGAGTGTGGTGGAGTCTCCTCCTTTGGAGGTCTTTAAGCAGAGGCTTGACAGGCATATGTCAAGAATGCTTTGGTGGTGTTTCCTGCTTGGCAGGGGGTTGGACTGGATGACCCTTGTGGTCTCTTCCAACTCTATGATTCTATGAATTACTATCGCCAGTACGGAGAGGGAGAGGGGAAGAGACAGAGGGCTTTCCATGTCAGTCCCCACTTTCTTAAAATTCACTCTATGGTCTCTCTTTTTGAGTGACAACCCTCCCCTCCAACGTCTTACCTGGGGCATTTTGTAGATGCCCAACATGTTTGAGATCTGGCTCAGGATTTCAGAAGTAGTTGCTTCAAAAACAACCAACACGTCCTTCTGTCTTCCACAACTGTAGCTTGGAATACTGTCTAGGAGGGCATCGACTGTTGTTTTGGCATCAAAAGCGGCCTCATAGATGCTGTAGCCCAGGGTGACATTGGGTAAAAGCTTAGGATTCTGGTTGACCTCCTGGACGGCAAACAACATGGACAGGTGTCCAGTGCTGAAGAACTGCAAATAAATGAATCAAGCAAACAATCGTTTCAGTCTCCCATTCTCCATTAAATGAAAACATGCCATACTACTTGTTTTAGAAGAACATAAGAGGATCCAAACTCTGCAGCTGGGAAGGAGCAGAATTTTGACCAGATGCTCCCACAAGGCAATGAGTAGCTTTTAGGAGAGCTTGAGCTTTGGTGAATTAGGTTGAAACGATGGCTTACACTTCAGAGATCTGGCAGGAACTATTTACAGGATTAAAAAAATGAAAAAGAGAAATGCCCTCTCTTGGGCCACCCCCCCTTAACTTCTGAGGGTGGTGGAAATACCTGTTAAAGCCCCTATATTTATTTTAATATTCAAGAGAGTTTGCAGAGAAGGAGGTTGTCTCCTCACATCCGGATTTTTCCACTCCCTTCAATCTCCAAACTTTAAATTGCACACTGGATTTCATAGTTGTAGCCAGGATTTGGGGGGGGCAGTCAAATTTTATGATTTTTTAAAAATGAAATCCAAGTTGCGGAACTCAATTTAAAAAGCAAAGTGTCTTATAATGTTTTATAATGGAGCTATTCAGAATGAACCAGGAAGCAGGACATGAGATGTTCAGCTGTCCTCTAGATGCTACATTTGTATTAGTTAAACTGAACACAAAAAATAAAAAGTGTTCAGAATTAAAATCCCTGTTTGCAGAATACTAAGGGACCAAACTGCGGGAGGCAGTGCAAGACAGGAGTGCCTGGCGTGCTCTGGTCCATGGGGTCACAAAGAGTCGGACACGACTAAACAACAACAACAACAAGGGACCAGTGTGAATTTATATGTTGAATCTCAATTCTGAAGTCAATAGAAGGGCAAATGAGGGAGAAGTTCTTATCAGGGATGGCGAGAAATTAGCTGCTGTCTCGGGCAAACAGCAATGATTGGGAATGCAGTCTGTGTAACATAAAAGTGAATTCAGTCTGTGTAACATAAAAGTCACTTACGTCATAACAGTGTTTATGGGATGACAGGTAAAGTTGTACGGGTAAGTTCTAGCAGCTCCTGCAGATATGATCCCACTAATCAGGTAGTCTCCCGACTTATAATAATTCAGCGGGTCACTTTCCTCACTCAGATTCAGGGGGCATTTTGCTTTCAGCATCCCTCTGGCTCCATGGGGCATAAGCAGCACAAATAGCAGCGGCACTAATATCATCCTGGCTATGCCTGCAAGAGCCATACCCTCTTGTAACAGCAGGGACATTAGTAGCGCAGCTGGACTCCTACAGGAACTTCAAGCAAAGGTACAAAAAGGAAACCTCTCACGGAAAGGAGCCCTGCCTGCCCCCAAATCTCTCAAACCAGGCTTACGATATTTATAACCCAGTTCTTCTTGAAGGCTTGTGACAATAAGTTATCTCATTCTGCCTGTGATTCTGATGTTTATGTTATTTTTGGAGTCAAAAGCCATCGTTGGGGAAATCCCTGGACTAAATAAATAAATCCCCATGATTTTGATAATTATAAGGGTAAGAAGGTTCACCTCCCTGGCCCCTGTGTGTGACTCAATGGGCAGGGGCAGAGTGAGAGCAAAGCATGTTTGTGAGAACTCACAGGAGGGGCTGTCAATCTGGGCCCTGCTAAATTTAAAACCAAGTTGGAGAGCCTGCTGATGTTGTTCTTGAATCATGCTTGTGGCTTCCCTTTGGGGCATCTTATTAGCTTCTGTGAGAGCAGGTAGCTGCAGTAGAGGAGCCATAGATCTGATTCAAACTGTAAACAGATCAAGACACTGGCAGGATTATTGTAAAAACATGCAGTTTTTTAAAAAACATAACCGAGATCACAGAATCATAGTTGGAAGAGACCACAAGGGCCATCCAGTCCAACCCCCTGCCAAGCAGGAAACACCATCAAAGCATTCCTGACATATGCCTGTCAAGCCTCCGCTTAAAGACCTCCAAAGAAGGAGACTCCATCACACTCCTTGGCAGCAAATTCCACTGCCAAACAGCTCTTACTGTCAGGAAGTTCTTCCTAATGTTTAGGTGGAATTTTCTTTCTTGTAGCTTGAATCCATTGCTCCGTGTCCGCTGCTCTGGAGCAGCAGAAAACCACCTTTCTCCCTCCTCTATATGACTTCCTTTCATATATTTGAACATGGCTATCATATCACCCCTTAATCTTCTCTTCTCCAGGCTAAACATACCCAGCTCCCTAAGCCGTTCCTCATATGGCATCATTTCCAGGCCTTTGACCATTTTGGTTGCCCTCTTCTGGACACGTTCCAGCTCGTCAGTATCCTTCTTGAACTGTGGTGCCCAGAACTGGACACAGTATTCCAGGTGAGGTCTGACCAGAGCAGAATACAGTGGTACTATTACTTCCCTTGATATATATGTGCTCTCACTGTCTGCTGCTGTGAGAGCAGGTAGCTTAAGCAGAGGCAGGGCCGTCTTAAGGGTATCCAGCGCCATGGTGCAAAAATCCCTCCTGCGCCCCCCTCCCACGTTTCCCTCCTGGCGGGCAGGCTGGAGGGGGCTCCTCTGACACGACACAGCATGGCAGAGGGCAGCGAGGGCAGCAAGCTGTTGCCAGGAGGCACCACGTCCAGCCTCGCCTCTTCCTTGGCGCCCTCCAGAACTTGGCGCCGTGGTGCCCCGCGCCACTGGCCCTATGGGCAAGACGCCTCTGAGCAAAGGAGTCTTTGATATGATGCATTGGGGCCCCTTGTATGTCTTTATGCAAGCCTTTGAAAAAAAAGCCTATTGAAATTGCTTATCTAGGTTCTTTCATCAGTTTTCAACAGACATAAGGGGACATTCCCACCAAATTTGTCTTGAAAATTTGGCTTCACTACATCAGTACATACAGCCATGGGTGGGAGGTGAGATTTGACCAAGGAAAGCAAGATGCCTGCTCTCCAAGGAGTGACAGCGCTGTGTCGCTCCTTGAATCTTAGCTAGAGATACTCCTGTTCCCTTGCAAGGTTGAATCCTAACAAGAGGTTGAATCCTGACAAGACAGAAGTACTGTTTTGGGGGGACAGGGGGCGGGCGGGTGTGGAGGACTCCCTGGTTCTGAATGGGGTAACTGTGCCCCTGAAGGACCAGGTGTGCAGCCTGGGAGTCATTTTGGACTCACAGTTGTCCATGGAGGTGCAGGTTAATTCTGTGTCCAGGGCGGCTGTCTATCAGGTACGCAGGCTGAGACCCTACCTGCCCACGGACTGTCTCGCCAGAGTGGTGCATGCTCTGGTTATCTCCCGCTTGGACTACTGCAATGCGCTCTACGTGGGGCTACCTTTGAAGGTGACCCGGAAACTGCAATTAATCCAGAATGCGGCAGCTAGACTGGTGACTGGGAGTGGCCGCCGAGACCACATAACACCGGTCCTGAAAGACCTACACTGGCTCCCAGTACGTTTCCGAGCACAATTCAAAGTGTTGGTGTTGACCTTTAAAGCCCTAAACGGCCTCGGTCCTGTATATCTGAAGGAGCGCCGCCACCCCCATCATTCAACCCGGACACTGAGATCCAGCTCCGAGGGCCTTCTGGCGGTTCCCTCGCTACGAGAAGTGAGGTTACAGGCAGGGCCGAAGCAAGCATTGAGGCAAACTAGGCAGCTGCCTAAAGCGCCAATATGGAGGGGGTGCTGGCCAGCCTGCCCCCCGCCGCCGCCCGGTGCCGCTCCTTTTCTTTTATGCGCCCCACAGTCAGCTGGGGAGAAGGGAGACGTTCCTTCTAGCCGGCTGGCTGTGAGGCGGGTGGAGGGAAAGCGTTTGGCTGGCTTTCCCTCCACCCGCCCCGGCGATCGCATAGGGGGAGGAGGGGATCGGAACAGCCCAATTTTGGGCTGATCCTGGCGCCACCTCACTCTGCTCCAGCAGCTGCGCGCGGGCCATCGCCGCCTGGGGGGAGGGGGAGGCAGGATCATTTGCCATGCCCCCGACAACAACTCTCTCTCTCCATAGCTGCCAAGTTTTCCCTTTTCTCGCGAGGAAGCCTATTCAGCATAAGGGAAAATCCCTTTAAAAAAGGGATAACTTGGCAGCTATGCTCTCTCTCTCTCTCTCTCTCTCTCACACACACACACACACACACACACACTTACTTACTTACTTACGGTACTTCCCCCTCTTTCTTTCACTCTCTCTTAACCCTTCCACCCACCCATCCTTCTTTCCTTCCTTCTCTCTCTTCTCTCCCTCCCTCTCTTTCTTTCTCTATTGCCCCAGCTTCAGCTCCTTCCGAGGGCTTCTGCTGGCAGGACTAGTCAGCTGAATCTGGCCCACATTGTTTGGAATTAATATGATTTATGAAGTAGGAAATCTGCATGCATGTAGTACCTAAAGTCATCATTACAAGAAAGTAAAACTGGGGTTTTCCTAGGATTATTTATAGAAAAGAAACAAGCTCCTTCTTCAGTAGCACCTCCCAACTAAACGTGGAACCAAAGGAGGTTGATAGTCAATAACTGGCCAGTTCCTCTGCAGCTGTATTTCCTGAATAGCACCATTTTGGAAGAAATCCAAGTATTCTTGCAAAATTGATTCTATCTCACCCCCTCCCTCCCTCCCTCCTTCCCTTTCTCTTCCCCTCTCTCTCTTTCTTCCAAAAACCCATCCCAAACCCCCAAAGTCCCATGGTGATTGGCAAATGGTAACGGGGGCAGGATCGTGAAATCTGGAAGCCCCTAGTCATGAACCGGCACATGGGCGGTGGATACAGATTCAGTCGTTCTAACTCAAGGAACGAGGCAGTTGAGCAGCTCAGCAGCTGTATCCATGACTGAGCAGCCCTTTTTAGGATCCGCTCTGCTCACCCCGAGAAGGGGGAGGGGCTAGAAAAGGTGCCCTAGACATAGTCTGCCTCCCTTTTCCCCTGACTGGATTACCGCGCCAAGTGGGGTCACCACCTAGTGGTCGTAAAAGCCACACCGTGATCAAATCCCGCCTGGAAACCAATGTCCCCACTGTAGAAGGACATGTGGATCCAGAATTGGCCTCCACAGTCACTTTCAGACCCATTGTTAAAATCGTGTTTATGGAAGACAATCTTACTCGGCTACGAGTGATTGCCAAAGAAGACGAAGCCCCTTGTGTCATAGAAGTGGTGACGGAGACTAGTCCATGGCAGGGACACACTCCAAGGTCACATCCATTTTGCATTTCAAGTTGGCAGACAAGGGCTAAAGTGGCACTTAAAAACGAAACTTTAGGATAGAAACAAGATGATTTCTCCACATCCCAACAAAATTGGGAAGGGTCTGCCGATCAGAAGGTTGGCAGTTCGAATCCTGGCGACGGAGTGAGCTCCCGTTGCTCTGTCCCAGCTCCTGCCAACTTAGCAGTTCAAACGGACGCCAGTGCAAGTAGAGGAGAAAGAAAAGCCATCGGCAGGCAGGCAGGCGAGCGAGCGAGCGAGCGAGGAGCGAAAGGAGGAGCGAAAGGCAGAGGCCTCGGCCGGCCGGCCGCCCCCTACCCGTAGCGCTCGCTCGCTCGCCTGCCTGCCTGCCGATGGCTTTTCTTTCTCCTTTGCTTGCTCTGAGCTCCGCGAACGCTCGGAGCAAGCGAAGGAGAAAGAGAAGCCATCGGCAGGCAGGGAGGCAGGCGGGCGGGTGGCCGAGGCCTCTGCCTTTCGCTCCTCCACGGCCCCGCTCGCTGTAGAAGACCGGCCTGGCGGCAGCGGCGGCAACAACAGCCATGAGGGTACGATCTAGCGGCGCCGGCAAGTGCGGGGCAATGAGGCTGGCAAGGGCCCGATCCGGCGGTAGGGGGCGAGCGCGGGGTAATGAGGCCGGTGAGGGCCCAATACGGCGGCGAGCGTGGGGCAATGAGGCCAGTTAGGGCCCAATACGGCGGCGAGCGCGGGGCACTGAGGCCATTCAGATGTCGAAGAAATTCGTAAGCGTGCCCCAATTTTTTTCATTCGTAAGTCGATTTTTTTGTAAGTAGAGTCATTCATAAGTAGGGGTTCCACTGTATGTAAATGACTGGTTGCATTATTATCAGATAAATGAGATGTTTAAACAGGATTATAAGAAAATGGGATTTGGTGAAGCAAGATCACAATTTGAAATAGAAATTTTAGATAGTAATTCTAAATTGCCGTCAAAAATGTATCAAATATTGCTGGAGTGGCAGCTGAAGGATGAAGTGACAAAGTCGGTAATGATAAAATGGGCACAAGATATTGGACACAACATATTGGCAGCAGACTGGGAGAAGCTTTGGGAAGAGGGTATGAAATTTACAGTTTGTAATGCATTAAGAGAGAATATGTATAAAATGATGTATAGATGGTACATTACACCAGTGAAATTGGCTAAAATGTATAAGGTGGATAATAAGTGTTGGAAATGCAAAGAAAAAGAGGGAACTTTTTATCATATGTGGTGGGAATGTAAAAAAAGTGAAAAGCTTCTGGGTGTTGGTATATAATGAACTTATAAAATTTTTGAAATATACGTTTATTAAAAAACCAGGTGCATTTTTGTTAGGAATGGTAGGAAGAGAGATTAAGAATTCAGATGTAAAGCTTTTCCAGTATGCTGTGACTGCAGCTAGAATGTTAATAGCACAAAAATGGAAACAAGAAGAATTACCGACGAAAGAAGAATGGATTAATAAAATGTTGGAGTTCGCAGAAATGGACAAAATGACTGGAAGGATCCGCGAACAGCGGGACCAGAAATTCATAGAATCATAGAGTTGGAAGAGACCACAAGGGCCATCCAGTCCAACCCCCTGCCAAGCAGGAAACACCATCAAAGCATTCCTGACAGATGGCTGTCAAGCCTCTGCTTAAAGACCTCCAAAGAAGGAGACTCCACCACACTCCTTGGCAGCAAATTCCACTGCCGAACAGCTCTTACTGTCAGGAAGTTCTTCCTAATGTTTAGGTGGAATTTTCTTTCTTGTAGTTTGAATCCGTTGCTCCTTGTCCGCTTCTCTGGAGCAGCAGAAAACAACCTTTCTCCCTCCTCTATATGACATCCTTTTATATATTTGAACATGGTTATCATATCACCCCTTAACCTTCTCTTCTCCAGGCTAAACATACCCAGCTCCCTAAGCCGTTCCTCATAAGGCATCGTTTCCAGGCCTTTGACCATTTTGGTTGCCCTCTTCTGGACACGTTCCAGCTTATCAGTATCCTTCTTGAACTGTGGTGCCCAGAACTGGACACAGTACTCCAGGTGAGGTCTGACCAGAGCAGAATACAGTGGTACTATTACTTCCCTTGATCTAGATGCTATACTCCTATTGATGCAGCCCAGAATTGCATTGGCTTTTTTAGCTGCTGCATCACACTGCTGACTCATGTCAAGTTTGTGGTCTACCAAGACTCCTAGATCCTTTTCACATGTACTGCTCTCAAGCCAGGTGTCTCCCATCCTGTATTTGTGCCTTTCATTTTTTTTGCCCAAGTGTAGTACTTTACATTTCTCCTTGTTAAAATTCATCTTGTTTGCTTTGGCCCAGTTGTCTAATCTGTTAAGGTCATTCTGAAGTGTGATCCTGTCCTCTGGGGTGTTAGCCACCCCTCCCAATTTGGTGTCATCTGCAAACTTGCTCAGGATGCCCTCAAGCCCATCATCCAAGTCATTGATAAAGATGTTGAACAAGACTGGGCCCAAGACAGAACCCTGTGGCACACCACTAGTCACTACTCTCCAGGATGAGGAGGAGCCATTGATGAGCACCCTTTGGGTTCGGTCAGTAAGCCAGTTACAAATCCACTGAATAGTAGCATTGTCTAGCCCACGTTTTACCAGCTTCTTTACAAGAATATCATGGGGCACCTTGTCAAAGGCCTTGCTGAAATCAAGATAGGCTACATCCACAGCGTTCCCTTCATCTACCAGGCTTGTAATCCTGTCAAAAAATGAGATCAGATTAATCTGACATGACTTATTTTTCAGGAACCCATGCTGACTTTTAGTGATCACACAGTTTCTTTCTAGGTGCTCACAGACTGTTTGCTTAATGATCTGCTCTAGAATCTTTCCTGGTATTGATGTCAGGCTGACTGGGCGGTAATTGTTTGGGTCCTCTCTTTTCCCCTTTTTGAAAATAGGGACAACATTTGCCCTCCTCCAGTCTGCTGGAACTTCGCCTGTTCTCCAGGAATTTTCAAAGATTATTGCCAGTGGTTCTGAAATCACCTCTGCCAGTTCTTTTAATACTCTTGGATGTAGTTCATCTGGCCCTGGAGACTTGAATACATCTAAACTAGCCAAGTATTCTTGTACTACCTCCTTACTTATTCTGGGCTGTGTTTCCCCTGCTGAATCATCTGCTCCATATTCTTCAGGTCGGGCGTTGTTTTCTTTCTTGGAGAAGACTGAGGCAAAGAAGGCATTGAGGAGTTCTGCCCTTTCTCTGTCCCCTGTTTGCATTTCACCATCTTCTCCTCTGAGTGACCCCACTGTTTCCTTGTTTTTCCTTTTGCTACGGACATACCCATAAAAGCCCTTTTTGTTGCTTTTAACCTCTCTAGCGAGCCTGAGTTCATTCTGTGCTTTAGCTTTTCTGACTTTGTCTCTACACGTGCTGGCTATATGTTTGAATTCCTCTCTGGAGATTTCCCCCCTTTTCCATTTTTTGTACATATCTCTTTTAAATCTTAACTCAGTCAAAAGTTCTTTAGATAGCCAGCCTGGCTTCTTTAGGCACCTTCCATGTTTCCGTCTCATTGGTATTGCCTGAAGTTGTGCTTTTAATATCTCCCTTTTAACAAACTCCCAACCATCATGAACTCCCTTCCCTTTTAGTATTACTGTCCATGGGATTTCACCCAGCGTTTCCCTAAGTTTTCTGAAGTTGGCTTTCTTAAAGTCTAGAATTTGGACCTTAGTATGCTTGGTTGCTCCTTTCCGCTGGATAATAAACTCCAGAAGAGCATGGTCACTCCCACCTAATGATCCTGCCACTTCTACCCCACTAACCAAGTCATCACTATTGGTTAGGACCAGATCTAAAATGGCTGATCCTCTTGTTGCTTCTCCCACTTTCTGGACAATGAAGTTGTCTGCAAGGCCAGTGAGGAATCTGTTCGACCTTATGCTCTTGGCTGAGTTTGACATCCAACAAATATCAGGATAGTTGAAATCCCCCATTACTACTATCTCACTTCCTTTGGAATGCTTGGCCATCTGTTCCAGGAAGGCATCATCTGTGTCCTCAGTTTGGCTTGGGGATCTATAGTAAACTCCCACAATGAGATCACTGTTGTTTTTCTCTCCCTTAATTTTGACCCAGATACTCTCAATTTGGCTTTGAAGTTTTAAATCCTGGATCTCTTCACAGGTATACATATCCCTAACATATAAAGCTACTCCTCCTCCTTTCCTGTTTGGTCTATTTCTCTTAAATAGATTGTATCCCTCTATTACTACATTCCAGTCATGAGACTCATCCCACCAGGTTTCAGTGATGCCTATTATGTCATATTTAGTTTGCTGTACCAAGAGCTCAAGTTCATCTTGTTTATTTCCCATGCTCTGTGCATTAGTATACAGACATTGAAGACCGTTGATCATTCCCCCATGTCTCTTATTTAAGGATATTTTCGTCCCACCACTAGGTCTGCATGCTGCTTGCTCCATTTGGTCCTTGACATTTGGATGATCATCTTCAGCATTTGATAGACTCCTACCTTCAGGACCACTGTCTCCCTCCCCCACATAAGTCAGTTTAAAGCCCTCCTGATGAGGTTTTTGAGTTTTGTGGCAAAAACATTCCTCCCAACTTTTGTGAGGTGCAGTCCATCACTTGCCAGAAGTCCATCTTCAAGAAACTGCAGACCGTGATCTAGGAATCCAAACCGTTCCTGTTTGCACCATTTGCGAAGCCAGTTGTTCACTTCCCCTATTTTTCCCTCTCTCCCTGGGCCATGTCGTTCAACTGGGAGGACAGAAGAGATGACAATTTGTGCATCTAATTGCTTCAACTTCCTGCCCAGAGCCTCATAATCATTTTTGATCTTCTGTAAGCTATGGCTTGCAGTGTCATTGGTTCCCACATGCACCAAAAGGAAGGGGTATTTGTCGGTGGGTTTTATGATTCCTTGCAGCCGTTCTGTTACATCTTTGATCTTGGCCCCAGGTAGACAGCACACCTCTCGAGACATCTTGTCAGGCCCACATATCACTGCTTCTGTACCCCTCAGTAGGGAATCCCCTATCACCACTACACGCCTCTTCATAGGCTTGGTTGGGATTCTTCCATGTGCTGTCCCTTCCAAGGTTACCTGCATATTCCTGGAGGACTGACTTTGCTGCTCGTCTTCATATTCCTCATCAACTGTGATGAGGGAGAGATCCTCAGGTGGAGTCTGTTCCTCGTCTTCCATGAGCACTTCAAAACGGTTGTGTAATTCTAAGCACTCAGAGCGATCCCTGGGCCTTCTACTTCTATGAGTCACGTTCCTCCATACATCTGGCTGCTGTGTTGGGGAACTGACCTCCTCCTCAGGGAGATCCCCTGTCTCCTCCTTGGTGCAGACAGTGTGCTCTGCTGCATCCAAGAAAAGCTCCAGCTCTTTAATTCTCTGGAGCGTAGATACACGCCCCTGAAGCTGCTGCACCTTCTCTTCCAGAAGGGCAACCTTGTTTTCTAGTAGGGCAACCAACTTGCAATTGTTGCACATGTAGCTACCCACATCCTTTGGCAAGAAAACAATTAATCAGAGACTGGACAAAATTTACAGATTATTTGAAAGACAGTGGTATAGAAATGAAAGTATTAGTAGGATTAAAAGAATCTTTGTAGATATAAGTAGATAAAGACATTGCGGGAGGATAAAAGATATAGAAAGGATATATAAGAATATGGACAATGTTAGCATATAGAATTATAGTATTTTGATGCTAATATGGAAAATTACAAAAATGGGGTTGAAGGAAGTCAAGGCTTGAAAAAGCCGTAGAAGAAAAAAAGATATGGAGAATAAGATAGTACTGTTATTTTAATGTTTAACGTAGTAGTTTAGTAGTGTATTGAATGTATGTTATGTTTATGTTTTTGGTGCTTATATGTGTTTTAAAAAATAAAAATGATTTGGCAAAAAAAGAAATTGAGGGGCGCTGCGCTGGCCAGCCCACCCGCCGCTGCCCGCCACTGCCTAGAGGGCCGTCCCTAGGCTCGGGCTGGGGGCGCCAGGGCACCTGGCGAACAGGGGCACTGTGGGGAGGCGGACGCGGGTGGCAATCCTCCTCTGAGGCCGCCGTCGCTGTGAGCGCCTTCTGGAGGCTGGCCTGGGCGGCGGATGCTGTCTCCGTGCCGCTGCCGGCACCGCATCTTTCCTGCTCTCGGCTGCTTCCGGCCACTTCCTCCCACTCGGCCCAGAGGCGCCCACAGCTTCTGATTGTCTGCAGGAGCACCTCTGGGCCGAGCAGGAAGCAGCCGAGAGCAGAAAGGAAGCGGCTCCGGCAGCGGCACGGAGACAGCGTCCGCCGCCCAGGCCAGCCTCCAGAAGGTGCGCACAGCAGCAGCGGCCGCTGTCTCCGTGCCGCTGCCGGCGCCGCTTCTTTCCGGCTCTCGGTCGCTTCCTCCCGCTTCAATCAGAAGCTGCAGGCGCCTCTGGGTCGAGCGGGAGGAAGCAGCCAGAAGCGGCCGTGAGTAGGAAGGAAGCGGCGCTGGCAGCGGCACGGAGACAGCGGCCGCTGCTGCTGTGCGCACCTTCTGGAGGCTGGCCTGTCAGGAAAAGACAGTCCTTATCAAGGTGTGCTGGGAAGAAGAAGGCAGTGAAGAAGGAGAGGCCCATCTTGGGCTGGCTGGCTGAAGGCTGGCAGGGAGAGAGGCCTTGCATTGAGTGCTGCACTGCTATGAGGAACATGACCCTCTTGAAAGGACCATATGTTAAGACCTAGTTCAACGCTGTGAGAACAGGGCTATGGACTAGATGTCCTTTCCCTTTCCTCTGGAGTCACCCACCTTCCTGAACGGAGATGGTCCCTTCCGCACAAGGAGCACAATCGTAGCAGCAAACGGGCTCTCCTTCTTTAGTCACTCTGGCATATCCAGGGCGACAGCTTTCGGTGCACCTTGAACGAGGCAGGACCTACAAAAGAAGGAGAAGGGGGATCAAAGGAGACCAACAGAAATAACAGACATCATCTGAAGGCCCTGACTGGAGAAAGTGCTCAAATAAAAATCATTTTTAGAATACCAATGCCAAGTTAGAAAGCTTAAAAATGGGAACGAGACCCTTCCAAATTTTGTAGGACTGTGCAGAGGTCATCTTGTTTCTGACATAAAGTTTCATCTTTAAAAAGGATAAAGGGATTTAGAAAAGGTCAACTAATTAAACTCTCTATTGCCTTTAAAACTGTGGGGGGGGGGATTTATTGTTCCTGTTTGCTACAATGATACAGTGGTACCTCTACTTACAAATTTAATGCGTTCCGAACGCACATTCGTAAGTCGAATAAATTTGTAAGTCGAATCCCATAGGAATGCATTGGGAGAATAAATTCGTAAGTCGAAGCAACCGTATCTAAAAATTCGTAAGTAGAAAAAATCCTATCTAAACCGCATCCAAGATGGCGGACGGAGCTCCGTTCGTAAGTAGAAACATTTGTAAGTAGAGTTATTCGTAAGTAGAGGTACCACTGTATATGTTTTTGTGTTTTTATAAGCAGTCGGCATTATTGGGCAGCTGTTAAAGCCCACATTGGCCAAGAAAAAGGCAATCACGGGAATGTATAATCAGAGCAAAAACAAAAACAAAACTATGCCGTGATAAATCCCTGAAACGAGATTGATGAAGTGAATAATACTAAAACAACTAATGATTACTCAGAGAAACATAATAGGTTTAAACTTCCCAAAATAACTTGGTATAGAAAGGACATGAATTTCCCAAAGAACAGCACAGGCAAGGGCACACATGAGGCCCAGACACACCCTCTTTGTAGAACGTTCTAAACCTAAAGAACATCTTCTAACCTGGTCCTTAGATTTTACCCCATTATCCAACTCAATAGCCAGAATTATTAGAAAACACTGGCACATTCTACAAGAAGTACGCCTCCACACATTGGTTTCCGCAGAACCAAGAACCTGAAAGACATTAGTACATGCGGATATGACCAGTGAGAGCCAACCTCAGCCAAGTCAGATCAAAGGTCATTTTAAATGCGGTCATTGTGCCATATGTAGCCTAACCGTCGAACAAATAGAGTTCACCATCCCCAACACCAATAAAGTGATTCAACAAGATACATTTACAAACTGTAATTCTCGGGGCGTGGTATATGCCATCCAATGCGAATGCAACCGCATTGCAAACCAAATCATTGAGGCACCGCTCACATCACATTTTATAAGAGTGAACCATAGATCCACGGACTTCAGATGGTTTGTTATCTACAAACATACTAGCAAGGAACCAAATTTGGACATTTTGCAAAAGAAATGATTACAAAAAGAAACATATTGGATACACAGGTTTGCATCCCTGACACCCACAGGCCTCATAGAATCGTAGAATTGGAAGAGACCACAAGGGCCATCCAGTCCAACCCCCTGCCAAGCAGGAAACACCATCAAAGCATTCTTGACAAAGCGGTATGCCTGTCAAGCCTCTGCTTAAAGACCTCAAAAGAAGGAGACTCCACCACACTCCTTAGTAGCAAATTCCACTGCCAAACAGCTCTTACTGTCAGGAATTTTTCCTAATGTTTAGGTGGAATCTTCTTTCTTGTAGCTTGAATCCATTGCTCCGTGTCTGCTTCTCTGGAGCAGCAGAAAACAACCTTTCTCCCTCCTCTATATGACATCCTTTTATATATTTGAACATGGCTACATAGCTGCCAAGTTTTCCCTTTTCTCGCGAGGAAGCCTATTCAGCATTAGGGAATTTCCCTTTAAAAAAGGGAGAACTTGGCAGCTATGCATGGCTATCATATCACCTTAACCTTCTCTTCTCCAGGCTAAACATATCCAGCTCCCTAAGCCTCAACACCAATATGGATTTTAGTCCTTTCTTGTAAATACCTTTTTTCATTAATTCCAAGAACATTCAAATATAAGGCCACAAACATCAGTTTCTTTAAGAAGTTTGCTTGTGTTTATTTTTCAGATCAAGAGCGCTTACAGTGGTTTTCTGTGATTATAAACAAGGATAGTTCCTTTTCACTTTACAGTGGTACCTCGCAAGACGAATGCCCTGCAAGACAAATTTTTCGCAAGACGGATGCATTTTGCGATCTGATGGTGATGTGATGGTGACTCGCAAGATGAATTCGTTTTGTGAAAAATTCGTCTTGCGAATCGCGGTTTCCCATGGGAATGCATTGGAATTTTATTAATGCGTTCCTATGGGCAAAAAAAGAAATTCCAGTGCATTCCTATGGGAAACCGCAATTCGCAAGATGAATTTTTCACAAAACGAATTGACTCGTGGAACGAATTAAATTTGTCTTGCGAGGCACCACTATACTAATATTCCTCTATAAGTCTCTCTATGTTAAGAGCATTTTAGAACCAGCATTATGTAAGTTTGTTGCATTTTACTATTGTAAGTGTACTTTGACACGCCCTAAGACAATTAATTGTTCCTAGCCCTTTAAGAAATGGAGCTCCACTCAGTATATAAGCCAAGAATCAGAAACACCCTCCAGCAGTCTGAACAATGGTGTCACAACATCACAACTAGGAGAGCTTTTACAGCCCTTTACTTGATCTTTTCCTAAGAGCAATGATATTCATTATTTGAATTGTTCCATAGGTTAGGAAACCTTTAGTTTAAACAACTATAGTCTTATCTTGGGGAAGTTTATCCCTGACTAGGGTTGCCAGACTCAATAGAGGACAGGACTTCTGTGCCTTTAATTGCCCTGCTCTCTTCTGAGTCTGGAAACCTTAAAGAGAAACCAGCAGACCCTTTGCTTGGAAATTCAACATGCATGCACACTTCGTCTGACTGCTATGTAATTTTCAATTCTTTTCAGAGTTTACAGCTCTGTTTTTTATTATAAGGAAACCTCAGCCCCTAAACATTTTCCTTCTGAGGAAACAGATAGAAATTTTCCAGTGAAACGAGTCACTTAGCCGGCACCTCGTCAAGGTTTACTTTATTTAGAGGTTACTTTGGGAAATTCATGTCTTTTCTATACCAAGTTTATTTTGGGAAGTTTAAACCTATTATGTTTCTTTGAGTAATCATGAGTTTAGTTTTAGTATTATTCACATGGATATCACCAAATGGGCAGCATCAAAATCAGTTTGATTATATTTTCTGCAGCCAAAGATGGAGAAGCTCTATACAGTCAGCAAAAACAAGACCCGGAGCCGACTGAACTTCCGGTGATGGTGCGCCAAGAAGCAGGCTGCGTTTGAGACGCTCTGCTCAACTTGGAGCATTAAATTCAACAGCGTTTGTCTTTGAGGGGGGGGAGTGGCGCCAAAACACCCCCCAAAAAAGCGGGAGTACGGGTCTCTCGCTATACTATTGAAAAAGCGGCGTGAAACGGCGGAACTGCGTAGCGGCACCCTTTTTGAATGGTGGAGCTGCGGAGAGGAGCCAGCGCAAAATAAAGACCAGACAACGCTGTAGCGGCGCCCTAGACCCTGCCTGGCGAGCACCAGAGCTCTTCGGCTTGGAGACTAAACAAAAGCTACCGACCCGTGAGTGTTAAGATTGTTTTATTGGACTTTTAAAACGGACTCCGGGCGGGCGGTGAAGTCGAAGGAGCGCTTAATATATTGCTAACAGACTTGCTTTGAAAGCCCTGCGTGTGGGGAGAATTCTGAGAAGGGAGGCAAATCACCAAGACAGCGCTGTGGAGAACTAATGAGAGGAAAGCAAAATAGACGCTGTAAGGATAGATAAGAACTATTATCAAAGATGGAGACATACCAGTAGCTGACTCACGCTGGGGTGTTCCTTTCCGGCGTCATTGCGGAAGTGAAGATAAAAGAACAGCAGCAATAGAAGTAGTGAGAGAAGAGACTAACGGAGTTAAAACTCTGTAAGATACACAGCGACATCCAGTGGACTGAGGTGGTAACTGAGCCTTTTTTTTTCCTTTTCTTCTTTGCTGCTCTCATTTAAAGACATTTGGCAAGCTGTGTTTGAGACAGCTATAAGACAAACCCCCACTTAAATTTATCTATCTTTTCAAAGAGAGAGAGAGAGAGATGAGATTCAGCTAAGAAGGAGCTCAAGGGAACTCCCAATTAAAAGGGGAAACAAAGGATCCGAATTGAAGAAATTAAAGGGAATTAAAGAGAATCTAAACATAAAGTGAATATATAAAGTGAGAATGGCAGGCAGACGACAACATCAAACAAACGCAACAAATTCAGCAGTGGCAGCAAGTAATCAACCAAGAAGACAATCAATGAACAATGACAATGACGCACTGGCTGACTTAAAAGAGTTGATAACTGAAATGAATAAAGCATTAAATGAGAAATTGGACGCAGTGGACTCAAAAATTGAAAGATTGGACTCAAAGATTGAAGGAAATTCTAAAATGATTGCTGATCTGACAGGACAAATAAAAGATCTACACTGCAAAAATAAAGAACTTGAGAAATCAGTTAAAGACCTAAATGCTAAAGTAAATAAGCAAGAGGAAGTAATTAAGAAAATGACAGTGGAAAATAGAGAATTAAAGAGGATAAAGGAGAAGGAATAGGAGGAAAATAAAAAAATAAAGAAAGCACAAGAAGATCTGGCAGATCAACTTTCACTGCTTGAGATGAAACAGAAGTCCACGATTTTACGGATGAGAGGCATTCCTGAGTCAGCAAATGAGCAAATAGAAGAAAAAATAGCCAAGGAATTGTCAAAATGGTTGAACGTTAATGAGGAAGAGTTATTGATGGATGTGGATAAGATCTATCGAATCAGAATAGACCGGTCAAATAACATCAAAGGCCCCGGGGATTGTATGGTTTTTTTCAACTCAATGCTACTCAGAGACAAAATACTGCAAAAGAAAAAACAAGAAAGTCTGACGATAGACGGGAAAATCATCTCCATATTTAAAGAAATTCCCAAAAGGATTCGGCAGAAAAGACAGAACTATAAAGTACTGACGGATGCTCTATCGAAGCAAAATATGTGGTATGCTTGGGAGTTCCCAGAAGGACTCACGTTTACATTCAAAGGTAAAAGGAAAACGATCAGATCGGCGGAAGAAGCGGAAAGATTTTATAATAGACAAAAGAAAGAACAGTTTGGGGAAGAAGAAGAGAACTAAGACGAAGTGACTCTAACATATAAAGGCGGATAATTTAGTTACCTACTTTCGATTTGTTTCTCGTGTTCATGATGGAATTGTAAACAATAGTTGCTCACCCTTATTGTCTCCTCCTCATACATAATTTTTCCCCTTTCCTTTTTTATTCTTTAGTCCCTCCCTTCCCTCCTTTTTCCTTTCCCCTTGTTCCCTTCCCTCCCCCTTCCCCCCCCTTTTTTTCTTTTCTTTCCTTTTTTCCCTCTCTATTCTCCCCTTTCCTCCCCCCCTCATTGGCTGCTCCCCTCCTTTCCTCCCCTTTCCCTCCCCTCCTTTTTTCCTTTCCTATTTTCAAGAATTTTTAAAATCAAAGCCGACATTGATAGCCTACAGTTGAAGTGATATAATAAAGTTATGAATCTAAAAATTATTTCATGGAATATTAATGGATTAAATGATAAAATTAAAAGAAATAAGACGGAGCATATATTGAAAAAAGATTCCTGGGACATTATATGCCTCCAGGAAACGCATGTATCTAAAGATCATGAAAGGGTATTAATTAATATTTTTTTTAAAATATTTTTATTAATTTTCCAATTAAAACCAATTATATCACATTCAATATTTCAAATTATACACATATATATATCAATCAAACCGAATGTTATGCCAAATCATCTAAAGAATTTATTTTTTGGTTCCCATGCTTCAAGAAATTGGGAATTCCTCGCAACTGTCCACTGCCGTCTTATTTCTAAAGTTCAAATCGTCCTCCAAGCTCATAATATTCCAAATCTTCCCCTTACAGTCACATAGATGTTTTCCACTTTCATCCGATTGTTCCAGCTGCTGAGATAAATATCAAACAAAGTTTCACAGATGTTCTTTCTCCTGTGTGAGTTAATCAGTCCAGCCTCCCCATAAATCTTCTTAATGGAGCTCCCTGTTGCGTCGAAGTAGCAGCGCCATCTTAAAAGGCTCAAATCACTTTCATTTTCTCTCATAGCCATGAAGATTTACGATTTATTTATCTTTATGGAATTTACAGCTTTTTCAGGCAGGAGACCCAAACATCCAACCATGAACTCTTGGTAAATTAATGGATCTCCTTGCCCTATAGCTGAACTTAGCTTCAGGTCGCTGCTCCAATTTAAAGTGCGTCACAGCTCATAAATCCTCCGAACGCGTCCAGAACTCCTTCCGTCTGACTAGGGGGGGGCTTTTCTCATCGGCAACTCCACATCTTTAAGAAATATGCTCAGTAACAACAGCTATAAAGTTCAACTCACACAGTCTTTTGCTTCTCTTTCACTCCAAACAAACCAGGACATCGCGTCCGGGAAGGTACGAGGCAACATATATGAAGAAAAAATAAAAAATAAAAACTCGCTTCCCTTATCGCTCCGTCCCCATCAATCCTTCTTCCAGATGCCGTACATTCTTTGACTCCTCTCACTCAGCAGCATAAAATTCTCAGCAGTAAACAGCGCTTCTTCCCCTCCTTCTGAAGTATGTCCATAGATTTAAGCCTAATTATCTTCTTTAACCATGGAAATCCCCGCCATGCAGATTAGCGTCCGGGGGTCCTGGCCGTCGTAAGTGCTCAGCCCAAGCTCCCCCCACTCCAAAAACAGTCGGAGTGGGTCTGGGGGCATCGCGGGCCAGCGGCCCCTCTCCGTAACCCCCGGAGAGGGTAGGGGGTTGCCATTTACTCCCCTAGCAACCGCCAAATTCCTTACGAAGGTCAGAGAGATGGAAAACAGGTCCGCCATTCCTGCAGGCGGAAACCGGAACCGAAAGGGTATTAATTAATAAGAGGTTGGGTACAGAATTTATATCATCTGATGTGAAGAAGAATAGGGGGGTGGTTACGTATGTGAAATCTAGTATAAAGGCCGAAAAGATATTCCAGGATAAGGAGGGAAGGATGTTGGGAGTGCGCTTGACTTTACCAACAGGGAATGTGACAATAATCAATATTTATGTTCCAAATGGATGTAAACTGGATTTTTTTAAGAAATTGGGGAAGAAGATGGAAGAATATATAGATGAAGAAGAGGTAATCATACTCGGGGATTTTAATGGGGTTATAGTACCACAATTGGATAGAACAAAAGGGAGGAAAAAAAATAGAGGTAAATTACCGGAAGCCTTTTTCAATATAATAAGTAATTATGAATTAAAGGATGGGTGGATAGTGAAAAATCCCGAAGAAAAGAAATTTACATATTATTCTGGGGCTCAGAAGTCGGCGTCAAGGATTGACATGATCTGGGTGTCATCTAAATTAATGTCTAGGGTAGAAAAATGTGAAATCCTAGCAAAATCCATATCGGACCACAACCCAGTTATGGTGAAAATAAGAGAATATAACAGACAGATTAGAAGATGGCGATTGGATGAGAGAATTCTAAATGATGAAGTATTTGTTGAAAAAGTTAAAGGTTTGTTGAAAGAATTTTTTAAAAACAATATCTCGAAAGAAGTAGATTTGACGACAACATGGGATGCAAGCAAAGCCTTTATCCGAGGCATATACCTTCAACAAAAGAATAGGGTTAAAAGAGAGAGAGAAAGAAATATGGAGGAAATTAGGAGAGAAATGGAGGAGAAGGAGAAGGAGTTAGCCAAAAAACCAGACAATAGAAATTTGGTAACACAGATTAAGCTTCTACAAAATAAATTATCTACATTGGCGTGCCATGAAATTGAGAATAAAATAAAATGGATGAAACAAAAGACATTCGAACATGGGGGGAAAGCAGGAAGGCTTTTAGCCTGGCAGATACGCAAGAAACAGAGTGAAAGAATGATTACAAGCATAGTAGATAAAGGGAAAAGGTTGAATAATAGAGAGGATATACAGAAATGTTTTGTCAAATTCTATAAAAATTTGTATAAAAGAGAGAATATTGATGGAGAAAAATTGGGAAATTATTTTACCAAATGCGATATAAACCAAATTAATGAAGAAGAAAAAGAGTTACTTAACAAACCGATATCAAAGCAAGAAGTATATGAGGCTATTACTAGATTGAAATTGGGTAAGTCACCTGGAACAGATGGCCTATCAAGTCGGCATTATAAACTGTTTTGGGAGGAGATAGGTGGTGTGTACCAATTGTTAACAAATGAAATCTTAGAAAAAGGAGTGTTCCCAAAAACATGGTGAGAAACATTTATAACATTAATACCAAAGAAAGAGGGAGAGAACGATCAGGTGGGATCCTTCAGGCCGATCTCTCTACTTAATGTCGACTATAAAAATTTTAGTGATATACTAACCGGAAGACTAAAAAAGATATTAAACGGGATCATTGGACATGACCAACAAGGCTTCTTACCAGGGAGAAAAATGTCAAATAATATGAGAATTTTCTTAGATTTAGTCAAGTACCTAGATTGGATGCCAAGCAAAAAAGTAGCTTTTATCTTTTTGGATGCCGAAAAAGCCTTCGATAATTTGACATGGGAATTTATGAAAAAATTGTTGAGGGAAATTGGAATAGGGGGTAAATTCTTAGAGGGGATAAATGCAATCTATAAAGAACAGAAGGCAAGATTGATATTAAATGGAGAAATAATGGAGGAATTTGAAATCCAAAAGGGTACCCGTCAGGGATGCCCCTTATCTCCTTTATTATTCATTTTGTCGATTGAATTTCTGTTAAAAGACATCCAAAGAGATAAAAGCATTAAGGGGATAACACTGGGGAAGAACATCTATAAAACCAAAGCCTTTGCCGATGATGTGATCTTAATGTTGGAAGAACCATTAGATTTGATAATTAATTTAAAGGAGAAATTGCAAAAATATGGGGAAGTGTCAGGCTTTAGAGTTAATATGAATAAGACCAAAATGATAGTCAAAAATATAGGGAAGAAAGAAGCAATAGATTTGGAGAAGATTGCAAATTGGGAAATAGTTAATAAAATCAGATATTTAGGAATTGTTGTTACCCCCAATAATATAAACCTGTATGAGAACAATTATCTCAGAGTATGGAAGGAGATTAAAAAAGATTTGGACCGCTGGAAAGAGTTAAATTTGTCTCTATCAGGAAGGATAGCAGTGATTAAAATGTCAGTGTTACCGAAGATCCTGTTTTTATTTCAAATGTTACCTATCATAGGAAAGAAAGAAATTTTTGATTCATGGAGAAAAGATCTAAGCAAATTCATATGGCTAGGGAAAAAAGCAAGAATTCAATATAAACTATTGACGGACAGCAAGGAGAGAGGTGGCTGGGGGGTCCCTGATCTTAAATTATATTATGCCTCCGCATGTTTTTGCTGGATGAGGGAATGGATAGTATTAGAAAATAGTGAACTCTTGGAATTAGAAGGGTTTAGGAATAATAAAGGATGGCACGCGTACCTATTACAGGAAAGCAGAGGAAAGGATAAAAGCTTTACGGATCATATAATTAAAAAATCGGTATTTAAAATTTGGGAGGAATATATAAATTTATTAGAAACAAAGACGCCCTGGTGGGCGTCACCATTAGAAATGACAACAATGAGTGGCCGAGGTAAAGATGGAAAATGGCCAACTTATCAAGAACTAACAGTGAAAGAAGGGGATCAATTTATACTGAAGCCATTCGAAGAGATTAAACACCACTGTGCTAGCTGGCTACATTACCTACAAATACAAAGTTTATTTAAAAAACATAAAGAATTAGGATTTAATGAGGGGAAATCTAAATTACAAGAAATTTTGATTGATAATACGACTAAATCATTGTCCAAGATGTATAAATTTTTGTTGGAGTGGGAATTGAAAGATGAGGAGATAAAATCTGTGATGACAAAATGGGCTCAGGATATAGGAAGACCAATATATAAAGCACAGTGGGATAAATTGTGGAGATCGACAATGAGGTTTACAGCGTGTTCAGGAATCAAAGAGAACATGATGAAGCTTGTATATAGATGGCACCTGACGCCAGAAAAATTAGCTAAAATCTACAAAACAGAAACAAAAAAATGTTGGAAGTGCCAGGAAAAAACTGGTACGTATTTTCACTGTTGGTGGGAATGTAAAAAAATATATAATTTTTGGAATGATATATATGAAAAAATGAAGAAAATGATAAAAATTACGTTTGAAAAGAAACCTGAATATTTTTTATTAAGCCTAATCCCAGAAAATTTCTTATTTTTATAAGAAATTTTCTTATATGCGTGCGCCGCGGCGAGATTAGTATTAGCCCAGAAATGGAAAGGAACTGAAATACCAACAATCCAAGAGTGGCAAATTAAAGTAGTAAAGTTCATGAACCTAGCAAGAATGACGGCGGTAATTAGGAACATATCAAAACAGAGAATAAAATCAGAATGGAGATACGTGGAAGAGTATTTTAAAAAAGAAAACATCAAAACAGAGCTAGTGATTTGTCTGGAATAGAGAAAACATGCAGGAACAATTCAATTGGATTTAATAAGAGGGAAAGCAAATTAAAGAGGAAATAATAGTAAGGGAAGCGATATATTGGCGATTGGAAGCCAATTTTAAACTAAAATGAATGGATTTTATGGAGATAGGCCCATGTGTTAAGATCTGACTTGGGGATTGTATATATATATATATATATATGTGTGTGTGTGTGTGTGTGTGTGTATATATATTCTTTTGTTATGTTATATTACGTTATGTTATGTTATGTTGTTATGTTATGTTAAGTTATGTTACGTTATGTTATGTTTATCTAAGTTGATTTTGTTTATTATTTGTAGTTTGATTGAGTTAATCTGTTTAGATTAATTTTGATTTGTTTATTTATGTTGATTGGTTTATGTTGGGTGGCTTAAATATGCAGTTACGTTACTTATATCATTTTTGTTATGCGATGCTATTTAAGTTGTTAAGCTATCCTACGTTATTAAGTTATTTCAAATTTTCTAGTGTGTGTATATTTTCTAGTGTGTGTATTTTTTAAAAAAATTCTCTAATAAAGTCTATTTTTTAAAATCTTTAAAAAAAAAAGACCCGGAGCCGACTGTAACTCAGATCATCAGCTTCTTATAGCAAAATTCCAGCTTAAACTGAAGAAAGTAGGAAAAACCACTGGGCCAGTAAGATACAATCTAAATCAAATCCCTTATGAATACACAGTGGAAGTGAAGAACAGGTTTAAGGATTTAGATTTGGTGGACAGAGTGCCTGAAGAACTATGGATGGAGGCTCGTAACTTTATACAGGAGGCAGCAACGAAAACCATCCCAAGGAAAAGGAAATGCAAGAAAACAAAATGGCTGTCCAACGAGGCCTTACAAATAGTGGAGGAAAGGAGGCATGCAAAATGCAAGGGAGATAGGGAAATATACAGGAAACTGAATGCAGATTTCCAAAAAATAGCAAGGAGAGACAAGAGGGTCTTCTTAAGCAAGCAATGCAAAGAAATAGAGGAAAACAATAGAATGGGGAAAACCAGAGATCTGTTCAAGAAAATTGGAGATATGAAAGGAACATTTCATACAAAGATTACCATAATAAAGGACAAAAGTGGTAAGGACCTAACAGAAGCAGAAGACATCAAGAAGAGGTGGCAAGAATACACAGAGGAATTATACCAGAAAGATATGGAGGTCTCGTACACCCCAGGTAGTGTGGTTGCTGACCTTGAGCCAGACATCTTGGAGAGTGAAGTCAAATGGGCCTTAGAAAGCACTGCAAATAACAAGGCCAGTGGAAGTGATGATATTCCAGCTGAACTATTTAAAATTTTAAAAGATGATGCTGTTAAGGTGCTACACCCAATATGCCAGCAAGTTTGGAAAACTCAGCAATGGCCAGAGGATTGGAGAAGATCAGTCTACATCCCAATCCCAAAGAAGGGCAGTGCCAAAGAATGCTCCAACTACTGCACAATTGCGCTCATTTCACACGCTAGCAAGGTTATGCTTAAAATTCTACAAGGCAGGCTCAGGCAGTATGTGGACCGAGAACTCCCAGAAGTGTAAGCTGGATTTCGAAGGGGCAGAGGAACCAGAGACCAAATAGCAAACATGCACTGGATTATGGAGAAAGCTAGAGAGTTCCAGAAAAACGTCTACTTCTGCTTCATTGACTATGCAAAAGCCTTTGACTGTGTCGACCGCAGCAAACTATGGCAAGTTCTTAAAGAAATGGGAGTGCCTGATCACCTCATCTGTCTCTTGAGAAATCTCTATGTGGGACAAGAAGCTACAGTTAGAACTGGATATGGAACAACTGATTGGTGCAAAATTGGGAAAGGAGTACGACAAGGTTGTATATTGTCTCCCTGCTTATTTAACTTATATGCAGAATTCATCATGCAAAAGGCTGGACTAGATGAATCCCAAGCCGGAATTAAGATTGCCGGAAGAAATACCAACAACCTCAGATATGCAGATGACACAACCTTGATGGCAGAAAGTGAGGATGAATTAAAGAACCTTTTAACGAGGGTGAAAGAGGAGAGCGCAAAATATGGTCTGAAGCTCAACATCAAAAAAACCAAGATCATGGCCCCTGGTCCCATCACCTCCTGGCAAATAGAAGGGGAAGAAACGGAGGCAGTGAGAGATTTTACTTTCTTGGGCTCCTTGATCATTGCAGATGGTGACAGCTGTCACAAAATTAAAAGACGCCTGCTTCTTGGGAGAAAAGCAATGACAAACCTAGACAGCATCTTAAAAAGCAGAGACATCACCTTGCCGACAAAGGTCCGTATAGTTACAGCTATGGTTTTCCCAGTAGTGATGTATGGAAGTGAGAGCTGGACCATAAAGAAGGCTGATTGGTGAAGAATTGATGCTTTTGAATGATGGTGCTGGAGGAGAGTCTTGAGAGTCGCATGGACTGCAAGAAGATCAAACCTATCCATTCTTAAGGAAATCAGCCCTGAGTGCTCACTGGAAGGACAGATCATGAAGCTGAGGCTCCAATACTTTGGCCACCTCATGAGAAGAGAAGAATCCTTGGAAAAGACCCTGATGTTGGGAAAGATTGAGGGCACTAGGAGAAGGGGACGACAGAGGACAAGATGGTTGGACAGTGTTCTCGAAGCTACGAACATGAGTTTGACCAAATTGCGGGAGGCAGTGCAAGACAGGAGTGCAAGACAGCTATGGTCCATGGGGCCACGAAGAGTCGGACACGACTAAACGACTAAACAACAACAGTATTATTCACTTCACCAAACTCGTTTCAGGGATTTACCACGGCATAGTTTTGTTTTTGTTTTTGCTCTGGTTAAAGCCCACATGGCAGCTACGGCTCCTCTGTCAACTTTGGGCCCATTGATGCATTGTCATCTCTCCCTCTGAGTGGATGAAAAAGGGAAAGTGTAAGGACAGCCTCTCCACTCTTTCCTCCTCTCCAACTGAATTCCTATGCAAAACAGAGAAAGCAAGGAAAACGGCAGAGATGTACACATCTAGGAAGTGGCAGTCTTCCTGGAAATGGCCACCTTAGGGATAATATAAAACGGGCCCATATTGGGAAAATATCCAAATTTAGCAAATTTAGCCTGTGTGGTGTAGCGGTTAGAGGGTTGGACAAGACCCCGAGAGACCAAGGTTCAAATTGCTTCCTGGGTGACCTTGGGCCATTCACTTGCTCTGAATATGTCCTACTTCACAGGGTTGTTGTGGCGATAAAACAAACCACGTATAGCATTTTGAACTCCATAGAGAAAAGGAGGGATATATCAGGTATAAAGGCATTTCAGAAGTACGAAAGCTATAGAAGCTGAAAGAAGGCACTGAAGCTAGAAGAAGAAGAAGAAGAAGAAGAAGAAGAAGAAGAAGAAGAAGAAGAAGAAGAAGAAGAAGAAGAAGAAGAAGAAGAAGAAGAAGAAGAAGAAGAAGAGTAGTAGTAGTTTGGATTTGATATCCCGCTTTATCACTACCCGAAGGAGTCTCAAAGCGGCTAACATTTCTCCTTTCCCTTCTTCCCCCACAACAAACACTCTGTGAGGTGCATGGGGCCGTGAGACTTCAGAGAAGTGTGACTAGCGCAAGGCAGATGCATGTGGAGGAGCGGAGACGCGAACCAGGTTCACCAGATTTCGAGTCTACCGCTCTTAACCACTACACCACACTGGCTCTCGTGTGGGGAAGCAAACAGAAGCTAACGGAAGTGTTCCGGAACCTTTTAGTGTGTTTGGAAGGTTTCCAAGGTTCCAAGGTTTTCACGGAAGCAGACATGCATCTGGAAAGAGCTCTGTGTTTTCAGGTCAAACTGCCCCTGAACTGCCTATAAATGCAGTCCAACATGGTCACATGTTATTCTTACTTTTACTCTCTCTCTCTCTGATGTTCCTTCACTCTCTCAATCCGAATTGATTTACTTAAAGTATATTGTACATTTTAAGTTTTTTACTGTTATATTTTTCTGCCACTGAATTATTAAGAGATTGCCCTTCCAGGGGTCTGCTATTGAACTGTCAAGCTTATTATGGGTTCAGTCAACTTTTACAATTTGATCTGCTGCATCCTGAGTCCTCCCTGGAATCATGTCCCTTCTTGGAGATGCAACTCTACTAACAACTGCACAGGCATCCCCCCGGAGTCTTTCGGGGCATGAATTTAGACAGGGTATAAATGCAAGAAATAAATAAATGCAATCACCTTGCTGAAGTTCCCAGGCCACACAATGGCTTCCGGATTAATGGTGAATTTTATGTCGGAGGATGCCTGTTCCTCGATTGTCCCAACCTTAATTCTGCTGTGAGATTTATTGGGAAACACGACCCAGTTCCAGATATCAAAGTTGGCAGTCAGCTCCCCATTCTTATCAAAATACATCTCTCCTATGGATGAATTAGAAAACTGGATTTCTTTTAAGAAACTTTGAAGCTAGAATGGCAGGAGAAAACACCAGCATTTAGAAAACATGGTATCAGGGTTGCATGTGAGAACTGCAGGCTTATATGCAAACCCCATTGCAGATGATAGTAAACTATATAATTGCAAAACAATTGAAGGATGTTTCCTGGGCATCTGATATATCAAATCTGTTCATGAGCTTGAATATTTTGTGGGATGTAGTCTTGTTTTCCTGTGACAATTGAGGAAGGTTCCAGACCTCTTACTAATTTGTAGCGAACTTGTGTCAGCTATATTTGATGATTTTTGGGCCAGTATAACTGGTCCTTTATCAGATTTTTAATCCTCTTCGGGATAAGACCCAAATAAACATATATTGAGGACATGGCCAAGAAAGCGATTTGAAACTCTAGAAAGCTTGCATGTGTTTTAATTTGCGTTAATCTATCATATTGTGATTTCAACTTTCTATAGGTTTCAAATATAGGGTTCAAATTAGTGTTTTAAATTTCTTTGTACTAATTTTATTCTTTTAACTCTTTTGTAAACTGTTTTTTCATCAGTCAAGCGATATATACATTTTATGAAAATATATATTAATGTGAGTGAATGCTCCTTAACTATTTAAAAATCCTATGTTGTGAAGCAATATTTCCCCATACTTTTCTTTATTAATTAGCTTCAAAGGATAGTACAGCTACAAAGATAGATGAAAAATTCAATTAAGATTCCAGAGATGGACAAAGTATTTGCAAAAAAGGGGAGAGGACAGACCTGCCATGGCTGCAACCTTTGACGGTCCAATCTCTCTCCTCTACCCGCCATTAACCTCCATTTTGATCTGGATGAATATGCAGCATTTAAAGCCTGAGCAACAAGTTGGATCCCGTAGTAAGTGCTGTAGCGATCGTGAGACCAGATTGCCTCAATCTTCTCCTGGGACAAAGTTCCCCGTTGTTCTGTGCATCTTGTCCAACCCTCCATAGATACCACATTGTTTGAACACGAACAAGAGAATGCTCTCTGACAGAACGGTTCAGATGTGTATGAAAGCCGAGTATAGTAGCTACATTCTGTCTGTCTTGGTGTATTCCTTACAAAGGACAAAGAACCTTGGCCAGGCGTGTTGTAAGGAGAACCACAAAACAAAATCTCGTCAATGTCCTGAACATCCGTTGTGATCCAGACTATCCCCTCAGATCTCTTCACTTCCTGAAAGCGTTGTAAGTATGTGATTATATAACTTCCATGTTCAGAGTCTCCATAGTAAATGAACACCTTGACTTGTCTCAGGAGAGATGGTTTACAACGTAAGGATGACATCATCTGGACGGAAAAAGGAATTATTTCCAAGAAAGCAACACAAATCTCACTGTGGAGCAGCAGAGGTTTGATGGCACTCAGGAACCTTTCTCCATTGCCATTGTCTGGAACAAATAGACCAACCCAAGTCCATCCAAAATGCAGCAGCAGCTTGACAATCCCCATGTACTGGGTTTTTTCTTTTGGGACCATCCAGTAGATAAAAGGAAACTGTTTTTTTCCTTTAAGATCATATGCAGTAGAGCCCAAACTGATCTAGGAAGAAAAGGATTGGTGTCTTGTTTTCAGGAATACAAAAGAAAGGCCCTGTCACATGATCAGGCCAATAATCATGTGACATCTAATCCAGCATTCTGTTCTCACAGGGGCTAACCAGTTGCTTCTGGGAAGCATTTCATGCCTCCGATGGAGAATCTAGAGCTCACATAGATGGAAGTGGCTCCAATGAATATTGAGGCAGAATAGGGCATCTGGGGCTTTCAGGGGTCATGGCATTCCAACCTCTTCCTAGAATCACAATGGGCAACTTCACAGAAGGAGAGGCAGAGGCAGAAGCTAAGCAGTGACATGGTCTGCAGGAGTGCATGAAACTTAATCTCCATGCTCATTTAGCTTCTAGAGACAACCACTGGTCTTCTTAAGAAAGAAGAAATCTTGGGGAGCAAGGAACTATATTGAACAATGATGATACTACTACTTCCTATACCAGTCAGGTGAGGGTGAGAGAAAGAGACTGAGGGCTTTCCAAATCAGTTCCCACTTTCTTAAAATGTGAGATTCTTTCTATGATCTCCCTTTTTGGGTGCTTGTGATTTGTGTTCCCTGGAGAGCAGGGATTGGGAAAATTTGGCCCTCGGGATGTTGCTGAACTCCCATCAATCCCCACAAGGATGGCGAATGGCCAGGAATAGATGGCTTGGCAGTTCAGAAACCTCTGGAGGGGTGAATGGGTTTCTCAACACTGGTGGAGATATAGAAAAGAGGAAGGAAACATAGCTGGTCTCCAATCCCCTCCAAAGACCTACCTGGGGCATTTTGTAGATGCCCAACATGCTTGAAATCTGGCTGCCAATTTCAGAAGTAGTTGCTTCAAAAACAGCTATAACATTACTCTGTCTTCCACAGCTGTAGCTTGGAATGCTGTCTAGCATGGCATCAGCCGCTGTTCTGGCATCAAAAGCAGCCTCATAAATGTTGTAGCCCAGGGTGACATTGGGTAAAAGCTGAGGATTCTGGTTGCTCTCTTGAATGGCAAATAAGGGAGACAGGAAGGGAGAAGGGTCCTCTAATGTTGGACTGCAAATAAATGAATGAACAAACCATTGTTTCGACTGTCCACTTGAAGGAGTAGAAACTTGTCCAGGTGCTCCAACAAGAAAATGAATAGTTTTTAGGAGAACTTGCAGCTTGGGTGAATTTGATCTGAATGATAACTTACAGTTTCTGGAACTCAGAGACTTGACAGGAACTATTGACAAGATGAGAAGGGAGGAAAGAGAGAAATAGCAGACATTTTGTCCGCAGAGGACAGGAAAGAAAATCTCAGGTTTCATAGGCAGAGTTATGGTATCATAGACATAGTGGCTTCAAACAACTGCTGGCTAGGTTGCGAGACAAGCACTGGCCTTATGTGGTTTTACGTATCCCATGCACAGAAGAAGGAAATGCTTTTGCTGTTTTCCAACAGTAAAGGTAAAGGACCCCTGACAGTTAAGTCCAGTCGTGAACGACTCTGGGGTTACGGCGCTCATCTCACTTTACTGGCCACGGGGGCCGACATTTGTCCGCAGACAGTTTTTACAAGTCATGTGGCCAGCATGACTATGCCGATTCTGGCAAAACCAAGGCAGCACACGGAAACGCAGTTTACCTTCCGTAGCAACATTAAATCATGGCTGAGAAGAAGGTCAAGATTAAGGAGTTCATAATGAGTAGCACCTGTTCCCAAACTCAACGGGACTTGTGAAGTTGTTCCAACAATTTCCCCAGCCCACTTAACTAGCCTTTCTTGAAGCAACTTCTTCTCCCCACAAACCAAGTAATTCATACATCAAACCGGGGTTTCTAGTTAACACCCAAAAACCAAATGTACTGTAGTCTGATTCACTCCAACCAGCACTAAAGTTTGGCAAATGTTTCGCAGAGAAAACCCTGCATTTAGCAGCACCCCACAAATGGAGCAATTGACAGTCAAAATATTGTCCAATTTATTCCCAACCCGGGCCAACTATTCGATTCAACAGGACCTGAACACGTTGCAGAAGTTTGACAACACACCCAAGAAGCAGGAAAAGAGATGATCACCTGTTCCCTAGATGCTGCATTTGTATTAACTAAACTGAAGCCGCCACAAATAAAGTGTTTAGAATCAACCTTCCAGTTTGCAGGATACCAAGAGCCACTTAGATGCTGCCTCTCAATAACCAAACCTTCTTTCAAAGTCAATAGATGGGCAAAGGAGGGGAAAGGGTTTGTAAGGGATGGTCAGAAATCAGCTGCTATCACTGGCACATAGCAGTGATTGTGAATGCAGGGTGGGTAAGATACAGTCACTTACAACATAACAGGGTTTCTGGGGTGCTGGAAAAAGTCAGGTTTGTTCATTACAACACCACCTTGTACTATGACCCCACTAATGAGGTGGTCTCCTGGCCTGTAATAATTCAACGGATCATGACGCTCTTCCCGATTTAATGGACATTTTGCTTTCAGCATCCCACTGACTCCATGGGGCATTAGCAGCATAAATAGCAGCAGAAGTAATATCATTCTGGCTATGCCTGCAAGAGTCATACACTCTTGTGGCAGCAAGGAAATTAGTAGCACACCTGGCCTCCTACAATATCTTCAAGCAAAGGTAGACAAAGGAAACCTCCCACAGAACGGAGCCCTGCCTGCCCCAAATCTCTCAGGGAAGCCTTCGGATATTTATAACCCAAGTCTTTTTTCAGGCTTGTGACAATAAGTTACCTCACCCTGCCTGTGATTATGATATTTATTTTATTTTAGGACTCAAAGGTCATCCCTGGCGAAATCCCTGGACTAGATAAATAAATCACCATGATTTTGATAATTATAATGTTCAGAAGGTCCACCTCCCTGGCATCTGTCTGTGACTCAATGGGCAGGGGCAGAGTGAGAGCAAAGCATGTTTGTGAGAACTCACAGATGGGGCTGTCAATCTGGGCCCTGCTAAATTTGAGGAACATCAACTTCAGGAAAGTTCAGAAAATTATAGAAAAGTTACGATGGATCAAGTCTCATAAGGCAGGACATGACTGAGGTTTATAAACTCATGCATAGTGTGATTAACATAGATGGGGAAAGGGTTTTCTCTCTCCAAACTAGAATTTTGGACTCAAGTGGAACTAAAACCTTGGTCTCCTAGGCTCCAATCCTAATAAACTATACAATTCTGAAGAAGTGTGCATGCACACGAAAGCGGATACCAATGACAAACTTAGTTGGTATCTAAGGTGCTACTGGAAGGAATTTTTTTATTTTGTTTATACAATTCATGGACATCCAATGAAGCTGATTGTTAGAAGAGTCAGGACAGAGAACAGGAAGCACATTTCCACACAGTTAACTTGTGGAATTAATTGCCACAGGATTCCGTGATGACCATGATCTAGGATGGCTTTAAAAGAGGACTGGCCAAATTCATGTAGGACAAGCTTCTCAGTGGCTTATAGCTTGATAGCTTTGTGCTAACCTCCAATGTCACAGGCAGGATGCCTCTGAATACTCATTGCAGCAAAACCCTGCTTGTGGCTTCCCATTGGAGCATCTTATTGGCTTCTGTGAGAGCAGGTAGCTGCAAGAGAGGAGAGAGAGATATGCTTTCCCTGTCGGCTGCTGTGAGAGCAGGTAGCTTAAGTAGACTGGAGTCTTTGATCTGATCATTTGGAGCCCCTTGTATGTCTTTATGCAAGCCTTTGTTGGGGGGGAAAGCCTATTGAAATTGCTTATCCAGGTTCTTTCATCAGTTTTCAACAGAAATAAGAGCACATTCCCACCTAATTTGCCTTGAACATTTGGCTTCACCACATGAGTACATACAGGGGGGGGGGGTGAGATTTGACCAAGGAAAGCAAGATGCCTGCTTTCCAAGGAGGGACAGGGCTGTGTCACTCTTTGAATCTTTGGAATATTTCTTGACCAAAGATCAGAGGCAAAAAGAGGATGGGTGATTATTATTATTATTATTATTATTATTATTATTATTATTATTATTATTTATATATACCACCCCATCTGGTTGGGTTCCCCCAGCCAATCTGGGCGGCTTCCAATAAAATAATAAAATACAGAAATCCATCAAACATTAAAAGCTTCCCTAAACAGGGCTGCCTTGAGATGCCGTCTGGAGGTCTGGTAATTGGTGTTCTCTTTGACCTCTGGTGGGAGGGCATTCCACAGGGTGGGTGCCACTACCGAGAAGGCATGTGATTCAGTCACTGCATGACCAGCGCAATGTGGCCACCGGCACACCTTCCTTCTTCTGCTGGGGATGCTCCTCGACTGAGTTGGGGTGGGGAGGCTGTGGGGCTTTAGACACCCATCACTTCCTTTGTTAGCGGGAGAAAGCTAAGCAAAGTCCAGGTATTGTTGCCACTGTATAAGGCAGATGCATAAGTGAGCTGGTTGGGTTGTATCTTTAACCTGAACCTTTGTTGTTGTTGTTGCTGTTGCTGTTTAGTCGTTTAGTCGTGTCCGACTCTTTGTGACCCCATGGACCATAGCACGCCAGGCACTCCTGTCTTCCACTGCCTCCCACAGTTTGGTCAAACTTAAGTTCGTAGCTTCGAAAACACTGTCCAACCATCTTGTCCTCTGTCGTCCCCTTATCCTAGTGCCTTTGTTAGCTCATTGCTTATCTCTTTATTAGAGACCTTGAACAGAGGGGGCTCCTAACTAAGCACCTTTAACTATCTACACCTCCCAGGATTCTTTGTAGGAAGTCATGAATGTTAAAGTGGTATACATGTGCTTTACATTCATGGTGCGGTGATGACCCCAGAAGATTGCTCCTTCCTTGGAAGAATTTCATTCATACATAGTTGGGCAGAGGAAGGCTATTAATATAAATGTTATCTATAGTGTCCAGCAGGTAACAATCCATTATACATTCAAAAACAGTGTCTTCCACTGCAGGTGTTAGTGGAGTTTGGGGCAGATTATTGAAAATGTGTTGTATTGCTCTGAAACACTATATTGATTTACATCAGTACATGTCAATGAAATGGACCTCTTCAGTAACAAGTCCATCTGATTGTAAGAGATATAGGATTGTAGGGCCTTTCCATCCTTATTGCTCAGTCAGGCGGAGACCCCCAAAACCCCAGTCAGCCCCCGAGCAGAATAATGACACCAGACAATGTTCTATGGGATTAAAATTGGCCCCAACTTTATTAAGATTCAGATGTAGGGAGACCTTGGCACAGGCACTGGGCGTTTATCTTCCCAGCGCCTGGGTAATTTCCAGGTTATCCAGCATATATGGGGGTTGGGCTAGCTCTGGAGAACATATGTTCAAGCATATAGCCCGTCCCCCTTTTCGCCGTCGCTGGAGGGGGAGGGCAATGACGGCTCCTCGGCGAATGGTCAATGCCTCCCGCCTAGACCCCTTTAACAGGAATCCCGGTATCACCGCCGCAATGGGGGCGGGGGTCACCTCCCCCACGCCCCCCCATTTTGGTAAATGTCTAAAGGATTCTGCTCAAGACCTGCAACCGCCACCCGAGACCGCCAATCGAGGTCTCGCCGCCGAGACTACCTGCACCTGAAAAGACGCTTCACAAACCACCAACCATTCCAATAGGCCATGCCTAATGTCGCTCAGCCAATAATTGTTACCAGCGGCTGTGAGGTGTACACCATCAGGCCGGAACAGCTCCTTCCTGTATATTTTGATGCCGGGATGCTTCACAACGTGACCCCCCAATGCACGTGATTGCTGCATGCAATGCCCTGTTTATTTTTTCAATGGTGTCATTAAGCCTTATAGGTGTGGAGTTGCTGCGCCATTGCAGGCGTGGAAGAAGTTCTGACCAGAATATGGTGATGGTGGGGTACAGTGTATGTATGCAAACTCTCCAAGCCCACCATCGCCGTCATGGGGGCCGCTTGCTTTGCAAGGGTCCAGTAGGAATTTTGCCATTTGGCTGATTGGCTTTGCCACTTGGTTTTTGCCTACTGCTTAGCAAATCGTCACAACTTGTTAGGTTGGCGGTTAGTCTTTTGGTTATCGAATCTGGTTGGAAGAGGGGTGTGGCATCCACATGCCTACCCCCCACTCCTTTATGTTGCTCCACATAGAAGTATTCCGTTAAAGGAATCCTGGGGCTTACGCTCTCGTCCTTACATCCCCGCCACAGGCGGGGCTGGGGGGCCATTATAGAGTACGAGCCTTGGGGAACATTCTTGGTCGAGAGGGGAGAATGTCTGGGCACGGCTACCTCCTCTCCCAGGGGTGTTTACTTGACTTCTCTATACCCTTGGGGAAGTCAGAGCTGGTATTGTCCCAAGTGGACAGATTGTGAGTCCTGTCCCAAGTGGGCAGATGATGTGAGTCCTGTCCCACGTGGACAGATGAATTGAGTCCTGTCCTAAATGGACAGATGAAGATGGTCCTTCTTAGAGAAGGATGAATGATTAACCAAAAGCCTAAGCCAACACTCAAATTAAAATGTATTTAAATAAAGTTGTGGCCAAATTAATGCCCAAAACCCAAACCTAAAATACTGTGTCTGTTTTGAATTATTAAAGGGGGGATTTCTGGCAGCCTCCAACTTGAGCCTTTTGGTTTATAACTGCTACTACAACCCAGTTGTAGTACTGGTTATTTGTGATATGTAGATGCTGGAAAGGTTTACTATTTTATTTTATTATTTTTTAAGTACAAAATTGCAAGTGCACAGAGTAAAATAAGAGACAAAGAAGAGGAAGAAACAAGAAATAGTAACCATGTAGAAAAAACAGTAGAGGAAAAACAATAAAAAAATATACTGTGTACATTATAAAAAAGGGGAGAAAATTCTTGTTGCAGTTCACCAGACCTAAATCTAATATGGTATTTAGAAAAATGAATTCCATATATTGTTACATTTGTCCATGGCAAATCTACACTTGTACACAACTTATTCATGTGTAGCGACTTTCTACATATCTTCAATCATTAAAGGGAGCTGCATTTTTATTTTTCCATTTTTGTCATAGAATAGGCATCTAGGAGAGTCCATTCATATTATTACTCATGTATAATGTACAGTGGTACCTCGGTTTATGAACACAATTGGTTCCGGAAGTCTGTTCATAAACTGAAACGTTCATAAACTGAAGCAAACTTTCCCATTGAAAGTAATGGAAAGTGAATTAATCCATTCCAGACGGTCCGCGGAGTAAGCGTTCATAAACTGAAGCGAACTTTCCCATTGAAAGTAATGGAAAGTGGATTAATCCATTCCAGATGGGTCCGCGGCGTTCATAAACCGAAAATTCATAAACCGAGGTGTTCATAAACCGAGGTTCCACTGTATAATGAATGACTCATGTATAATGTAACATAAAATCCATAGGAAAATGCAGGTAGACCTGATATGGATGTACAAAAAAATGAAAGCAAGACGATGGTGAGAAAAGCAGGTACATCAATAATACTAATGTGATGCACTTCAGGAGGTGACAGGAAGTCCAATTTTTATTTTTATATATTTTTTCTTTTATATATATTTTTTCTTTTTTCTCTTTTTTGTAGTTTTTCCTTCTTTTTTTCTTTTTTCTTTTTCTTAGGTTTTGTCTTCGTATTCTTATTGAATTACAGTACAGCAAATAATTTGGAAAGGGAAAAAAAATAACAAGAAGACTTTTTAAAGTTTGTAATAATCTTTATTTCTTAACATTTGAAATGGAATATTGTATACGTATACAAAAATGTATATAATGTATATAAGAATGTACTAGGATTAATATAATAAAACTTACAATTCAAAAAAAGGAGGGTCCATTCATATTATCACTTTGTTAGATTACACGTTTTCCTCTGCAAATTTAAGACTGTTCCATAGAGTTATTTTCAAGGGTGAAGAGGTTTGTGGCAAGACAATTGCACACACACTTATATCATTTGTGGTTCTATGACTTAATAATGTTTCCAGTTTCCCTGACACAAACCAGGGTAGGGTAAACGTTAACAACATCATATTTTATGTGAAGCTAACAATCAGAAATTCCTTCACTTTTTGTAGTTAGATGTGCTTTTATGTTCAGATCTGGCTGGAATATGATAATGTAGCACTTGGGAATGAAGATGCAGCCCAGAAGCCCAGTACTGGAGGCCAACATAGAGAAGACCTGCACAGCTACCATGTACTTCCCCTTGGTGCTCAGGTAAGTGGGCACAAAGGACACCCACACACTGCAGAAGACCAGCATGCTGAAGGTGATCAGCTTGGCTTCATTGAAAGACCCTGGAAGCTTCCTGGCTAAGAAAGCCACCGTGAAGCAGATGGCCGCCAGGAAGCCCATGTAGCCAAGGACAGTGTAAAACATGGCAACAGATCCTTCATTGCATAGAAGAATTATCTCTCCAACTTGAGAGTGCATGTCGGAGTCTGGGAAGGGTGGGGAAATTCCCAGCCAGATGGTGCAGATGACAATTTGCATACTAGAACAGGAAAGGACAATGGAGTTGGACAGACTCTTCCCCAGCCATCTCCTCGCCTTGTTCCCTGGCTTTGTGGCCAAGAAGGCCAGCACCACAGTGATGGTTTTTGCCAACACAGAAGAGACAGCGAATGAAAATATGATGCTGAAGGCTGTTTGTCGGAGAAGGCAGGTCACTTTGCTTGGCCGGCCAATGAACAGGAAGGCGGACAAAAAGGAAAGCAGGAGGGAGATGAGGAGGATATAGGATAAGTCTCGATTGTTAGCTTTGACTATGGGAGTTTCCTTGTATTTAATGAAGATTCCTAGCACAATGCCAGTGGTCAAGGACAAGAAGAGGGCAAAGGAAACCAGGACAATCCCCAAGGTTTCTTCATAAGTCAGAAATGTTATCGTTTTGGGGATACATTTGTCTCGCACTTGATTTGCATGCTGATCTTCTGGGCATTTAGTGCAAAGCTTTGCATCTAAAGAAAAGAAGGACTTCAGTATCACTAACAAAACTCTTACATCTGTAACTGTGTTATTCCAATGTTGTTGTTGTTGTTTAGTCATTTAGTCGTGTCCGACTCTTCGTGACCCCATGGACTGTATTGTTATTCCAATACAGTGGGACAATATAACGAAGTGGAAGAGGTCAGGAAATCAGAGAGGGACATTTTCCTGGCTTAGGGCAGGATTTGCTTGAAGAGCCCTAAATCCTACGCAGACTAAAAAAGGCATGCTGAAGCCATTTTTGAGCATTTTACTCTGACGTAGGCATCATCAAATTTACTTCTTAGGAACCCCTAAATGTCAGAGTATGAGAACAGATTACAGAGTGTTCTCCTTCTATAAGGAAAGTTTACACATGTTCTGTTTTATTTCATTCATTGATTATTATTTTTGTTCCAATTCTATTACCGTATACTTAGCATGGAAAGTATCTCTAAGGTGTGCACAGAAAACTAAAGCAACAGCAGGCAACTTAAGCAATAATCAGTTATGTATAAACATGTTACAATAATACAAGATTACAATATATGTAGAAACGAATATCACTCCTTGTCCTTCTGATGCACTTCACCTCACAGACTCCGTGTTCTCACCAAGATCACAAACAAAGTCACAGCTCTCCCACAAAAATCTGAGGAAGAGGAACATTCCGAGAAACTGGTGATCTCACAGGTCTTTCTGTAACCTCTGCCCTCTTCTCCTCCAGGTCCTTTTAAAGACAGCTCTGCTCCAACCCGGTGTGAAGCAGAGTTTGGAGAGCAGGATTTAACCCAAAAAGGGATGCAGAGCCTGGTGTGGTCTGCCTGCTGATCTCCCCCTTTCCCTCCGCAGTGATAAAGAGAAGGTTTCCCAAAGTAATTGCTTTGAACTGTGTTGTGTTAACGGTGGAGACTGAAATTACAGAAGCCTTGAAAGTTGAGAAATGCCGTTAACATCTTCACCGAAATATCTGGATGAATGGTTTATTTACTCATCAGTGAATGTATTAAAGATATCAAATCAATGTACAAACGGGAATACTGTACAATTGTACCTTGATCTCAACCAGAATGTGTTGCGGGAGTCCATTTGACTCCCGAAACCGTTCAAAAACCAGAGCATTCACATACAGGTTTCAATCGTTCGGGATCCAATTTGTTCAGCAGCCAAGGCATTTGAGATCCATGGTATGACTGTACAGTGGTACCTCTACTTATGAATTTAATGCATTCCGAACGCACATTCATAAGTCGAAAAAAAATGTAAGTCGAATCCCATAGGAATGCATTGGGAGAAAAAATCCGTAAGTCGAAGCAACCCTATCAAAAAATTTGTAAGTAGGAAAAAATCCTCTCTAAACAGCATCCAAGATGGCGGACGGAGCTCCATGCGTAAGTAGAAACATTCATAAGTAGAGTTATTCGTAAGTAGAGGTACCACTGTAATAGAATTTCAATCTCAGGACCTCTATGAAAGGAAAATACAGTGGAACCTCTGCTTACGAATTTAATCCGTTCCGAATGCACATTCGTAAGTAGAAACATTCGTAAGTCAAAACGATGTTTCCCATAGGAATGCATTGGGAATGGATTAATTCGTTCCGGAGCCTAGGAAAAAGACCCTTTAAAAGAGACTTTAAAGGCATGCACAGCAACATTAAATGGCTAAAATGGCAGCGCGTGGAGACGCAGCGGCTGGTTGCTCCCTAACTCTTTAATTAGGTTTTTATAATTTTGGATTATGCGGAATGCTTTATCGGAGTGGATGTAGCAACCGAGTAATTTCATTGTTCCCGCAAGGGGACAATGACAATAAAGATATCTTATATATCTTATTACCTTTCAGCGCAGGGAGCGCGGGTGGGTGGCGGCGAGGCGGCAGGTTAGTGGTGGCGGCGGGGGCCTGATCCGGCCGTAGGCCAAGTGGGGAAGGCGGCTATCTGGTGGGAGGCCAGCTAGTGGTGGCGGCGGGGACCGATCTGGCCGTAGGCCGAGCCCCCGAGGCGGCGGGGCCCGATCCAGCCATGGGCCGAGCGCCCAAGGCGGCGGGAGGCTGCTAGCAGCGGACGCGGGGCCCGATCCGGCCATGGGTCGAGTGCACGAAGCGACAGGAGGCCGCTAGCGGAGGTGACGAGGTCTGATCCAGCCGTGGGTGAAGTGCCCGAGGTGGCTGGAGGCTGCTAGTGGCGACAATGGGGCCCGATCCAGCCGTGGGCGAAGCGCCTGAGGCGGCAGGAGGCCACTAGCGGCGGCCATGGGGCCCGATCCGGCCTTGGGCAGAGCTCCCAAGGCGGTGGGAGGCCGCTAGTGGCGGCGATGGGGCCCGATCCGGCCTTGGGCAGAGCAAACAAGGCAGCAGGAGGCCGCTAGCGGAGGCGACGGGGCCCGATCCAGCCGTGGGCGGAGCGCCCGAGGTGGCGGGAGGCCGCTAGCGGCGGCGACGGGGCCCGATCCGGCCTTGGGTCGAGCAAACAAGGCAGCAGGAGGCCGCTAGCGGAGGCGGCGGGGCCCGATTCAGCCGTGGGCGGAGCGGCCGAAGCGGCGGGAGACCGCTAGCGGCGGCGATGGGGTCTGATCCGGCCTTGGGTCGAGCAAACAAGGTGGCAGGAGGACGCTAGCGGAGGCAAAGGGGCCGATTCAGCCGTGGGCGGAGCGCCCGAGGTGGCGGAAGGCCGCTAGTGGCGACAATGGGGCCCGATCCAGCCGTGGGCGAAGCGCCTGAGGCGGCGGGAGGCCACTAGCGGCGGCCATGGGGCCCGATCCGGCCTTGGGCAGAGCAAACAAGGCAGCAGGAGGCCGCTAGCGGAGGCGACGGGGCCCGATCCAGCCGTGGGCGGAGCGCCCGAGGTGGCGGGAGGCCGCTAGCGGCGGCGACGGGGCCCGATCCGGCCTTGGGTCGAGCAAACAAGGCAGCAGGAGGCCGCTAGCGGAGGTGGCGGGGCCCGATTCAGCCGTGGAAAGTGAATTAATCCGTTCCAGACGGTCCGCGGAGTAAGCGTTCATAAACTGAAGCGAACTTTCCCATTGAAAGTAATGGAAAATGAATTAATCCGTTCCAGATGGGTCCGCGGCGTTCATAAACCGAAAATTCATAAACCGAGGTGTTCATAAACCGAGGTTCCACTGTATAATGAATGACTCATGTATAATGTAGCATAAAATCAATAGGAAAATGCAGGTAGACCTGATATGGATGTACAAAAAAATGAAAGCAAGACGATGGTGAGAAAAGCAGGTACATCAATAATACTAATGTGATGCACTTCAGGAGGTGACAGGAAGTCCAATTTTTATTTTTATATATTTTTTCTTTTATATATATTTTTTCTTTTTTCTCTTTTTTGTAGTTTTTCCTTCTTTTTTTCTTTTTTCTTTTTCTTAGGTTTTGTCTTCGTATTCTTATTGAATTACAGTACAGCAAATAATTTGGAAAGGGAAAAAAATAACAAGAAGACTTTTTAAAGTTTGTAATAATCTTTATTTCTTAACATTTGAAATGGAATATTGTATACGTATACAAAAATGTATATAATGTATATAAGAATGTACTAGGATTAATACAATAAAACTTACAATTCAAAAAAAAGGAGGGTCCATTCATATTATCACTTTGTTAGATTACACGTTTTCCTCTGCAAATTTAAGACTGTTCCATAGAGTCATTTTCAAGGGTGAAGAGGTTTGTGGCAAGACAATTGCACACACACTTATATCATTTGTGGTTCTATGACTTAATAATGTTTCCAGTTTCCCTGACACAAACCAGGGTAGGGTAAACGTTAACAACATCATATTTTATGTGAAGCTAAGAATCAGAAACTTCCTTCACTTTTTGTAGTTAGATGTGCTTTTGTGTTCAGATCTGGCTGGAATATGATAATGTAGCACTTGGGAATGAAGATGCAGCCCAGAAGCCCAGTACTGGAGGCCAACATAGAGAAGACCTGCACAGCTACCATGTACTTCCCCTTGGTGCTCAGGTAAGTGGGCACAAAGGACACCCACACACTGCAGAAGACCAGCATGCTGAAGGTGATCAGCTTGGCTTCATTGAAAGACCCTGGAAGCTTCCTGGCTAAGAAAGCCACCGTGAAGCAGATGGCTGCCAGGAAGCCCATGTAGCCAAGGACAGTGTAAAACATGGCAACAGATCCTTCATTGCATAGAAGAATTATCTCTCCAACTTGTGAGTGCATGTCGGAGTCTGGGAAGGGTGGGGAAATTCCCAGCCAGATGGTGCAGATGACAATTTGCATACTAGAACAGGAAAGGACAATGGAGTTGGACAGACTCTTCCCCAGCCATCTCCTCGCCTTGTTCCCTGGCTTTGTGGCCAAGAAGGCCAGCACCACAGTGATGGTTTTTGCCAACACAGAAGAGACAGCGAATGAAAATATGATGCTGAAGGCTGTTTGTCGGAGAAGGCAGGTCACTTTGCTTGGCCGGCCAATGAACAGGAAGGCGGACAAAAAGGAAAGCAGGAGGGAGATGAGGAGGATATAGGATAAGTCTCGATTGTTAGCTTTGACTATGGGAGTTTCCTTGTATTTAATGAAGATTCCTAGCACAATGCCAGTGGTCAAGGACAAGAAGAGGGCAAAGGAAACCAGGACAATCCCCAAGGTTTCTTCATAAGTCAGAAATGTTATCGTTTTGGGGATACATTTGTCTCGCACTTGATTTGCATGCTGATCTTCTGGGCATTTAGTGCAAAGCTTTGCATCTAAAGAAAAGAAGGACTTCAGTATCACTAACAAAACTCTTACATCTGTAACTGTGTTATTCCAATACAGTGGGACAATATAACGAAGTGGAAGAGGTCAGGAAATCAGAGAGGGACATTTTCCTGGCTTAGGGCAGGATTTGCTTGAAGAGCCCTAAATCCTACGCAGACTAAAAATGGCATGCTGAAGCCATTTTTGAGCATTTTACTCTGACGTAGGCATCATCAAATTTACTTCTTAGGAACCCCTAAATGTCAGAGTATGAGAACAGATTACAGAGTGTTCTCCTTCTATAAGGAAAGTTTACACATGTTCTGTTTTATTTCATTCATTGATTATTATTTTTGTTCCAATTCTATTACCGTATACTTAGCATGGAAAGTATTTCTAAGGTGTGCACAGAAAACTAAAGCAACAGCAGGCAACTTAAGCAATAATTAGTTATGTATAAAAATGTTACAATAATACAAGATTACAATATATGTAGAAACGAATATCACTCCTTGTCCTTCTGATGCACTTCACCTCACAGACTCCGTGCTCTCACCAAGATCACAAACAAAGTCACAGCTCTCCCACAAAAATCTGAGGAAGAGGAACATTCCGAGAAACTGGTGATCTCACAGGTCTTTCTGTAACCTCTGCCCTCTTCTCCTCCAGGTCCTTTTAAAGACAGCTCTGCTCCAACCCGGTGTGAAGCAGAGTTTGGAGAGCAGGATTTAACCCAAAAAGGGATGCAGAGCCTGGTGTGGTCTGCCTGCTGATCTCCCCCTTTCCCTCCGCAGTGATAAAGAGAAGGTTTCCCAAAGTAATTGCTTTGAACTGTGTTGTGTTAACGGTGGAGACTGAAATTACAGAAGCCTTGAAAGTTGAGAAATGCCGTTAACATCTTCACCGAAATATCTGGATGAATGGTTTATTTACTCATCAGTGAATGTATTAAAGATATCAAATCAATGTACAAACGGGAATACTGTACAATTGTACCTTGATCTCAACCAGAATGTGTTGCGGGAGTCCATTTGACTCCCGAAACCGTTCAAAAACCAGAGCATTCACATACAGGTTTCAATCGTTCGGGATCCAATTTGTTCAGCAGCCAAGGCATTTGAGATCCATGGTATGACTGTACAGTGGTACCTCTACTTATGAATTTAATGCATTCCGAACGCACATTCATAAGTCGAAAAAAAATGTAAGTCGAATCCCATAGGAATGCATTGGGAGAAAAAATCCGTAAGTCGAAGCAACCCTATCAAAAAATTTGTAAGTAGGAAAAAATCCTCTCTAAACAGCATCCAAGATGGCGGACGGAGCTCCATGCGTAAGTAGAAACATTCATAAGTAGAGTTATTCGTAAGTAGAGGTACCACTGTAATAGAATTTCAATCTCAGGACCTCTATGAAAGGAAAATACAGTGGAACCTCTACTTACGAATTTAATCCGTTCCGAATGCACATTCGTAAGTAGAAACATTCGTAAGTCAAAACGATGTTTCCCATAGGAATGCATTGGGAATGGATTAATTCGTTCCGGAGCCTAGGAAAAAGACCCTTTAAAAGAGACTTTAAAGGCATGCACAGCAACATTAAATGGCTAAAATGGCAGCGCGTGGAGACGCAGCGGCTGGTTGCTCCCTAACTCTTTAATTAGGTTTTTATAATTTTGGATTATGCGGAATGCTTTATCGGAGTGGATGTAACAACCGAGTAATTTCGTTGTTCCCGCAAGGGGACAATGACAATAAAGATATCTTATATATCTTATTACCTTTCAGCGCAGGGAGCGCGGGCGGGTGGCGGCGAGGCGGCAGGTTAGTGGTGGCGGCGGGGGCCTGATCCGGCCATAGGCCAAGTGGGGAAGGCGGCTATCTGGTGGGAGGCCAGCTAGTGGTGGCGGCGGGGACCGATCTGGCCGTAGGCCGAGCGCCCGAGGCGGCGGGGCCCGATCCAGCCATGGGCCGAGCGCCCAAGGCGGCGGGAGGCTGCTAGCAGCGGACGCGGTGCCCGATCCGGCCATGGGTCGAGTGCCCGAGGCGACAGGAGGCCGCTAGCGGAGGTGACAAGGTCCGATCCAGCCGTGGGCGAAGTGCCCGAGGTGGCGGGAGGCCGCTAGTGGCGACAATGGGGCCCGATCCAGCCGTGGGCGAAGCGCCTGAGGCGGCGGGAGGCCACTAGCGGGGGCCATGGGGCCCGATCCGGCCTTGGGCAGAGCTCCCAAGGCGGTGGGAGGCCGCTAGTGGCGGCGATGGGGCCCGATCCGGCCTTGGGCCGAGCAAACAAGGCAGCAGGAGGCCACTAGCGGAGGCGACGGGGCCCGATCCAGCCGTGGGCGGAGCGCCCGAGGTGGCGGGAGGCCGCTAGCGGCGGCGACGGGGCCCGATCCGGCCTTGGGTCGAGCAAACAAGGCAGCAGGAGGCCGCTAGCGGAGGCGGCGGGGCCCGATTCAGCCGTGGGCGGAGCGGCCGAAGCGGCGGGAGACCGCTAGCGGCGGCGATGGGGTCTGATCCGGCCTTGGGTCGAGCAAACAAGGTGGCAGGAGGACGCTAGCGGAGGCAAAGGGGCCGATTCAGCCGTGGGCGGAGCGCCCGAGGTGGCGGAAGGCCGCTAGCGGGGGTGACGGGGCCCAATCCAGCCATGGGCGGAGCGCCCGAGGCGGCAGGAGGCCGCTAGTGGCGGCAGCGGGGGCCCGATCCGGCCTTCAGATGTCGAAAAAATTCGTAAACGGGCCCCAATTTGTATCCTTCGTAAGTAGAATTTTTCGTAAGTAGGGTTATTCGTAAGTCGAGGTTCCACTGTACTGAACCACAATATCCACATTCGAGAGAACATGTAAACCCACAATCAAAATGAAATCCACAAATCACAAGGTGCTGGAATGACCTCACTGCTGGCTGTAGGTGACTGTCCCTGGGGAGGGGCATTCTGTGAGCAGGGTGCCACAGCAAAATGAATTCATTTCCGTCCATACACCTCTAATTTCAAATAGTGTGGGTATCTGGAGAAAGCCCTGACTTATGAATGTGGTGTAACAGAATCTTAGAATCATAGAGTTGGAAGGGAAACTCCACAGAATTTCGGGGTGGGTATGTTGGACATGGAAATTAATAAATCCTAGGTAAAGGTAAAGGGACCCCTGACCATTAGGTCCAGTCGTGACCGACTCTGGGGCTGCGCACTCATCTCGCATTATTGGCCGAGGGAGCCGGCGTATAGCTTCCAGGTCATGTGGCCAGCATGACAAAGCCGCTTCTGGCAAACCAGAGCAGCACATGGAAACGCCGTTTACCTTCCCGCTGTAGCGGTACCTATTTATCTACTTGCATTTTGACGTGCTTTCGAACTGCTAGGTTGGCAGGAGCTGGGACCAAGCAACGGGAGCTCACCCCGTCACAGGGATTCGAACCGCCGACCTTCTGATCAGCAAGCCCTAGGCTCAGTGGTTTAACCACAGTGCCACCTGGGTCCCTATAGATAATCTATATAAATCCTATAGATTAATAAATGGTAGTTCTTTATTATTTGGAGTATTGAAGATTGAAAGCTACTGGAAAAATACAGACTAATCTTCCATCCAAGTTGTGGCCTCACGTGACAAAAGCTGTTAATGGCCCATCTGAGAGAAATTGTTTTGCCTGGGCAGGAAAAAAGGTTGCCATGGTGATGGGGTGTGCATTTGAAGTGTCAGGAAAAGACAGTCCTTAGCAAGGTGTGCTGGGAAGAAGAAGGCAGTGAAGAAGGAGAGCCCCATCTTGGACGGGCTGGCTGAAGGCTGGAAGGGAGAGAGGCCTTGCACTTGAGTGCTGCACTGCTATGGGGAACAAGACCCTCTTGAAAGGACCATACTCTAAGATCTGGTTCAACACTGTGAGAACAGGGCTATGGACTACATGTCCTCTCCCTTTCCTCTGGAGTCACCCACCTTCCTGAATGGAGATGGTCCCTTCTGCACAAGGAGCACAATCATAGCAGCAAACAGGCTCTCCTTCTTTAGTCACTCGGGCATATCCAGGGCGACAGCTTTCGGTGCACCTTGAACAAGGCAGGACCTACAAAATAAGGAGAAGGGGGATCAAAGGAGATCAACAGAAATAACAGACATCATCTGAAGGCCCTGACTGGAGAAAGTGCTCAAATAAAAATCATTTTTAGAATACTGATGCCAGGTTAGAAAGCTTAAAAATGGGAATGAGACCCTTCCAAATTTTGTAGGACTGTGCAGAGGTCATCTTGTTTCTGCCATAAAGTTTCATCTTTAAAAAGGATAAAGGGATTTAGAAAAGGTCAACTAATGAAACTCTCTATTGCCTTTAAAACTGTGTGGGATTTATTGTTCCTGTTTGCTGCTATGATATGTCTTTTTGTGTTTTTATAAGCAGTCGGCATTACAGTATTGGGCAGCTGTTGAAGCCCACATGGCAGCTATGGCTCCTCTGTCAACTTTGGGCCCATTGATGCATTGTCATCTCTCCCTCTGAGTGGATGAAAAATGGAAAGTGTAAGGACAGCCTCTCCACTCTTTGCTCCTCTCCAACTGAATTCCTATGCAAAACAGAGAAAGCAAGGAAAAGAGCAGAGATGTACACATCTGGGAAGTGGCAGTCTTCCCGGGAGTGGCCAGCTTAGGGATAATATAAAATGGGCCCCTATTGGGAAATTATCCAAATTTAGCAAGGGAACTGGAGCCTGTGTGGTGTAGGGGTTAGAGGGTTGGACAAGACCCCGGGAGACCAAGCTTCCAATTGCCACTCAGCCATGAAGCTGCCTGGGTGACCTTGGGCTGTTCACTTCCTCTGAATATGTCCTACTTCACAGGGTTGTGGTGGGAATAAAACAAAGAGGCAACAAACCATATATAGCATTTTGAACTCTATAGAGAAAAGGTGGGATATATCAGGTATAAAGGCATTTCTGAAGTATGAAAGCTATAGAAGCTGAAAGAAACCACTGAACCTTACAGAAGAAGAAGAAGAAGAAGAAGAAGAAGAAGAAGAAGAAGAAGAAGAAGAAGAAGAAGAAGAAGAAGAAGAAGAAGAAGAGGAGGAGGAGGAGGAGGAGGAGGAGGAGGAGGAGGAGGAGGAGGAGGAGGAAGAAGGCGGGGGAGGAGGAGGAGGAGGAGGAGTTTGGATTTGATATCCCGCTATATCACTACTCGAAGGAGTCTCAAAGCGGCTAACATTCTCCTTTCCCTTCCTCCCCCCAAACAAACACTCTGTGAGGTAGGTGGGGCTGAGAGACTTCAGATAAGTATGACTAGCCCCAGGTCACCCAGCAGCTGCATGTGGAGGAGCGGAGACGCGAACCAGGTTCACCAGATTTCGAGTGTACCTCTCTTAACCACTGCACCACACTGGCTCTCGTGTGGCGAAGCTAACAGAAGGTAATGGAAGTGTTCTGGAACCTTCTAGTGTGTTTGGAAGGTTTCCAAGGTTTTCATGGAGACAGACATGCATCTGGAAAGAGCTCCGTGTTTCCAGGTCAAACTGCCCCTGAACTGCCTATAAATGCAGTCAAACATGGTCACATGTCATTCTTACTTTTACTCTCTCTCTGATGTTCCTTCACTCTCTCAATTCGAATTGATTTACTTAAAGTATATTGTACATTTTAAATTTTTTACTCTTATATTTTACTGCCACTGAATTATTAAGAGATTGCCCTTCCAGGGGTCTGCTTTTGAACTGTCAAGCTTATTATTGGCTCAGTCAACTTTTACAAATTGATCTGCTGCATCCTGAGTCCTCCCTGGAATCATGTCCCTTCTTGAAGATGCTACACTACTAACAACTGCACAGGCATTCCCCCGGAGTTTTTCGGGGCATGAATCCGGACAGGGTATAAATGCAAGAAATAAATAAATGCAATCACCTTGCTGAAGTTCCCAGGCCACACAATGGCTTCCGGATTAATGGTGAATTTTATGTCGGAGGATGCCTGTTCCTCGATTGTCCCAACCTTAATTCTGCTGTGAGATTTATTGGGAAACACAACCCAGTTCCAGATATCAAAGTTGGCAGTCAGCTCCCCATTCTTATCAAAATACATCCCTCCTATGGATGAATTAGAAAACTGGATTTCTTTTAAGAAACTGTGAAGCTAGAATGGCAGGAGAGAACACCAGCATTTAGAAAACATGGTATCAGGGTTGCATGTGAGAACTGCAGGCTTATATGCAAACTCCATTGCAGATGATAGGAAACTATATGATTGCAAAACAATTGAAGGATGTTTCCTGGACATCTGATATATCAAATATGTTCATCAGCTTGAATATTTTGTGGGATGTAGTCTTGTCTTCCTTTGATAATCAAGGAAGGTTCCCAACCTCTTACTACTTTGAAGCGAATTTGTGTCAGCTATATTTGATGACTTTTGGTCCAGGTCCTTTATCACATTTTTAATCCTCTTGGGGATAAGACCCAAATAAACATATATATTGAGGACACGGCCAGGAAAGCGCTTTGAAACTCTAGAAAGCTTGCATGTGTTTTAATTTGCTTTAATCTATCCTATTGTGATTTCAACTTTTTATAGGTTTCAAATATAGGGTTCAAATTAGTGTTTTAAATTTCTTTCTATTAATTTTATTATTGTAACTGTTTTGTAAACTGTTTTTTCATCAGTCAAGCGATATATACATTTTATGAAAATATATATTAATGTGAGTGAATGCTCCTTAAGTATTTAAAAATCCTATGTTGTGAAGCAATATTTCCCCATACTTTTCTTTATTAATTAGTTTCAAAGTATAGTACAGCTACAAAGATAGATGAAAAATAACAAAAAATTCTCAAGACGTCCAACTAAAGAAAATCGCAATGAGATAAACTACAAAAATATAAATTCCAATTAATATTCCAGAGATGGACAAGGTATTTGCAAAGAGGGGAGAGGACAGACCTGCCATGGCTGCAACCTTTGATGTTCCAATCTTTCTCCTCTACCCGTCATTAACCTCCATTTTGATCTGGATGAATATGCAGCATTTAAAGCCTGAGCAACAAGTTGGATCCCGTAGTAAGTGCTGTAGCGATCTTGAGACCAGATTGCCTCTATCTTCTCCTGGGACAAAGTTCCCGGTTGTTCTGTGCATCTTGTCCAACCCTCCATAGACACCACATTGTTTGAACACGAACAAGAGAATGCTCTCTGGCAAAACGGTTCAGATGTGTATGAACGTCGAGTATAGTAGCTACATTCTGTCTGTCTTGGTGTATTCCTTACTAAGGACAAAGAACCTTGGCCAGGCGTGTTGTAAGGAAAACCACAAAACAAAATCTCGTCAATGTTCAGAACATCCGTTGTGATCCAGACTATTCCCTGAGATCTCTTCACTTCCTGAAAGCGTTGTAAGTATGTGATTACAAAACTTCCATGTTCAGAGTCTCCATAGTAAATGAACACCTTGACTTGTCTCAGGAGAGATGGTTTACAACGTAGGGATGACATCATCTGGATGGAAAAAGGAATTATTTCCAAGAAAGCAACACAAATCTCACTGTGGAGCAGCAGAGGTTTGATGGCACTCAGGAACCTTTCTCCATTGCCATTGTCTGGAACAAAGAGACCAACCCAAGTCCATCCAAAATGCAGCAGCAACTTGACAATCCCCCTGTACTGGGCTTTTTCTTTTGGGACCATCCAGTAGATAAAAGGAAACTGTTTTTTTGCCTTGAGATCATATGCAGTAGAGCCCAAACTGATCTAGTAAGAAAAGGATTGGTGTCTTGTTTTCAGGAATACAAAAGAAAGGCCCTGTCACATGATCAGGCCAATGATCATGTGACATCTAATCCAGTATCCTGTTCTCACAGTGGCTAACCAGTTGCTTCTGGGAAGCATTTCATGCCTCCGATGGAGAATCTAGAGCTCACAGAGAAGGAAGTGGCTCCAATGAATATTGAGGCAGAATAGGGCATCTGGGGCTTTCAGGGGTCATGGCATTCCAAACCCTTCCTAGAATCACAATGGGCAATGAAATATACTCGGAGTCGAGAGTGAATTTCATGCTCTTTATTCAGCTCATATTCATCAAGGAGAAGAAGAGAAGACGAATGGCTCTTTTCCCAAAACCATCTGCTTATATACATTATTTACACAATGGGCCTTGCGTGATTGGCTACTTCAGGGCTACACCTGTGGGCCAATTATATTGTGGATTGACTTCTGCCTGCAGCCTGATTGGCTGCTCCTACAGGCCAATCAGGTAGCAGATTCACTTCTGCCAGCCGCCTGATTGGCTGCTCCAGCAGGCCAATCAGGTTGCGGATTCACTTCCACCTGGAGTTGGATTGGGTAGCTCCTGCTGATTCTGAATCCTATTGTTCTAGGATTCAGCTCAGTACATAACACCCCTCCCCTCTAAGTTCCAGTCCTGCCCAGGAAGTTGCATTCGTAGTCCCCAAGGTCTGCTGGCCGCCTCCGTGTGCGTTGTGGCCTGGGGTGTTCCTTGGTCAGGGGTTCTGGTTCTGGCTCGTGTTCCGAGGCTGCTGGCTGTGCCGGGGCTGTCTGGTCTGGCGCCACTGAACCACTAGGTTGTGACTCTGGTTCCGGTGTCCTTCCAGCCTCGGGGCGCCCCTCTGTGCCTACTGCTTCTGCTTCCCCTGCCCACCCCTCTCGCTCTACAGGCCTCACTGCCCTGCTGTCCCCTTGGGACCCCTCTGTCCCGCTCTCCTCCCGGGTTCCTCCTGGGAATCGTCGCCGTAGCTGGTCGCAGTGGCGGCGCCAACATTGCCCCCCTTCCGTTAGTACCTCGTACGACACGGGACCGGTCACCTTGGTGACTGTGGCGGGTACCCATGCTGGGCCTGCCCCAAAATTCTTTGCATACACTGGGTCCTGGGCCACAAATGTCCGGGGGTTCCTGCCTTTCCCCACCACTACCTCATCCTGAGCTCTGTCGGGGTGAAGTCGGTCCAGTCTAGTTGCAAGGCGCCGGCCCATGAGTAGTTCAGCTGGGCTCCGGCCCGTCGTTGTGCTTGGGGTGCTGTGCTGTGCTAGAAGAAATGCGGCAAGGCGGTATTCCCAGTCCCCTTGTGTTATGCGGCGGAGGCTGTCCTTGGTGGTCCGCACCATGCGCTCCGCTTGGCCATTGGTGGCAGGGTGGAATGGTGCTGAACGGATGTGGCGGATGGCGTTCTGCGCTGTGAAGGTCTGGAACTCCTCTGACGTGAATGCGGTTCCATTGTCCGAGACGAGGGTGTCAGGGAGCCCGTGGGTTGCAAACAGCTTACGTAGTACCCGGATGGCTGCCGCCGTAGACGTGGACGGTACCAGTGCGACCTCCAGCCATTTGGTGTAGGAATCCACCACTATGAAGAATGTTTTTCCCTGGAAGGGGCCAGCGAAGTCCACGTGTAAGCGTGACCATGGATGTCGGGCGGACTCCCAGGGCTGGACTGGGGCCCTTGGGGGATCCGGGCGGGATTCTTGGCAGGTCTGGCAGTGTTGGACCCAGGCCTCTATCTCTCTGTCAATCCCCGGCCACCACACATAACTCCTGGCAAGGACCTTCATCCTCACTACCCCTGGGTGTGTCTCGTGTAGGGCTGTGAGGACCCTTTTGCGGAGGGGCTGGGGAACAACAACCCTGCTTCCCCATAACAGGCACCCCTTGTGGGCCGACAGTTCATGTTTGCGGTTTGTGTAGCCAGCGAATTCTGGCCCGGGGCTGCTGCTGGGCCATCCTCGCCACACCCAGTCCAGGACCCGGGAGATGACCCTATCTTTTGTGGAATGGTGCGCAACTTCTTGTGCCTGAATGGGTCGGTCGGGAAGCAGCTCCAGGGTCATAACCTCTTGCGCAGGCGCTGGGTCGGGGCCTGTTTCTGGTAGTGGTAGCCTGCTGAGTGCGTCTGCGTGGCCCATCGCCTTCCCAGGGCGGTGGATTAGTGCATACTGGTAGCCGGCAAGGAAAATTGACCACCTGAGGACACGTGGAGACAACACTTGGGGGGTCTGCTTCTCGGGGGCAAACAGGCCAAGCAACGGCTTGTGGTCAGTCACTATGGTAAAGGGCCGCCCGTACAAGAAATCATGGAATTTTTTTACGCCCTTCACGATTGCCAGACCCTCCTTGTCAATCTGTGAGTAGTTTCGTTCGGCTGCAGCAAGCGTCTGGGAGAAGTATGCCACCGGCACCTCTCTTCCATCCGGGAGTTGGTGTCCCAGGACAGCGCCGATGCCATAGGGAGAGGCGTCGCATGCCAGCACCACTGGCAGCCTCTCGTCGAAGTGTGCCAAGACCGAGTTCGAGACGAGCAAGTCCTTGACTGCCTGGAATGCGGCCCTTTGTCGCTGGCCCCACACCCAAGGGGCCCTTTTATCTAGGAGTCTGTGTAGGGGCTCCGCTACCGCTGCCTTATGGGGAAGGAAGGCATGGTAAAAGTTCAATAGTCCCAAGAATGACTGAAGTTCGGGCTTGCTCTTGGGCGCTGGGGCCTCACAAATGGCCCGTACCTTGTCACCGGTTGGATGGACCCCTTCTGCGTCCACCTTAAATCCCAGAAAGTCCACCTGCGGCACTCCCAGTAAACACTTTTCCCGCTTCACCTTGAGGCCCGCCGTCTGGAAACGGTGCAGGACGGAGCGGAGGCGGTCCTCAAATTCCTCTGGTGTGGGCCCGGCGATCAGTACATCATCGAAGAAGGGGGTGACGCCAGGAATCCCTTTAAGGAGGGAGTCCATTAGATTCTGGAATATGCCTGGTGCCACGCTAACGCCAAATTGCAGCCGCTTTACTCTGAATGCCCCTCTGTGCGTCACAATCGTCTGAGCCTCTGCTGTGGCTTCGTCCACAGGCAACTGTTGATACGCTTGGGCCAAGTCCAGTTTGCCAAAGATTTTTGACCCAGCCAGGGTGGCGAGGACATGGCTGACCACTGGCACTGGGTATGCATGGGCCGTGAGAGCCTTGTTTATGGTGCATTTGTAGTCTGCACAGATGCGGACCGAACCGTTAGGCTTGACGGGTGTGACAATTGGAGTTTCCCAGGGGGCGTTGGGCACCGGCTCCAGCACTCCTTGCTCCACGAGCCGGTCCAATTCCTCGTCTATGCGGGGTTTCAGGGCGAACGGGACCCGGCGAGCCTTGTGCCTGATGGGTCGTACAGCGGGGTCTAGCTGTAGGGCAATGGGGGGTCCTGTATATCGTCCCAATGCCCCATCGAAAACCCCTGGAAACTCTTTGCATATGGCGTCCACGTCCACTTGTAAGCTAGTGCGGTTCACCCCGGTAACGGCTAGCCCCAGAGGTCCAAACCATGCCAGTCCCAGTAAGCTAACGTAGGGGCCCTTAACTACCAGCAAGTCCAATTGTTGCTTTCGCCCTCGATATTGCACCCTGAAGGTCCCCACCCCCATTGTAGGGACCTTACGTTTCTGGAAGTCCCGGAGGGTGAATGGGGCCGGCCTTAGTTTGGGACCCCCATTAGGGCACAGTTCCCTTAATGTTCGGGCCGAGATTATGGATAGAGTTGAACCCGTGTCCAGCTCCATGCGGCATGGGGCTCCCTCTATCTGTACCTCTATATAAATTTTCTCTGTGCTGGGATGGGGCAACTGGAATACCTGGTAGTCCGTGATCTCCGTCGAGTTGCCTTGGTGCATGGTGCCGTGTGACCTGGGGCTCCTGGGTCGGTCATCTGATGCTTGTCGACGGGTGAGTCGAGCCCGACACACCCGGGCGATGTGTCCCAATTTTCTGCACTGCCTGCACTCTGCGTTGCGGAAACGACAGGTCCTCCTCTCGTGGTTCTCCCCGCAGCTTGCACAGTTCCCTCCTTCTCGTCGAGGCTGCTGTGGTGTGTGTGCTGCTTGAGTGCGCCGCTGTACTCGGTGTACTTCCTCCCTGTCAGATTCGGATTCGTCAGTGAGGTCTTCGTGGTAGACCCTCGGTTGGGATGGCGGGGCCGGTCGTGCCTCTTGCGTTGACCTCTCGGCGGCTTCGGTTGCCAGGGCTTCCTCCAGAGCACTCTGGAACGTGAGGTCTTTTTTGGCGTAGAGGCGTCGTTGCAACACCTCGTCCCTCAGGCCACCGACGAGGCGGTCACGAAGCATGTTCTCCAACTCTGAGAAGTTGCATAACCGGGCGGCTTGGCGGAGGGAGGTCACAAACCCAGTTATGGTTTCCCCCGGGGCTTGCCGCTTTGCGTAGAAGGCATTTCGGCAAGCTACCACCGAGGGCTGTGGTGAAAAGTGCTCCTTCAGCCGTTCCATTATTGTTTTGTAAGAGACGGTAGCGACATCACTAGGTGCAAGGAGAGCCCGGGCGATTTCAAACGTCTCCTCTCCACAGACGCTGAAGAATGTCGCCCTCTTCATGGCATCGTTGGTGACTTCTTTCGCTTGCAGGAGGAAGTTGAAACGGGCGGCGTACCCTTCCCAGTCTCCTGATGCTGGTTTGAATGGCAAGAAGCTGCTGTCGGTTGCCATTCTGGGTTCCTTGGGTCCTGGAGCTGAAGCCTGGATGCACGGTGCGATGCAGCGATGCAGCAGGTGGCGGTGCTGCGGTGCAGTGCGTGGTGGCGGTCAGCTCAGCAGGATCCCACCTTCGTCGCCAGTGAAATATACTCGGAGTCGAGAGTGAATTTCATGCTCTTTATTCAGCTCATATTCATCAAGGAGAAGAAGAGAAGACGAATGGCTCTTTTCCCAAAACCATCTGCTTATATACATTATTTACACAATGGGCCTTGCGTGATTGGCTACTTCAGGGCTACACCTGTGGGCCAATTATATTGTGGATTGACTTCTGCCTGCAGCCTGATTGGCTGCTCCTACAGGCCAATCAGGTAGCAGATTCACTTCTGCCAGCCGCCTGATTGGCTGCTCCAGCAGGCCAATCAGGTTGCGGATTCACTTCCACCTGGAGTTGGATTGGGTAGCTCCTGCTGATTCTGAATCCTATTGTTCTAGGATTCAGCTCTATTGTTCTAGGATTCAGCTCAGTACATAACAGGCAACTTCACAGAAGGAGAGGCAGAGGCAGAAGCTAAGCAGTGACATGGTCTGCAGGAGTGCAGGAAGCTTAATCTCCATGCTCAATTAGCTTCTAGAGACAACCACTGGTCTTCTTAAGAAACAAGAACTCTTGGGGAGCAAGGAACTATATTGAACTATGATGATACTACTACTTCCTATGCCAGTCAGGTGTGGGTGAGAGAAATAGACCGAGGGCTTTCCAAATCAGTTCCCACTTTGTGGGAGATTCTTTCTAATATCTCCCTTTTTGGGTGCTTGTGATTTATGTTCCCTGGAGACCAGAGATTGGGAAAATTTGGCCCTCGGGATGTTGCTGAACTACAACTCCCATCAATCCCCACAAGGATGGTGAATGACCAGGAATGCATGGCTTTGTAGTTCAGAAACCTCTGGAGGAGTGAATGGGTTTCTCAACACTGGTGGAGATGTAGAAAAGTGGAAGGAAACATAGCTGGTCTCCAATCCCCTCCAAAGACCTACCTGGGGCATTTTGTAGATGCCCAACATGCTTGAAATCTGGCTGCCAATTTCAGAAGTAGTTGCTTCAAAAACAGCTATAACATTACTCTGTCTTCCACAGCTGTAGCTTGGAATGCTGTCTAGCATGGCATCAGCCGCTGTTCTGACATCAAAAGCAGCCTCATAGATGTTGTAGCCCAGGGTGACATTGGGTAAAAGCTGAGGATTCTGGTTGATCTCTTGAATGGCAAATAAGGGAGACAGGTATGGAGAAGGGTACTCTAATGTTGAACTGCAAATAAATGAATAAACAAACAATTGTTTCAACTGTCCACTTGAAGGAGTAGAAACTTGTCCAGGTGCTCCAACAAGGAAATAAATAGTTTTTAGGAGAACTTGCAGCTTGGGTGAATTTGATCTGAATGATAACTTACAGTTTCTGGAACTCAGAGACTTGACAGGAACTATTGACAAGATGAGAAGGGAGGAAAGAGAGAAATAGCAGACATTTTGTCCGGAGAGGACAGGAAACAAAATCTCTCAGGTTTCATAGGCAGAGTTATGGTATCATAGACATAGTGGCTTCAAACAACTGCTGGTTAGGTTATGAGACAAGCAGTGCCTTGTGTGGTTTTACGTATCCCATGCACAGAAGAAGGAAATGCTTTTGCTGTTTTCCAACAGTAAAGGTAAAGGACCCCTGACAGTTAAGTCCAGTCGCGAACGACGCTGGCGTTGCGCCGCTCATTTCGCTTTACTGGCCAAGGGAGCCGACGTTTATCCACAGAAAGTTTTTCCGGGACATGTGGCCAGCATGACTAAGCCGATTCTGGCAAAACCAGAGCAGCACACGGAAACGCCGTTTACCTTCCGTAGCAACATTAAATCATGGATGAGAAGAAGGTCAAGATTAAGGAGTTCATACTGAGTAGCACCTGTTCCAAAACTCATTGGGACTTGTGAAGCTGTTCCAACAATTTCCCTAGCCCACTTAGCTAGCCTTTCTTGAAGCCACTTCTTCTGCCCACAAAGCAAGCAATTCATACACCGGGGTTTCTAGTTAACACCCAAAAACCAAATGTACTGTAGTCTGATTCACTCCAACCAGCACTAAAGTTTGGCAAATGTTTTGCAGAGACAACCCTGCATTTAGCAGCCCCCACAAATGGAGCAATTGACAGTCAAAATATTGTCCAATTCATTCCCAGCCTGGGCCAACAATTCGATTCAACAGTGACCTGAGCAAGTTGCAGAAGTTTGACAACACACCCAAGAAGCAGGAGAAGAGATGATCACCTGTTCCCTAGATGCTGCCTTTGTATTAATTAAACTGAAGCCCCCAAAAATAAAGTGTTTAGAATCAACCTCCCAGTTTGCAGGATACCAAAGAGGCCAAGAGGCACTTTGATGCCGCCTCTCAATAACCAAACCTTCTTCAAAGTCAATAGATGGGCAAAGGAGGGAGAAGGTTTTACCAGGGATGGCCAGAAAACAGGTGCTATCTCTTGCACACAGCAGTGATTGTGAATGCAGGGTGGGTAACATACAGTCACTTACAACATAACAGGGTTTCTGGGGTGCTGGAAAAAGTCAGGTTTGTTCATTACAATACCACCTTGATATATGACCCCACTAATGAGGTGGTCTCCTGGCCTGTAATAATTCAACGGATCATGATTCTTTTTCCGATTTAATGGACATTTTGCTTTCAGCATCCCACTGACTCCATGCGGCATTAGCAGCAGAAATAGCAGCAGAAGTAATATCATTCTGGCTATGCCTGCAAGAGTCATACACTCTTGTGGCTGCAGGGACATTAGTAGCACACCTGGTCTCCTAAAATATCTTCAAGCAAAGGTACACAAACTCCCACAGAAAGGAGCTCTACCTACCCCAAATCTCTCAGGCCAGGCTTCAGATAGTTATATCCCAGTTCTTTTTGCAGGCTTGTGACAATAAGTTACCTCACCCTGCCTGTGATTATGATATTTATTTTATTTTTGGACTCAAAGGCCATCACTGGCGAAATCCCTGGACTAGATAAATAAAACACCATGATTTTTATAATTATCATGTTTAGAAGGTCCACCTCCCTGGCTCAATGTGTGTGACTCAATGGGCAGGGGCAGAGTGAGAGCAAAGCATGTTTGTGAGAACTCACAGATGGGGCTGTCAATCTGGGCCCTGCTAAATCTGAGGAACATCAACTTCAGGAAAGTTCAGAAAATTATAGAAAAGTTACGATGGATCAAGTCTCATAAGACAGGACATGACTGAGGTTTATAAACTCATGCATAGTGTGATTAACATAGATGGGGAAAGGTTTTTCTCTCTCCAAACTAGAAATTTGGACTCAAGTGGAACTAAAACCTTGTTCTCCTAGGCCCCAATCCTAATAAACTATACAATTCTGAAGAAGTGTGCATGCACACGAAAGATCAAACCAATGACAAACTTAATTGGTCTCTAAGGTGCTACTGGAAGGAATATTTTAATTTTGTTTATACAATTCATGGACATCCAATGAAGCTGATTGTTAGAAGAGTCAGGACAGAGAACAGGAAGCACATTTCCACACAGTTAACTTGTGGAATTAATTGCCACAGGATTCCGTGATGACCGTGATCTAGGATGGCTTTAAAAGAGGACTGGCCAAATTCATGAAGGACAAGCTTCTCAATGGCTTATATCTTGATAGCTTTGTGCTAACCTCCAATGTCACAGGCAGGATGCCTCTGAATATTCATTGCAGCAAAACCCTGCTTGTGGCTCCCCATTGGGGCATCTTATTGATTTCTGTTAGAGCAGGTAGCTGCAGGAGAGGAGCCATAGATCTGAAACAAACTGTAAACAGATCAAGACACTGGCAGGATTATTGTAAAAACCTGCAGATTTTAGAGAATAGAGAGAGAAATGTGCTCTCCCTGTCGGCTGCTGTGAGAGCAGGTTGCTTAAGCAGACTGGAGTCTTTGATCTGATCATTTGGAGCCCAATGTATGTCTTTATGCAAGCCTTTGGGGGGGAAGCCTATTGAAATTGCTTATCTAGGTTCTTTCATCAGTTTTCAACAGAAATAAGAGCACATTCCCACCACATGAGTACATACAGCCGGGGGGGGGGGTGAGATTTGACCAAGGAAAGCAAAATGCCTGCTTTCCAAGGAGGGACAGGACTGTGTCACTCCTTGAATCTTTGGGAATATTTCTTGACCAAAGATCAGAGGCAAAAAGAGGATGGATTATATATATATATATATATATATATATATATATATATATATATATATACCCCGCCCATCTGGCTGGGTTTCCCCCAGCCACTCTGGGCGGCTTCCAACAAAATATTAAAATACAGAAATCCATCAAACATTAAAAGCTTCCCTAAACAGGGCTGCCTTGAGACGCCGTCTGGAGGTCTGGTAATTGGTGTTCTCTTTGACCTCTGGTGGGAGGGGATTCCACAGGGTGGGTGCCACTACCGAGAAGGCCCTCTGTTTTAGGTAACTAGAGATACTCCTGTTCCCTTGCAAAGACATGAAGTGATTGTGCCTCTTTCTCACACCTGAATTCATAGCACATAGAACATAATCTTACATAGGCATGTGATTCAGTCACTGCATGACCAGCGCAATATGGCCACCGGCACACCTTCCTTCTTCTGCTGGGGATGCTCCTCGACTGAGTAGGGGTGGGGAGGCTGTGGGGCTTTAGGCACCCATCACTTCCTTTGTTAGCCGGAGAAAGCTAAGCAAAGTCCAGGTATTATTGCTACTGTATAAGGCAGATGCATAAGTGAGCTGGTTGGGTTGTATCTTTAACCTGAACTTTTGTTAGCTCATTCCTTATCTCTGTGTTAGAGACCTTGAACATAGGGGGCTCCTAACTAAGCACCTTTAACTATCTACACCTCCCAGGATTTTTTTGTAGGAAGTCATGAATGTTAAAGTGGTATACATGAGCTTTACATTCATGGTGCGGTGATAACCAGAAAATTGCTCCTTCCTTGGAAGAATTTCAATCATACATAGTTGGGCTGAGGAAGGCTATTAATATAAATGTTATCTATAGGGTCCAGCATGTAACAATCCATTATACATTCAAAAACCGTGTCTTCCACTGCAGGCGTTAGTGGAGTTTGGGGCAGATTATTGAAAATGGTTTGTATTGCTCTGAAACACTATATTGATTTACATCAGTGCATGTCAATGAAATGGACCTCTTCAGTAACAAGTCCATCTGATTGTAAGAGAAACAGGACTGTAGGACCTTTCCATCCTTATTGCGCGGTCAGGCAGAGACCCCCAAAACCCCAGTCAGGCCCCGAGCGGAATAATGACACCAGACAACGTTCTATGGAATTAAAATTGGCCCCAACTTTATTAAGATTCAGATGTAGGGAGACCTTGGCACAGGCACTGGGCGTTTATCCTCCCAGCGCCTGGGTAATTTCCAGGTTATCCAGCATATATGGGGGTTGGGCTAGCTCTGGAGAACATATGTTCAAGCATATAGCCCGTCCCCCTTTTCGCCGTCGCTGGAGGGGGAGGGCAATGACGGCTCCTCGGCGAATGGTCAATGCCTCCCGCCTAGACCCCTTTAACGGGAATCCCGGTATCACCGCCGCAATGGGGGTGGGGGGTCACCTCCCCCACGCCCCCCCCCATTTTGGTAAATGTCTAAAGGATTCCGCCCAAGACCTGCAACCACCACCCGAGACCGCCAATCGAGGTTTCGCCGCCGAGACTACCTGCACCTGAAAAGACGCTTCGCAAACCGCCAACCATTCCAATAGGCCATGCCTAATGTCGCTCAGCCAATAATTGTTACCAGCGGCTGTGAGGTGTACGCCATCGGGCCGGAACAGCTCCTTCCTGTATATTTTGATGCCGGGATGCTTCACAACGTGACCCCCAATGCACGTGATTGCTGCATGCAATGCCCTGTTTATTTTTTCAATGGTGTAATTAAGCCTTATAGGTGTGGAGTTGCCGCGCCATTGCAGGCGTGGAAGAAGTTCTGACCAGAATATGGTGATGGTGGGGTACAGTGTATGTATGCAAACTCTCCAAGTCCATGATCGCTGTCTTTATCAGCACAATGCTCTTACGCCCTACGAGGTCGTTCTCGCCAAGGTGGAAGACAACTGCATCTGGCGGGGGACGGAACGCAAGCTCGTGACGCAACCAGGGCATGAGGGCATCCCAGCACATTCCGCGATGCCCGAACCAAGAGATGTTGATCTTCAGCTGAAGGCCCAGATGTTCATCAGCTAAACCCGTGGTGGCATGGACCGCCGCCAAATGTACTATGCTGTGGCCGAAGATCCAGACATGTTTGGGGCGTACACCTGAAAGAAAGCATTACACGGAATCTGTCAACGCCTGTTGATTTTGCCTAATATAGCCCTTGAAGGCAAATGAGCGCCACCATTGCATTTATGTTATCTGCCAGGAGCCCACTCACTGCCGCTGTGGTTGCTGCCACAATGTGAAAAGAATGGCCAGAGAATTGAGCTGGGTTGCCACCGCAGGCCTGAATCGCCATCCGTAGCACCGCAGTGAATTGACTATGGGTCAGAGGGCAGCCCGTGGCATGGATCAAGAGGGGGTCCAACCCGTGGGGGCGCACTTTCATGAATTTAGGTACGTCGGAGACTGGGCAGGGACCAGTTCGTGAGGAGCGTGCCAATGTAAGGGTGGTGCCCTTGCCTAGCTGGTCAGTTTTTGAGGCCCGGATTTTGATGTGCACCTTCTGGTTGTCCAGACTGACATCGTTGACTGTCAGTCCCCCTTGGCGGGTTGATTTTGAGTCGCTAACTCACTCTCCAATCTGGAGGGCACAAAGAACGACAGCAAGAAGGCAGCCCTGAAGAGGCTGACCTCGTATCGAGAACAACATATGCAAGGGTAAAAGGGGACCCCTGACCATTAGGTCCAGTCGTGACCGACTCTGGGGTTGCGCGCTCATCTCGCATTATTGGCCGAGGGAGCCGGTGTACAGCTTCCAGGTCATGTGGCCAGCATGACAAAGCCGCTTCTGGCAAACCAGAGCTGCACATGGAAACGCAGTTTACCTTCCCGCTGTAGCAGTTCCTATTTATCTACTTGCATTTTGACATGCTTTCGAACTGCTAGGTTGGCAGGAGCTGGGACCAAACAACGGGAGCTCACCCCGTCACAGGGATTCGAACCGCCGACCCTGTGGTCAGCAAGCCCTAGGCTCAGTGGTTTAACCACAGCGCCACCTGGGTCCCTGAAGAGGCTGACCTCGTATCGAGACCAACATATGCGAGGGAGCACATCCCAAATCAATCTGAGAGTTTCAATGGTGATCGGCTTCCTTTTATCTGGACTGGGAGGGTGTTTTCGTTGCCAACCTGTGAAAGGAAAAAAAATAACAAGAAGACTTTTTAAATGTTGTAATAATCTTTATTTCTTAACATTTGAAATGGAATATTGTATGCGTATACAAAAATGTATATTATGTATATAAGAATGTACTAGGATTAATACAATAAAACTTACAATTCAAAAAAAAAGAGAGTCTATTCATATTATCACTTTGTTAGATTACACGTTTTCCTCTGCAAATTTAAGACTGTTCCATAGAGTCATTTTCAAGGGTGGAGAGGTTTGTGGCAAGACAATTGCACACACACACACTTATGTCATCTGTGGTTCTATGACTTAATAATGTTTCCAGTTGTCCTGACACAAACCAGGGTAGGGTAAATGTGAAGCTCAGAATCTTCAAAGAAGCTAAGAATCAGAAACTTCCTTCACTTTTTGTAGTTAGATGTGCTTTTGTATTCAGATCTGGCTGGAATATGATAATGTAGCATTTGGGAATGAAGATGCAGCCCAGAAGCCCAGCACTGGAGGCCAACATAGAGAAGACCTGCACAGCTACCATGTACTTCCCTTTTGTGCTCAGGTAAGTGGGCACAAAGGACACCCACACACTGCAGAAGACCAGCATGCTGAAGGTGATCAGCTTGGCTTCATTGAAGGACCCTGGAAGCTTTCTAGCTAGGAAAGCCACCATGAAGCAGATGGCAGCCAGGAAGCCCATGTAGCTGAGGACAGTGTAAAACATGGCAACAGATCCTTCATTGCATAGAAGGATGATTGTTCCAGCCTGGGAGTGCATGTCGGAGTCTGGGAAGGGTGGAGAGATTCCCAGCCAGATGGTGCAGATGACAATTTGCATACCGGAACATGAAAGGACAATGGAGTTGGCCAGACTCTTCCCCAGCCATCTCCTCGCCTTATTCCCTGGCTTTGTGGCCAAGAAGGCCAGAACCACAGTGATGGTTTTTGCCAACACAGAAGAGACAGCGAATGAAAATATGATGCTGAAGGCTGTTTGTCGGAGAAGGCAGGTCACTTTCCTTGGCCGGCCGATGAACAGGAAGGAGGACAAAAAGGAAAGCAGGAGGGAGCTGAGGAGGATATAGGATAAATCTCGATTGTTAGCTTTGACTATGGGAGTTTCCTTGTATTTAATGAAGATTCCTAGGACAACACCAGTGGTCAAGGACAGGAAGAGGGCAAAGGAAACCAGGACAATCCCCAAGGTTTCTTCATAAGTCAGAAATGTTATCGTTTTGGGTATACATTTGTCTCGCGCTTTATTTGCATGCTGATCTTCTGAGCATTTAGTGCAATGCTTTGCATCTGAAGAAAAGAAGGACTTCAGTATCACTAACAAAACTCTTACATCTGTAACTGTGTGTATTCCAATACAGTGGGACAATATAACGAAGTGGAAGAGGTCAGGAAATCAGAGAGGGACATTTTCATGGCTTAGGACAGGATTTGCTTGAAGAGCCCTAAATCCAACACAGACTAAAATTGGCATGCTGAAGCCACTTTTGAGTATTTTACTCTGATGTAGGCATCATCAAATTTACTTCTTAGGAACCCCTAAATGTCAGAGTATGAGAATACAGTTGTACCTTGATCTCAAACAGAATGTGTTCTGGGAGTCCATTTGACTCCCAAAACCGTTCAAAAACCAGAGCATTCACATCCAGGTTTCTAAACCACATCCAAGATGGCGGACGGAGCTCCATTCATAAGTAGAAACATTCGTTAATAGAGTTACCGTGTTTCCCCTTTTTAAATTCGTAGTCAAAAAGTAAGCCATGGCAGGGTTTTCCTATAAGTAATAGAAGTAAGATGTACCCCGAAAGTAAGCCGCCATTGCTCCTGCCCAGGGGCATCCTTCCCATTGGGCTGAATGGCACGGTGCAGCCCGGCGCCCGTCCAGCAGGGGCGCATCGAGGAGGCATGCACACTGAGCCGCCGACGTGTCCGATGCCATGCTCTCCTGGGGTGCAGATCGCCATGCCTCTGGCAAAGCAGTCTTGAAGGCAGGGAGGACCGCCGTGGGGATGTAGCCGGGATCGTGCCGCTGCCCGCTGAGTTCACAATGGGACAGAGCAGAGAGGTGCCTTTCTCTCTGCACACTGTTGCGAATGAGACGCAGCCCAGGCGGGGAGAGAGAAGCCGCGCTTACTCTGACAGCCTCCACGAAGGGAGAGAGGGACGTTAACCGGTCGAAAGGGACATGGCGTGGCTTTCTCTTTCTGGGATGCCTTTCCCTTTCTTCCGTCCTGATGGGGGCAGGCCCCTTTTGCAGGCGCCGTTAGCGGATCGGTGCCTGGAGCTTGCGGAAGGAAACCTCCACGCGAGAGTCCTGCAGAGGCAGCGATCCTCCAGGCACCGATCCTGGGGCGGGTGTCTGCTCCTGGGGAAGTCGGCGCCTCAGGGCGTGAAGTAGGGAGACAAAGCAAACTTTGCCACTGTGCCGGAGGTGGGGGAAGAGAGACACCTTTCTCCCGTCAGCGCGGCTCGCCTCGAGTGTGCGAAAGCTGCCGGCTCCGCTGCCACCGTCCCCGAAAGCCCCTGTTTGCCTTTGTAATTTGTCTCAAGCCTCGTGCACTGACGAGGCGTGGAAGCCCTGCGTGGGAGCAGGCAGGACCCTGCCCACCTCTCCCCTGCCCTCCTGCCCAACTCTCCAGATTTCTCCTTTTATTCCTTTTCACTTTCCCCTCTTTGCCTCTCCTCCTCTTTACGGTTCACTTGTTTTCCTCATCCCCCTTTCCCCTTCAGACACATCTTTTTCAGCCTTCGTTAGTTTGTTCCCCACTTTCCCCGCCTACCAAATTCTATTTTCCTCTCCTCTCTTTTCCACATCCTTCCTTTCCTTCCTTCCTTCCTTCCTTCCTTCCTTCCTTCCTTCCTTCCCATCTTTCTTCCTCTCCCTCGTTCTTATTCTTTCTTTCCTTCCTTCCTTCCTTCTTTCTCCCTTTCTGTCTTCTCTCCCTCTTTCTTTTTCTTTCCTTCTTTATTCCCTTCCTTCTTTCCTACTCTTCTTTCTCTCCCCTCTTCCCTTCCTCTCTCCCTCCCACTCCCTCTTTCCTTCCTTCCTTCCCTCCCTCCCTCTCTCCTCAGAAACATAGGATGCTGCTTTATACTTCTGGCCCTTAAACCCTGGAACCAGGAGAGCAGCTCCAGTGAGTCAACCTCAGCCCAATTCCAGATCTATGCATCTGTCATCCAGAGCGCAACACACAACCATCTCCTTGAAGTATCAGAAGTCCCTTTGGTGAAGGGTGGTGGCTCACTGGCAGAACATCTGTCCTACATGCAGAAGGATCCCACATCTTCAGGTAGCTCTGCGAAGGTCCTGCATGAAACTCTAGTGAGCCTCCATCACCAAGTGCAGTCAATCCTCAGCAAGATGGATCAGAGTTATTATCTGGTATGAGGCCACGTTCTTGAGTCCTTCTTGCAGCACCACCCTCTCTCCTGCTCAGTTTCCTCCCACAGTGCTGGGTAGACTTAAGACGGCCCTGTTCCTGTCACCTCCTCAGCCCCTCCTGCGTGCTCAGGGAGCCAGCAAACCGGCAACAGACGCAGAAAAGACCCAAAATTTCTGAATGATTGTATCGTGGTTTTCCAGACAAAGGAACAAAGAGATAAGATATTGGGACAACATTATAAGAAAAACTTTGAAGTTTTTCAACACTCAATAATCCTTTTTAAAGAGACGCCAAAATTCTTTTTGGCCAAGAGAAATAAATATACGAATCTGACAACGATTTTGACAAGGAATAATATTTCTTTTAAGTGGAAATTCCCAGAGGGTCTGGCATTTAAGTACAAACAAAAAGAACATAAGATAAGATCGGTGGAGGACAAAAGAAGATTTCTAGAAAGGTACGCGGAAGATTTTAAGACACCTTTAGGAGGAGGCTCGAGTTTAGGAGCGGGAGCCGGACCAGGAGCACTGGACTTGGATCTCTTTACAGGAGCAGGATTGCAAGTGCAATACTCACAATTGATAAATGCAGAAATTGAATGGAAAATTAAGAGGATGAAACAAAGATCATTTGAATCAGCAAATAAATGTGGAAAATTACTGGCCTGGCAATTGAAGAAGAGACAGAAAGAGAGCACAATTATAAAGATTATAGATGAAGGAAGAAATATAGAGAACCCTGCAGAGATAAGGAAGTGCTTCATTAAGTATTATAAAGAGCTCTATAAGAAAGATAAAGAAGACAGAGATGGAATAGAGAAATTTATAAACAAAAATGGATTACAGAAGATTCCCGAACAAAAAAAGAACCTGCTGAATGAACTGATTTCTAGACAGGAGGTGGAAGCAGCAATCCAAGAGTTGAAAAATGATAAGGCCCCAGGACCAGATGGGTTGACCTCCAAATATTACAAGTCATTAAAAGACTGGTTGATACAACCATTAATGGAGGTTGCAAACGAGATACTAGGGGGGGGCAGGGCACCAGAGACACGGAAAGATGCATTTATCTCGCTGATTCCCAAACCAGATACGGACAGGACTCAGGTAAAGAACTACAGACCAATCTCGTTATTGAATGTGGATTATAAAATTTATGCCAGTATTTTGGCAGCAAGACTGAAAAGGGTATTGAAAGACTTGATACATAAGGACCAGGCAGGATTTCTGCCAGGGAGACACATGAAAGACAATATAAAGGTAAAGGGACCCCTGACCATTTTTTTTTTAAACATACTTTTTATTAATTTTACAAAATACAAAAAAACAAAAAAAACGGTACATACATAAACACCTTTTCCACCTCCTTCCTACCCACCCACATGGGTCCTCCCATGCCACAGAAGTATCCCATGTATGTGAACAGTCAGAGATGGTCCATTTTATGCTTGGATTTCTGTCCTCCTCCCCCTCCCCTGACCCCAAAGCCCCCCCCCTGCCACCAGGGAGCTCCAGCAATCCAGGGCAGTACGCAGGAGGCCATCCATCCAACCATCTATTGTCATACCAAAAAAAGAGAAAAATAGAAATAGGAAAAAAGAGAAGGAAAAAAAGGGCAAAAAAGAGAGAAAAAACAATACAAAACAGAAAAAAATTTCTTACATTCATAATTGTAAAACCATATTTTGTGGGCTTCCCCTCCCCCCCCTTCCCCGGTTTTCATCCCTTTTTTATCATCTGCAACAGTTTCTTACTTTATAAAAATACACCTTTGTATCTTATACAACTTATAAATCAATTGTTAACATTTTCATCTAATATTCAAATCACTGAAAAATCAAACTCCCATTTTATCTTCCCGTGCCTAATTTTTTCTCCCTCTATAAGCCTCCATATTTTCACATTTTTCCAAAATCCATTCACTTTTAAAACTATAACTATTCTCAATTTAACCTTACATCCCCGATTACCGGCTCCACCCCCCCAATCCAGCAAATTCCATAATCAGCAGACCAGTTATAAACCTGTTAATCCATCCTTATAATCACAACATCACTTTCCCTTCACCCCACCCCCTGTTTACAGTCTTTTGCCATCCAGGCCACCATACAGGACCCCTGAATTTCTTCTCTTCTCTGCATATTTTTTCCTTCTTCCCTGTGGACGTTCTGGAGTTCCAATAATACCAATCGTGCCCCCCTCAAAGGCAGGGCACTCCATCCAACTTTTTGTAGAGTAAAGTCATCATTTTTTTCGTGGTGTGCTTCATTTTGTGTTGAATCATCACAGTCCTCATCTTCATCTTTTCCTTCCAAATCACAGTCACCATCATTGTCATTCTCACATTCATCTTTTTCAGTGTCAAAAGCTTCATCTTCTAAAAAATCATATTCTGCCATCACCATCTGAAATTTTTGCTGTAACTCTTGCCGTCGTGTCTCTTCTTGACATAGCTCTATTCTTGTTTCCCACATTAAGGTCAAAACAGACCGCTGGAACTCAGGGGAACACTTTTTTGTTGACATAATTCAATCCTGCCAAGGTCAAAACTTGTCACGTGGGGTGGAATATGATCACAGTTTATTTTCTCGACTCCATTTTAACAAGCTGGCTGCATTCTTCAAGTCTTATTAACAATAAAGTTCGAACTCACATTTCACAAACATTTAGACCAAAAAAGAAATTCCACAAAGTCCAAAAATACAAAGTGAAATAAAAATTGCCTTATAAATCCTGATCAACTCACTGGGTTGTCTGGGCTGCCGGCTCCCGAGGAAAAGAAAGGTTTTTCTTAGACTTTACCTCTTGCTGCAGGGCAGTCATAAACCACAGTCTCTCTCCCCTTTCACCCTGCATCAAGGGGGAGATTCTCTTTGATGCCTTTGAGGGATCCTTTTGAATTGCAAATCTTCTGTTTACGGCTTCGGGTTTCTATTTACTGTCTCTTTTATTGCCGTGGGGGGGGTGGCTTCCTCTTTTCTCCCCTCTCTCCCAGATCCAAATTGTTTTATAATCCAAATCGTGAGGTTACTTACAGTCTTTTCCAATTGTTTTATTTTCGGAAGAATCCAGCGCTCTCCGCCTTCGGCTTGAAGCTTCTCCCTGCTAGAATAACGTTGCCGCTCAAAATGGCCCCCGCGACTTCTACCCTCCTCGCTCCGGAGCTCTTATTAGAGCTAGCCGAAGAGTTGGGGAGTCCGGATTGGGGCTGTGCCGAGCAAATTTGCCCCCGGGACGCCCTTCCCGAGGTTCTAAGGGGCGCAGCGTCGCTCTCGCTGCCCTCCCCACTCCTAGCAGGGACGGGCCGTCTCGGAGACGAGAGGAAACCCCGCCGATCGGCGCTGGCGCTGAACCCGGAAGCCGGGACCCCTGACCATTAGGTCCAGTCGTGACCGACTCTGGGGTTGCGCGCTCATCTCGCATTATTGGCCGAGGGAGCCGGCGTATAGCTTCCAGGTCATGTGGCCAGCATGACAAAGCCGCTTCTGGCAAACCTGAGCAGCACATGGAAACGCCGTTTACCTTCCCGCTGTAGCGGTTCCTATTTATCTACTTGCATTTTGATGTACTTTCGAACTGCTAGGTTGGCAGGAGCTGGGACCAAGCAACGGGAGCTCACCCCGTCACAGGGATTCGAACTGCCGACCTTCTGACCAGCAAGCCCTAGGCTCAGTGGTTTAACCACAGCGCCACCTGGGTCCCATGATTGTATAAATGCTTGTTATTATCATATGTTGTTTTTTAATTGAATGAATAAAGTTTATTTTAAAAATTAAAAAAAGACAATATAAGAAATATTATCGATATTTTGGAGAGGTTGGAAGTGAAAATAAATACTAAAGCAATGTTAATCTTTGTGGATGCTGAAAAAGCTTTTGACAATATATCTTGGAACTTTATGAAACAAAATTTGAGTAAAATGGAGGTTGGTCAGAACTTTGTTAATGGTATTAATGGCATTTATTCTGAGCAAAAAGCAAAGATAATTGTAAATAACGTGGTCTCAGAAGAGATAAGAATTGAAAAAGGAACAAGGCAAGGGTGCCCACTCTCCCCCCTACTATTTATTTCAGTCCTAGAGGTCTTGTTGAATATGATTAGGAGAGATGATGGAATTAAAGGCATTACAGTAGGGACTAGACAATATAAGTTAAAAGCCTTTGCAGATGACTTGGTGTTAACCATTCAAGACGCTGAACAAAGTGCTGTAAGAGCACTACAGATAATTCAAGAGTTCGATACAAGGAGGTTGCAGATTACAAAAGGGTTTTAGAATAACCAATCTTAGAAGATAGAGATATCAATATAAAGACGAAAGTAATAGATTAAGAGGTTAATTGTTTAGAATCACTAGCTATGGTATTATGATAATATTTAAGCAAATTTAGAAGTATGTAAGATTAAGAATTTACTAAGCTAGATATGTAAAGAAGCGTAGCGGGAGGAGGGAGAGGAAGTCAACTGATTAGATTAGTAATAAGGATATCAAATATGAATTTTTGTTTTGTAAATTTTTTTTCTTTCTGTGTGTTTTTGTATTCTTTTTTCTTTTTGCTGTATGTCATTTTTGTTTCTTCTTTTTATATTTTTCTTTTTTAAAAAAAACCTTAATAAATACATTAATTTTAAAAAAAAGATAATTCAAGAGTTCGGACAGGTTGCAGGTTTTAAGCTAAATAAAGGAAAAACTAAGGTTTTGGGGGGAAAATCTGACGATACAGGAAAAACAAAGGATAGAGGACTGTACAGGACTGAAATGTGTGAAGAAGGTGAAATACCTGGGAGTGAATATGACAGCAAAAAATCTAAATCTGTATAAAGAAATTATGAGAAGTTATGGAATGAAATAAAAAGAGACTTAGAGATATGGTCGAGGTTGGAATTGTCCTTAATGGGCCGAATAGCTACTGTTAAAATGAACGTGCTGCCAAGAATGTTATTTCTATTTCAAGCACTACCGATTGTAGACAAACTGAAATGTTTTCAGGATTGGCAAAGGGCATTGTCTAAATTTGTCTGGCAGGGGAAGAAACCCAGAATTAAGTATAAACTTCTAACAGATGTAAAAGAAAGGGGAGGATTCTCACTGCCAGACTTAAAGATATATTTTGAAGCAGCAGCATTTTGTTGGCTGAAGGAATGGTTTCTACTAGACAATGCTGATGTGTTAGATCTGGAAGGCTATGATAATGCATTTGGTTGGCATGCATATTTATGGTATGATAAAGTTAAGGCCCACAGAGGATTCAAAAGTCATATAATTAGAAAATCATTGTTCAATGTATGGATAAGATATAAAGATTTGCTAGAGAGGAGAACTCCCGGTTAGATCTCACCCCTTGAGGCGATGAAACCTAAAAGGACAAATATGGATGAGAACAGGCTGAAATACAAAGACATTTTGATTGAGGTGGGAAATCAATTTAAGGTAAAGCCGTATGAACAATTGAAGGAAAAGATAAGTGACTGGTTTCAGTATGTACAGATAAATGAAGCATTTAAGATAGATAAAAAAGTTGGTTTCCAAACAGAGAAATCAAAATTGGAAACAGAATTAATAGAGGCAAACAGTAAAAATTTGTCTAGAATGTACAATCTATTGTTAGAGTGGCACTTGAAGGACGAGCAAACAAAAACGGTAATGATAGAATGGGCCAAAGATTTGGGCCATAATGTTATGATGACTGATTGGGAAAAGTTGTGGAAGAAGGGATTGAAATTTACGGCATGCACTGCTTTGAAGGAGAATCTAATGAAAATGATGTATAGATGGTATTTGACACCGGTTAAATTAGTGAAAATGTATCATAATGGTGATAACAAGTGCTGGAAATGTAAGGAGAAAGTAGGCTCATTCTATCATATGTGGTGGACTTGCCCCAAGATAAAAGGCTTCTGGGAAATGATTTATATATAAAAATACATTTTTGAAAAAACCAGAGGCCTTTTTGCTTGGAATAATTGGGGAGGAAATCCCAAAAAAGGATGTTAACTTGTTTATGTATGCCACCACAGCAGCGAGGATTTTGCTTGCGAAATATTGGAAGAAGGAAGAATTACCCTCTTTACAAGAATGGCAAATGAAAATGTTGGACTATATGGAACTAGCAGAATTGACAGGAAGACTTCGAGACCAGGCGGATGAGAGAGTGGAGGAAGATTGGAAAAAAATTAAAGTGTATTTAGGGAATTATTTCTGAACAATAAAAGATGGATCACCTAGGGAAAGATCGAAGTTAAGGCATTAGGGACATAAGGAAAAGATTATAAAACTGGAAATTGAGTTATAAATATAAGACTGTGATTAAGATGAATTAAGGGGAAAAAATTTATGATGATGAATTTAAAAAGTAATGAGCTAGAAACTGTTACAGATGATTTTAAAATGAAAATCAGATAGAAGGGACTTGGGGAAGCAAAAGATACAATGATTTTAAAGATGATATAAGATGTGTTTATTGTTGATTGTTTTAGTCGTTTTGTATTTTTATGTTCTGTAGTGTTATTTTGTTAATGTGTTATGTTTTTCTTTTAAATGTTTTTATAAAATTTAATAAAAATTATTATTTTAAAAAAAACAGACGCAGGGGAAAAACGCGCCTCTCAGCTGACTTCTCCACCGCCTGTTCAGCGTGCAAATTGCTGTACCGTACCATACTGACGCAATAAAAATAAGACATCCCACCGAAAATAAGCCACCCTGTGTTTTTTTAAGGAAAAAAGTTATAAGACGGTGTCTTAAAAAAGGGGAAACACGGTATTCATAAGTAGAGGTACCACTGTAATAGAATTTCAATCGCAGAACCTCAATGAAAGGAAAATACTGAACCACAGCATCCTCATTCGAGAGAACATGTAAACCCACAATCAAAATGAAATCCACAAATCACATGGTGATGGAATGACCTCACTGCTGGCTTTAGGTGACTGTCCCTGGGGAGGGGCATTCTGTGAGCAGGGTGCCACAGCCAAATGAATTCATTTCCGTCCGTACTCCTCTAATTTCAGATAGTGTGGGGATCTGGAAGAAAGCCCTCACTTATGAATGTGCTGTAACAGAATGTTAGAATCTTAGAGTTGGAAGGGAAACAAGTGTAATGTGGTCCAACTCCACGAAATTTTTTTTTTGGGGGGGGGGGGAATGTCGGACATGGAATGTTGGACATCCATGTTGGGGCCTCACGTGACAAAAGCTGTTAATGGCCCATCTGAGAGAAATTCTTTTGCCTGGGCAGAAAAAAGGTTGCCATGGTGATGGAGAGTGCATTTGAAGTGTCAGGAAAAGACAGTCCTTAGCAAGGTGTGCTGGGAAGAAGAAGGCAGTGAAGAAGGAGTGGACGGGCTGGCTGAAGGCTGGCAGGGAGAGAGGCCTTGCAGTTGAGTGCTGCACTGCTATGGGGAACAAGACCCTCTTGAAAGGACCATACTCTAAGATCTGGTTCAACACTGTGAGAACAGGGCTATGGACTAGATGTCCTCTGGAGTCACCCACCTTCCTGAATGGAGATGGTCCCTTCCGCACAAGGAGCACAATCATAGCAGCAAATGGGCTCTCCTTCTTTAGTCACTCTGGCATATCCAGGGCGACAGCTGTGGGTGCACCTTGAACAAGGCACGACCTACAAAATAAGGAGAAGGGGGATCAAAGGAGATCAACAGAAATAACAGACATCATCACCAGATTTCGAGTCTACCGCTCTTAATTACTACACCACTCTGGCTCTCGTGTGGCGAAGCTAACAGAAGTGTTCTGGAACCTTCTAGTGTGTTTGGAAGGTTTCCAAGGTTTCAAGGTTTTTATGGAGACAGACATGCATCTGGAAAGAGCTCTGTGTTTCCAGGTCAAACTGCCCCTGAACTGCCTATAAATGCAGTCCAACATGGTCACATGTTATTCTTACTTTTACTCTCTCTCTCTGATGTTTCTTCAATCTCTCAATCTGAATTGATTGACTTAAAGTATATTGTACATTTTAAAAATTTTACGGTTATATTTTACTGCCACTGAATTATTAAGAGATTGCCCTTCCAGGGGTCTGCTATTGAACTGTCAAGCTTATTATTGGCTCAGAAAACTTTTACAAATTGATCTGCTGCATCCTGAGTCCTCCCTGGAATCATGTCCCTTCTTGGAGATGCTACTCTACTAACAACTGCACAGGCATTCCCCCGGAGTCTTTTGGGGCATGAATCCGGACAGGGTATAAATGCAAGAAAGAAAGAAATGCAATCACCTTGCTGAAGTTCCCAGGCCACACAATGGCTTCCGGATTAATGGTGAATTTTATGTCGGAGGATGCCTGTTCCTCGATTTTCCCAACCTTCATTCTGCTGTGAGATTTATTGGGAAACAAGACCCAGTTCCAGATATCAAAGTTGGCAGTCAGCTCCCCACTCTTATCAAAATACATCCCGCCTTCCCGACGTTTAAATCTGGATGGAGGCGGGAACTCTGCCTCTCTTTGCCTCTCTTTGCCCCAGCACCGCAAGCGTTCGGATCATTAGCTTCGTTAGCTCCCGAATCCTTGCCTTTTGCTTCCACGATCCGTCCCCTTTGTCTCCTTTTCTTTTGCAGGTTATATCGTCGGTCTCTTCGCCGCGTTCCCCGTGCCTCCGCCGCGCTCCCCGTGACTCCGCGCCATCGCTCTGGTCTCGCGCGGGCGAATGCCTCCGCTGATCAGCTGTGGGGCTCCGCCGATCAGCTGTTGGGCGCGCGTGCGCAGCCAGGGCCGCGAGCAGGAAGTCGGCTCGGGGTTCCGGCGCTCAGCGTTTCGGCCAGCTGCCGTTTCCCTGGGGGACGCATTCGTGCAGCTAGTTGGCCTATCGCTACATTCGTGAGGGCACAAGCGCAGCCTGCAGGAGCCGTGTCTCCGTCGCCCGCATCTCCTTAGCATTCGCCCACATTCCCTGTGGAACCGGTGGCAGCGGAGGCGTCGGGGCCTCCTTTGCCGGCGGCTGGAGCTCCCCTTCCCCGCTGCGTGCTTGTGCCTTGGGCCGTGCCATTATCATCGTCGGCGCTGGGTCAAGGCGGCCGCCTCCCCACGACCTTCCACACAGCGGTCATCGGGGGAGATTCCGAACAAGGGGGTGAGCTTCCTGTGTGCGCGGCCTTTCCCTTCGAGGTTAGTGTCTCTCTTTCCTAACAAGCCCCTCATCCACCTGAGATTAGTGCCCCTTTGCAATATCTAACCCCTGTCCTTTGGTGTGTGTACGTGTTTGGTTTTTGTTTTGGGCCCTGTAGTGCCGCTCCGTGATTCCTTTCCTCGCCCCCCACCCACGTGCGACAGCCCTAGTGGCCATCTTGGGTGTGGATATTTGCATTCCGGCTCCTCCCGGTTCACCCTCACGACTTCAAGTGGTTAGGTTTCAAGTTCGAGGGTGCGTTTTTCATTGACAAAGCCATGCCGATGGGTTGCTCTGTCGCATGTTCAGCTTTCGAGGCCTTCAGCACATTCTTGGACTGGGCCCTTCGCTTTAAAACAGGCTTAGCAGGTGTTACGCGTTACCTCGATGATTTCCTTTTCGTGGGAGGGGCCAATAATGGGGAGTGTGCGAGGCTTATGAAAGACTTTACTTCCCTTACGCGAGAGCTCGGGGTGCCACTCGCAGCTGAAAAAACTGAAGGGCCAGTAGTTTGCTTAACTTACCTGGGTATAGAATTGGACACTGTGGCCCAAGCATCACGCTTACCTTTGGATAAACTGACCGCTCTGAAGGAATTAATCTTACAACTGATTCCGCTTTAAAAAGTAACGCTTAAACAGATTCAATCTTTGCTCGGGCATCTCAATTTCGCGTGCAGGGTAGTTTCGCCAGGTCGCCCCTTCTGCCGTCGCTTGGCTAGACTTACCGTTGGTCTGAAGCGCCCATACCATAGGGTCCGATTACCCAAGGGAGTGAAAGCCGACCTCGAGAATTGGCTAACCTTTTTGGATCACTTCAACGGAGTGTCACTTTGGCAAGACAATCTGAGCTTACGTTCAGATTTCCAGGTACAATCAGACGCTGCCGGGTCCCTGGGTTTCGGAGTCTACTTCAGGGGCAGGTGGTGTGCTCAGCCTTGGCCCGCCAGCTGGCATGCCTCGGAGGTCACACGGGATTTAACCTTCTTGGAGTTTTTCCCAATTGTGGTAGCGGTGCACTTGTGGGCCACAGAATTCAGAAATTGCAGGGTCTGCTTCCGGACTGATAATCAAGCGGTGGTCAGCGTGATGTCCAGACAATCATCCCGCTCCACAAGAGTCTCTGCCCTGCTGCGGGCCTTCGTGCTGCGCAGTCTTGAACTGAACTTGCATTTCACTGCCAAATTCGTTCCGGGGGTTAATAATGATATCGCCGATGCGTTGTCTCGTTTCCAGATGGACCGCTTCCGCTTGCTGGCACCGGAGGCGCAGCAGTATCCAGAGCCGTTCCCGGAATCTCTATGGAACCTTGGGAGCGAGAAATCTTGAAGGGAGTATTCGCGTCGGTTGCCCCCTCGACTCTGAGCTCGTACAAACGCGTTTGGGCAGAATTTTCCAAATTCAGGAATAAGGGTCCCTCCCCTTCGCCTTCGGGCCCCCCCTCAGAGAGGGAGGTTATGCGATATGTGGTTCACCTTGGGGAATTGGGCCGTGCGACCAAGACTCTTAACATACATACAGCAGCGATCTCCTTTTTCTGCAAATCCCTGTACTCCATGGACCCTTGCGATAACTTCCACTTGCGAAGGGCCATGGAAGGTTGGCGGAGGCTACAGCCACCAGCAGGCGACCCCAGGAGGCCCATTACATTTGACCTTCTGTGCAAGATCCACACTCAATTGACGTCTCTTTGCTGGTCCCCTTACGAGGCGAGCTTGTTCTCTGCGGCCTTCTCGCTAGCATACTTCGGGGCACTCAGAGTTGGAGAGGTAGTATGAGAGGACCATCCAGACGGGTCCTCCCGTGGGATCAGAATGCAGGACGTAGCGTTATCTAGCTCGGTGGCAGTTGTGCACATCCGCCGATCTAAAACTGATCAGCGGGATTGGGGGCGACCATTCGCCTCCCTGCAACAGGTGGCCAAGGCCCTTGTCCAGTAAGGGACCTCAGGCACTTCCTATACCAGAGACCGGCTGGCACAGATCCTCTCTTGGTCCACCAGGACAGCTCTAAGCTCACGCGCTCCCAGTTCACACGGGTTTTACGCAAGGCCCTCGCGCTGTGCGGCGTTGACCCGAGCCAGTTTTCCGCCCACTCCTTTCGTATTGGGGCAGCAACCTCCGCGATGCACTTGGGCCTTTCAGCAGAAAGGATTCAAGAAATAGGAAGGTGGAAGTCGAATGCTTATAGAAGTTACCTGCGCCCTACCTCCTAGCCGCAAACCATTAACGTTCCTCAGTCTGCCATCAACTGATCCCCTGTTTGTCACTGTTTCCTTGCAGGTGGGCGCCGCATCAATGTGTGGATTGCGGGTCACAGCATTGTGCACTGGGCCAAACAAAGGGCCATGGAAACCGGTCTTGGGAGTGATCTCGGCCTCCCAAAAAACGTTAAAATATCGTGGATTGCCAGGCGCGGTATGCGCTGGAAAGAACTCCTCCCTGCTGTCTTGGAAAGGGCTGCTTCAGTTGGGCCCCCTCATGCGCTGGTCATTCAGCTGGGGGAGAATGATTTGGCATATCGAAATGCAGTGGAATTGAAATGGAACATCTTTGAGGACTTTGACAAGCTACGGGCTTCTTTCCCGGGGATGACGCTGATGTGGTCCGCCTTGTTGCAGAGGCGCGTTTGGCGCGAGGGACTCTGCCCGAAGGCATTGAACAGAACCAGAAGGCTATTGAATTCATTTGTATTGCGCAGGGTTCTAGGTTTGAATGGGCAGATAATTTCCCACCCAGAACTAGTACGCACTGAAGCAGCCCTCTATCGTAACGACGGAGTACACCTTTCACCCCGGGGGAACGACATTTGGTTAACTGACATAATTAGGGGGCTAGAGCATTGGTTGCGGGTGTGAGGGTATTGGCGGCGAGCCTTTGGGGCTCGATTGGCGGTTAGGCATTGGAAAGCTGCATAGATAAAGAATGGGGGGGCAGATTGCGTCATCCTCTGCCCAAATTTGGAGATTTAATCCCGTTAAAGGGGTTCCGGGGGCGGTAGCTTTGTCCTGGGCCTACGGAGGTCAGGGCCTTAGAGCACCCCCCAACGGTGGCCACAGGAGGTGTCTCAGTAGATACATATCACTGGGCTCCTTTCTGGTGGTTAATTTCTCCCAGACTGTAACACACGGGTTGCAGTCGGATATAGTCGGTTAGGGTCCAATGCCTAAGCCAATACCGCTCCACATCCTTAACCAATAAAGTTGTGGCCTTTTCACCCACTTAAACTTACTTCTTTGTGTCGTGTGCATTATTTCCGGGGAGGGAGGGACATTGCCACACAATCTTGTTTTCCTTTGACAATTGAGGAAGGTTCCAGACCTCTTACTAATTTGTAGCGAACTTGTGTCAGCTATATTTGATGACTTTGGGGTCAGTATAACCGGTCCTTTATCAGATTTTTAATCCTCTTGGGGATAAGACCCAAATAAACATATATTGAGGACATGGCCAAGAAAGTGATTTGAAACTCTAGAAAGCTTGCATGTGTTTTAATTTGCTTTAATCTATCCTACTATGATTTCAACTTTCTATAGGTTTCAAATATAGGGTTCAAATTAGTGTTTTAAATGTCTTTCTACTAATTTTATTATTGTAACAGTTTTGTAAACTGTTTTTTCATCAGTCAAGCGATATATACATTTTATGAAAATATATATTAATGTGAGTGAATGCTCCTTAAGTATTTAAAAATCCTATGTTGTGAAGCAATATTTCCCCATACTTTTCTTTATTAATTAGTTTCAAAGGATAGTACAGCTACAAAGATGGATGAAAAATAACAAAAAATTCTCAAGACGCCCAACTAAAGATAATCGCAATGAGATCAACTACAAAAATATAAACTCCAATTAAGATTCCAGAGATGGACGAGGTATTTGCAAAAAAGGGGAGAGGACAGACCTGCCATGGCTGCAACCTTTGACGTTCCAATCTCTCTCCTCTACCTGCCATTAACCTCCATTTTGATCTGGATGAATATGCAGTATTTAAAGCCTGAGCAACAAGTTGGATCCCGTAGTAAGTGCTGTAGCGATCTTGAGACCAGATTGCCTCAATCTGCTCCTGGGACAAAGTTCCCCATTGTTCTGTGCATCTTGTCCAACCCTCAATAGACACCACATTGTTCGAACATGAACAAGAGAATGCTCTCCGACAAAACGGTTCAGATGTGTATGAAAGTCGATTATAGTATCTACATTCTGTCTGTCTTGGTGTATTCCTTACAAAGGACAAAGAACCTTGGCCAGGCGTGTTGTAAGGAAAACCACAAAACAAAATCTCGTCAATGTCCAGAACATCCGTTGTGATCCAGACTATCCCCTGAGATCTCTTCACTTCCTGAAAGCGTTGTAAGTATGTGATTATATAACTTCCATGTGAGTCTCCATAGTAAATGAACACCTTGACTTGTCTCAGGAGAGATGGTTTACAACGTAAGGATGACATCATCTGGACGGAAAAAGGAATTATTTCCAAGAAAGCAACACAAATCTCACTGTGGAGCAGCAGAGGTTTGATGGCACTCAGGAACCTTTCTCCATTGCCATTGTCTGGAACAAAGAGACCAACCCAAGTCCATCCAAAATGCAGCAGCAACTTGACAATCCCCCTGTACTGGGTTTTTTCTTTTGGGACCATCCAGTAGATAAAAGGAAACTGTTTTTTTCCTTTAAGATCATATGCAGTAGAGCCCAAACTGATCTGGTAAGAAAAGGATTGGTGTCTTGTTTTCAGGAATACAAAAGAAAGGCCCTGTCACATGACAAGGCCAATGATCATGTGACATCTAATCCAGCATCCTGTTCTCACAGTGGCTAACCAGTTGCTTCTGGGAAGCATTTCATGCCTCTGATGAGGAAGTGGCCCCAATGAATATTGAGGCAGAATAGGGCATCTGGGGCTTTCAGGGGACATGGCATTCCAACCTCTTCCTATAATCACAGTGGGCAACTTCACAGAAGGAGAGCCAGAGGCAGAAGCTAAGCAGTGACATGGTCTGCAGGAGTGCAGGAAGCTTAATCGCCATGCTTAATTAGCTTCTAGAGACAACCACTGGTCTTCTTAAGAAACAAGAACTCTTGGGGAGTAAGGAACTATATTGAACTATGATGATACTACTACTTTCTATGCCAGTCAGGTGTGGGTGAGAGAAAGAGACCGAGGGCTTTCCAAATCAGTTCCCACTTTCTTAAAATGTGAGATTCTTTCTATGGTCTCCCTTTTTGGGTGCGTGTGATTTGTGTTCCCTGGAGAGCAGGGATTGGGAAAATTTGGCCCGCAGGATGTTGCTGAACTACAAGTCCCATCAGTCCCCACAAGGATGGTAAATGGCCAGGAATGGATGGCTTGGTAGTTCAGAAACCTCTGGCGGGGTGAACGCGTTTCTCAACACTGGTGGAGATATAGAAAAGAGGAAGGAAACATAGCTGGTCTCCAATCCCCTCCAAAGACCTACCTGGGGCATTTTGTAGATGCCCAACATGCTTGAAATCTGGCTGCCAATTTCAGAAGTAGTTGCTTCAAAAACAGCTATAATATTACTCTGTCTTCCACAGCTGTAGCTTGGAATGCTGTCTAGCATGGCATCAGCCGCTGTTCTGACATCAAAAGCAGCCTCATAGATGTTGTAGCCCAGGGTGACATTGGGTAAAAGCTGAGGATTCTGGTTGATCTCTTGAATGGCAAATAAGGGGGACAGGTATGGAGAAGGGTTCTCTAATGTTGGACTGCAAATAAATGAATAAACAAACCATTGTTTCAACCGTCCTCTTGAAGGAGTATGAACTTGTCCAGGTGCTCCAACAAGAAAATAAATGGTTTTAGGAGAACTTGCTGCTTGGGTGAATTTGATTTGAAAGATAACTTACAGTTTCTGGAGCTCAGAGTCTTGACAGGAACTATTGACAAGATGAGAAGGGAGGAAAGAGAGAAATAGCAGACATTTTGTCCGGAGAGGACAGGAAACAAAATCTCTCAGGTTTCATAGGCAGAGTTATGGTATCATAGACATAGTGGCTTCAAACAACTGCTGGCTAGGTTGTGAGACAAGCAGTGCCTTGTGTGGTTTTACGTATTACATGCACAGAAGAAGGAAATGCCTTTGCTGTTTTCCAACAGTAAAGGTAAAGGACCCCTGACAGTTAAGTCCAGTCGCGAACGACTCTGGGGTTGCGGCGCTCATCTCACTTTACTGGCATGACTAAGCCGCTTCTGGCAAAACCAGAGCAGCGCACGGAAATGCCATTTACCTTCCGTAGCAACATTAAATCATGGCTGAGAAGAAGGTCTAGATTAAGGAGTTCATGATGAGTAGCACCTGTTCCCAAACTCAACGGGACTTGTGAAGTTGTTCCAACAATTTCCCCAGCCCACTTAGTTAGCCTTTCTTGAAGCCACTTCTTCTCCCCACAAACCAAGTAATTCATACATCAAACCAGGGTTTCTAGTTTACACCCAAAAACTAAATGTACTGTAGTCTGATTCACTCCAACCAGCACTAAAGTTTGGCAAATGTTTTGCAGAGAAAACCCTGCATTTAACAGCACCCCACAAATGGAGCAATTGACAGTCAAAATATTGTCCAATTCCTTCCCAACCCGGGCCAACAATTCGATTCAACAGGACCTGAGCAAGTTGCAGAAGTTTGACAACACACCCAAGAAGCAGGAAAAGAGATGATCACCTGTTCCCTAGATGCTGCCTTTGTATTAATTAAACTGAACCACCCCCAAAAAATAAAGTGTTCAGAATCAACCTCCCAGTTTGCAGGATATCAAAGAGACCAAGAGGCACTTAGTGTTATTATTCCGCACAGGGGTCGCCTGGGGTTGGGGGGGGGGACTCTACATGTTCACGCAATGCTCTGCACCGCTTTTCTGGGTTAAATCCTGCTCTCCACGCTCTGCTTCACATGGGGTTGGAGCAGAGCTGTCTTTAAAAAGACCTGTAGGAGAAGAGGGCAGAGTCTACGGAAAGAATAAAGTGAATAAAGGATAAAGTGAATAAAGGATAAAGGGGTAGAACTCTGGGGGTGGAACCAGAAGCTGCTAGATCAGCTCAAAACTCTACAAAACTCTTTGCTAAAAAAAAAAAAATTAGGCCTACCTCAAGGAACCCCAGCAGCTTTCTTAAGAGTGGAAGTGTCTGCTAGGGCCCATTTAAGATTTTTGCGTTCATTTATCAATCTTGCAAATGCCCCGGATACTTTATTGGCTAAACAAGCTTATGCTTTCTTCCAACAAAATTCCATTTGGCGTCAAAACCTTTCAGATATATTGGCCAGATATACCCTTCCCGAGTTTAATGCTCTTAAATCTTGGAGCCCTGATAAAATTCAAGAACGGATTTTTGACAGGGATGCCTCTTTAGATATCTTTAAGATAAAAAATTCTGGGTTCTCTTATTGGTTCCCCAGCTTAAAAGCAGTTAAAGTCTGTGCCAACTACGTGTCGGATATCGTTGATCCCACACTTCAGAGACTTTATAAAAAAAAAATTTCATTGTCCTCTGTATTTGAGCTTTAGTTTTTTTAATGTATTTATTAAGATTTATTTAAACAAACAACAAAAACATACAAAAATACAAAACACAAAAAATACAAAATACAAAAAATACAAAAAAACAAAAACAAAAATTCTAACCCTTAGTTCTAATCTAATGACTTCCTCATTACACCTCCTTCTGCGTTCCTTTACAGATCATCCTTAGTAATCTCTAATTCTTATATAAACTCTAAATTTTACTTAATATTACCTTATTTATCTTTATATCTTACCATTTTACACTCTATCTATATATTTCCTTTTAATTCAATTATAACTATCTTCTAACAATACTTATTTCACACCATTGTATTATCTACAATCTCTTTATATCTCTCTCACTTCCACTGATTCTAATCTATTATACGCTCATTCTTTAAATAAATTTTGAATTTCTTCCAATCTTCTTCCACTGCTACTTCACTCCGATCCCGGAGTCTCCTGGTCAACTCAGGCAGTTCCATAAATTCTATCACCTTCTTCTGCCATTCATCCACTGTTGGTAATTCTTCATTCTTCCAATTCTTTGCAAGTAGAATTCTTGCAGCTGTTGTGGCATACTAAAAAAAAGTAACATCCTTCCTAGGTATTTCATCTCCCGTTATCCCAAGTAAGAAGGCTTCTGGTTTCTTAACAAAGGTGTTTTTCAACACTTTTTTCAATTCATTATAAATCTTTTCCCAGAAGTCTCTCACTTGGGGGCACGTCCACCACATGTGGAAGAAAGTTCCTTCTTGATTTTTACATTTCCAAGATTTATAATCTTGTTTGTGATAAATCTTAGCTAACTTTACCGGAGTCAGATATCATCTATACATCATTTCCATCAAATTTTATTTTAACACTGTACACGCGGTAAATTTCATATTATACTTCCACAACCTTTCCCAGTCTTCCACCATGATATTATGTCCTACATCATTTGCCCATTTAATCATTACACATTTTGTTTGCTCATCTTTCGTATGCCATTCCAACAATAAATTATACATTTTTGACAAATTCTTACTTTTCGATTCTAACAATTCCATTTCCAGTTTAGACTTTTTCATTTGAAAACCAACTTTTGTATCCATTTTGTACATTTCATTAATTTGCTGATATTGTAACCAATCATTAACCTTACTCTTCAACACCGCATATGATTTTAACTTCACCTGTTCACCTTCCTCCACCAGAATGTCATTATATTTTAGCCACTTTGTTGACATATTCAATCTTTTTTGCGCCTTAGCTTCTGCTGGTAAAATCCACCTGGGTGTTTTTGGTTCTAACAAATCTGTATACCTATCCCATACATTATACAAGGATTTTCTAATAATATGACTTTTAAAACCTTTATGGACCTTAACTTTGTCATACCATAGATATGCATGCCATCCAAACGCATTGTCATGTCCTTCCAAATCAAGTATGTCATCATTGTCTAACAGAAACCATTCTCTTAACCAACAAAAGGCTGCTGTCTTTCCACAATTTCTCATAATTATTCTTAAACAAATTAATATTTTTTGCAGTCATATTCACCCCCAAGTATTCACCTTTTCCACAAATGTCAACCCAGTGATATCCTGTATTCTATGAATTTCCTCTGGTGATAAACTTTTTCCTAATACTTTGATCTTTTTTAATTTAATTTAAATCCTGCCAGCTGTCTGAACTCTTGAATCACTTCCAGTGCTCTGATTGCACTTGTCTCTGGTTTCGGTATCAAAGTTACAAAAGCATCCTTCCAGGTATAGGGTGCTTTGTCCCCTCCTAAAATGTTGTTACACACATCTTCCAATGGCTCTATTAGCCAGTCTTTCAATGTTTTATAATATTTTGCTGTCAATCCATCTGGTCCTGGTGCTTTACCTATCTTCATTTGACCTATGGCGTACTCTATCTCTTGCGTTGTTATTCTATAATTAAGTAGGTTTTTCTTTTCCATTGGAATCTTTTGCAATCCATTTTTTTCAAAAAAAAAAACTGCTTGATCTTTTCCATCTGTTCTTTAACTTTCTTATACAATTGTTTATAATAAATTTGAAAGTTTTTCCTTATAGGGTTCTGTATTATTTTCTCCTCCATCTTGGAGCTTTAGAGGCAGTATTTGAGCTTTAGAGGCAGTATTTGAGCTTTAGAGGCAGTATTCTGCAAACTATACCCAACTCGATAATTAACCCAGAGGACTGTGTAAAATTTCTACTAGCAAGTCCACCGGGACTAAAGATAAGTTCCGTTGTCGTTTCTTATAGTTATCTTCAGTCACTTAAATTGCTAAGCATAGCAGAGCCCCCGATAGCTGAACGTTTCTAGCGTACTAAAATGTCCTTAGCTCCGCTCTTTAGTCTTATTCTTTATGATGAAGTATTTTCGCAAAGCTGGGCTCCGCCCTGAGGCAGCTCACAGGGGAGCGGGCCGTTCCAAGCGCCAGGGCTCTGTGCTTTTTTCAGGCTTAAAACCCCCTTTCCCGCCCTTTTTTCGGCACCACTTTTGCCCAGGGACCCCGAACTTTTCCTTCGTGGGTTTTGGGGTTCCGCTGCCTTCAGAAACCCGCTTTTCTCCTCCTGTAATGAATCGCCTCGAGGCTCCTCTCAGCAATTCCGACGCAGCCACAGCAGCGAGCAACCCGGAAGTCATCATCTATACATCATTTTCATCAAATTTTCTTTTAACACTGTACACGCGGTAAGTTTCATATTATACTTCCACAACCTTTCCCAGTCTTCCACCATGATATTATGTCCTACATCATTTGCCCATTTAATCATTACACATTTTGTTTGCTCATCTTTCGTATGCCATTCCAACAATAAATTATACATTTTTGACAAATTCTTACTTTTCGATTCTAACAATTCCATTTCCAGTTTAGACTTTTTCATTTGAAAACCAACTTTTTTATCCATTTTGTACATTTCATTAATTTGCTGATATTGTAACCAATCATTAACCTTACTCTTCAACACCTCATATGATTTTAACCTCACCTGTTCACCTTCCTCTACCAGAATGTCATTATATTTTAGCCACTTTGTTGACATATTCAATCTTTTTTGCGCCTTAGCTTCTGCTGGTGAAATCCACCTGGGTGTTTTTGGTTCTAACAAATCTGTATACCTCTTCCATACATTATACAATGATTTTCTAATAATATGACTTTTAAAACCTTTATGGACCTTAACTTTGTCATACCATAGATATGCATGCCATCCAAACGCATTGTCATGTCCTTCCAAATCAAGTATGTCATCATTGTCTAACAGAAACCATTCTCTTAACCAACAGAAGGCTGCTGCTTCAAAGTATAACTTCAAATCTGGCAGGGAAAAACCTCCTCTTTCTTTAACATCCGTGAAAAGTTTATACTTGATTCTTGGTTTTTTCCCTTGCCAGATAAATTTTGATAATACCTTTTGCCATTCTTTAAAACAACCAACATTGTCAACAATATGTAATGCTTGAAATGGAAATGACATCTTTGGCAATACATTCATTTTTATAACAGAAATGCGGCCCATAATGGACAACTTCAAATTTGACCAACCTTCTAAATCATACTTGATCTCTTTCCACAATTTCTCATAATTATTCTTAAACAAATTAATATTTTATGCAGTCATATTCACCCCCAAGTATTTCACCTTTTTCACAAATGTCAACCCAGTGATATCCTGTATTCTATTAATTTCCTCTGGTGATGAATTTTTACCTAATACTTTGGTCTTTATTTTATTTAATTTAAATCCTGCCAGCTGTCTGAACTCTTGAATCACTTCCAGTGCTCTGATTGCACTTGTCTCTGGATCTTGCAAAGTCAATACTAAGTCATCAGCAAAGGCTTTTAACTTATTGTTTAACTATTGTTTAGAACCTACTACAATACCTTTCACTTCCTCATTTTTTCTAATCATACTAAGTAAAACTTCCAGGACTGTTATAAAAAGCAGAGGGGAAAGTGGGCACCCTTGCCTGGTACCCTTTTCAATTCTAATTTCCTCTGAGACACATTATTTACAATAATCTTTGCCTTCTGGTCAGAATAAATTGCTTTTAAACCATTGATAAAGCCCTGCCGATCCTCCATATTTTCCTAATTTTGTATCATAAAACTCCAAGAAACATTATCAAAGGCCTTTTCCGCATCGATGAACATTAACACAGCTTTAGTATTGATCTTTATTTCCAATCGCTCTAAAATATCAATGATGTTTCTAATACTATCTTTCATATGTCTTGCAGGCAAAAAGCCTGCTTGATCTTGATGAATCTGATCTTTCAATACCTTCTTCAATCTTGCGGCCAAAATACTTGCAAAATTTTTGTAATCCACATTTAACAGGGAGATGGGGCGGTAATTCTTCATTTGCCTTGTGTCCATATCTGGTTTCGGTATCAAAGTTACAAAAGCATCCTTCCAGGTATAGGGTGCTTTGTCCCCTCCTAAAATGTTGTTACACACATCTTCCAATGGCTCTATTAGCCAGTCTTTCAATGTTTTATAATATTTTGCTGTCAATCCATCTGGTCCTGGTGCTTTACCTATCTTCATTTGACCTATGGCGTACTCTATCTCTTGCGTTGTTATTCTATAATTAAGTAGGTTTTTCTTTTCCATTGGAATCTTTTGCAATCCATTTTTTTCAAAAAAAAACTGCTTGATCTTTTCCATCTGTTCTTTAACTTTCTTATACAATTGTTTATAATAAATTTGAAAGTTTTTCCTTATAGGGTTCTGTATTATTTTCTCCTCCATCTTGGAGCTTTAGAGGCAGTATTTGAGCTTTAGAGGCAGTATTTGAGCTTTAGAGGCAGTATTCTGCAAACTATACCCAACTCGATAATTAACCCAGAGGACTGTGTAAAATTTCTACTAGCAAGTCCACCGGGACTAAAGATAAGTTCCGTTGTCGTTTCTTATAGTTATCTTCAGTCACTTAAATTGCTAAGCATAGCAGAGCCCCCGATAGCTGAACGTTTCTAGCGTACTAAAATGTCCTTAGCTCCGCTCTTTAGTCTTATTCTTTATGATGAAGTATTTTCGCAAAGCTGGGCTCCGCCCTGAGGCAGCTCACAGGGGAGCGGGCCGTTCCAAGCGCCAGGGCTCTGTGCTTTTTTCAGGCTTAAAACCCCCTTTCCCGCCCTTTTTTCGGCACCACTTTTGCCCAGGGACCCCGAACTTTTCCTTCGTGGGTTTTGGGGTTCCGCTGCCTTCAGAAACCCGCTTTTCTCCTCCTGTAATGAATCGCCTCGAGGCTCCTCTCAGCAATTCCGACGCAGCCACAGCAGCGAGCAACCCGGAAGTCATCATCTATACATCATTTTCATCAAATTTTCTTTTAACACTGTACACGCGGTAAGTTTCATATTATACTTCCACAACCTTTCCCAGTCTTCCACCATGATATTATGTCCTACATCATTTGCCCATTTAATCATTACACATTTTGTTTGCTCATCTTTCGTATGCCATTCCAACAATAAATTATACATTTTTGACAAATTCTTACTTTTCGATTCTAACAATTCCATTTCCAGTTTAGACTTTTTCATTTGAAAACCAACTTTTTTATCCATTTTGTACATTTCATTAATTTGCTGATATTGTAACCAATCATTAACCTTACTCTTCAACACCTCATATGATTTTAACCTCACCTGTTCACCTTCCTCTACCAGAATGTCATTATATTTTAGCCACTTTGTTGACATATTCAATCTTTTTTGCGCCTTAGCTTCTGCTGGTGAAATCCACCTGGGTGTTTTTGGTTCTAACAAATCTGTATACCTCTTCCATACATTATACAATGATTTTCTAATAATATGACTTTTAAAACCTTTATGGACCTTAACTTTGTCATACCATAGATATGCATGCCATCCAAACGCATTGTCATGTCCTTCCAAATCAAGTATGTCATCATTGTCTAACAGAAACCATTCTCTTAACCAACAGAAGGCTGCTGCTTCAAAGTATAACTTCAAATCTGGCAGGGAAAAACCTCCTCTTTCTTTAACATCCGTGAAAAGTTTATACTTGATTCTTGGTTTTTTCCCTTGCCAGATAAATTTTGATAATACCTTTTGCCATTCTTTAAAACAACCAACATTGTCAACAATATGTAATGCTTGAAATGGAAATGACATCTTTGGCAATACATTCATTTTTATAACAGAAATGCGGCCCATAATGGACAACTTCAAATTTGACCAACCTTCTAAATCATACTTGATCTCTTTCCACAATTTCTCATAATTATTCTTAAACAAATTAATATTTTATGCAGTCATATTCACCCCCAAGTATTTCACCTTTTTCACAAATGTCAACCCAGTGATATCCTGTATTCTATTAATTTCCTCTGGTGATGAATTTTTACCTAATACTTTGGTCTTTATTTTATTTAATTTAAATCCTGCCAGCTGTCTGAACTCTTGAATCACTTCCAGTGCTCTGATTGCACTTGTCTCTGGATCTTGCAAAGTCAATACTAAGTCATCAGCAAAGGCTTTTAACTTATTGTTTAACTATTGTTTAGAACCTACTACAATACCTTTCACTTCCTCATTTTTTCTAATCATACTAAGTAAAACTTCCAGGACTGTTATAAAAAGCAGAGGGGAAAGTGGGCACCCTTGCCTGGTACCCTTTTCAATTCTAATTTCCTCTGAGACACATTATTTACAATAATCTTTGCCTTCTGGTCAGAATAAATTGCTTTTAAACCATTGATAAAGCCCTGCCGATCCTCCATATTTTCCTAATTTTGTATCATAAAACTCCAAGAAACATTATCAAAGGCCTTTTCCGCATCGATGAACATTAACACAGCTTTAGTATTGATCTTTATTTCCAATCGCTCTAAAATATCAATGATGTTTCTAATACTATCTTTCATATGTCTTGCAGGCAAAAAGCCTGCTTGATCTTGATGAATCTGATCTTTCAATACCTTCTTCAATCTTGCGGCCAAAATACTTGCAAAATTTTTGTAATCCACATTTAACAGGGAGATGGGGCGGTAATTCTTCATTTGCCTTGTGTCCATATCTGGTTTCGGTATCAAAGTTACAAAAGCATCCTTCCAGGTATAGGGTGCTTTGTCCCCTCCTAAAATGTTGTTACACACATCTTCCAATGGCTCTATTAGCCAGTCTTTCAATGTTTTATAATATTTTGCTGTCAATCCATCTGGTCCTGGTGCTTTACCTATCTTCATTTGACCTGTGGCGTACTCTATCTCTTGCGTTGTTATTCTATAATTAAGTAGGTTTTTCTTTTCCATTGGAATCTTTTGCAATCCATTTTTTTCCAAAAACTGCTTGATCTTTTCCATCTGTTCTTTATCTTTCTTATACAATTGTTTATAATAATTTTGAAAGTTTTTCCTTATTTCCACAGGGTTCTCTATTATTTTCTCCTCCATCTTGGAGCTTTAGAGGCAGTATTTGAGCTTTAGAGCTTGCAGTATTCTGCAAACTATACGCAACTTGATAATTAACCCAGAGGACCGTGTAAAATTTCTACTAGCTGATGCCAACCCTCAGATTTCTCATATGGTAGCGATTTTTGTGATGAAGGCCATGAAAACCAGGGAAAGATTTTTGGTCGACAAGGATAATAATAATAATAATAATAATAATAATAATAATAATAATAATAATAATTGTCACAGTGGTGGTGGTGGCTACTCTAGAGTAATGACTCCTCACAGCTCTGCATTTTATCCTTTTATTAGTGCAGTCTATTTACAGTGTTTAAGCAGTGCTATATACATGTTGTCAGTACATGTTGTCAGTCCGGCGCAGAACCTCCGAATGGAGATTCCCGCGTCTTTCTCCAGCAAAGTAGCCTGGGGATACTAAATCTCCGCCCCCGGCGCTTTTTACGCAATTCCGGGGTCGCCGGGGTCGGTCTTCGTCCCGTGGTTTCCCTGCTTCCCCCTTCCTTTCCCAAGCGGCGCCGTGGCTCAGCTATCCTGCCTGAGCCCTGGCTTCTGCTTCCTGATTCCCCACTCGAAACATCCCCCTCCCCACTCCCACTCGCTTCTGTCCCTCACAATAATAATAATAATAATTTATTATTTATACCCCGCCCATCTGGCCGGGTTCCCCCAGCCACTCTGGGCGGCTTTCGGGATAAGGTCCCTTCTTCACTTTCATAACCTTTTTATATTATATGTAATATAATTTTAATATTATTGTATATACGTGTGTGTAAAGGCTTGGGCCTCACAATAAACTTTATTCAAATCAGGTAATCTCCCGACCTATAAAAAATCAACGGATCACTTTCCTAATTTAGATTCAGGGTGCATTTTGCTTTCAGCATCCCACTGGCTCCATGGGGCATTAGCAGAAGAAATAGAAGGACCAGTAATAGCATTTTCACTATGCCTGCAAGAGTCATACACTCTTATGACAGCAGTAACATGAGTAGTGCAGCTAGGCCCTGCTAATTTGAGGAGACATCAACTTCAGAAAAGTTCAGAAACATATAAAAAAGCTATGATGGATCAAGTCTCATAAGGCAGGACATGATTGAGGTTTATAAACTCATGCATAGTGTGATGAACATAGATGGGAAAAGGTTTTTCTCTCTCCAAGCTAGAAGTTTGGACCCAAGTGGAACTATAACCTTGGTCTCCTAGGCCTCAATCCTATTAACTATACAATTCATGGACATCCAATGAAGCTGATTGTTAGAAGAGTCAGGACAGAGAACAGGAAGTACATTTCCACACAGTTAACTTGTGGAATTAATTTCCACAGGATTCCGTGATGTCCATGATCTAGAATGGCTTTAAAAGAGGACTGGCCAAATTCATGGAGGACTAGCTTATTAATGGCTTGTAGCTTGTTAGCTTTGTGCTAACCTCCAATGTCACAGGCAGGGTGCCTCTGAATACTCATCGCAGCAAAACCCTGCTCATGGCTTCCCATTGGCGCATCTTCTGTGAGAGCAGGTAGCTGCAGGAGAGGAGCCATAGATCTGATACAAACTGTCTTCTTCTTTGGGGATCACTTGTAGCCGAATTTCTACATTAGAAAAAAAGGGGAGAAACTTCTTGTTGCAGTTCAGCAGACCTAAATCTGATATGGTATTTTAAAAAATGAATTCCATATCATGTGTAGCAAGTTTGTACATATCTTCGATCCAATCATTAAAGGGAGCTGCATTCCCCCCCCCCCATTTGATCAACATCAGTCTTTTTGCCATAGAATAGGCATCTAGGAGAGTCCATTCATATTATCACTTTATTAGATTACATGTATTTTCCTCTGAAAATTTAAGATTGTTCCATAGAGTCATTTTCAAGGGTGGAGAGGTTTGTGGCAAGACAATTGCACACACACTTACGTCATCTGTGGTTCTATCACTTAATAATAATAATAATAATAATAATAATAATAATAATAATTTATTATTTATACCCCACCCATCTGGCTGGGTTTCCCCAGCCACTCTGGGCGGCTTCCAACAGAAATATTAAAATACACTAATTTCTTTAAGATTTAAAGCTTCCCTAAACAGGGCTGCCTTCAGATGTCCTCTAAAAGTCTGGTAGTTGGTTTTCTTTTTGACATCTGGTGGGAGGGCGTTCCACAGGGCGGGTGCCACTACCTAGAAGGCCCTCTGCCTGGTTCCCTGTAACTTGGCTTCTCACAGTGAGGGAACCGCCAGAAGGCCCTCGGCACTGTACCTCAGTGTTCAGGCAGAGCGATGGAGGTGGAGACGCTCCTTCAGGTATACTGGACCAAGGCCGTTTAGGGCTTTAAAGGTCACTTTAATAGTGTTTCCAGTTGTCCTGACACAAACCAGGGTAGGGTAAACCTTAACAACATCAAAGAAGCTGAGAATCAGAAACTTCCTTCACTTTTTGTAGTTAGATGTGCTTTTGTGTTCAGATCTGGCCTGAGTATGATAATGTAGCACTTGGGAATGAAGATGCAGCCTAGAAGCCCAGCACTGGAGGCCAACATAGAGAAGACCTGCACAGCTACCATGTACTTCCCCTTGGTGCTCAGGTAGGTGGGCACAAAGGACACCCACACACTGCAGAAGACCAGCATGCTGAAGGTGATCAGCTTGGCTTCATTGAAGGACCCTGGAAGCTTTCTAGCTAGGAAAGCCACCGTGAAGCAGATGGCCGCCAGGAAGCCCATGTAGCCAAGGACTGTGTAAAACATGGCAACCGATCCTTCATTGCATAGAAGGATGATTGTTCCAGCCTGGGATTGCATGTCGGAGGAAGGGAAGGGTGGCGAGATTCCCAGCCAGATGGTGCAGATGACAATTTGCATACTAGAACAGGAAAGGACAATGGAGTTGGACAGACTCTTCCCCAGCCATCTCCTTGCCTTGTTCCCTGGCTTTGTGGCCAAGAAGGCCAGCACCACAGTAATGGTTTTTGCCAACACAGAAGAGACAGCGAATGAAAATATGATGCTGAAGGCTGTTTGTCGGATTAGGCAGGTCACTTTGCTTGGCCGGCCGATGAACAGGAAGGCGGACAAAAAGGAAAGCAGGAGGGAGATGAGGAGGATATAGGATAAATCTCGATTGTTAGCTTTGACTATGGGTGTTTCCTTGTATTTAATGAATATTCCTAGCACAATGCCAGTGGTCAAGGACAAGAAGAGGGCAAAGGAAACCAGGACAATCCCCAAGGGTTCTTCATAAGTCAGAAATGTTATCGTCTTGGGGATACATTTGTCTCGCGCTTGATTTGCATGCTGATCTTCTGGGCATTTCGTGCAATGCTTTGCATCTGAAGAAAAGAAGGTATTCAGTATCACTAACAAAACTCTTACATCTGTAACTGTGTGTATTCCAACACAGTGGGACAATATAAGAGGAATGTAGAAACTTGGCAAAAATTAGAAGAAATTTTGATAGACTATATAGATAATAAGCTCCAGTGATGGAAGACTCTAAAGAGGTTCCATCTATTGAAATGGATAGATTTTTCAGGTTTGGAAACTGTAGCAAACTCCATTAGTGGATGAAGGGTGACAGGAAAAATTTGGATATAAGGAAACAGTTTAAAAATAGTAAAAATCCGATAGTAGGGTGAAGAAACAATCTGAAAACAAATATGTAAAATATATTAGTAAGAAGTGTTGAATGTATGAATATCAGCAAAATGAATTAAATCTCATAACTAGATTATAGAAAACACTTTATTGGAACAAGATAACAGGATATGAACTTTAAAACATAGCATAGGTTATGGGGGAAGTTTATGAATTTGGTACAGTAAATATATGATGTTATGTTTATAATTGGGGAAAGAGAGAAGTAAACTAAAACGAACTGTGAAAACAACACCTGCGAAAAAGGGAAAGATGACAGAAAAAAAGACAGAAGAAAGAAGAATGGAAGTCCAATATATAAAGTTGAATAGAAAGTGGACTTAATAGTATTTTTACTTTTGTGTCTATTTTTTCTTTTTCTTGCTTTTTTCTCTCTTTTATTTCTTTCCCCCCTTTTTTCCTTTTTCCTTTTTTATACAGTTGGAAGTATATGTAAAGCCATGACAAATGTTAAAGGAATGAATATAAAAATGGAAATTACAATGAACACAGAAATGGAAAATTTAATAAAAATTATTGCAAAAAAGAAAAGAAGGTCTTCAGTATCACCTACCTGTAACTAAAACTCTTACATCTGTAACTGTGTGTGTTCCAATACAATGGGACAATAGAAATCCTACACAGACTAAAAATGGCATGCTTAAGCCATTCTGGAGCATTTTACTCTGATGTAGGTATCCTACTATTTACTTCCAAGGAACTCCTAAATGTCAGAGTATGAGAATAGATTACAGAGTGTTCTCCTCCAATAAGGAAAGTTTACACATTTCCTGTTTATATTTCATTCATTGATCTTTTCTCCGTTCCATTTCTATCCTACTTAACATGAAAAGTATCTCTAAGGTATGCACAGAAACCAAAACAACAGCGGCCAACTTAATCAATAATCAGTTATGTATAAAAAGATTACTAATATATGTAGAAACGAATATCACTCCTTGTCCTTCTGAAATGCTTCACCTCACAGACTCCATGCTCTCACCAAGATCACAAACAAAATTACAGCTCTCCGACAAAAATCTGACAAAGAGGAAGGTTCCGACAAACTACTGATCTCACTGTAGTTTTTCACTCTAGGCTTCTTTTTTATGGGAGGAGACTGAAATTACAGAAGCCTCGAAAGTTGAGAAATGCCGTTAAAGTATCTGAATGAATGGTTTATTTACTCACCAGTGAGTGTATTAAAGATAGCAAATCAATGTACAAACTGGAACACAGTTGTACCTTGATCTCGAACAGAATGTGTTCCGGGAGTCCATTCGACTCCCAAAACCGTTCATAAAGCAGAACATTCACATCTGGGTGTCGATCTTTTGAGTTCCGATTTGTTCAGCAGCCAAGGCATTTGAGATCCATGGCATGATTGTAATACAATTTCAATCTCAAAACCGCAATGAAAAGAAAATACTGAACCACAGCATCCTCATTAGAGAGAACATGTAAACCCACAATCAAAATGAAATCCACAAATCACAAGGTGCTGGAATGACCTCACTGCTGGCTGTAGGTGACTGTCCCTGGGGAGGGGCATTCTGTGAGCAGGGTGCCACAGCCAAATGAATTCATTTCTGTCCATACTCCTCTAATTTCAGATAGTGTGGGTATCTGGAAGAAAGCCCTGACTTATGAATGTGGTGTAACAGAATCTTAGAATCATAGATTCTTAGAGTTGGAAGGGAACCAAACGTCATCTAGTCTAACTCCCTGGAATTTTTCTTTGGGGGCGGGGGAATGTTGGACATGGAAATTAACAAATCGTAGAAATTAATAAATGGTAGTTTTATTATTATTATTCAGAGTATTGAACGGAAGATTGAAAGCTACTGGAAAAATACAGACTAATCTTCCATCCAAGTTGCGGCCTCACGTGACAAAAGCTGTTAATGGCCCATCTGAGAGAAATTATTTTGCCTGGGCAGAAAAGACGTTGCCATGGTGATGGGGTATGCATTTGAAGTGTCAGGAAAAGACAGTCCTTAGCAAGGTGTGCTGGGAAGAAGAAGGCAATGAAGAAGGAGAGCCCCATCTTGGACGGGCTGGCTGAAGGCTGGCAGGGAGAGAGGCCTTGCACTTGAGTGCTGCACTGCTATGGGGAACAAGACCCTCTTGAAAGGACCATACTCTAAGACCTGGTTCAACACTGTGAGAACAGGGCTATGGACTAGATGTCTTCTCCCTCACCCACCTTCCTGAACGGAGATGGTCCCTTCCGCACAAGGAACACAATCATAGCAGCAAACGGGCTCTCCTTCTTTAGTCACCCTGGCATATCCAGGGCGACAGCTTTCGGTGCACCTTGAACGAGGCACGACCTACAAAATAAGGAGAAGGGGGATCAAAGGAGATAAACAGAAATAGCAGACATCATCTGAAGGCCCTGACTGAAGAAAGTGCTCAAATAAAAATCATTTTTAGAATATTGATGCCAGATTAGAAAGCTTAAAAATGGGAATGAGACCCTTCCAAATTTTGTAGGACTGTGCAGAGGTCATCTTGTTTCTGCCATAAAGTTTCATCTTTAAAAAGGATAAAGGGATTTAGAAAAGGTCAACTAATGAAACTCTCTATTGCCTTTTAAACTGTGTGTGGGATTTATTGCTCCTGTTTGCTCCTGTGATATGTGTTTTTGTGTTTTTATAAGCAGTCGGCATTATTGGGCAGCTGTTAAAGTCCACATGGCAGCTATGGCTCCTCTGTCAACTTTGGGCCCATTGATGCATTGTTGTGACGAAATGTCCTCCCTCTCTATTACTACAACGCGACACAGGAATCCAGAGGTGAAACCACCCACCGTCTTCTCCTGTCGCCTTAAAATGAACCCCTTTTTACTTTTGGGTTTCTTAGTAAAGAGTGTCGTCCAGCTTACGTGGCCTGGTATCTTGAGAAACTCTAGGCTGTTTCACGGAATAACCTCTTGTAAAGGGTCTCACTCAGTTTGATTCCCCTCTGTAAAAGTTTGCCCTTTCCACTCTGGCAACTTCGTGGCACCCCCGGTTATCCTCCTAAGCCTCCTCAGTGTAACTGTAAGACACAAACTGTCGCCTCTAATCCTGAGGTAAGTTTTGTCCTCTATTGAGCCACCACTTCTGTGAGTTCTGATACCCCGCTGGAACAATAATGATGATTCTTCTTGACACAAAAGAGATGAATTTTATTATCTTAAAAACATAGGTGTTTCTTTACCGTTTCATGTGTTTATCCACTTTGTTTCAGTTGTACAATAACTCTGTCAAACATTTAACATCAAGCTTTCCTAAACCACATCTAAATTCCCACTCTCCTGGCCTCTCAACTTTCTTCACATCTCAGCACTCCCTCCCCCTCTCCCTAACTGACCAAACTGCTCCTCCCTCCTTTTAAACTGGGAACAGTCCCGCCCCCATCAGAATGTTATGTCAGTCAGGCTGGAAGTGGATTAACTCTTTTCCACCCAGGTAGGAATAAATATTCCAAAACTGTGTCAATCCGTTACAATTGTCATCTCTCCCTCTGAGTTGATGAAAAAGGGAAAGTGTAAGGACAGCCTTTCCACTCTTTGTTCCTCTCCAACTGAATTGCTATGCAAAACAGAGAAAGCAAGGAAAACAGCAGAAATGTACCCTGGGAAGTGGCAGTCTTCCTGGGAATGGCCAGCTTAGGGGTAATATAAAACAGGCCCGTATTGAGAAATTATCCAAATTTAGCAAATTTAGCCTGTGTGGTGTAGGGGTTAGAGAGTTGGACAAGAACCTGGGAGACCAAGGTTCAAATTGCCACTCAGCCATGAAGCTGCCTGGGTGACCTTGGGCCGTTCACTTCCTCGGAATATGTCCTGCTTCACAGGGTTGTTGTGGGGATTTGATATCCCGCTATATCGCTACGCGGAGTCTCAAAGCGGCTAACATTCACCTTTCCCTTCCTCCCCCAATAGATTACGAGTCCACCGCTCTTAACCACTACACCACACTGGCTATCATGTGGTGAAGCTAACAGAAGTGTTCTGGAACCTTCTAGTGTGTTTGGAAGGTTTCCGAGGTTTTCATGGAGACAGACATGCATCTGGAATGAGCTCTGTGTTTCCAGGTCAAACTGCCCCTGAACTGCCTATAAATGCAGTCCAACATGGTCACATGTTATTCTTAATTCCACTCTCTCTCTCTGATGTTCCTTCACTCTCTCAATCCGAATTGATTGACTTAAAGTATATTGTACATTTTAAGTTTTTTACTGTTATATTTTACTGCCACTGAATTATTAAGAGATTGCCCTTCCAGGGGTCTGCTATTGAACTGTCAAGCTTATTATTGGCTCAGTCAACTTTTACAAATTGATCTGCTGCATCCTGAGTCCTCCCTGGAATCATGTCCCTTCTTGGAGATGCTACTCTACTAACAACTGCACAGGCATTCCCCCGGAGTCTTTCAGGGCATGAATCCGGACAGGGTATAAATGCAAGAAATAAATAAATTAAATCACCTTGCTGAAGTTCCCAGGCCACACAATGGCTTCCGGATTAATGGTGAATTTTATGTCGGAGGATGCCTGTTCCTCGATTTTCCCAACCTTCATTCTGCTGTGAGATTTATTGGGAAACAAGACCCAGTTCCAGATATCAAAGTTGGCAGTCAGCTCCCCACTCTTATCAAAATACATCCCTCCTATGGATAAATTTGAAAACTGGATTTCTTTTAAGAAACTGTGAAGCTAGAATGGCAGAGAAAACACCAGCATTTAGAAAACATGGTATCAGGGTTGCATGTGAGAACTGCAGGCTTATATGCAAACTCCATTGCAGATGATAGTAAACTATATAATTGCAAAACAATTGAAGGATGTTTCCTGGGCATCTGATATATCAAATCTGTTCATGAGCTTGAATATTTTGTGGGATGTAGTCTTGTTTTCCTTTGACAATTGAGGAAGGTTCCAGACCTCTTACTAATTTGAAGGGAATTTGTGTCAGCTATATTTGATGACTTTGGGGTCAGTATAACAGGTCCTTTATCAGATTTTTAATCCTCTTGGGGATAAGACCCAAATAAATATATATTGAGGACACGGCCAAGAAAGTGATTTGAAACTCTAGAAAGCTTGCATGTGTTTTAATTTGCTTTAATCTATCCTACTATGATTTCAACCTTCTATAGGTTTCAAATATAGGGTTCAAATTAGTGTTTTAAATGTCTTTCTACTAATTTTATTATTGTAACAGTTTTGTAAACTGTTTTTTCATCAGTCAAGCGATATATACATTTTATGAAAATATATATTAATGTGAGTGAATGCTCCTTAAGTATTTATAAAATCCTATTTTGTGAAGCAATATTTCCCCATACTTTTCTTTATTAATTAGTTTCAAAGTATAGTACAGCTATAAAGATAGATGAAAAATAACAAAAAATTCTCAAGACGTCCAACTAAAGATAATCGCAATGAGATAAACTACAAAAATATAAACTCCAATTAAGATTCCGGAGATGGACAAGTTATTTGCAAAAAAGGGGAGAGGACAGACCTGCCATGGCTGCAACCTTTGACGTTCCAATCTGTCTCCTCTACCCACCATTAACCTCGATTTTGATCTGGATGAATATGCAGCATTTAAAGCCTGAGCAACAAGTTGGATCCCGTAGTAAGTGCTGTAGCGATCTTGAGACCAGATTGCCTCAATCTTCTCCTGGGACAAAGTTCCCGGTTGTTCTGTGCATCTTGTCCAACCCTCCATAGACACCACATTGTTTGAACACGAACAAGAGAATGCTCTCTGACAAAACGGTTCAGATTTGTATGAAAGTTGAGTATAGTAGCTACATTCTGTCTGTCTTGGTGTATTCCTTACAAAGGACAAAGAACCTTGGCCAGGCGTGTTGTAAGGAAAACCACAAAACAAAATCTCGTCAATGTCCTGAACATCCATTGTGATCCAGACTATCCCCTGAGATCTCCTCACTTCCTTTAAGCTTTGTAAGTATGTGATTATATAACTTGAATGTTCAGAGTCTCCATAGTAAATAAAAACCTTGACTTGTCTCAAGAGAGATGGTTTACAACGTAAGGATGGCATCAACTGGATGGAAAAAGGAATTATTTCCAAGAAAGCAACACAAATCTCACTGTGGAGCAGCAGAGGTTTGATGGCACTCAGGAACCTTTCTCCATTGTCATCGTCTGGAACAAAGAGACCAACCCAAGTCCATCCAAATTGCAGCAGCAACTTGACAATCCCCCTGTACTGGGCTTTTTCTTTTGGGACCATCCAGTAGATAAAAGGAAACTGTTTTTTTTCCTTGAGATCATATGCAGTAGAGCCCAAAGTGATCTAGTAAGAAAAGGATTGGTGTCTTGTTTTCAGGAATACAAAAGAAAGGCCCTGTCACATGATTAGGCCAATGATAATGTGACATCCAATCCAGCATCCTGTTCTCACAGTGGCTAACCAGTTGCTTCTGGGAAGCATTCCAACCTCTTCCTAGAATCACAATGGGCAACTTCACAGAAGGAGAGGCAGAGACAGAAGCTAAGCAGGGACATGGTCTGCAGGAGTGCATGAAGCTTTATCTCTATGCTCAATTAGCTTCTAGACAACCATTGGTCTTCTTAAGAAAGAAGAACTCTTGGGGAGCAAGAAACTATATTGAACTATGATGAAACTACTACTTCCTATATCAGTCAGGTGAGGGTGAGAGAAAGAGACTGAGGGCTTTCCAAATCAGTTCCCACTTTTTTAAAATGTTAAATTCTTTCTATGATCTCCCTTGTTGGGTGCTTGTTATTTGTGTTCCATGGAGAGCAGGGATTGGGAAAATTTGGCCCTCAGGATGTTGCTGAACTACAAGTCCCATCAATCCCCACAAGGATGGTGAATGGCCAGGAATGGATGGCTTGGCAGTTCAGAAACCTCTGGAGGGGTGAAGGGGTTTCTCAACATTGGCAGAGATATAGAAAAGAGGAAGGAAACATAGCCGGTCTCCAATCCCCTCCAAAGACCTACCTGGGGCATTTTGTAGATGCCCAACATGCTTGAAATCTGGCTGGCAATTTCATAAGTAGTTGCTTCAAAAACAGCTATAACATTACTCTGTCTTCCACAGCTGTAGCTTGGAATGCTGTCTAGCATGGCATCAGCTGTTGTTCTGACATCAAAAGCAGCCTCATAGATGTTGTAGCCCAGGGTGACATTGGGTAAAAGCTGAGGATTCTGGTTGATCTCTTGAATGGCAAATAACGGGGACAGGAAGAAAGAAGGGTTGTCTAATGTTGAACTGCAAATAAATGAATAAACAAACCATTGTTTCAACCGTCCACTTGAAGGAGTACAAACTTGTCCAGGTGCTCCAACAAGGAAATAAATAGTTTTTAGGAGAACTTGCAGCTTGTGTGAATTTGATTTGAATGATAACTTACAGTTTCTGGAGCTCAGAGACTTCACAGGAACTATTGACAAGATGGGGGGGGGGAGAGAGAGAGAAATAGCAGACATTTTGTCCGGAGAGGACAAGAAACAGAATCTCTCAGGTTTCATAGGCAGAGTTGTCATAGACATAGTGGCTTCAAACAACTGCTGGCTAGGTTGCGAGACAAGGAGTGGCCTAATGTGGTTTTACGTATCCCATGCACAGAAGAAGGAAATGCTTTTTCTGTTTTCCAACAGTAAAGGTAAAGGACCCCTGACAGTTAAGTTCAGTCGCGAACGACTCTGGGGTTGCGGCGCTCATCTCACTTTACTGTTCAAGGGAGCCGAAGTTTGTCCGCAGACAGTTTTTACAGGTTATGTGGCCACCATGACTAAGCCACTTCTGGCGAAACCAGAGCAGCACACGGAAACGCCATTTACCTTCCGTAGCAACATTAAATCATGGCTGAGAAGAAGGTCAAGATTAAGGAATTCATAATGAGTAGCACCTGTTCCCAAACTCAACGGGACTTGTGAAGTTGTTCCAACAATTTCCCCAGCCCACTTAGCTAGCCTTTCTTGAAGCCACTTCTTCTCCCCACAAACCAAGTAATTCATACATCAAACCGGGGTTTCTAGTTTACACCCCAAAACCAAATGTACTGTAGTCTGATTCACTCCAACCAGCACTATAGTTTGGTAAATGTTTTGTAGAGAAAAGCCTGCATTTAGCAGCACCCCACAAATGGAGCAATTGACAGTCAAAATCTTGTCCAATTTATTCCCAGCCTGGGCCAACAATTCGATTCAACAGGACCTGAACAAGTTGCAGAAGTTTGACAACACACCCAAGAAGCAGGAGAAGAGATGATCAGCTGTTCCCTAGATGCTGCCTTTGTATTAATTAAACTGAAGCAGCCAAAAATAAAGTGTTTAGAATCAGCCTCCCAGTTTGCAGGATACCAAGAGGCCAAGAGGCACTTAGATGCTGCCTCTCAATAACCAAACCTTCTTTCAAACTCAATAGATGGGCAAAGGAGGGAGAAGGGTTTATCAGGGATGGCCAGAAAACAGGTGCTATCTCTTGCACACAGCAGTGATTGTGAATGCAGGGTGGGTAAGATACAGTCACTTACAACATAACAGGGTTTCTGGGGTGCTGGAAAAAGTCAGGTTTGTTCATCACAACAGCACCTTGTACTATGACCCCACTAATGAGGTGGTCTCCTGGCTTGTAATAATTCAACGGGTCGTGATTCTTTTTCCGATTTAATGGACATTTTGCTTTCAGCATCCCACTGACCCTATGGGGCATTAGCAGCAGAAATAACAGCAGAAGTAATATCATTCTGGCTATGCCTGCAAGAGTCATACACTCTTGTGACAGCAAGGACATTAGTAGCACACCTGGTCTCCTAAAATAGCTTCAAGCAAAGGTAGACAAAGGAAATCTCCCACAGAAAGCAGCTCTACCTACCCCAAATCTCTCAGGCCAGGCTTCAGATAGTTATATCCTGGTTCTTTTTTCAGGCTTGTGACAATAATCACCCTGCCTGTGATTATGATAGTTGTATTATTTTTGGACTCATAGTCCATCAATGGTGAAATCCCTGGACTAGATAAATAAATCACCATGATTTTGATAATTATAATGTTCAGAATGTCCACCTCCCTGGCATCAGTGTGTGACTCAATGGGCAGGGGCAGAGTGAGAGCAAAGCATGTTTGTGAGAACTCACAGATGGGGCTGCCAATTTGGGGCCTGCTAAACTTGAGGAAACTTCAACTTCAGTAATATCCCGGAAACTACAGAACAGTTATGATGGACCAAGACTTGTAAGGCAGGACATGATCCAAGTTTATAAACTCCTGTAAGAAAAACTGGTCTCTTTCCCTTATGGGATATGCCAGAACCTCTATAGAGTCCAGAGGCCAACCAGAGTATATTGAAAGCAAGGCAGCTAGTAAGCCTGATCTTTATTAAAGGAAATAAACTGTTGCAACAGGGTCCCCACTCACCACACGCAAGAGGGAGGAAGAACCCTGAACAATGGTGCACAAACCGCTATATAGATTTTTGAAATTGCCCACCCTTAAGCCCAAGACCACCCTCCAAACACCATACATACATCACTGAAGGAGGCAGAAATTTGAGAATGTTGCTTCTCTCCTGTCTGCCAAGATATCTGTTATTGCCTTTCTCGATTGCATTTTCTGGGTAGCCTTGCCATTCCTTTGAGATGGCAAATACTTAGTTCCTGAATCTCTTATGCATATTGATAGTGTGCTCAACTTCACAGATACTTGCCAGACTGTATTTGAAAGGGGAGGTATAAGCCCCTACTTCTCCCATTTCCTTCCTCCCTACAGAGAAATATTTGAGGTCAATTATGGCTTCAGGGTTGTTCTCAGGGGCGGAGCAAGCGGGGGGCACGGAGGGCGTTAAGCCCCGGATGACAGCCTGATGGGTGTCATGGCGACAGCCTTGTGCAGTCCAATGGGGTGCCGCTGGCGTGCGGCAGCTCCACGGTGTTCCGCTCGCGCTCGGCATCCCTTACGGGGTGCTGCTCTCCCGCGGCACCCCTTAACAGGCCGCTGAGTGTAAGAGGTGCTCCGTGGATCCGCCGCACACCAGCGGCACCCGATCGGACTGACTGTGCCCACTCTCCCTGGGTGAAGTTGAGGGATGGGCCAGTGAGGCGGCGCTTCTTGGGACGCCCTCGCTGGCCCGCCCCTCAACTCCACCCAGGGAGAGCGTCATGAAATCACGACAAATGCGTCGTGACGTCGTGACACTGCGGAGGGGCGCCCTGCCCCCGGGGGTTCCTCCGCGTTTGCCGTCCTGGGTAATGGGGCGGCTAGCAATGCCCCTGGCTAGCAATGCCCCTGGTTGTTCTCCTTTACTATTTCAAACACGTGGCTTATATACTTATCTATGTATTTCAAACACATGGCTTATATACTTATCTATGTGTTTGCCTATGTGTTTGTACAGTGGTGCCTCGCTAGACGAATTTAATTCGTTCCACGGGTCTTTTCTTATAACAAAAAATTTGTCTAGCGGATCCCATAGGAATGCATTGAATGCATTTTAGAATTTTTTTTTGCCCATAGGAACGCATTAATTGAATTTCAATGCATTTCTGTGGGAAACCGCGATTCGCTAGACGAATTTTTCATAAAATGAATTCGTCTAGCGAGGCAACCTCCCCTCGAAAAATCCTTTCGTTAAGCGGAAATTTCGTTAAGCAGGGCATTCGTTAAGCGAGGCACCACTGTATATTTATGAACATTTATTTTATATTTGAGACCTTAGAATTCTTATAACAATGATGTGGATTATATGGATAGCAACAAGTTTTCCTTCACCCCAATAATAATCCCCTTTAATAAGAATAAGAATAAGAATAGAGAGAAAATTATTTTCAGCCGGGAAGGCCTGCGCTGCACCCACTTTTCCCAGAGTGTCCACAGGCAGGGCAGTCTCAAGCAGGTCGGGCGCCCTGGCACTGAGGCACAGGGATCGCTCCGGCGCCCCCGCCCTCGCAGCGCGCAGCATGGCTTCCGCGCGGCTTCGCCGAGCAGCGCCCCACCTGCTGGCCCGGCGCCCCGCACCACCGGGACTGTATCTAGAGCAGGCCCTGTCCACAGGCACACGGTTTCCCCCTAGGCCATGGCCTGCCCCTATTGCACTAGGCCACTGGGGAGGGAGGATCGGATCGGGCCTAGGCTAGGCTGCTCGGTCCTTCGCAGACTCCCTGGCCCTCCCAGTACCCTCCTCCTACTTCTTTCTCCTCGACAGCAGCAGTGGCTTCTTTTTCTTTTTCTTTTATAAATGTATTTAGTAAAGATTTTTTCAAACAACAAAAACATAAAAAACAAAAAAACACAAAACACAAAAAATACAAAATACAAAAATACAAAAACAAAATTTCTTACTTATAACCCTTATTTCTAATCTAATTGACTTCCTCTTTCCACCTCCTGCTGCGGTTCTTTGTATTTCATACTTAGTAAGTTCTAAATCTTATATAAACTCGAATTATTACTTCAATATTACCTTATTACTCTATCTTTTATGTCTTATCCTTGTAAACTCAATCTATATCTTACTTCTTAATTAATTTACCCTTATCTTCTATCACTACCCTTGTATTATCTACAACCTCCTTGTGTCTCCCTCACTTCCATTAACTCAGTCTATTATACGCTTATTTTTCAAATAAATTTTAAATTTCTTCCAATCTTCTTCCGCTGCTTCTTCACTCCGATCCTGAAGTCTCCCCGTCAACTCAGACAGTTCCATATATTCTATCAACTTCTTCTGCCATTCATCCACAGTTGGTAATTCTTCATTCTTCCAATTCTTTGCCAATAATATTATTGCTGCTGTTGTGGCATACAGAAAAACAACAACATCTTTCTTAGGGATATCATCCCCCGTTATCCCAAGTAAGAAGGCCTCTGGTTTCTTAACGAAAGTGTTTTTCATCTTAGACTCACAGCTGTCCATGGAGGCACAGGTCAACTCCGTGTCCAGGGCAGCTGTTTATCAGCTCCATCTGGTACGCAGGCTGAGTCCCTACCTGCCCACTGACTGTCTCTCCAGAGTGGTGCATGCTCTAGTTATCTCTCGCTTGGACTACTGCAATGCGCTCTACGTGGGGCTACCTTTGAAGGTGACCCGGAAACTACAACTAATCCAGAATGCGGCAGCTAGACTGGTGACTGGGAGCGGCCGCCGAGACCACATAACACCGGTCCTGAAAGACCTACATTGGCTCCCAGTACGTTTCCGAGCACAATTCAAAGTGTTGGTGTTGACCTTTAAAGCCCTAAACGGCCTCGGTCCGGTATACCTGAAGGAGCGTCTCCACCTCCATCGTTCTGCCCGGACACTGAGGTCCAGCTCCGAGGGCCTTCTGGCGGTTCCCTCACTACGAGAAGCCAAGTTACAGGGAACCAGGCAGAGGGCCTTCTCGGTAGTGGCACCCACCCTGTGGAATGCCCTCCCACTAGAGGTCAAAGAGAACAACAATTACCAGACCTTTAGAAGGCATCTCAAGGCAGCCCTGTTTAGGGAAGCTTTTAATGTTTAATGGATTTCTGTATTTTAATGTTTGATGGATTTCTGTATTTTAGAATTTCTGTTTTGTTGGAAGCCGCCCAGAGTGGCTGGGGGAACCCGGCCAGATGGGCGGGGTATAAATAATAAATTATTATTATTATTATTATTATTATTTTTTTTTCAATTCATTATAAATCTTTCCCCAGAAGTCTCTCACTTGGGGGCACGTCCACCACATGTGGAAGAAGGTATCTTCTTGTTTTTTACATTTCCAGCATTTATTATCTTGTTTATGATAAATCTTAGCTAACTTTACCGGAGTCAGATACCATCTATACATAATTTTCATTAAATTTTCTTTTAAAACTGTACACGCGGTAAATTTCATGTTTTGCTTCCATAACCTTTCCCAATCCTCCACCATGATGTTGTGCCCTACATCATTTGCCTATTTTATCATCACACATTTTGTTTGCTCGTCTTTTGTATGCCATTCCAACAATACATTATACATTTTTGATAAATTTTTACTTTTTGAATCTAACAATTCTGTTTCCAATTTCGACTTTTGCATTTGAAAACCAACATTTTTATCCATTTTGAACAATTCATTAATTTGATAATATTTTTTATAATAAATTTTTATTAATTTTGCAAAGTAAACACAGAAGATACATAATCATATTCAACCACCCTCATCCACCGTCCCCCACAAGCTCCCCCCTGCCACAAGAGAACTCCATGCGGGGCGGATAGCCAAAGGCGGACCATTTTGTACCTGGGTTTCTCCCCTCCCCCCTTCCCCCCTCGATCCCACTTCTGCCACCAGTGGGACCGAGTCACAGGGGAAGATAGGGCTGGGTATCCGCCGAGCTGACTTCCATACACTTCTTACAAAAAAAAAAAAGATTAAAAAGAACAGAAAAAAAGAAAGAAAGAAAAAGAAAGAAAGGAAAAAAAATAAAATAAAAATATCATAAATTCAATCCTTAATTACTTAACATTGTTTTGGTGACTTCCCCCAATCTTTCCCTCTTGATTTTCATAATTTTTCATTACTATTAATAGCGGTTTCATTATTAAAGTTTCAAGTCAAACTTTTTAGACCTCAATTCCAACAGCTGATCATTATCTTTGTACTTTAACTCTTATTTTAACTCACATTATATACATCTTCTCCCTCCCCCCTATCCCACAGAGCCCCCTCTGCCACAAAGGGCCCCATGGGTGGCGGGCATTTGAAGATGCTCCATTTTATAGCTTGGTTTTTCACAACCTCCCCCCTCCCCTCCAAGACTCCTCCCTGCCACCAAGAAGCCCCAGAGCTGAGAGAGGAAAGAGACTGTGGGCCACCAAACTATCTAAACAAATTATCATTTCCTAATAGCTAAAAAACCACTATTTTCCCCCTCCTAAAATATTTTTTGTGTACCAAATATCTTATTTTTCTACCCTTGCCTAATCTTCCTCCCAAGAAAATTTTCATAGAATTAATCCCTTGACTATTTCCTTTGTATTAATTTCTATCCTTGATTAATCTCTAATTCCTCCTCCCCTGAGACTTTCCCCCCCATTTGATACAGCAAATCCGTAAAACAATCCATATTCCATTTCCATTTTTTCTACCTTGCTTGTGCTTCAAACAATCTTCATCCCACTCCCATTCTGTCCCATTTTACCACCCCAAAATTTATCTTCTCCTCCTTCTGCCCCTTCCTCTCCCCGGACTCCCTCCCTTGCCTATTCACAATTTCCCATGTTTCCCATGACGTCAATTTCAGTTCTTGTTCCTCCATTTAGGCAGATTCAGGACTGTTGTAGCAGTCCTGATCTTCCATTTCTTCTTGTTGGGCATCCTCTTCTTCCTCCTCTTCCCCATCTTGTTTGTCCTCAGGAATTAGTTTCCCATTATCTGAGTCTTTTTGCAGAACTTTGTTCGATTCCTGGCACTGCTGTCTATAGTCTCTTAACTGTACGCTGAACTGTTGTTGCCCAATTGCTAAGCCCTCCACCAGTTTTAACAGGTTTAACACTCTTGTCTGGAAAACAGCTGCTCCGGATGTTGACATTTCTTCTCTGTCAGAGGCAGAGATAAGAGAACAAAGAGCAATGGAGTCTCAGGCTTCCGGTAGAAAAAGAATCCAACATGGCCAAAAAGCAAATCCCAAAGTTCTGATAATGCGATCTCTTCTCTTAGCAACCTAATCCTTTAAACTTTATTTTTGACAGCTGTCAAACTTCAGTACCTCACCGGCTCTCCTGGGGTGCTGAGTCCCGGGTTGCAGAGGAATTTCCCCCACGTAACCTCTTGCTTTTGCAGGGTCTTTTTTATTAAAATCTTTTCCCCCTTCGCCCTGCCTCCGGTGGGGAAGTTCTAGTCTTTCCTTGGTGGTTATTAATGTTCTATAACTTTTCCTCCCTGGCTTCGGGTTCACACACCGCCTCCCGATTCTTCAATGGGTAGAGACCGACTCCCATTTTTAAATCTCTTCCCTGTCTCAATTGTCCAAATTCGCATCCAAATTAAGATTTGATAAGACCGACTCACATTTTGTCCGAATCTTTGGGAGAATTGGCCGCTGTAGCCATGCAGTCCTGCAGCGTCGCACCCTGGAGTTAGCGGTCTAATGTCTGCCGCGTCGCAGCTCCAATCCCACCGCTCTCGGGGGCTCAGAAACCGAGCCTTTCCGGGGGGGGAGAGCCGTTATGGACGCACCGCCAGACAAATCTGGCCCCAAGACACTCGACTTGAGGATTTTAAGGGAATCCGCTTTCGCTGTAGCGGTTTTCCCTTGCTCCAAAGTGCCAAGGTCCACTCAGCTGAACGGACCTCCGACCGCCATGGCATCACGACCAACCGGAAGTCCCTAATTTGATAATATTGAAACCAATCATTTACTTTACTCTTCAACACCTCATATGGTTTTAGCTTTATCTGGTCACCGTCTTCTAATAAGATATCCCTATATCTCAACCATTTTGTTGACATATTCAATCTTTTTTTAGTTTTAGCTTCTGCCGGTGAAATCCATCTGGGTGTTTTTGGTTCTAGCAAATCTTTATACCTGTTCCATACATTGTACAAAGTTTTTCTAATAATATGACTTTTAAAACCTCTATGGACCTTAACCTTATCATACCAAAGGTATGCATGCCAACCAAACGCATTGTCATGACCTTCCAAGTCGAGTATATCATCATTTTCTAAAACAAACCATTCTCTTAGCCAGCAAAAGGCTGCTGCTTCAAAATATAACTTCAAATCTGGTAGGGAAAAACCTCCTCTTTCCTTAACATTAAGAGTTTATATTTAATTCTTGGTTTTTTCCCTTGCCAGATAAATTTTGATAATACCTTTTGCCATTCTTTGAAACATGCAACATTATCAACAATAGGTAATGCTTGAAATAAGAATAACATTTTTGGCAATACATTCATTTTTATGACAGAAATACAACCCATCATGGATAATTTCAAATTTGACCATCCTTCTAAATCATGCTTTATCTCTTTCCATACTTTTTCATAATTATTTTTAAACAAGTTAATATTCTTCGCAGTCATATTCACCCCTAGGTATTTCACCTTCTTCAGAAAAGTCAGCCCTGTAATGTTTTGCAGTTTATTAATTTCATCTGTTGATAAATTTTTGCCTAAAACTTTAGTTTTTATTTTATTTAATTTAAATCCTGCCAACTGTCCGAACTCCTGGATCAATTCCATCACTTTCACTATACTTAACTCTAGATCCTGCAATGTCAATACTAGGTCATCAGCAAAGGCCTTTAATTTATATTGCTTTGTGCCTACTACAATTCCTTTCACCTCATTTTTCCTAATTATATTCAATAAAACGTCCAGGACTGAAATGAAAAGAAGAGGGGAAAGTGGGCACCCTTGCCTGGTGCCCTTTTCAATTCTAATTTCCTCTGAGACTATATTATTAATTATGATCTTTGCTTTCTGGTCAGAATAAATTGCTTTCATACCATTGATAAATCCTTGCCCTACCTCCATATTTTCCAAATTCTGTGTCATAAAACTCCATGAAATATTATCAAAGGCTTTTTCTGCATCTATGAACATTAACACAGCTTTAGTATTGATCTTTACTTCCAATCGCTCTAAAATATCAATGATGTTTCTGATATTATCTTTCATATGTCTTGCAGGCAGAAAGCCTGCTTGATCTTGATGAATCTGATCTTTCAATACTTTCTTAAATCTTGCAGCCAAAATATTTGCAAAAATTTTGTAATCCACAATTAACAAGGAGATGGGGCGGTAGTTCTTCATTTGCATTCTGTCCGTATCTGGTTTTAGTATCAGAGTTATATAGGCATATTTCCAGGTGTCAGGTGCTTTGTCCCCTCTTAAAATATTATTACACACGTCCTTCAGCGGTTCTACTAACCAGTCCTTTAATACTTTAATACTTTGTAGTATTTTGCTGAAAGTCCATCTGGTCCTGGTGCTTTCCCTATCTTCATTTGTCCTATTGCATATTCTATCTCCTGGGTTGTTATTTTATAGTTGAGTAAATTTTTCTTTTCTAATGGGATCTTTTGCAATCCATTCTTCCCCAGAAATTGTTTGATCCTTGCCATCTGGTCTTTTTCTTTCTTATATAATTGTTTGTAATAATTCCGGAAACAACGCCTTATTTCAGCAGGGTTCTGTACTATTTCCTCATCCTTCATTAGACTTATAATCGTGTTCATCTTCTGTCGTCTCTTCAGCTGCCAAGCAAGCAATTTCCCACATTTATTAGCTAATTCAAAAGTTTTTTGATTCATCATTTTAATCTTCCTTTCAATTTCCTGGTTTAATAGCTGTGAATATTGAACTTGTAATAACTTTATACTTTTCTGATATTGTTGATTCTTTGGGTCTGTTCTTAATTTCTTATCTTTTTCTTTTCTTTTAATTGTTCCAAGATTTTTTCTTTTTTCTCATTCTGTTGTTTTTTCCTTATTGCATTTTGTTGTATCAGGAATCCTCGCATGACAGCTTTGCTTGCGTCCCAGATCACCCTTTTATCCGTTTCTGTTCTCAGATTTATCTTGAAATAGTCTTTCAGGGTTTTTTGGGCCTCCTTTATTAATTTTTCATTTCTCATTAAAGCATCGTTCATTCTCCATCTAAAAGCACCGCATGGTTGGAATTGGGGGGGGGGGTGCAGCTTATATTCAGGTTTTAGACTGTGCTTATATTCCTTCGCTTTGTATTATTTTGTTTTATAGCATGCTTTGCATTGAAATATTTAGTGAACCAATGTCCCCACTGTGGAAGGACATGTAGATCCAGAATTGACCTCCACAGTCACTTATGGGCTCCTTGTTAAGACTGTGTTTATGGAAGACTATCTTACTCATCTATAAGGGATCACCAAAGGAGAAGAAGAAGGATTAGCTATGCCTTGGACATCCGGTTCTTTCCGCCATGCCGAAAGCAACCTCCACGTTAGCGGAGTCCAGTCGCACAGCATAAATAAGAATGATTTGAGAGTAATCGTTCTTGCAAGGTCTCCCTGCTTCACCCGCAGTGAGCATCACTTGCAGATCGCCTGATGCCAACCTCACACTCCGAATGAAATGGGAGAGGCAGGAGGCGCTGTGTGCAAAGCACTGCACGTATCAGCAACTCTCCGATGCAGTCACTGTGCACAGAAGTTCTTCTGTTTCTTAGGATGGATTTGAATTTGGACCTGGTGGCGCTGTGGTCTAAACCACTGAGCCTCTTGGGCTGCCCGATCGAAAGGTCGGCGGTTCGAATCCCCGCGATGGGGTGAGCTCCCATTGCTCGGTCCCTGCTCCTGCCAACCTAGCCGTTCGAAAGCACGTCAAAGTGCAAGTAGATTAATAGGTACCGCTCCGACAGAAAGGTAAACGGCGTTTCCGTGCGCTGCTCTGGCTTCACCAGAAGTGGCTTAGTCATGCTGGCCACATGACCCAGAAAAACTGTCTGCGGACAAACAGCTCCCTTGGCCAGTAAAGCAAGATGAGCGCTGCAACCCCAGAGTCGTTCGCTACTGGACTTAACTGTCAGGGGTCCTTTACCTTTACCTTTAACAGGCGTGTACTGAACTGATGGGACAAGATAACCTGCTAGATGAATCAGCCACTGAGTGCCCAGGTTTCGATTTGGAGAGAAGATTTTCACTTCAAACTGTGAGTGATATGTTGGGGAAGGGGAGCCTTTTACCTTTTCTATATATGTTTGCTGTTTTATGATTCGGCAAGCCTCCCCCTGAATGTTAGCGGTTTGGTTTGGAGAAAATGCAAGTGGCTATTTGTGCTGCTTATGCCCCATGGAGCCAGTGGGATGCTGAAAGCAAAATGCCCCCTGAATCTGAACGAGGAAAGTGATCCGCTGAATTATTTCAGGCCAGGAGACCACCTCATGAGTGGGGTCATATTTCCAAGAGCTTCTAGAACTTACCCATTCAAGTTCTCCATCCCTCCCAAAAATACTTTTAAGACGTAAGTGACTTTATGTTTTTTTTAAACAAAAATCATTTTATTGAGTTATACATAAAGAAAAAAAGAAAAACGAAAAATTTAAGCAAAAAAAGGTACAAAAATGCAGAACAATATCATCACATCTTATTTCTTCAAAGTTCTTCACTTCCCCTTCTTGCCATCCTATTATAGTTAACTCATAACATTTCCAAATCTTAGCTAAACATCATAAAATTACATCTTAACTCCCTTTTCATATCTTATTTATAAATAGTTCTTATTCATTTTATATAGAAGAGTGAAGAAAAAATAGAAAGAAAAAACCCACAAAAATAATAAAAAGACATAATCATATTTTTTCAATTTCTAATCTAAGCATTTCGGACTTCCTCACTCCCCCTTCTTGAGTTCCTTATTGTTCACTAATTGCTGCAGTATCCAAATCTAAAATTACATTATTTCTCCCAATTTGTAACTTCTTTTTAACTATTTACCCTTCATACTTCTCTTTACCTTTATTAACCAATATTCTCTACCCTTTTACCCAAAAATATTCAAAATTAATTTTCAAAATCTTTTTCCCCCTTTTTCTTCCCACCCTCAAAACTAAATCTACCCCTGGAATCGGTGTCTCCAGAGATTTCTGGAATCGGTGTCTCCAGAGATTTCAGCCAGCTCCTTGATGCTTTCCGAGTTCAAACCATGTTTTATCGACCTGTAAAAATTACCTCAATTCCCCCTCACCCCACTCCTGCTCTGTCCCAATCTAAATTCTGCTCAACCCTTCCCCCCCCCCCGCTGTATTCCCAGCACTTTATTTTCAAACTCATTCTCTTTCTGCCCCCCCTCCTGCTTCCTTCTCCCCCTCTCTCGCTGGGGTAACCACCTTTTTGTTTTTCCCCTTTTTGAGGGGCTTTCGAATCAAGACCCTTCCCTGTTCCACCCCTCCCACCGGTGAAACAGTGATTTCTTCTTCATCCCTTCCCTGTTCCACCTCTCCCACCGGTGGAACAGTGATTTCTTCTCCATCCTCTTCTGTCTCAAAAATCAGTTCTGTTGGTTCAGCAGTCTGCTCTCCCATGATTGTTGCGTTTTCTTCGGGGTTACAGTTCTCCTCTACCATTTCCAGAATTTTCCCTAAAGTCATATCACAGCATGCATCTTCTTCTAGTCCTTCCTCTTCTCCCTTTTCTTCCTCTCTAGATTCATGTGGATCGTCTGTTTCAAAGTTCAGTTCTATTAATTCATCAGTCCTCTCATCCATGCTTGTTGGGACACCTTTAGGATTACGAATCTCCTCTGTCATTTCCAAAATTGTTGTCAAAATCAAGTCCTAAGGTGTACCATTCTTCTCACAGTCCAGAACCTTCTCTTCCTTCCTATTGGTGCTCTCCACCTCCATAATTGTGGCAGAGCAGGAAGTGGTGTTATTGTTGTCCATGTTTCATATTTTCCAAGTATGAAAACAAATAAAGTCCCGTCTGAACTGGATCCAACCTCTAATTTTTAACTTTCTCTCTTATTATTCAGTCTCGGATTCAACACTGAGTAGCCTCAAAGTCTATTTTTTTAAAGCCTCCTCTTTTACTTATCTGCAGCTCTCAGTCTCAGACTTGTATAAACAATCACATTCTTTTCCATTATGACGTCACAAAGACGGCTAGCCGATCCTTCCTTTGACCCGACTCTAGGTTCACCGGGGGGGGGGGTTCCCCTTGTCAAATCACAGTCTTTTGCAGAGATTTATACACATTTTATCTTTTTCCCTTACTCTGCATCAGGAAAAAGTTCTTAAAAGAAAGATTTCTGGGCTTTCCCCAGCTTTACTGCATCGTCCATTACTCAAGTGCATCGTCCATTACTCAACTGACTTTCTTTTTACGCCTCCTCCCAGCGCCAAATATCCAGTCCAATTCAAATGTTTTTAACTTACTTGGTCCAAATCTCTTCTTTTTAAAGGAAGAATCCAACGCTTGCAGGCTGTAGGCTTGGAGCATTGCTTCTTGGAGGTAACGTTGGTGCTCAAAATGGCTCCCGCGACTGCGACTCCGCTGGCTCTCGGGGCTCTTCCGAGCTTACCAGGCAGCGGAGGAGTCGCTCCTGGAGCTCCGCCGAGCATTTTTCCCCCGGGACGCTCTACCCGGGGTTCTACGGGGGTCCGCATCGCCCCCGCGGAATTCCCCCCCCCCTCCGCAAGCCAGAAACCTCGGAGCTCAAGGTTTCTGTGCCTCTCAGTCAGCGCGGCAGACCGGAAGTCCCTCCGTAAGTGACTTTATGTTCCCCAGCCTTCGTTCACATTTATGGCTGTTTGCCAGAGACATCATTTAATATCTGGCCATCTCTGATAAAAGCCTTCTCTCTCCATTGCCCCTCTCTTGCTTTTGGAAGAAGATTTGGGGATTGAGAGTCAGCAACCAAGTACCTAGTGACCCCTTGGTATCCTGCTAACAGAGAGGTTAATTCTGAACCGTTTCACTATTTTGTAATTCAGTTTCATTAATACAAAGGCAGCAGCTAAAGCTCTGTCGGTCATCTCATGTCTCATTTTGTATTTTTATGCAAAAAAGGGTGTTTCTTCCTAGTCAAGTATAAAATGCCTTTGACAGCTTCCCCTATTCCTGTATTCCAAACAGAACTGTCTAAATTAAATGTCCCGGGTAGTGTTAGGTGTATTTGGATTACATCGTATTTTAAGTAAGTATTAAATCCACTGTGCAATCTTGCATTTGGGGATCAAAGAAAGTGTAACAATCAGAATGTGAGGAGGCCACCTCCTTCCCTTCAAACTATCTGGAACATTCAAATCAGTATAGGAATCTTGCTAGGTAGTTCCACCAGCCTCAGAAGTTAAGGTGGGTAGCCCAAGAGAGGACATTTCTCTCTTTCCTATCTTCTCATCCTGTAAATAGTTCCTGCCAAGTTTCTGAACTTAAGAAACTCTAAGTGATCATTTCAATCTAATTCGCCCTAGCTCAAGCTCTCCTAAATGCTACTATTTTCCTTCTTGCAGTATCTGGACAAGATTCTGCTCCTTCCTAGCTGCAGAGTTTGGCCCATTAGATATAAAACCAGCAGGCTCTTCTGACGTTCTTGTAGAGCAAGGAGTGTTGCAAGTTGTTTTCATTTAATGGGGAATAAGAGGCCAAAATGATTTTTTGTGTATTCATTTATTTGCAGTTGGTCAGCATGGTCCACCTCGCCAGTCCTGTCCATCTTGTTTGCAACCCAGGAGATCATCCGACATCTTAAGCATTTAGCCAATGTCAGCCTGGGCTATAGCATATATGAGGCTGCCTTTGATGTCAGGACAACTGCCGATGCCATGCTAGACAGTATTCCAAGTTACAGCTGTGGAAGACAGAATAACGTGTTGGCTGTTTTTGAAGCAACTTCTTCCGAAATCCCCAGCCAGATTTCAAGCATGTTGGGCATCTACAAAATACCCCAGGTAGGGATTGGAAGGGAAGAGATCAGTTATGTCTCATTCCTCTTTGCTATCTCTCTAGCAGTGCTGAGGAATGCCTTCAAGAAGCTTTCTAGACTACAAAGATAACCATTCCGTCCATTAGCCATGCTTGTGCAGACTGATGGGAGATGTACTTCAGCAATATCCAAAGGGCCAAATTTTCCAGGAAACACAAAAGAAAGGCACCCAAAAAGCAAAAAGAGAGACCAAAGGGGGCGGGGAATTACAATTTAAGAATGTGGAAAGCAATTTAGAAAACCCCCAGCCTCTTCCTGTCTCCCTCCCCAGACTGTCATAGGAAGATGTAGTAAAAAGTAGCCCCTGGCTGCTAAGGGGTTCTTGTTTCTCAGGCAGACCAGTGGCTGTCTGGCAGCTAACTGAACACAGAGGTTTAGCTGCTTGCACTCCTCCAGGGAGCTAGTGTGGTGTAGTGGTTAAGAGCGGTAGACTTGTAATCTGGGGAACCGGGTTCGCGTCTCCACTCCTCCACATGCAGCTGCTGGGTGACCTGGGGCTAGTCACACTTCTCTGAAGTCTCTCAGCCTCACTCACCTCACAGAGTGTTTGTTGTGGGGGAGGAAGGGAAAAGGAGATTGTTAGCCTCTTTGAGACTCCTTAGGGTAGTGATAAATTGGGATATGAAATCCAAACTCTTCTTCTTCTTCTCCAGACTTTGTAGCTGCTTAGCCTCTGTCTCTCATTCTGTGTAGTGGCCCGTTGTGACTCTAGGAAGAGGTTAGGGTGCCATAACCCCTGAGGGCCCCAGATGCCCTGCTCTGCCTCAATGTCCATTGGAGCTACTTTCTTCTCTGTAAGCTCCAGGTCTTCCTCCGAATATGATTCCTCCATCAGAGGCATGGCAGGCATCCTATAAGCATCTGTTTAGCATCTGGTTAGATGAGCCTTTGGCCTGATCATGTGATGGGACCGTTTTTTTGTATTCCTGAAAACATGACACCAATCCTATTCTTACTAGATCAGTTTTGGCTCTGCTGTTCATGATCGGTCCCCAAAGAAGATACCCAGTACATGGGGATTGTCAAGTTGTTGCTGCATTTCGGGTGGACGTGGATCGGTCTCTTCGTTCCGGACAATGACAATGGAGAAAGGTTCCTGAATGCCTTCCCCCCTCTGCTGATCCGCAGTGGGATTTGTGTTGCTTTCTTGGAAAAATATTGGCTTTTGACCCTGCAACCGATGTCTTCCTTACATTGTAAACCTTCGGACCTGAGAAAAGTCAAGGTGTTTGTTTATTATGGGGACTCTGAACACGGAATTTATCCACTCTCGATTTTCCAAAGCATTTATCAAGTGAGGGAATCTCAGGGGATAATCTGGATCACAACAGATCTTAAGGACATTGACGATATGTTGTTTGGCAACATATACACTTTCCCACCTGCCCAAGGTTCTTTGTCCTTTGTAATGAATACCCCAAAAAGGAGAGAACATGGCTACTATTCTCAACTTTCATATGCAACGGCATCTGCATCTGCCCAGTTTTGGGAGAAAGCATTCAATTGTTCATGTTCAAACAATGTGCTGCCCATGGAGGGTTGGACAAGATGCACAGAAAAGGAACAACGGGAGACTTTGTCCCAGGAGGAGATGGAGGCAATCTGGTCTCAAGACCGCTATGGCATTTTCTACAGTGTCCAACTTATGACTCAGGCCCTAAATGCTGCATATTCATCCAGATCCAAACAGAGGTTAATGGCGGGTGGAGGAGACAGATTGGAACTTCAAAGGCTGCAGCCATGGCAGGTCTGCCCTCGCCACTTTTTTGCAAATACATTGTCCATCTCTGGAATCGTTTTCAGAGTCTACATTCTTTGTAGCTTATCTCATTGTATTTGTCCAATATGTTTAGGTTTCCTAAGCCTTTTCTTTGGTAGGACATATTCATAAGTTTTTTTATTGTTCATCTATTTTTGTAGTTCTACGGTACTTTGAAAATTAATTAAAATCATTTTTTTAAAATCGATAATTTAGAAAAGCTAGGGAAATAATCCTTCAAAGCACAAAATGAGCTATGAAGAATTGGTAAGGAGTATTCTCTCTCATTAAGCTTAATTAAGTAATTGCTATTTTTATTTCATAACATTTGGATATTGCATGACTGCTGAAAAAACCCTCAGAGCTGTTTACGAAAAAAACTAAAATAATGAAATTATCACTAAAGAACGTAAAACCTTAATCTGAAACATATAGAAAGTTGAAATCACAATAGGATAGATTAAAGCTAATTAATACACATGCGAGCTTTTTACCATTCCAAGGTGCTTGCTACGACATGTCCTTTATATATGTTTATTTGAGTCATATCCCCTGAGGATTAAAAACCTGATAAAGGACCAGTTGTAATGACTAAAAGGTTGTCATTTAGCTGACACAAGGTCTCTGCCTCGATGTCCTTGATTTAGAACAATTCTCATGAAATTGGTAAGATGCCTGGAACCTTCCTCAATTATCCAAGAAAACAAGACAAAATTTCCAACTTCAAGACAAAATTTCCAACTTCATGAAATTTCCAACTTCAATTGTATGCCCAGGAAACACCCTGAAATTTTTTTGTTTAAACATACAGTTTACTCTCATCTCTTACTCTCATTATATGGACCTCTTATGGTGTTTTCTCTGCCATTCTAGCTTCACACGTTCTTGAAAGAAATTTGGCTTTCCAATTCATCCATAGGAGGGATGTATTCTGATAAGAATGGGGAGCTGACTGCCAACTTTGAGATCATGAACTGGGTCGTATTTCCCAATAGATCTCAGAGAAGAGAGAAAGTTGGGAGCATCGAGGGACAGACATCCTCCGACATAAAATTCTCCATTAAACCGGAAGCCATTGTGTGGCCTGGGAACTTCAGCAAGGTCATTGCATTCATTTATTCATTGCATTTATATCCAACCTTTTCTCTAGGGAGCTCAAAATACTATACCTATATGGTTTTCTGCCTCTTCGTTTAATCCCCATAACAACCCTGTGAAGTAGGATAGACTGAGAGGAAGTGATTGGCCCAAGGTCATGTAGGAAGCTTCATGGTTTAATGGGAATTTAAAACTTAGTCTCCCAGATTCTGGTCCAACCCTCTTACCGCTATGGCTCTGGTTCCCTTGCTGTGACATCTGTTACATTCTGATAGGAGCCATTTTCAGGTTAACCCTATGTGGGCCCTGTGCAGAGTGAGACTCGCTCCTGGTTGTGTACAGCACTGCTGTTGTGTACAGCACTGCTTCAGGCAGCGTCAGACACTTCTGCGCATGCGCGAATCACGGCAAACCTGATGTTTACTTCCGGGTTTGCCTACGTAGAGTGGGACGTAAGTAGAGGTTCTACTGTAACCTTGTCCTGAATATGGCAACCCTATCGTAGTAACAAACAAACAAAAATCAAATAGTTTGAAATGCCAAAGTTTGTTTGATCTTTTGTGTTCAACAATTAAAAATGAATCTTTATGTCAGAAAGAAGACAAATTCTCCACAGTCCAACGAAATTTGGAAGGGTGTTATTCCCATTTTTAAGCTTTTAAACTCCAGAACAGGCATCCTCAAACTAAGGCCTGCAGGCCGGATTCGCTCCGCCAGGGTCCTGGACCCTACCCGCCCGGGGTTGGGAGGGGAATGCGGAGCAGAGAGGCGCCCCGTGCGCCCCAGACCCCGTGCGCCCTGTCTCCCGCTCACAGCCTCCTTGCCCGCCTGTAAGTGCATCACCTGGAAAGGTCAGGCCTCCCCCCACCCACCTCCCTGCCCCGGAGGCTGGCGGTGCATAGGATGGGCCCAGCGTGAGGGCCTTCATGGCGTTGCAGCACCCCGCGTCCTCGCCCCCACCTTCTGGGGCTCCCTCCTCGCCTCCCCAGGGCCCAGTGCCAGCCCCGATCCCCCGATCTGCCACGACATGGAGTTTGTGATGCGCCAGAGGTGCTGCCCCTGCAATAAGTCAGGAGTCGTGGGGACGGGCAACACCCGGGCAGGCCGTGCCGTGGGGATCGGGGGTAAGGAGACCTGTTGGCAGGCTGGCGTGTGGGGATTTGGGGTTGGACGACAGGTGTGCAAGTTGGGTCGTGAGGATGGGTTTAAAAAGACATGGGTGCGGGCTGGGTCATGGGGATCGGTTAGAGAAGCACATGCACAGGCTGGGTCGTGGGGAAGGGGGTTAGGGAGATGTGTATAGGCTGGGTTGTGGGGATGGGGGCATGGAAGGCCAGGGGGTGAGGGAGATCCATGTGCAGGCACTAACAGGGGTGTAGGAAGATAGGGGCAGTGGGGGTGGGCCGCCCCGAGCGGTGGGCTCCAAGGGGCGCCATCGCGGGTGCCTGCCAAACCCCCAAAATGCACGTCCCCCGGAACGCATGCCATGCCCCTCCAGGAGGCGCACCCCACCCCCAGAACGAGCGCCAGCCCCACCCCCGGTGCCGGAGCATGAAGCTCCGCCACTGCACTACAAATAAAATATGTGCAGTGTGCATAGTATTCGTTCAATTTTTTTTTTCAAATCATTGTCCGGCTCCCTACAGTGCCTGAGGGACAGTGAACTGGCCCCTGTTTAAAAAGTTTGGGGACCCCTGCTCCAGACAATCAAGATCCTATCATCTATTAATTTATTACTGATGTTTCCCAATGTATCAAAAAACAGACAGTTACAGATGTAAGAGTTTTGTTAGTGATACTGAAGTCCTTCTTTTCTTCAGATGCAAAGCATTGCACCAAATGCGCAGAAGATCAGCATGCAAATCAAGCACGAGACAAATGTATCCCCAAGACTGTAACATTTCTCACTTATGAAGAACCCTTGGGGATCCTCCTGGTTTGCTTTGCCCACTTCTTCTCCTTAACCACTGGTGTTGTCCTCGGAATCTTCATTAAATACAAGGAAACTCCCATAGTCAGAGCTAACAATCGAGACTTATCCTATATCCTCCTCATCTCCCTCCTGCTTTCCTTTTTGTCCTCCTTCCTGTTCATCAGCCGGCCAAGGAAAGTGACCTGCCTTCTCCGACAAACAGCCTTCAGCATCATATTTTCATTCGCTGTCTCTTCTGTGTTGGCAAAAACCATCACTGTGGTTCTGGCTTTCTTGGCCACAAAGCCAGGGAACAAGGTGAGGAGATGGCTGGGGAAGAGTCTGGCCAACTCCATTGTCCTTTCCTGTTCCAGTATGCAAGTTGTCATCTGCACCATCTGGCTGGGAATTTCCCCACCCTTCCGAGACTCCAACACGCACTCCCAAGCTGAAGAGATCATCCTTCTATGCAATGAAGGATCTGTTGCTATGTTTTACACTGTCCTTGGCTACATGGGCTTCCTGGCGGCCATCTGCTTCACGGTGGCTTTCCTAGCTAGAAAGCTTCCAGGGTCCTTCAATGAAGCCAAGCTGATCACCTTCAGCATGCTGGTCTTCTGCAGTGTGTGGGTGTCCTTTGTGCCCACCTACCTGAGCACCAAGGGGAAATGCATGGTAGCTGTGCAGATTTTCTCTATGTTGGCCTCCAGTGCTGGGCTTCTGGGCTGCATCTTTATTCCCAAGTGCTACATTATCATACTCAGGCCTGATCTGAACACAAAAGCACACCTAACTACAAAAAGTGAACACCATTTTGTTAATGTAGACCCAGCCCTGGTTTGTGGCAGGACAATTGCAAAAGCTCCAAGCTCATAGAATCTACCGGTACTAGCTATCACTTAGTAGTAGTCATCATAAACCAATTGGCTCATATTGGAAATTTTCAGGAGTGATAAAGCCACCACAAATTTCTAGACAACTAGGACTACCCTTTTCCATGAGGATGCATTGACAACTCCTGAATCCACCCACTCATACCCCTTGGCAAGCTTTAATAAGTCAAGCAGGGGAACAGTTCAGAGATCACATGACCTAGGGTCAAGCTAATATTTTGACCCATTTCAATCAGGGATCAGAACTTGTTCGGCATGGAGTCAAAGAAGCATAAATAAAAAATAAAATTGTGAAAGGAAGTAGTAATGAATGATGAAGGTGAATGTACGGTTTGCTTCATTTCAAAAAGTCAATCTTTATTTTACGGTTTATTAATGTTTATTTGGGGGGGGGGTCAGGTGATTATGTTTCTATTCTACTTAATATATGTGTTAATGTTTATATTTTGAATTAGATACGCAAGAGGCACCAAGAGCTTTTAAGTGCTTGGGGCCTCTAAAAGCCTTGATCCACTCTCATTCGGAAGCATACTGCCTATTACAGTGGAGGTCATTATCTACAGATAGCCATATTAGGAGTTTTTAAATATTTGATGTTTTACTATGTTTTTATATATACTGTAAGTCACCCTGAGTTTCTGGGGAAACCCAACCAGATGGGCAGGGTTATACAGTGGTCCCTCGACTTACGAACTTAATCCGTTCCGAATGCACATTTGTAGGTCAAAAAGTTCGTAAGTTGAAAAAGCGGTTTTTCCCATAGGAATGCATTGGGGGAAAATATTCGAAAAAATTTGTAAGTCGAGGAAACCGCATTTAAATTCGAAAGTCGAGGAAACCGCATCTAAAACTGCCAACTGTTTCCGTTCGGATGTCGAAACTTTCGGATGACAAGTAGTTCGTAAGTCGAGGGACCACTGTAAATATTAAAATTGTTGTTGTTTGGTGGCTTACAGAATTTATAAAAACATAGTAAAACATCAAACATAAAAAACCACCCGATACAGGGCTGCCTTCAGATGTCTTCTAAAAGTTATATACCCTGTTTCTCATATTTTAAGACATACCCATAAAATAAGCCATAGCAGGATTTTTAAGCATTCAAGGAATATAAGCCATACCCCGAAAATAAGACATAGTGATAGGCGCAGCAGCAATGTCGGCCACGGCAGGAGGAGGAGGGAAAAAATAAGACATCCCTTGAAAATAAGCCATAGTGTGTTTTTTTGAGGAAAAAATAAATATAAGACATGTCTTATAATATGAGAAACACGGTAGTACTTTATCTCCTTGACATCTGAAACGAGGGCGTTCCACAGGGAGGGTGCCACTACCAAGAAGGCCCTCTGCCTGGTTCCCTGTAACTTCACTTCTCGCAGTGAGGGGACTGCCAGAAGACCCTTGTAGGAGGATCTCAGTGTCTGGGCTGGACGATGGGGGTGAAGATGCTTCTTTAGGTATACTGGGCCAAAGTCATTTAGGGCTTTAAAGGTCAGCACCAACACTTTGAATTGTGCTCAGAAATGTACTGGGAGTCAGTGAAGTTCCTTTAGAATCACTATTATATGGACCTGGCGGAGATAAACAGAGCATGCACCACTCTGGTGAGACAGTTTGTGGGCAGGTAGGGTCTCAGCTGGAATACCATGTGGAGCTGGTAGACAGAGTTAACCTGTGCCTCGACGGACAGCTGTGAGTCCAAAATGACTCACCTGCGCACCTGGTCCTTCAGGCGCACCTGGTCCTTCAGGGACACAGTTTCCCCATTCAAGACCATTCAAGACAAGGGGGTCCCCCATGCTCGCCTCCATAAAACAATACTTCTGTCTTGTCAGGATTCAACTTCCATCCGTTAGCCACCATCCATCCTCCAGCCACCTCCAAATGCTCACACAGGACATTCACAGCCTTAACTGGTTCCGAATTTAAAGAGAGGTAGAGCTGGGTATCAACCTCAAACTGACGAACACACAGCCCAAACCACCTGATGATCTCTATATTCTTCTTCATGCTCAGGCTATGAACTAAAACATCAAGCTTGCTAGAGAGCCAGGCTGCTGGTGATCTAGTTGCAGGAGTTTATTGGCCAGTGATGTTACCATGGATGAATGCAAATGTATCATTGTGACATCAGTGTATCATTGTGACTCTTCGTGACCTTGTGGACCAGAGCACGCCAAGCACTCCTGTCTTCCACTGCCTCCCGCAGCTTGGTCAAACTCATGTTGGTAGCTTCGAGAACACTGTCCAACCATCTCGTCCTCCGTTGTCCCCTTCTCCTTGTGCCCTCCATCTTTCCCAACATCAGGGTCTTTTCCAGGGAGTCTTCTCTTCTCATGAGGTGGCCAAAGTATTGAAGCCTCAGGTTCACGATCTGTCCTTCCAGTGAGCACCCAGGGTTGATTTCCTTCAGAATGGAGAGGTTAAATCTTCTTGCAGTCCATGGGACTCTCAAGAGTCTCCTCCAGCACCATCATTCAAAAGCATTGATTCTTCGGCGATCAGCCTTCTTTATGGTCCAGCTCTCACTTCCATACATCACTACTGGGAAAACCATAGCTTTAACTATATGGACCTTTGTCGGCAAGGTGATGTCTCTATTTATGTTCATAAATATACAAGGCAAACACATAGATAAGTATATAAGCCACATGTTAGAAATAGTAGAGGAGAACAACCAGGGGCGTTGCTAGCCGCCCCGTTACCCGGGGCGGCAAACGCAGAGGCACCCCTGGGGCGGGGCAGCGCTCCGCAGCATCATGACGTCACAACGCATTTTTCGTTATTTCATGACGCTCTCCTTCGGTGGAATTGAGGGGCGGGCCAGCGAGGGCGTCCCAAGAAGCGTCGCCTCACTGGCCCACCCCTCAACTCCACCCAGGGAGAGTGGGCGCAGTCAGTCCGATCAGGTGTCGCTGGTGTGCAGCGGATCCACGGAGCACCTCTCGTGCTCAGCGGCCCATTAAGGGGTACCGCGGGAGAGCGGCACCCTGTAAGTGGCCGCCGAGCGCAATCGGAACACCGTGGAGCCGCCGCACACTACACAAGTCTGTCACCATGACACCCCTCACTCAGGCTGTCACCCGGGGCTTAACGCCCCCCCCCCCTCGAATTGACCTCAAATAGATCTCTGCAGGGAGGAAGGAAATGGGAGAAGCTGTCCTTTGACAGTTGGGGCTTATACCTCCCCTTTCAAATACAGTCTGGCAAGTATCTGTGAAGTTGAGCACACTATGCATAAGAGATTCAAGCATTTGCCATCTCAAAGGAATGGCCAGGGTACCCAGAAAATGCAATCGAGAAAGGCAATAAAGGGTTCAGGGTTCTCCCTCCCTCCTGCGTGTGGTGAGTGGAGACCTTGTTGCAACAGTTTATTTCCTTTAATAAATATCAGGCTTACTAGCCGCCTTGCTTTCAATATACTCTGGTAGGCCTCTGGACTCTATAGAGGTTCTGGAATATCCCATAAGGGAAAGAGACCAGTTTATAAACTTGGATCATGTCCTGCCTTACAAGTCTTGGTCCATCATAACTGTTCTGTAGTTTCTGGGATATTACTGAAGTTGAAGTTTCCTCAAGTTTAGCAGGGCCCAAATTGGCAGCCCCATCTGTGAGTTCTCACAAACATGCTTTGCTCTCACTCTGCCCCTGCCCATTGAGTCACACACAGATGCCAGGGAGGTGGAGATTCTGAACATTATAATTATCAAAATCATGGTGATTTATTTATCTAGTCCAGGGATTTCACCAGTGATGGCCTTTGAGTCCAAAAATAAAATAAATATCATAATCACAGGCAGGGTGAGGTAATTTATTGTCACAAGCCTGAAAAAAAGAACTGGGATATAACTATCTGAAGCCTGGCCTGAGAGATTTGGGGTAGGTAGAGCTGCTTTCTGTGGGAGATTTCCTTTGTCTACCTTTGATTGAAGCTATTTTAGGAGACCAGGTGTACTACTAATGTCCCTGCTGTCACAAGAGTGTATGACTCTTGCAGGCATAGCCAGAATGATATTACTTCTGCTGCTATTTCTGCTGCTAATGCCCCATGGAGTCAGTGGGATGCTGAAAGCAAAATGTCCATTAAATCGGGAAGAGAATCATGATCCATTGAATTATTACAGGCCAGGAGACCACCTCATTAGTGGGGTCATATATCAAAGTCGTGTTGTAATAAACAAACCTGACTTTTTCCAGCACCCCAGAAACCCTGTTATGTTGTAAGTGACTGTATCTTACCCACCCTGCATTCACAATCACTGCTGTGTGCAAGAGATAGCACCTGTTTTCTGGCCATCCCTGGTAAACCCTTCTCCCTCCTTTGCCCATCTATTGACTTTGAAAGAAGGTTTGGTTATTGAGAGGCAGCATCTAAGTGCCTCTTGGCCTCTTGGTATCCTGCAAACTGGGAGGTTGATTCTAAACACTTTATTTTGGGGGGCTTCAGTTTAATTAATACAAAGGCAGCATCTAGGGAACAGCTGATCATCTCTTCTCCTGCTTCTTGGGTGTGTTGTCAAACTTCTGCAACTTGTTCAGGTCCTGTTGAATCGAATTGTTGGCCCGAGTTGGGAATGAATTGGACAATATTTTAACTGTCAATTGCTCCATTTGTGGGGTGCTGCTAAATGCAGGGTTTTCTCTGCAAAACATTTGCCAAACTTTAGTGCTGGTTGAAGTGAATCAGACTACAGTACATTTGGTTTTTGGGTGTTAACTAGAAACCCCGGTTTGATGTATGAATTACTTGGTTTGTGGGGAGAAGAAGTGGCTTCAAGAAAGGCTAGCTAAGGGGGCTGGGGAAATTGTTGGAACAACTTCACAAGTCCCGTTGAGTTTGGGAACAGGTGCTACTCATCATGAACTCCTTAATCTTGACCTTCTTCTCAGCCATGATTTAATGTTGCTACGGAAGGTAAACGGCGTTTCTGTGCGCTGCTCTGGTTTTGCTAGAAGCGGCTTAGTCATGGTGGCCACATGTCCTGGAAAAACTGTCTGCGGACAAACGTCGGCTCTCTTGGCCAGTAAAGTGAGATGAGCGTCGCAACCCCAGAGTCGTTCGCGACTGGACTTAACTGTCAGGGGTCCTTTACCTTTACTGTTGGAAAACAGCAAAAGCATTTCCTCCTTCTGTGCATGGGATACGTAAAACCACACAAGGCCACTGCTTGTCTAGCAACCGAACCAGCAGTTGTTTGAAGCCACTATGTCTATGATAACTCTGCCTATGAAACCTGAGAGATTTTGTTTCCTGTCCTCTCTGGACAAAATATCTGCTATTTTTTTCTCTCTCTACCCCCCCCCCTCTCATCTTGTCAATAGTTCCTGTCAAGTCTCTGAGCTCCAGAAACTGTAAGTTATCATTCAAATCAAATTCACCCATGCTGCAAGTTCTCCTAAAAACTATTTATTTCCTTGTTGGAGCACATGGACAAGTTTATACTCCTTCAAGTGGACGGTTGAAACAATGGTTTGTTTATTCATTTATTTGCAGTCCAACATTAGAGGACCCTTCTTTCTTCCTGTCCCCGTTATTTGCCATTCAAGAGATCAACCAGAATCCTCAGCTTTTACCCAATGTCACCCTGGGCTACAACATCTATGAGGCTGCTTTTGATGTCAGAACAGCGGCTGATGCCATGCTAGACAGCATTCCAAGCTACAGCTGTGGAAGACAGAGTAATGTTATAGCTGTTTTTGAAGCAACTACTTCTGAAATTGGCAGCCAGATTTCAAGCATGTTGGGCATCTACAAAATGCCCCAGGTAGGTCTTTGGAGGGGATTGGAGACCAGCTATGTTTCCTTCCTCTTTTCTATATCTCCACCAGTGTTGAAAAATGCCTTCACCCCTCCAGAGGTTTCTGAACTGCCAAGCTATCCATTCCTGGCCATTCACCATCCTTGTGGGGATTGATGGGAGTTGTAGTTCAGCAACATCCCGAGGGCCAAATTTTCCCAATCCCTGCTCTCCAAGACTTCTTCTTTCTTCTTTCTTCAGACCAGTGGTTGTCTCTAGAAGCTAAATGAGCATGGAGATTAAGTTTCATGCACTCCTGCACACCATGTCACTGCTTAGCTTCTGCCTCTGCCTCTCCTTCTGTGAAGTTGCCCATTGTGATTCTAGGAGGGGGTTGGAATGCCATGACCCCTGAAAGCCCCAGATGCCCTATTCTGCCTCAATATTCATTGGCGCCACTTCCATCTCTGTGAGCTATAGATTCTCCAACGGGAGGCATGAAATGCTTCCCAGAAGCAACTGGCTAGCCACTGTGAGAACAGGATACTGGATTAGATGTTACATGATCATTGGCCTTGTCATGTGACAGGGCCTTTCTTTTGTATTCCTGAAAACAAGACACCAATCCTTTTCTTACTAGATCAGTTTGGGCTCTACTGCATATGAAATCAAGGCAAAAAAACAGTTTCCTTTTATCTACCGGATGGTCCCAAAAGAAAAACCCCAGTACAGGGGGATTGTCAAGTTGCTGCTGCATTTTGGATGGACGTGGGTTGGTCTCTTTGTTCCAGACGATGACAATGGAGAAAGGTTCCTGAGTGCCATCAAACCTCTTCTGCTCCACAGTGAGATTTGTGTTGCTTTCTTGGAAATAATTCCTTTTTTCATCCAGATGATGTCATCCTTACGTTGTAAACGATCTCTCCTGAGACAAGTCAAGGTTTTCATTTCCTATGGAGACTCTGAACACGGAAGTTTTATAATCACATACGTACAAGGCTTTGAGGAAGTGAAGAGATCTCAGGGAATAGTCTGGATCACAACGGATGTTCTGGACATTGATGAGATTTTGTTTTGTGGTTTTCCTTACAACACGCCTGGCCAAGGTGCTTTGTCCTTTGTAAGGAATACACCAAGACAGACAGAATGTCGATTCTATACTCGGCTTTTATACAAATCTGAACCGTTTTGTCAGAGAGCATTTTCTTGTTCGTGTTCAAACAATGTGGTTTCTATGGAGGGTTGGACAAGATGCACAGAACAACTGGGAACTTTGTCCCAGGAGAAGATTGAGGCAATCTGGTCTCACGATCGCTACAGCACTTACTACGGGATCCAACTTGTTGCTCAGGCTTTAAATGCTGCATATTCATCCAGATCAAAATGGAGGTTAATGGCGGGTAGAGGAGAAAGATTAGAACGTCAAAGGTTGCAGCCATGGCAGTTCTGTCCTCTCCCCTTTTTTGCAAATAATTTGTCCATCTCTGGAATCTTAATTGGAGTTTATATTTTTGTAGTTTATCTCATTGCGATTGTCTTTAGTTGGACATCTTGAGAATTTTTTGATATCGTTCATCTATCTTTATAGCTGTACTATAGGTGGCGCTGTGGTTAAACCACTGAGCCTAGGGCTTGCCGATCAGAAGGTCGGCGGTTTGAATCCCTGTGACGGGGTGAGCTCCCGTTGCTTGGTCCCAGCTCCTGCCAACCTAGCAGTTCGAAAGCACGTCAAAATGCAAGTAGATAAATAGGAACCGCTACAGCGGGAAGGTAAACGGCGGTTCCATGTGCTGCTCTGGTTTGCCAGAAGCGGCTTTGTCATCCTGGCCACATGACCTGGAAGCTATACGCCGGCTCCCTCAGCCAATAATGCGAGATGAGCGCGCAACCCCAGAGTCGGTCACGACTGGACCTAATGGTCAGGGGTCCCTTTACCTTATAAACTAATTAATAAAGAAAAGTATGGGGACATAGGATATTATAAATAGTTAAGGAGCATTCACTCACATTAATATATATTTTCATAAAATGTATATATCGCTTGAATGATGAAAAAACAGTTTACAAAACAGTTACAATAATAAAATTAGTAGAAATAAATTTAAAACGCTAATTTGAACCCTATATTTGAAACCAATAGAAAGTTGAAATCAAAATAGGATAGATTAAAGCAAATTAAAACACATGCAAGCTTTCTAGAGTTTCAAAGCGCTTTCCTGGCCGTGTCCTCAATATATATTTATTTGGGTCTTATCCCCAAGAGGATTAAAAATCTGATAAAGGACCTGTTATACTGGCCCAAAAGTCATCAAATATAGCTGACACAAATTCCCTTCAAATTAGTAAGAGGTCTGGAACCTTCCTCAATTGTCAAAGGAAAACAAGACTACATCCCACAAAATATTCAAGCTCATGAACAGATTTGATATATCAGATGTCCAGGAAACATCCTTCAATTGTTTTGCAATTATATAGTTTCCTATCATCTGCAATGGAGTTTGCATATAAGCCTGCAGCTCTCACATGCAACCCTGATACCATGTTTTCTAAATGCTGGTGTTTTTTCTGCCGTTCTAGCTTCACACTTTCTTAGAAGAAATCCAGTTTTCTAATTCATCCATAGGAGGGATGTATTTTGATAAGAATGGGGAGCTGACTGCCAACTTTGATATCTGGAACTGGGTCGTGTTTCCCAATAAATCTCACAGCAGAATGAAGGTTGGGAAAATCGAGGAACAGGCATCCTCCGACATAAAATTCACCATTAATCCGGAAGCCATTGTGTGGCCTGGGAACTTCAGCGAGGTGATTTAATTTATTTATTTCTTGCATTTATACCCTGTCCGGATTCATGCCCCAAAAAACTCCGGGGGAATGCCTGTGCAGTTGTTAGCAGAGTAGCATCTCCAAGAAGGGACATGATTCCAGGGAGGACTCAGGATGCAGCAGATCAATTTGTAAAAGTTTTCTGAGCCAATAATAAGCTTGACAGTTCAATAGCAGACCCCTGGAAGGGCAATCTCTTAATAATTGATTTACTGTTATATTTTACTGCCACTCAATTAATAAGAGATTGCCCTTAAAATGTACAATATACTTTAAGTTAATCAATTCAGATTGAGAGATTGAAGGAACTTCAGAGAGAGAGAGAGTAAAAGTAAGAATAACATGTGACCATGTTGGACTGCATTTATAGGCAGTTCGGGGGGCAGTTTGACCTGGAAACACAGAGCTCATTCCAGATGCATGTCTGTCTCCATGAAAACCTTGGAAACCTTGGAAACCTTCCAAACACACTAGAAGGTTCCAGAACACTTCCGTTAGTTTCTGTTTGCTTCGCTTTACGAGAGCCAGAGTGGTGTAGTGGTTAAGAATGGTAGACTCGAAATCTGGTGAATCAGGTTCATGTCTCTGCTCCTCCACATGCAGCTGCTGGGTGACATGGGGCTAGTCACACTTCTCCGAAGTCTCTCAGCCTCACTCACCTCACAGAGTGTTTGTTGTGGGGGAGGAAGGGAAAGGAGAATGTTAGCCACTGTGAGACTCCTTCGGGTAGTGATAAAGCAGGATATCAAATCCAAACTACTACTACTACTACTACTCCCCTTCTCCTTCACCTTCTCCTTCTCTCCTTCTCCTTTTCTTCTTCTTCTTCTTCTTCTTCTTCTTCTTCTTCTTCTTCTTCTTCTTCTTCTCCTTCTCCTTCTCCTTCTCCTTCTCCTTCTCCCTCTTCTTCTTCTTCTTCTTCTTCTTCTTCTTCTTCTTCTTCTTCTTCTTCTTCTTCTTCTTCTTCTTCTTCTTCTTCTTCTTCTTCTTCTTCTTCTCTTTCTTCAAGCTTCAGTGGCTTCTTTCAGCTTCTATAGCTTTCGTACCTCAGAAATGCCTTTATACCTGATATATCCCACCTTTTCTCTATAGAGTTCAAAATGCTATATATGGTTTGTTGCCTCTTTGTTTTATTCCCACAACAACCCTGTGAAGTAGGACATATTCAGAGGAAGTGAACGGCCCAAGGTCACCCAGGCAGCTTCATGGCTGAGTGGCAATTGGAACCTGGGTCTCCTGGGGTCTTGTCCAGCCCTCTAACCCCTACACCACACAGGCTAAAGTTCCCTTGCTAAATTTGGATAATTTCCCAATAAGGGCCCCTTTTATATTATCCCTAAGCTGGCCATTCCCAGGAAGACTGCCACTTCCCAGATGTGTACATCTCTGCTGTTTTCCTTGCTTTCTCTGTTTTGCATAGCAATTCAGTTGGAGAGGAGCAAAGAGTGGAGAGGCTGTCCTTACACTTTCCCTTTTTCATCCACTCAGAGGGAGAGATGACTGCATCAATGGGCCCAAAGTTGACAGTGGGGCCACAGCTGTCATGTGGGCTTTAACAGCTGCCCAATAATGCTGACTGCTTATAAAAAGACAAAAACATATACCCTGTTTCTCCTATTTTAAGACGTAGTCATAAAATAAGCCATAGGAGGATTTTTAAGCATTCAAGGAATATAAGCCATACCCCGAAAATAAGACATAGTGATAGGCACAGCAGCAATACCGGCCATGGCAGGAGGAGGATGAAAAATATAAGACATCCCCTGAAAATAAGCCATAGTGTGTTTTTTTGAGAAAAAATAAATATGACGGTGTCTTATTTTCCGAGAAACACGGTATCATAGCAGCAAACAGGAACAATAAATCCCACACAGTTTTAAAGGCAATAGAGAGTTTCATTAGTTGACCTTTTCTAAATCCCTTTATCCTTTTTAAAGATGAAACTTTATGGCAGAAACAAGATGACCTCTGCACAGTCCTACAAAATTTGAAAGGGTCTCATTCCCATTTTTAAGCTTTCTAACCTGGCATCAGTATTCTGAAAATGATTTTTATTTGAGCACTTTCTTCAGTCAGGGCCTTCAGATGATGTCTGCTATTTATGTTGATCTCCTTTGATGCCCTTTCTCCTTATTTTGTAGGTCGTGCCTCGTTCAAGATGCACCGAAACCTGTCGCCCTGGATATGCCAGAGTGACTAAAGAAGGAGAGCCTGTTTGCTGCTATGATTGTGCTCCTTGTGCAGAAGGGACCATCTCCATTCAGGAAGGTGGGTGACTCCAGAGGAAAGGGAAAGGACATGTAGTCCACAGCCCTGTTCTCACAGTGTTGAACCAGGTCTTAGTATATGGTCCTTTCAAGAGGGTCTTGTTCCCCATAGCAGTGCAGCACTCAACTGCAAGGCATCTCTCCCTGCCAGCCTTCAGCCAGCCCGTCCAAGATGGGGCTCTCCTTCACTGCTTTCTTCTTCCCAGCACACCTTGCTAAGGACTGTCTTTTCCTGACACTTCAAATGCACACTCCATCACCATGGCAACCTTTTTTCTGCCCAGGCAAAATAATCTTCTGTTCAATACTCCAAATAATTTTTTAAAAAACTACCATTTATTAATTTCTAGGATTTATTAATTTCCATGTCCAACATTCCCCCCCCAAAAAAAAAAATCCGTGGAGTTGGACTAGATAACGTTTGGTTCCCTTCCAACTCTAAGATTCTAAGATTATAAGAGTCTGTTACACCACATTCATAAGTCAGGGCTTTCTTCCAGATCCCCACACTATCTAAAATTAGAGGAGTACGGACGGAAATGAATTCATTTGGCTGTGGCACCCTGCTCACAGAATGCCCCTCCCCAGGGACAGTCACCTACAGCCAGCAGTAAGGTCATTCCAGCACCATGTGATTTGTGGATTTCATTTTGATTGTGGGTTTACATGTTCTCTCGAATGAGGATGCTGTGGTTCAGTATTTTCCTTTCATTGAGGTCCTGAGATTGAAATTGTATTACAGTGGTACCTCTACTTACGAATAGTTCTACTTACGAATGTTTCTACTTACGAACGGCGCTCCATCCACCATCTTGGATGTGGTTTAGATAGGATTTTTTCTACTTACGAATTTTTTCTCCCAATGCATTCCTATGGGATTCGACTTACAAATTTTATTGACTTACGAATATGCGTTCAGAACGCATTAAATTCGTAAGTAGAGGTACCACTGTACAGTCATACCATGGATCTCAAATGCCTTGGCTGCTGAACAAATCGGATCCCGAACGATTGAAACCTGTATGTGAATGCTCTGGTTTTTGAAAGGTTTGGGGGGTCAAATGGACTCCCGCAACACATTCTGTTTGAGATCAAGGTACAATTGTACAGTATTCCCGTTTGTACATTAATTTGATATCTTTAACACATTCACTGATAAATAAATAAACCATTCATTCAGTTATTTCGGTGAAGATTTTAACGGCATTTCTCAACTTTCAAGGCTTCTGTAATTTCAGTTAACACAATACATTTCAGTTCAAAGCAACTACTTTGGAAAACCTTCCCTGTATACACTGTGGAGGGAAAGGGGAGAGATCAGCAGGCAGACCGCACCATGCTCTGCATCCCTTTTCTGGGTTAAATCATGCTCTCCACAGGACCTGGACCTGGAGGAGAAGAGGGCAGAGGTTACAGAAAGAACTGTGAGATCAGCAGTTTGTCAGAACCTTCCTCTTTGTCAGATTTTTGTGGGAGAGCTGTGGGTTTGTTTATGATCTTGGTGAGAGCACGGAGTCTGTGAGGTGAGGTGCGGCAGAAGGACAAGGAATGATATTAGTTTCTACATATATTGTAATCTTGTATTAGGGTAACATTTTTATAAATAACTGATTATTGCTTAAGTTGCCTGCTGTTGCTTTAGTTTTCTGTGCACACCTTAGAGATACTTTCCATGCTAAGTGTACGGTAATAGAATTGGAACAAAAATAATAATCAATGAATGAAATAAAACAGAACATGTGTAAACTTTCCTTATAGAAGGAGAACACTCTGTAATCTGTTCTCATACTCTGACATTTAGGGGTTCCTAAGAAGTAAATTTGATGATGCCTACGTCAGAGTAAAATGCTCAAAAATGGCTTCAGCATGCCATTTTCAGTCTGTGTACGATTTAGGGCTCTTCAAGTAAATCCCGTCCACAGCCAGGGAAATGTCCTTCTCTGATTTCCTGACCTCTTCCACATCGGTATATTGTCCCACTGTGTTGGAATACACACAGTTACAGATGTAAGAGTTTTGTTAGTGATACTGAAGTCCTTCTTTTCTTCAGATGCAAAGCATTGCACCAAATGCGCAGAAGATCAGCATGCAAATCAAGCACGAGACAAATGTATCCCCAAGACTGTAACATTTCTCACTTATGAAGAACCCTTGGGGATCCTCCTGGTTTGCTTTGCCCACTTCTTCTCCTTAACCACTGGTGTTGTCCTCGGAATCTTCATTAAATACAAGGAAACTCCCATAGTCAAAGCTAACAATCGAGATTTATCCTATATCCTCCTCATCTCCCTCCTGCTTTCCTTTTTGTCCTCCTTCCTGTTCATCGGCCGGCCAAGGAAAGTGACCTGCCTTCTCCGACAAACAGCCTTCAGCATCATATTTTCATTTGCTGTCTCTTCTGTGTTGGCAAAAACCATCACTGTGGTGCTGGCCTTCTTGGCCACAAAGCCAGGGAACAAGGCGAGGAGATGGCTGGGGAAGAGTCTGGCCAACTCCATTGTCCTTTCATGTTCCGGTATGCAAGTTGTCATCTGCACTATCTGGCTGGGAATCTCTCCACCCTTCCCAGACTCCGACATGCACTCCCAAGCTGGAGAGATCATCCTTCTATGCAATGAAGGATCTGTTGTTATGTTTTACACTGTCCTTGGCTACATGGGCTTCCTGTCGGCCATCTGCTTCACGGTGGCTTTCCAAGCTAGAAAGCTTCCAGGGTCCTTCAATGAAGCCAAGCTGATCACCTTCAGCATGCTGGTCTTCTGCAGTGTGTGGGTGTCCTTTGTGCCCACTTACCTGAGCACCAAGGGGAAGTACATGGTAGCTGTGCAGATCTTCTCTATGTTGGCCTCTAGTGCTGGACTTCTGGGCTGCATCTTTATTCCCAAGTGCTACATTATCATACACAGGCCTGATCTGAACACAAAAGCACACCTAACTACAAAAAGTGAAGTTGGTAGAGTCTGATATTTAGCTTCTTTGAAGAGTCTTTGCAAAACACCATTTTGTTAAGGTAGACCCGGCCCTGGTTTCTGGCAGGACAATTGCAAAAGCTCCAAGCTCATAGAATGTATGTTCGCAAATGTTCTGCCACAATCCTCTCCATCATCTACACTTCCCAAACAACCGGTACTAGCTATCACTTAGTAGTAGTCATCATAAACCAATTGGCTCATATTGGAAATTTTCAGGAGTGATAAAGCCACCACAAATTTCAAGACACCTAGGACTACCCTTTTCCATGAATATGCATTGACAACTCCTCAATCCACCCACTCATACCCCTTGGCAAGCTTTAATAAGTCAAGCAGGGGAACAGTTGAGAGATCACATGACCTAGGGTCAAGCTAATATTTTGACTCATTTCAATCTGGGATCAGAACTTGTTCGGCATGGAGTCAAAGAAGCATAAATAAAAAATAAAATTGTGAAGGGAAGTAGTAATGAATGATGAAAGTGAATGTAGGGTTTGCTTCATTTCAAAAAATCAATCTTTATTTTACGGTTTATTAATGTTTATTGGGGGGGTCAGGTGATGATGTTTCTATTCTACTTAATATATGTGTTAATGTTTATATTTTGAATTAGATACGCAAGAGGCACCAAGAGCTTTTAAGTGCTCGGGGCCTCTAAAAGCCTTGATCCACTCTCATTCGGAAGCATACTGCCTATTACAGTGGAGGTCATTCTCTACAGATAGCCATATCCTCCAGGAATTCTCTTTTAAAACCTTTCAAGTTGATGGCCATCACTAGAATCATAGAATCATAGAGTTGGAAGAGACCACAAGGGCCATCCAGTCCAACCCCCTGCCAAGCAGGAAACACCATCAAAGCATTCCTGGCAGATGGCTGTCAAGCCTCCGCTTAAAGACTTCCAAAGGAGACTCCACCACACTCCTTGGCAGAAAATTCCACTGTCAAACAGGTCTTACTGTCAGGAAGTTCTTCCTAATGTTGAGGTGGAATCTTCATTATTGTAGCTTGAATCCATTACTCCATGTCCGCTTCTCTGGAGCAGCAGAAAACAACCTTTCACCCTCTTCTATATGACATCCTTTTATAAATTTGAACATGGTTATCATATCACCCCTTAACCTTCTCTTCTCCAGGCTAAACATACCCAGCTCCCTAACTTGTTCCTCATAAGGCATTGTTTCCAGGTCTTTGATCATTTTGGTTGCCCTCCTCTGGACACGTTCCAGCTTGTCAGTATCCTTCTTGAACTGTGGTGCCCAGAACTGGACACAGTATTCCAGGTGAGGTCTTGAAGGGAAGGATTTGCTAATTGAATTATTGAGCTAGATCTGATCCTATAGTTTGCATTGCTTGCATTATATGAATTTGACTGCATGGTTGTAGCCCTGGGATGTCTTGCTTAAAATGCTTTCCTCTTTGCCTCTTTGCCTCTATGCCTCTGTGTGCCAAAGGGGAAGCCAGGCAGAATGCTAATGAGCTGGCCCTGTCTGGAACACAGAAGGGCTTATCAGCTGCTATGCCTGATGCGTAGTCTTACTCAAGGCTGCTGGAAGTTGCTAGCTTGACGCGTAAACTGAAGGCTAAAGGCTTTGATGAGCCAGCATGTGTTTACGCACAAAACCGGACACAGGAAGATCCTTTTATGTACTTATGACCCCCCTTGCATGCGTGACCCCCTTGCATGCGCACATTTACAGAGGAGGGGGGAAGGGACCAAGAAGTGTATAAGAAGCTTTGCAATTTGTGTTTCTGTACTCCTGTCGTGAGCTTGACCACCAGGAGTCTCTTAAATTTAAGAATTAAATTCTTTCTCTGGATTCAAACCCCCCAGTGTCATTATTGGCTATCTCTGTCCTGCCTGGGTGCAACTTAAGGACCCTTAGATAAGGCTACATTTTTGGTGCATTGGCCGGGAAGAATGAGAACTCTCCCTCCCCCTTTTTGAGGGAGAGGGGGAGATCTCCCAGCGTTCCCCAGGCAAGTGACAGAGATCCGGGCATCGCCCAGCAAGAGCAGATGCCCATGGCGATGAGAGAAAGACGGCGGCTGCAAAGGGGGGAAGAAGGCGATAGAGCGCCAATAGGGAAGAAGGCGATAGAGTGCCAATAGGTAAGTGAGGGACTTGATCACTCCCTATCAAGGTGATAGCGCGCCAAATTCGGCCGTGTGGCGTAAGTGTCCACCGAATCAGAAAGAAGGCGATAGAATGCCGAATCAGAAAGAAGGCGATAGAGTGCCGAATCAGAAAGAAGGTGATAGCGCCAATTGATCTTGGGAAAAGGGGGGTAGTAATTAGGCAATTGAATGGATGTATGTGTACTGGGATATTCCTGTGAGTGTGAGTGTGCTTGGGAAAAACAAGAGGTGGGATCTCTTTTGATATGGAAAAAGGTGAACAGTGCTTTTTAAGGGTGTTAAAAGGTGTTTCTGAGGTGTTTCTGAGGTGCCTATGTAAAAGGATGTGACAATGTTTAAAAGGTTGTGAATTTAATGCCTGATGGAATGAGTGTATGAAGAGCGTATGAATGAAGCAGAATTGGCTAAGAGATGTGAAATTGATGGGTGTATGCAATGGCCAAGGTGTGAAACTGGATCCAGAGGTTTGAAATTCTGCTGAATAATGTGCATTTGGCTGAATAATGAAGATAATGTGAATAATGAATAATGTGCATTAATTTGTGTATTGCCCATGGAGCAGAAAATGTGTTTTAAGGTGAAATTGTGAATTGTGATTAAGAATATTTCTGTGTCCTGTCCTTCATACAGATTTCCGTGTTCTATGTCTATGCTATGCACTGATAATTTGTATTGGATGTGTGAATTCACAAGGGATAAAGGGTCTATTTGCTAAGGGGTTCAGTGTATCAGGAGGCAAATTGTAAAAGCCAAGCCTCAGAAGTTTTTTTTTATCCCCCTTCTGCAGTAGTTAGCTTGGAGAGTTTTTTTTCTTTGTCATTGCACACCCCCCCCCCCATGTGTTAGGAGGCAGATCATAAAAAGTCAAGCCTGAGATTTAAAGAGCCTTTTTTTCCCCTTCTGCAGTAATCAGTTTGGCTGCTCCCCCCCCCCCCCCGATGTTTGTTTTGTCTGTCTCAAGACAGCCTTCAGTGATTTTACATCCCAGGAGTGTAAAAAGCCATGTTTGCAAAGTATTGGAGTTTATAGAAAAGATAGAGAGTCTGAGGACCCCCCCCCCCAAAAAAAGTTTTGAGCAGTGCCTGAAATGACAAGGGCTTGGGTTTTGTTTTTTCCTGGACTTTTGTGCAGAATGGAAAGAAAAGTTGAAAAAGGTTTTGTGAGGGGAGAAAGAGAATTAAAAGGAATAGTTTTGTGGAAGTGAAGAAAGGAAAGAGAAGGGTTTTTTATTTTTTTACCTGCATGAATGTTTCTGTGCGGTCTGCAAAAGGACATTGAAAGTCGAGAGAGAGAATGGGGAAGGGAATGCCGGGGCTCTGTCATCCAAGAGCCCTTTCGCCTTGCCAGAAGCAGGGAAGCAGGAAGCTTCAGCAGAGAGGAGGACAGTGTTAACCCACTCCCTCCTAAAAGACTGTGTGTAAAAGACTGTTTTTTATTTTAAAAAAGTGAAAAAGAAGGAAATTAAGAAAGGGTATTGTTATGTACTGAGCTGAATCCTAGAACAATAGGATTCAGATTCAGCGGGAGCTACCCAATCCAACTCCAGGTGGAAGTGAATCCGCAACCTGATTGGCCTGCTGGAGCAGCCAATCAGGCGGCTGGCAGAAGTGAATCTGCTACCTGATTGGCCTGTAGGAGCAGCCAATCAGGCTGCAGGCAAAAGTCAATCCACAATATAATTGGCCCACAGGTGTAGCCCTGAAGTAGCCAATCACGCAAGGCCCATTGTGTAAATAATGTATATAAGCAGATGGTTTTGGGAAAAGAGCCATTCGTCTTCTCTTCTCCTCCTTGATGACTATGAGCTGAATAAAGAGCATGAAATTCACTCTTGACTCCGAGTATATTTCACTGGCGACGAAGGTGGGATCCTGCTGAGCTGACCGCCACCACGCACTGCACCGCAGCACCGCCACCTGCTGCACCGCTGCATCGCACCGTGCATCCAGGCTTCAGCTCCAGGACCCAAGGAACCCAGAATGGCAACCGACAGCAGCTTCTCGCCATTCAAACCAGCATCAGGAGACTGGGAAGGGTACGCCGCCCGTTTCAACTTCCTCCTGCAAGCGAAAGAAGTCACCAACGATGCCATGAAGAGGGCGACATTCTTCAGCGTCTGTGGAGAGGAGACGTTTGAAATCGCCCGGGCTCTCCTTGCACCTAGAGATGTCGCTACCGTCTCTTACAAAACAATAATGGAACGGCTGAAGGAGCACTTCTCACCACAGCCCTCGGTGGTAGCTTGCCGAAATGCCTTCTACGCAAAGCGGCAAGCCCCGGGGGAAACCATAACTGGGTTTGTGACCTCCCTCCGCCAAGCCGCCCGGTTATGCAACTTCTCAGAATTGGAGAACATGCTTCGTGACCGCCTCGTCGGTGGCCTGAGGGACGAGATGTTGCAACGACGCCTCTACACCAAAAAAGACCTCACGTTCCAGATTGCTCTGGAGGAAGCCCTGGCAACCGAAGCCGCCGAGAGGTCAACGCAAGAGGCACGACCGGCCCCGCCATCCCAACCGAGGGTCTACCACGAAGACCTCACCGACGAATCCGAATCTGACAGGGAGGAAGTACACCGAGTACAGCGGCGCACTCAAGCAGCACACACACCACAGCAGCCTCGACGAGAAGGAGGGAACTGTGCAAGCTGCGGGGAGAACCACGAGAGGAGGACCTGTCGTTTCCGCAACGCAGAGTGCAGGCAGTGCAGAAAATTGGGACACATCGCCCGGGTGTGTCGGGCTCGACTCACCCGTCGACAAGCATCAGATGACCGACCCAGGAGCCCCAGGTCACACGGCACCATGCACCAAGGCAACTCGACGGAGATCACGGACTACCAGGTATTCCAGTTGCCCCATCCCAGCACAGAGAAAATTTATATAGAGGTACAGATAGAGGGAGCCCCATGCCGCATGGAGCTGGACACGGGTTCAACTCTATCCATAATCTCGGCCCGAACATTAAGGGAACTGTGCCCTAATGGGGGTCCCAAACTAAGGCCGGCCCCATTCACCCTCCGGGACTTCCAGAAACGTAAGGTCCCTACTATGGGGGTGGGGACCTTCAGGGTGCAATATCGAGGGCGAAAGCAACAATTGGACTTGCTGGTAGTTAAGGGCCCCTACGTTAGCTTACTGGGACTGGCATGGTTTGGACCTCTGGGGCTAGCCGTTACCGGGGTGAACCGCACTAGCTTACAAGTGGACGTGGACGCCATATGCAAAGAGTTTCCAGGGGTTTTCGATGGGGCATTGGGACGATATACAGGACCCCCCATTGCCCTACAGCTAGACCCCGCTGTACGACCCATCAGGCACAAGGCCCGCCGGGTCCCGTTTGCCCTGAAACCCCGCATAGACGAGGAATTGGACCGGCTCGTGGAGCAAGGAGTGCTGGAGCCGGTGCCCAACGCCCCCTGGGAAACTCCAATTGTCACACCCGTCAAGCCTAACGGTTCGGTCCGCATCTGTGCAGACTACAAATGCACCATAAACAAGGCTCTCACGGCCCATGCATACCCAGTGCCAGTGGTCAGCCATGTCCTCGCCACCCTGGCTGGGTCAAAAATCTTTGGCAAACTGGACTTGGCCCAAGCGTATCAACAGTTGCCTGTGGACGAAGCCACAGCAGAGGCTCAGACGATTGTGACGCACAGAGGGGCATTCAGAGTAAAGCGGCTGCAATTTGGCGTTAGCGTGGCACCAGGCATATTCCAGAATCTAATGGACTCTCTCCTTAAAGGGATTCCTGGTGTCACCCCCTTCTTCGATGATGTACTGATCGCCGGGCCCACACCAGAGGAATTTGAGGACCGCCTCCGCTCCGTCCTGCACCGTTTCCAGACGGCGGGCCTCAAGGTGAAGCGGGAAAAGTGTTTACTGGGAGTGCCGCAGGTGGACTTTCTGGGATTTAAGGTGGACGCAGAAGGGGTCCATCCAAGCAACTATTTCTTTATTTATTAAATTTGTATATCTCCCTTCATCCAGCTCACAACATAAAAATACAATATAAAAAAACACAAAATATATAGTAAGAACAAGAACAAAAATAAACCAATAATCCTCCTTCCCACAACACATTTAAAAGTGTATTGGATGTTTATCAGCCCAAGGCATGGCAGAAGAGGAACGTTTTTTTTTTTTTTAACATACTTTTTATTAATTTTACAAAATACAAAAAAACAAAAAAACGGTACATACTTAAACCCCTTTTCCACCTCCTTCCTACCCACCCACATGGGTCCTCCCCTGCCACAGAAGTATCCCATGTTTGTGAACAGTCAGAAATGGTCCATTTTATGCTTGGATTTCTGTCCTCCTCCCCCTCCCCTGACCCCGAAGCCCCCCCCTGCCACCAGGGAGCTCCAGCAAACCAGGGCAGTACGCAGGAGGACATCCATCCAACCATCTATTGTTATACCAAAAAAAGAGAAAAATAGAAATAGGAAAAAAAGGGGAAAAAGAAAGGGCGAAGAAAAAAAAGAAAAAGAAAAAAACAATACAAAACAGAAAATTTTTTCTTGCATTCATAGTTGAAAAACCATATTTTATGGGCTTCCCCTCCCCCCCTTCCCCGGTTTTCATCCCTTTTTTATCATCTGCAACAGTTTCTTACTTTATAAAAATACACCTTTGTATCTTATACAACTTATAAATCAATTGTTAACATTTTCATCTAATATTCAAATCACTGAAAATTCAAACTCCCATTTTCTCTTCCCGTGCCTAATTTTTTTTTTCTCCCTCTATAAGCCTCCATATTTTCACATTTTCCAAAATCCATTCACTTTTAAAACTATAACTATTCTCAATTTAACCTTACATCCCCGATTACCGGCTCCACCCCCCCCAATCCAGCAAATTCCAAAATCAGCAGACCAGTTATAAACCTGTTAATCCATCCTTATAATCACAACATCACTTTCCCTTCACCCCACCCCCTGTTTACAGTCTCTTGCCATCCAGGTCACCATACAGGACCCCTGAATTTCTTCTCTTCTCTGCATATTTTTTCCTTCTTCCCTGTGGGCGTTCTGGAGTTCCAATAATACCAATCGTGCCCCCCTCAAAGGCAGGGCACTCCATCCAACTTTTTGTAGAGTAGAGTCATCATTTTTTTCATGGTGTGTTTCATTTTGTGTTGAATCATCACAGTCCTCATCTTCATCTTTTCCTTCCCCATCATTGTCATTCTCACATTGCTCTTTTTCAGTGTCAAAAGCTTCATCTCCTAGAAAATCATATTCCGCCATCACCTCCTGAAATTTCTGCTGTAACTCCTGTCGTCGTGTCTCCTCTTGACATAACTCTATTCTTGTTTCCCACATTAAGGTCAAAACAGACCGCTGGAACTCAGGGGAACACTTTTTTGTTGACATATTTCAGTCCTGCCAAGGTCAAAACTTATCACGTGGGGTGGAATATGATCACAGTTTATTTTCTCGACTCCATTTTAACAAGCTGGCTGCATTCTTCAAGTCTTGTTAACAATAAAGTTCGAACTCACATTTCACAAGCACTTAAGCCAAAAAAGAAATTCCACAAAGTCCAGAAATACAAAGTGAAGTAAAAATTGACTTATAAATCCTGATCAACTCACTGAATTGCCTAGGCTGCCGGCTCCCGAGGGAAAGAAAGGTTTTTCTTAGGCTTTACCTCATTGCTGCAGGGCAGTCATAAACCACAGTCTCTCTCCCCTTTTCACCCTGCATCAAAGGGGATATTCTCTTTGATGCCTTTGAGGGATCCTTTTGAATTACAAATCTTCTGTTTGTGGCTTCGGGTTTCTATTTACTGTCTCTTTGTTGCCGTGGGGGGGGGGTGGCTTCCTCTTTTCTCCCCTCTCTCCCAGACCAAATTGTTTTATAATCCAAATCGTGAGGTTACTTACAGTCTTTTCCAATCGTTTTATTTTCGGAAGAATCCAGCGCTCTCCGCCTTCGGCTTGAAGCTTCTCCCTGCTAGAATAACGTTGCCGCTCAAAATGGCCCCCGCGACTTCTACCCTCCTCGCTCCGGAGCTCTTATTAGAGCTAACCGAAGAGTTGGGGAGTCCGGATTGGGTCTGTGCCGAGCAAATTGCCCTCGGGACGCCCTTCCCGAGGTTCTAAGGGGCGCAGCGTTGCTCTCGCTGCCCTCCCCACTCCTAGCAGAGACGGGCCGTCTCGGAGACGAGACGAAACCCCGCCGATCGACGCTGGCGCTGAACCCGGAAGCCCAGAAGGGGTCCATCCAACCGGTGACAAGGTACGGGCCATTTGTGAGGCCCCAGCGCCCAAGAGCAAGCCCGAACTTCAGTCATTCTTGGGACTATTGAACTTTTACCATGCCTTCCTTCCCCATAAGGCAGCGGTAGCGGAGCCCCTACACAGACTCCTAGATAAAAGGGCCCCTTGGGTGTGGGGCCAGCGACAAAGGGCCGCATTCCAGGCAGTCAAGGACTTGCTCGTCTCGAACTCGGTCTTGGCACACTTCGACGAGAGGCTGCCAGTGGTGCTGGCATGCGACGCCTCTCCCTATGGCATCGGCGCTGTCCTGGGACACCAACTCCCGGATGGAAGAGAGGTGCCGGTGGCATACTTCTCCCAGACGCTTGCTGCAGCCGAACGAAACTACTCACAGATTGACAAGGAGGGTCTGGCAATCGTGAAGGGCGTAAAAAAATTCCATGATTTCTTGTACGGGCGGCCCTTTACCATAGTGACTGACCACAAGCCGTTGCTTGGCCTGTTTGCCCCTGAGAAGCAGACCCCCCAAGTGTTGTCTCCACGTGTCCTCAGATGGTCAATTTTCCTTGCCGGCTACCAGTATGCACTAATCCACCGCCCTGGGAAGGCGATGGGCCACGCAGACGCCCTCAGCAGGCTACCACTACCAGAAACAGGCCCCGACCCAGCGCCTGCGCAAGAGGTTATGACCCTGGAGCTGCTTCCCGACCGACCCATTCAGGCACAAGAAGTTGCGCACCATTCCACAAAAGATAGGGTCATCTCCCGGGTCCTGGACTGGGTGTGGCGAGGATGGCCCAGCAGCAGCCCCGGGCCAGAATTCGCTGGCTACACAAACCGCAAACATGAACTGTCGGCCCACAAGGGGTGCCTGTTATGGGGAAGCAGGGTTGTTGTTCCCCAGCCCCTCCGCAAAAGGGTCCTCACAGCCCTACACGAGACACACCCAGGGGTAGTGAGGATGAAGGCCCTTGCCAGGAGTTATGTGTGGTGGCCGGGGATTGACAGAGAGATAGAGGCCTGGGTCCAACACTGCCAGACCTGCCAAGAATCCCGCCCGGATCCCCCAAGGGCCCCAGTCCAGCCCTGGGAGTCCGCCCGACATCCATGGTCACGCTTGCACGTGGACTTCGCTGGCCCCTTCCAGGGAAAAACATTCTTCATAGTGGTGGATTCCTACACCAAATGGCTGGAGGTCGCACTGGTACCATCCACTTCTACGGCGGCAGCCATCCGGGTACTACGTAAGCTGTTTGCGACCCACGGGCTCCCTGACACCCTCGTCTCGGACAATGGAACCGCATTCACGTCAGAGGAGTTCCAGACCTTCACAGCGCAGAACGCCATCCGCCACATCCGCTCAGCACCATTCCACCCTGCCACCAATGGCCAAGCGGAGCGCATGGTGCGGACCACCAAGGACAGCCTCCGCCGCATGACACAAGGGGACTGGGAATACCGCCTTGCCGCATTTCTTCTAGCACAGCACAGCACCCCAAGCACAACGACGGGCCGGAGCCCAGCTGAATTACTAATGGGCCGGCGCCTTGCAACTAGACTGGACCGACTTCACCCCGACAGAGCTCAGGATGAGGTAGTGGTGGGGAAAGGCAGGAACCCCCGGACATTTGTGGCCCAGGACCCAGTGTATGCAAAGAATTTTGGGGCAGGCCCAGCATGGGTACCCGCCACAGTCACCAAGGTGACCGGTCCCGTGTCGTACGAGGTACTAACGGAAGGGGGGCAATGTTGGCGCCGCCACTGCGACCAGCTACGGCGACGATTCCCAGGAGGAACCCGGGAGGAGAGCGGGACAGAGGGGTCCCAAGGGGACAGCAGGGCAGTGAGGCCTGTAGAGCGAGAGGGGTGGGCAGGGGAAGCAGAAGCAGTAGGCACAGAGGGGCGCCCCGAGGCTGGAAGGACACCGGAACCAGAGCTACAACCTAGTGGTTCAGTGGCGCCAGACCAGACAGCCCCGGCACAGCCAGCAGCCTCGGAACACGAGCCAGAACCAGAACCCCTGACCAAGGAACACCCCAGGCCACAACGCACACGGAGGCGGCCAGCAGACCTTGGGGACTACGAATGCAACTTCCCGGGCAGGACTGGAACTTAGAGGGGAGGGGTGTTATGTACTGAGCTGAATCCTAGAACAATAGGATTCAGATTCAGCGGGAGCTACCCAATCCAACTCCAGGTGGAAGTGAATCCGCAACCTGATTGGCCTGCTGGAGCAGCCAATCAGGCGGCTGGCAGAAGTGAATCTGCTACCTGATTGGCCTGTAGGAGCAGCCAATCAGGCTGCAGGCAAAAGTCAATCCACAATATAATTGGCCCACAGGTGTAGCCCTGAAGTAGCCAATCACGCAAGGCCCATTGTGTAAATAATGTATATAAGCAGATGGTTTTGGGAAAAGAGCCATTCGTCTTCTCTTCTCCTCCTTGATGACTATGAGCTGAATAAAGAGCATGAAATTCACTCTTGACTCCGAGTATATTTCAGGTATTTCTCTTGAATATTGTTGGAGAAATTAAAGTGCAGTTTGCGAAGGGAAAAGCCAAGGGAAAAGGGAGGGGGAGCAGAGAGAGAGAGAGAGAGAGAGAGAGGGAGAGAGTTTGCAAAGGGGGGTGCAGAGAAGGAGAAAGGAGGGGGGAGGGAGAGAAGTCCAGCCTTTTTTCAGAATATTTCCCAGAAAGGAAATATTTCCACAGTTGCTTTTACTTGAGAAGGTTTTATTTAAAAGGAAGAAATCATTTCATTACACACACACACCCATTGGAATGGGATTATTTCCTTTTTTCAATTAAAGATTGAGTTATGGACACAAGTGATTCTCCTCAGCATGGCAATTGGAATTTATAAAGTTGCAACCCCCATAAGGATTTAGGACAATGTTGTGAAAAGGGTGAAATCAGAGTTTGAAAAAGGGTAGTGAAATTTATATTATCAATCTAGAGTTGTATTGTGAATTAGGCATATTGTTTGTCTGTGTGATTTTAATTCACATGAAGGGAATAATGGACTGGAGCAATATCTGGTATGCACCCAAGATGTGCCCAAGTTATTGAAACATTTTTAGATTCCTTTTTTAATGCCCAGGGAAGAGGACTGATTTGTGTGTGCTTCGATTAACTGGGTGAAGACTCAGACCAAGTGCTGGGATTATTCGATTTTTGTTGCCCATTGATGTTGGACATTTATCTGATTTGGACGTTGATTTAATTGAGTTACCCTGGCCTATGAAATATGATACAAGGACAATAATCAAACCCCCCCAAAGGGGGGAGCAGTTTCTTTTTTCTTCTGCTGTTTCTGTTCCTATCTTTCGCAAGATTGTGTGTGTGTGTATGTGTATGTTGCTGTCTGGCTGCAGGAATCCAGACCTCGATTGCTGGCCGGATGGAAGGCATCACAGAGGAGGTCGCCTCTAGAGTTCCATTCCAGAGGCCCATCCCAGAAGCCTCCAGTTCCAGTTCAGCTGCACCTCCTCCAAGAATCCAGGTCCATGCCTCCTCCTGCACACCTTCGGGTTTCCTCCCTCCAGCAGTCAGCTAGCAGCTGTTCCAGTACCAGCTCATCATTTCCAGAGGCCCATCAGTCCAGTGATTCCTGACCCACGCCTCCACTGCAATCGGACCAGCCGATGACCCGATGACCATCAGAGGATAGTGGAACCTGGCCTGCTGCCATCATTCCAGTGACTCAACTCCCACTACCTCTCGCCTGCGACCAGCAGACAACTGCCCTGCTAACATCAGTCCCGAGAGACTGCCGAGAGACTGCCAACATCCAGTTGTGAGAAGCCCTTTAGTCAGAATGAAGCCACAGTCTGCGCACACCAGCTGATTAGTCCCTTCAAGGGACCACAGTCTGGACACTTCTTTTGGCTTGACATCTTAGCAGCCTTTTCGCCGCTGCTTTCGCAACATCCAGAAGGAGGAGCTGCCTCTTCGTGACGGGGACGACGTCTTCCACATGCACCAGCTGCACCTGGTGGACTTGCGGGCTTCCTGGACCACAACTAACCAAGACATCGCCTTCAGCCTCCATGATGACTACAAGAAAGCAGCAGTTCTCAAAGCGCAACCTCTCCACCGATATTGTAATGCCTTGTCTTGAGCTAATGTGGGTGTATATAATGTGGGTGTATTTCTCTTTCTAGAAATCCAATGGAAGATACTAAGCACATCTCCATTTGGCAATTCATGATCCCAGAGAAATTGGATGAAAGCAATTTCTATAGTGGTTTCTAGAGCCTATAATAAGTGGCTACAAATGGAGATGTGCCATAATAAGTGGCTACAAATGGCAGAAATGGTGGCTTATCCAGACTAACCAAACCAATTGCACAGTTTGCACTTTGGAGCCTGTGAATGCACTGTGTTAATGCCATAGAATGAGACCCCAGAATGAGACCATTCTGAATAACCCAGTATTTGGAACATATGGAGGGGGCACCCCATATAGAGGGCAATCTCAGAGTAACCAGATGCCCAATGCCACCACCACCACCATGGGCGGGTAGCAGCCCAGCAGCGTGCCGACCTTGTGGCCTGCTTGCCCAACGCCCGATGCTACCACCATCCTTGGGGGAAGGCTCAGACCTAACCCATAAGATCAGCTGACGTAGCGGCAGTTGCAGGAGAAAGCGCTCAGCAGTGGGGGAAAGATCTCCAGAGCACATAGTAGCCATATGCGGGTTCAAACCTGGAACGTATGGGATATGTCTGGATTGATTGATTGATTGGTTCCCCAATTTAGGATGGTTTCTCTGCTAATCTTATTGCTCATTTGCTTGTGTATCCCCTGCTTTTGCAATATGTGCAAATATGATGCATAAGATGGTGTATTGAATGCTAAGGCCCCAATTTATAGCCCTGGTATGAGAATATCAACCAGTACCATCATGGACACGACGGAGCAGAAGGCTCCGTCGGTCTGAAAAAGAAGAGTTGGGAATGAAGGGAAGGATTTGCTAATTGTATTATTGAGCTAGATCTGATCCTATAGTTTGCATTGCTTGCATTGTATAAATTCTGACTGCATGGCTGTAGCCCTGGGATGTCTTGCTTAAAATGCTTTCCTCTTTGCCTCTATGCCTCTGTGTGCCAAAGGGGAAGCCAGGCAGAATGCTAAGCTATCAAGGCCGGATGAGCTGGCCCTGTCTGGAACACAGAAGGGCTTATCAGCTGCTATGCCTGATGCGTAGTCTTACTCAAGGCTGCTGGAAGTTGCTAGCTTGACGCGTAAACTGAAGGCTAAAGGCTTTGTTGAGCCAGCATGTGTTTATGCACAAAACCGGACACAGGAAGATCCTTATATGTACTTATGACCCCCTTGCGTGCGTGACCCCCTTGCGTGCGCACATTTACAGAGGAGGGGGAAAGGGGCCCAAGAAGTGTATAAGAAGCTTTGCAATTTGTGTTTCTGTACTCATGTTGTGAGCTTGACCACCAGGAGTCTCTTAAATTTAAGAATTAAATTATTTCTCTGGATTCAAACCCCCCGGTGTCATTATTGGCTATCTCTGTCCTGCCTGGGTGCAACTTAAGGACCCTTAGTAGCTGATAAGGCTACAGTCTCACCAGAGCGGAATACAGTGTATTACTTCCCTTGATCTAGATGCTATACTCCTATTGATGCAGCCCAGAATTGCATTGGCTTTTTTAGCTGCTGCATCACACTGTTGACTCATGTGGTCTACCAAGACTCCTAGATCCTTTTCACATGTACTGCTCTCAAGCCAGGTGTCACCCATCCTGTATTTGTGCCTTTCATTTTTATTTTTATTTTTGAACAAGTGTAGTACTTTACATTTCTCCCTGTTAAAATTCATCTTGTTTGCTTTGGCCCAGTTGTCTAATCTCTTAAGGTCATGTTGAAGTGTGATCCTGTCCTCTGGGGTATTAGCCACCCCTCCCAATTTGGTGTTGTGGCGAATTTGAAACTGTTATGTTATGTTTTTGTTTCGCAACCGACCTATCGAAGGGTTAACCCAGACTCCTGGTTAATTGACAGCAACATTCCATGGGAGGCGTGGCCTGCATGGGGTTTAAAATGGAAAGGGGAACCATTATGTCAGTTGGCGGTTGAGGGTTTTGTGTGGGAGCTTGTGTGGTTGTGGAGAAGGTAGACTTAGAGTAGATGAAGTAGTTGATAGGTATTCTGTTATTTGATTACCAAGAACGTTACCTGTGAAATTAAGTTTGTACCAATGGTACCAGAAAGCAACCATTAAGATTCAAGCCAATAAATATCCATCTTTAAAGTGTCATACCAGTAATCGTCTATTTCAATTTCCAGCTAAGTTATCCAGGAACCCAGTTGGTGAGGAACTCTTTTAAACTGTCAAAACTGCCTTTTAGAGGAGAAAGGTTAGTTTGTGGCTGAGAGTGCACCAAGAAAAGGGGGGGGCTAAAGGAGGAGACAGGTTCTGGATGGTAATAAAGTTACTTCAGGAAGGAAGCTAGCTTGACAGTAAGGGAGTTTCTAGTGAAGTGGAACCCTTATCTGAGTACACATAGGAACAGTCTGACTTATAGCCCCGAGTCTATATAGGTACCTGGCCACGTTTAGGCTGGAAGAGGACTCTCTTTTATTTTTGAAAACCCACAAGTGCTAGAGGGTTTAAAGAAAGGCTAGAGGGATAAGTGGGAGGTTTGAGTTACCTCAGAAATCCCTGTTGGTGCTTTTAATAATTGAGAGGTCAAAATTATAAGACTGAAAGTGAAGGAACTTTCGTCGCAAGTGTCATCTGCAAATTTGTCCGGATGCCCTCAAGCCCATCATCCAAGTCATTGATAAAGATGTTGAATAAGACTGGGCCCAAGACAGAACCCTGTGGCACCCCACTAGTCACTACTCTCCAGGATGAGGAGGAGCCATTGATGAGCACCCTTTGGGTTCGGTCAGTCAGCCAGTTACAAATCCACTGCATGGTAGCATTGTCTAGCCCGCATGAGATGAAGAAAAAAGAATTGCCTGTCTACTTCCTCCACGCCATGAGTCATGACATGCTTCACCTTACGTGCCTTCGTCCCTCATGGCTTCTCTGCTGTTCCTCGAACTTTTCTGAAATTGTTGCTTCCTCAGGCCTAGCAAGGCACAGGCTGACAAGCCCATCAGCAAGTTCTTACAAACATGTTTTTCCCCAGTCCTGCCCTGCCCCAAAGGCTTCAGGATGACTTGCAGGTGTCACAAATTGAACCCAGGACCTTCAGTGGGTATATAGTTTGTGTTCTGCTGTGCCCCAATATTATTGTTTACTCCATCTAATTCTCTAGGGAACTGTAACCTTTGGGTCTGACTGTTACCTGTCTCTCACTTTGCTGGTGTTTGAAGCTCATTCTGTCTGTGACATCATACACTGATGTCACAATGATACATCTGCATTCATCCATGGTAACATCACTGGCCAATAAACTCCTGCAACTAGATCACCAGCAGCCTGGCTCTCCAGCAAGCTTGATGTTTTAGTTCATAGCCTGTGCATGAAGAAGAATATGGAGATCATCAGGGGGGTTGGGCTGAGTGTTCACCAGTGTGCGGATGACACCCAGCTCTACCTCTCTTTTAAATCGGAACCATTGAAGGGGGTGAATGTCCTGTTTGAGTGTCTCAAGGCATTTAGTGGATGGATGACAGCTAACGGATTGGGGATGAATCCTGACAAGGCAAAGGTACTGTTTTTGGGAGACAGGAGTGCGGGTGAGGGCGGGGCTGGTCTTGAATGGGGTAACTGTGCCCCTGAAGGACCAGGTGCGCAGCTTGGGAGTCATTTTGGACTGACAGCTTTCCATGGACGCACTGGTTAATCCTGCCTACCAGCTCCATCTGGTACACAAGCTGAGATCTTACCTGCCTGCAATTCAAAGTGTTGGTTTAGACCTTTAAAGCCCTAAACGACTTTGGCCCAGTAAATCTGAAGGAGCGCCTTCACTCCCATTCCTCAGCTCCCGCTCTCAGGGCCTTCTGGCAGTTCCCTCACTGCAATAACAAAGTTACATGGAACTAGGCAGAGGGCCTTCTCGGTAGTGGCACCCTCCCTATGGATCGCCCTCCTTTCAGATGTCAAGGAGATAATGAACTATATAACTTTTAGAAGATATCTGAAGGCAGCCCTGTATTAGGAGGTTTTTAATATTTGATGTTTTACTATGTTTTTATACAGTGGTACCTCGGTTTATGAACACAATTGGTTCCGGAAGTCTGTTCATAAACTGAAGCGTTCATAAACTGAAGCGAACTTTCCCATTGAAAGTAATGGAAAGTGGATTAATCCGTTCCAGACGGTCCGCGGAGTAACCGTTCATAAACTGAAGCGAACTTTCCCATTGAAAGTAATGGAAAGTGGATTAATCCGTTCCAGACGGGTCCGCGGAGTACTTAAACTGAAGCGTTCATGAACTGAAACATGGGTGTAATTGGTTCCGGAAGTCTGTTCATAAACTGAAGCGTTCATAAACTGAAGCGAACTTTCCCATTAAAAGTAATGGAAAGTGAATTAATCCGTTCCAGATGGGTCCGCGGCGTTCATAAACCGAAAATTCATAAACCGAGGTGTTCATAAACCGAGGTTCCACTGTATATACTGTAAGTCACCCTGAGTTGCTGGGGAAACCCAACCAGATGGGCAGGGTTATACAGTGGTCCCTCGACTTACGAACTTAATCCGTTCCGAATGCACATTTGTAGGTCAAAAAGTTTGTAAGTTGAAAAAGCGGGTTTTCCCATAGGATTGCATTGGGGGGGAAATATTCAGAAAAATTCATAAGTCGAGGAAACTGCATCTAAAATTCGAAAGTCGAGGAAACCGCATCTAAAACAGGCAACGGTTTCCGTTCGGATGTCGAAACTTTCGGATGATAAGTAGTTCATAAGTCGAGGGACCACTGTAAATATTAAAATTATTGTTGTTAGGTGGCTTACAGAATTTATAAAAACATAGTAAAACATCAAACATAAAAAACACCCGATACAGGGCTGCCTTCAGATGTCTTCTAAAAGTTATATAGTACTTTATCTCCTTGACATCTGAAACGAGGGCGTTCCACAAGGAGGGTGCCACTACTGAGAAGGCCCTCTGCCTGGTTCCCTGTAATTTCACTTCTCGCAGTGAGGGGACTGCCAGAAGGCCCTTGTAGGAGGACCTCAGTGTCTGGGCTGGACGATGGGGTTGAAGATGCTTCTTTAGGTATACTGGGCCAAAGTCATTTAGGGCTTTAAAGGTCAGCACCAACACTTTGAATTGTGCTCAGAAATGTACTGGGAGCCAGTGAAGTTCCTTTAGAATCACTGTTATATGGACCTGGCGGAGATAAACAGAGCATGCACCACTCTGGTGAGACAGTTTGTGGGCAGGTAGGGTTTCAGCCTTAGAAAGCACTGCTAATAACAAGGCCAGTGGAAGTGATGATATTCCAGCTGAACTATTTAAAATTTTAAAAGATGATGCTGTTAAGGTGCTACACCCAATATGCCAGCAAGTTTGGAAAACTCAGCAATGGCCAGAGGATTGGAGAAGATCAGTCTACATCCCATTTCCAAAGAAGGGCAGTGCCAAAGAATGCTCCAACTACCGCACAATTGCGCTCATTTCACACGCTAGCAAGGTTATGCTTAAAATTCTACAAGGCAGGCTTAGGCAGTATGTGGACCGAGAACTCCCAGAAGTGCAAGCTGGATTTCGAAAGGGCAGAGGAACCAGAGACCAAATAGCAAACATGCGCTGGATTATGGAGAAAGCTAGAGAGTTCCAGAAAAACGTCTACTTCTGCTTCATTGACTATGCAAAAGCCTTTGACTGTGTCGACCACAGCAAACTATGGCAAGTTCTTAAAGAAATGGGAGTGCCTGATCACCTCATCTGTCTCCTGAGAAATCTCTATGTGGGACAAGAAGCTACAGTTAGAACTGGATATGGAACAACTGATTGGTTCAAAATTGGGAAAGGAGTACAACAAGGTTGTATATTGTCTCCCTGCTTATTTAACTTATATGCAGAATTCATCATGCGAAAGGCTGGACTAGATGAATCCCAAGCCGGAATTAAGATTGCTGGAAGAAATATCAACAACCTCAGATATGCAGATGACACAACCTTGATGGCAGAAAGCGAGGAGGAATTAAAGAACCTTTTAATGAGGGTGAAAGAGGAGAGCGCAAAATATGGTCTGAAGCTCAACATCAAAAAAACCAAGATCATGGCCACTGGTCCCATCACCTCCTGGCAAATAGAAGGGGAAGAAATGGAGGCAGTGAGAGATTTTACTTTCTTGGGCTCCTTGATCACTGCAGATGGTGACAGCTGTCACGAAATTAAAAGACGCCTGCTTCTTGGGAGAAAAGCAATGACAAACCTAGACAGCATCTTAAAAAGCAGAGACATCACCTTGCCGACAAAGGTCCGTATAGTTAAAGCTATGGTTTTCCCAGTAGTGATGTATGGAAGCGAGAGCTGGACCATAAAGAAGGCTGATCGCCGAAGAATTGATGCTTTTGAATTATGGTGCTGGAGGAGACTCTTGAGAGTCCCATGGACTGCAAGAAGATCAAACCTATCCATTCTTAAGGAAATCAGCCCTGAGTGCTCCCTGGAAGGACAGATCATGAAGCTCAGGCTCCAATACTTTGGCCACCTCATGAGAAGAGAAGAATCCTTGGAAAAGACCCTGATGTTGGGAAAGATTGAGGGCACTAGGAGAAGGGGACGACAGAGGACAAGATGGTTGGACAGTGTTCTCGAAGCTACGAACATGAGTTTGACCAAATTGCGGGAGGCAGTGCAAGACAGGAGTGCCTGGCGTGCTATGGTCCATGGGGTCACGAAGAGTCGGACACGACTAAACGACTAAACAACAACAAGGGTTTCAGCTGGCATACCATATGGAGCTGGTAGACAGAGTTAACCTGTGCCTCCACGGACAGCTGTGAGTCCAAAATGACTCACCTGCGCACCTGGTCCTTCAGGGGCACAGTTTCCCCATTCAAGACCATTCAAGACCAGGGGGTCCCCCATGCTCGCCCCCATAAAACAATACTTCTGTCTTGTCAGGATTCAACTTCCATCCGTTAGCCACCATCCATCCTCCAGCCACCTCCAGATACTCACACAGGACATTCACAACCAGGGGCGTTGCTAGCCGACCCGTTACCTGGGGCGGCAAACGCGGAGGCATCCCCGGGGGCGGGGCACCGCTCCGCAGCATCATGACGTCACGACGCATTTGTCGTGATTTCATGACGCTCTCCCTGGGTGGAGTTGAGGGGCGGGCCAGCGAGGGCGTTCCAAGAAGCGTCGCCTCGCTGGCCAATCCCTCAACTCCACCCAGGGAGAGTGGGCGCAGTCAGTCGGATCGGGTGCCGCTGGTGTGCGGCAGATCCACGGAGCACCTCTTGCGCTCAGCGGCCCATTGAGGGGTGCCGCGGGAGAGCGGACCCTGTAAGGACCGCCGAGCGCGAGCAGAACACCGTGGAGCCGCCGCACACTACACAAGGCTGTCGCCATGACACCCCTCCCTCAGGCTGTCACCCGGGGCTTAACGCCCCCCCCTGCCCCCCACCTTGCTCCGCCCCTGAGAACAACCCTGAAACCATTTTTACTCTCCCAAATTGACCTCAAATATATCTCAGAAGGGGGGAAGGAAATGGGAGAAGCTGTCCAATTGTCCTTTGACAGTAGGGGCTTATACCTCCCCTTTCAAATACAGTCTGGCAAGTATCTGTGAAGTTGAGCACACTATCAATATGCATAAGAGATTCAGGAACTAAGTATTTGCCATCTCAAAGGAATCATAGAATCATAGAATCATAGAGTTGGAAGAGACCACAAGGGCCATCCAGTCCAACCCCCTGCCAAGCAGGAAACACCATCAAAGCATTCCTGACAGATGGCTGTCAAGCCTCTGCTTAAAGACCTCCAAAGAAGGAGACTCCACCACACTCCTTGGCAGCAAATTCCACTGCCGAACAGCTCTTACTGTCAGGAAGTTCTTCCTAATGTTTAGGTGGAATTTTCTTTCTTGTAGTTTGAATCCGTTGCTCCGTGTCCGCTTCTCTGGAGCAGCAGAAAACAACCTTTCTCCCTCCTTTATATGACATCCTTTTATATATTTGAACATGGTTATCATATCACCCCTTAACCTTCTCTTCTCCAGGCTAAACATACCCAGCTCCCTAAGCCGTTCCTCATAAGGCATCGTTTCCAGGCCTTTGACCATTTTGGTTGCCCTCTTCTGGACACGTTCCAGCTTATCAGTATCCTTCTTGAACTGTGGTGCCCAGAACTGGACACAATACTCCAGGTGAGGTCTGACCAGAGCAGAATACAGTGGTACTATTACTTCCCTTGATCTAGATGCTATACTCCTATTGATGCAGCCCAGAATTGCATTGGCTTTTTTAGCTGCTGCATCACACTGCTGACTCATGTCAAGTTTGTGGTCAACCAAAACTCCTAGATCCTTTTCACATGTACTGCTCTCAAGCCAGGTGTCTCCCATCCTGTATCTGTGCCTTTCATTTTTTTTGCCCAAGTGTAGTACTTTACATTTCTCCTTGTTAAAATTCATCTTGTTTGCTTTGGCCCAGTTGTCTAATCTGTTAAGGTCATTCTGAAGTGTGATCCTCTCCTCTGGGGTGTTAGCCACCCCTCCCAACTTGGTGTCATCTGCAAACTTGCTCAGGATTCCCTCAAGCCCATCATCCAATGGCCAGGCTACCCAGAAAATGCAATCGAGAAAGGCAATAACAGATATCTAGGCAGACAGGAGAGAAGCAAAACTCTCAAATTTCTGCTTCCTTCAGTGATGTATGTATGATGTTTGGAGGGTGGTGTTCAGGGTTCTCCCTCCCTCCTGCGTGTGGTGAGTGGAGACCCTGTTGCAACAGTTTATTTCCTTTAATAAAGATCAGACTTACTGGCCGCCTTGCTGTCAATAGACTCTGGTTGGCCTCTGTTCTTTTCTCGTACCTATAGGGAACCCACTTAAAGACTCTATACAGGCTCTGGAATTCCTCATAAGGGAAAGGGAGCAGTTTTTCTTACAGGCATTTATAAACTTGGATCATGTCCTGCCTTACAAGTCTTGATCCATCATAGCTGTTCTATAGTTTCTGGGATATTACTGAAGTTGAAGTTTCCTCAAATTTAGCAGGGCCCAGATTGGCAGCCCCATCTGTGAGTTTTCAAAAGCATGCTTTGCTCTCACTCTGCCCCTGCCCATTGAGTCACAGACAGATGCCAGGGAGGTGGACATTCTGAACATTATAATTATCAAAATCATGGTGATTTATTTATCTAGTCCAGGGATTTCACCATTGATGGCCTTTGAGTCCAAAAATAATATAAATATCATAATCACAGGCAGGGTGAGGTAATTTATTGTCACAAGCCTGAAAAAAGAACCGGGATATAACTATCTGAAGCCTGGCCTGAGAGATTTGGGGTAGGTAGAGCTGCTTTCTGTGGGAGTTTTCCTTTGTCTACCTTTGCTTGAAGATATTTTAGGAGACCAGGTGTGCTACTAATGTCCCTGCTGTCACAAGAGTGTATGACTCTTGCAGGCTTAGCCAGAATGATATTACTTCTGCTGCTATTTCTGCTGCTAATGCCCCATAGAGTCAGTGGGATGCTGAAAGCAAAATGTCCATTAAATCGGAAAAAGAATCATGATCCGTTGAATTATTACAGGCCAGGAGACCACCTCATTAGTGGGGTCATATATCAAGGTCGTGTTGTAATAAACAAACCTGACTTTTTCCAGCACCCCAGAAACCCTGTTATGTTGTAAGTGACTGTATCTTACCCACCCTGCATTCACAATCACTGCTGTGTGCCAGAGATAGCACCTGTTTTCTGGCCATCCCTGGTAATCCCTTCTCCCTCCTTTGCCCATCTATTGACTTTGAAAGAAGGTTTGGTTATTGAGAGGCAGCATCTAAGTGCCTCTTGGCCTTATTTCAGTTTCAGGCACAGACGCACTAAATCTAAATGGTTTTTTATTGTGTTTTGTTTATTGCAATAACAGGGAGGGGGAGAAAATATAGCTAAAATTTGTCTAGGCATGACCCTTTTTGTTACTGTAACCCATGCTCTGTCCCTCACACCATCTTTTCGTCGTTTAATATAGTGATTTTTCACCTACTGTACTCCTCTATAATGTTTGTGTTAGCTTGTGTTCTTCACTCCTTTTACGCTGGTCCTCATTTTGCGTAACATAAGCAACTGCCCAGCGCACAGAAAATGCCCAGAACTCTGACTGCCTGAGCACTGGGTAAGCAGTGGAAGGCAAGCCAAGCATATAGGCAAAAGTGGCGATGCAACAATGGTCTTTTTCTTTCCTCCTTCGCCTTCCCTCGTCCCGCTCGCCGCCTTCCTCTAACCTCCCTTGCCGGTGGCTCTCTCGCCGTCGTAGCCCCTGGGTAGGCGGCTGGGGGAGGAGGTGCAGTCCAGCGACACCGGGAGGGACACGGGTCCGACGTCCCCTCGACCCCGGCTTCTCCTGTCCCCGTTCCTTGCTTGTAAGGGAAGGTCAGATAATGGTGGGGAAGCTTGTGCAAGTTGAATGCAACCAAGGAAGAGCCTTGCTTTTTGCCTTCCTTGGAGGCAAGGCTCTCTTGGTGCACCAGTTCTGGGATGCTTTTGCAAGTCCATCCAAGTTCTCTCTTACCCACCGCTTGCTTCCTTCCTTCCTTCCCTCCCTCCCTCTCTCTCTCTCTCTCTCTCTCTCTCTCTCTCTCCACCCCTCCTCCCTCCCTTCTCTGTCTTTTCCCTCCCTCCTTCCATCTCCCTCCCTCTCTCTCTTTCATCCCCTTCCTTCCTTCTCTCCCTTCTCTCTCTCATCCCTCTCCCTCCCCACCCTGCACTATTATTCTGTGGTAGCAGGACTGCCACTGCTTTGGAACATCTGTGTTTGAAATATGATGGGGGGGGGCACCAGAAGGTGATCTCGCCTAGGGCGCAAAAAACCCTAGCACCGGCCTTGCACACAAGGCCACTGCTTATCTAGCAACCTAGCCAGAAGTTGTTTGAAGCCACTATGTCTATGATAACTCTGCCTATGAAACAATAAAATGGCGGCGCGTGGAGACGCAGCGGCTGGTTGCTCCCTAACTCAGAATTTGGCTTTCTTGTCCTGCCAAAATAGACTTGTTTATAGTCGACAGGATTTGTTATCTATTTGGCTACGGAGCGAGCACTGCATAAATTGTGAGTGTCTCCGCGTCTGCAAGGAAGATTTTCTGACTTCAAAGAACTGGGGAGGAAAGAGGCACAGGAGAGACCGTAAACAAAAGAGAGGTTGCAGGGGAGGAAGGCGACTAAAGCAACTAAGGCTGAAGACACAGCACTATAACTTACCACTTCCCAGCATTTTCTATGCGAATGTGAGATCCTTGGCGAACAAGCTGGAGGAGTGGAAGCTGTGGGTGGCAACTGAGAGAACTGTGAGTGAATGCTGTCTTCTGCTGATTACAGAAACTTGGCTGACACCACTTATACCTGACTCAGCCATAGAACTAGCAGGCTATACAGTGTTCCGTCATGATAGAACAGAGGACTCTGGTAAAAGAAGGGGGGGGAGGTTTGTGTGCATATGTAAACAACTGCTGGTGCACAAACCACACCGTGATAGCTAGTCATTGTTCCCCAACTGTGGAATTTATGACGCTTAAATGCAGACCTATTTACATCCCCCGAGAATTTACAGTTGTACTGATAACTATAGTATATATTGCACCTGATGCGAACATCAATGAGGCATTGGGTCTCCTGCACGATGCTGTTAATAGACAACAATGCAAGTATCCTGAGGCTGCATCTATTGTATGCGGGGATTTCAACCAAGCAGATTTGAAAGTGGTCCTACCTAAATTTTATCAACATATAAAGTGTGCAACCAGGGGCGAAAGGACTCTGGACAGACTGTACACAAATGTCAAGCAAGCCTATAAAGCTGAACCGCTGGCACACCTGGGTCAATCTGATCACGTGTCCCTGCTCCTGACTCCTGTATACATTCCATTGAGGAAACGGATTCCAACAACAAAGAGGAGTATTACAATATGGCCAGCTGAAGCATCTCAACAGCTACAGGACTGTTTTCATGACACAGACTGGGCGGTGTTCAACCAACAGGACATAGAGACTTTTACTGAGGAAGTGCTGGATTACATCAGGTTCTGCACTGACAATGTAACACAGAGGCGCCGGATAAAGATCTATCCAAATAGGAAGCCCTGGATGACAAGGGAGGTACAGGGGCTGCTAAAGGCAAGAAATACTGCTTTTAGAAGTGGAAACAGGATGCTGTACAGCTCAGCCAGAGCAGATTTAAAGAGAGGTATCCGGGTGGCCAAAGAGGCGTACAGACAGCGGCTGGGGGATCACCTACAGAGTAATAACACCAGGCAGGTGTGGCAAGGTGTACAGGAACTGACGGGGCAAAAATCCAAAGATTCCTTGGTGGACGAGGGAGGGGCATCCCTCGCAGAGGAGTTGAATGTCTTTTTTGCCCGCTTTGAAGTAACATCTGCAGCAACACCTGCGGAGGCTAGGCCACCATCACCATCGTCGCCATCATCGGTGCAAAGGAATATGGTATTCAAAGTGGAGGAAGGAGAGATGAGGAAGGTGCTGAAGGGAATCAACTCAAGGAAGGCTACAGGGCCAGATGGAGTAGCTGGAAGAGTCTTAAGAGACTGCGCAGACCAACTAGCAGGAGTCTTCACTGGGATTTTAAATCGATCCCTAGCCCAGGCTACTGTCCCATCTTGCCTGAAGTCCTCTATTATTGTTCCAGTACCAAAAAAATCCAATCCGGAGAATCCGAATGACTTTCGTCCAGTAGCACTTACACCCATAATTATGAAGTGCTTTGAAAAGCTGGTACGAAATTATGTCATTGCCTGCCTACCAGAGGGATTGGACACATTCCAATTTGCCTACAAAATGAAAAGATCAACAGAGGATGCCGTGGCGATTGCCCTCCAAGCTGTTCTTGCACATTTGGAGCAGCGGGGGAGCTACGCCAGACTGCTTTTTGTAGATTTCAGCTCGGCATTCAATACCATTCTACCGCGACTTCTGATAACTAAATTGGGAAATCTGGGGCTCCCGCTATCACTCTGTGGGTGGATACTGGACTTTCTCTCAGATCGCTCCCAGAGGGTCCGGTTGGGCCCTTATATGTCAAACATGCTTAGGACTAACACAGGAACACCACAAGGATGCGTGCTTAGTCCGCTCCTTTATACTCTTTATACGTATGATTGTGTCGCTGCCCACCCTAGAAATAGGGTTGTCAAATTTGCAGATGACACAACCGTGATCGGGCTCATCTCTGATAAGGAGGGTGAAACTGAGTATAGAGATGAGGTGGAGCGGCTGACAGAGTGGTGCAGAGTCAACAACTTGCTCATAAACACAAAGAAAACTAAGGAGCTTGTGGTGGACTTTAGGAGACAGAAGAACGAGGTCCAGCCACTCTTGATTGACGGAATTTGTGTGGAGAGGGTAACAACGTTTAGATTTCTAGGCATTGAGTTACAGGAGGATCTGTCCTGGAGTGTTAATACAAGGGGGCTTGTGAAGAAGGCGCAGCAGAGACTGTATTTTTTGAGAATTTTAAGGAAAAACCATCTTCCACAAAAGCTGCTGCTTGCCTTCTATCACTGTGCCATACAGAGCGTGCTCACGTACGGTTTATGTGTGTGGTACGGAAGCTGTACTTCCCAGGACAGAGCAGGGCTGTGTAGAATTATTAAAACAGCAGAGAGCATTATTGGCTGCTCACTCACCACCTTAGAACAAATTTACACCACCAGGTGCCATAGAAAAGCACTAGATATATCAAGAGATCCAACGCACCCTGGTCACCATTTCTTTCAGCTCCTGCCATCGGGACGGAGATATAGAACAATGCAGGCAAGAACGAGCCGTCTCAGGAACAGTTTCTTCTCTAGAGCAATTTTGGCCTTAAATGGAAAGCCCGGACTTTGAAGTCATCTTATTTTACTTGTTATTTTGTAGTATATTTACTGTTTTTAATTAGCTTTTTGTAATTTTGGATTATGCGGAATGCTTTATCTGAGTGGATGTAGCAACCGAGTAATTTCGTTGTTCCCGCAAGGGGACAATGACAATAAAGATATCTTATCTTATCTTATCTTATCTGAGAGATTTTGTTTCCTGTCCTTTCCGGACGAAAAGTCTGCTATTTCTCTCTCCCCCCCACTCCCATCTTGTCAATGGTTCCTGTCAAGTCTCTGAGCTCGAGAAACTGTAAGTTATCATTCAAATCAAATTCACCCAAGCTGCAAGTTCTCCTAAAAACTATTTTATTTCCTTGTGGGAGCACCTGGACAAGTTTCTACTCCTTCAAGTGGACAGTTGAAACAATGGTTTGTTTGTTTATTCATTTATTTGCAGTTCAACATTAGAGGACCCTTCTCCCTTCCTGTCGCCCTTATTTGCCATTCAGGAAATCAACCAGAATCCTCAGCTTTTACCCAATGTCACCCTGGGCTACAACATCTATGAGGCTGCTTTTGATGTCAGAACAGCGGCTGATGCCATGCTAGACAGCATTCCAAGCTACAGCTGTGGAAGACAGAGTAATGTTCTAGCTGTTTTTGAAGCAACTACTTCTGAAATTGGCAGACAGATTTCAAGCATGTTGGGCATCTACAAAATGCCCCAGGTAGGTCTTTGGAGGGGATTGGAGACCAGCTATGTTTCCTTCCTCTTTTCCATATCTCCACCAGTGTTGAGAAACCCCTTCACCCCTCCAGAGGTTTCTGAACTACCAAGCCACCCATTCTTAGCCATTCGCCATCCTTGTGGGGATTGATGGGAATTGTAGTTCAGCAACATCCCGAGGGCCAAATTTTCCCAATCCCTGCTCTCCAAGAGTTCTTCTTTCTTCTTTCTTAAGAAGACCAGTGGTTGTCTCTAGAAGCTAAATGAGCATGGAGATTAAGTTTCATGCACTCCTGCAGACCATGTCACTGCTTAGCTTCTGCCTCTGCCTCTCCTTCTGTGAAGTTGCCCATTGTGATTCTAGGAAGAGGTTGGAATGCCATGACCCCTGAAAGCCCCAGATGCCCTATTCTGCCTCAATATTCATTGAAGCCACTTCCATCTCTGTGAGCTCTAGATTCTCCATCGGAGGCATGAAATGCTTCCCAGAAGCAACTGGCTAGCTACTGTGAGAACATGATACTGGATTTTTAGATGTCACATGATCATTGGCCTGATCATGTTACAGGGCCTTTCTTTTGTATTCCTGAAAACAAGACACCAATCCTTTTCTTACCAGATCAGTTTGGGCTCTACTGCATATGATCTCAAGGAAAAAAAACAGTTTCCTTTTATCTACTGGATGGTCCCAAAAGAAAAAGCCCAGTACAGGGGGATTGTCAAGTTGCTGCTGCATTTTGGATGGACGTGGGTTGGTCTCTTTGTTCCAGACAATGGCAATGGAGAAAGGTTCCTGAGTGCCATCAAACCTCTGCTGCTCCACAGTGAGATTTGTGTTGCTTTCTTGGAAATAATTCCTTTTTCCATCCAGATGATGTCATCCTTACGTTGTAAACCATCTCTCCTGAGACAAGTCAAGGTTTTCATTTACTATGGAGACTCTGAACATGGAAGTTATATAATCACATTCTTACAACACTTTCAGGAAGTGAAGAGATCTCAGGGGATAGTCTGGATCACAACGGATGTTCTGGACATTGACGAGATATTGTTTTGTGGTTTTCCTTACAACACGCCTGGCCAAGGTTCTTTGTCCTTTGTAAGGAATACACCAAGACAGACAGAATGTCGATTCTATACTCGGCTTTCATACAAATCTGAACCGTTTTGTCAGAGAGCATTCTCTTGTTCGTGTTCAAACAATGTGGTGTCTATGGAGGGTTGGACAAGATGCACAGAACAACTGGGAACTTTGTCCCAGGAGAAGATTGAGGCAATCTGGTCTCACGATCGCTACAGCACTTACTACGGGATCCAACTTGTTGCTCAGGCTTTAAATGCTGCATATTCATCCAGATCAAAATGGAGGTTAATGGCAGGTAGAGGAGAGAGATTGGAACGTCAAAGGTTGCAGCCATGGCAGGTCTGTCCTCTCCCCTTTTTTTGCAAATACCTTGTCCATCTCTGGAATCTTAATTGGAGTTTATATTTTTGTAGTTTATCTCATTGCAACTGTCTTTAGTTGGACATCTTGAGAATTTTTTTGATATCGTTCATCTATCTTTATAGCTGTACTATAAACTAATTAATAAAGAAAAGTATGGGGACATAGGATATTATAAATAGTTAAGGAGCATTCACTCACATTAATATATATTTTCATAAAATGTATATATCGCTTGAATGATGGAAAACCAGTTTACAAAACAGTTACAATAATAAGATTAGTAGAAAGAAATTTAAAACACTAATTTGAACCCTATATTTGAAACCTATAGAAAGTTGAAATCAAAATAGGACAGATTAAAGCAAATTAAAACATATGCAAGCTTTCTAGAGTTTCAAAGCGGTTTCCTGGCCGTGTCCTCAAAATATATTTATTTGGGTCTTATCCCCAAGAGGATTAAAAATCTGATAAAGGACCTGTTATACTGGCCCAAAAGTCATCAAATATAGCTGACACAAATTCCCTTCAAATTAGTAAGAGGTCTGGAACCTTCCTCAATTGTCAAAGGAAAACAAGACTACATCCCACAAAATATTCAAGCTCATGAACAGATTTGATATATCAGATGCCCAGGAAACATCCTTCAATTGTTTTGCAATTATATAGTTTCCTATCATCTGCAATGGAGTTTGCATATAAGCCTGCAGCTCTCACATGCAACCCTGATACCATGTTTTCTAAATGCTGGTGCTTTTTCTGCCGTTCTAGCTTCACACTTTCTTAGAAGAAATCCAGTTTTCTAATTCATCCATAGGAGGGATGTATTTTGATAAGAATGGGGAGCTGACTGCCAACTTTGATATCTGGAACTGGGTTGTGTTTCCCAATAAATCTCACAGCAGAATGAAGGTTGGGAAAATCGAGGAACAGACATCCTCCGACATAGAATTCACCATTAATCCGGAAGCCATTGTGTGGCCTGGGAACTTCAGCAAGGTGATTGCATTTATTTATTTATTGCATTTATACCCTGTCTGGATTCATGCCCCGAAAGACTCCGGGGGAATGCCTGTGCAGTTGTTAGTAGAGTAGCATCTCCAAGAAGGGACATGATTCCCAGGAGGACTCAGGATGCAGCAGATCAATTTGTAAAAGTTGACTGAGCCAATAATAAGCTTGACAGTTCAATAGCAGACCCCTAATAATTCCGTGGCAGTAAAATATAACAGTAAAAAACTTAAAATGTACAATATACTTTAAGTTAATCAATTCAGATTGAGAGAGTGAAGGAACATCAGAGAGAGAGAGTAAAAGTAAGAATAACATGTGGTACTACTACTACCCTTCTCCTTCTCCTTCTCCTTCTCTCCTTCTTCTTCCGTAAGCTTCAGTGGCTTCTTTCAGCTTCTATAGCTTTCATACTTCATACTTTCATACTTTCATACATACCTGGAAACACAGAGCTCATTCCAGATGCATGTCTGTCTCCATGAAAATCTTGGAAACCTTCCAAACACACTAGAAGGTTCCAGAACACTTCTGTTAGCTTCACCACATGATAGCCAGTGTGGTGTAGATGTTAAGAGCGGTGGACTCGTAATCTATTGGGGGAGGAAGGGAAAGGAGAATGTTAGCCGCTTTGAGACTCCGCGTAGCGATATAGCGGGATATCAAATCCCCACAACAACCCTGTGAAGCAGGACATATTCCGAGGAAGTGAACGGCCCAAGGTCACCCAGGCAGCTTCATGGCTGAGTGGCAATTTGAACCTTAGTCTCCCAGGTTCTTGTCCAACTCTTTAACCCCTACACCACACAGGCTAAATTTGCTAAATTTGGATAATTTCCCAATACATCAGAGAGAGAGAGAGTAAAAGTAAGAATAACATGTGACCATGTTGGACTGCATTTATAGGCAGTTCAGGGGCAGTTTGACCACACGAGAGCCAGGGTGGTGCAGTGCTTAAGAGCGGTAGACTCATAATCTGGTGAATCGGGTTCATGTCTCCACTCCTCCACATGCAGCTGCTGGGTGACCTGGGGCTAGTTACACTTCTCTGAAGTCTCTCAGCCTCACTCACCTTACAGAGAGTTTGTTGTGGGGGAGGAAGGGAAAGGAGATTGTTAGCCGCTTTGAGACTCCTTCGGGTAGTGATAAAGCGGGCTATCAAATCCAAACTACTACTACTACTACCCTTCTCCTTCTCCTTCTCCTTCTCCTTCTCCTCCTTCTCCTTCTCCTTCTCTCCTTCTTCTTCCGTAAGCTTCAGTGGCTTCTTTCAGCTTCTATAGCTTTCATACTTCAGAAATGACTTCAGAAAGTTAGCCCCTTCGAGACTCCTTCAGGTAGCGATATAGCGGGATATCAAATCCAAACTACTATTATTCTTCTTCTTCTTCTTCTTCTTCTTCTTCTTCTTCTCCTTCTCCTTCTCCTTCTCCTTCTCCTTCTCCTTCTCCTTCTCCTTCTAGCTTCATTGGCTTCTTTCAGCTTTATAGCTTTCGTACCTCAGAAATGCCTGTATACCTGATATATCCCACCTTTCTCTATATAGTTCAAAATGCTATATATGGTTTGTTGCCTCTTTGTTTTATTCCCACAACAACCCTGTCAAGTAGGACATATTCAGAGGAAGTGAACAGCCCAAGGTCACTCAGGAAGCTTCATGGCTGAGTGGCAATTGGAACCTGGGTCTCCTGGGGTCTTGTCCAACCCTCTAACCCCTACACCACACAGGCTCCAGTTCCCTTGCTAAATTTGGATAATTTCCCAATAGGGGCCCATTTTATATTATCCCTAAGCTGGCCATTCCCGGGAAGACTGCCACTTCCCAGATGTGTACATCTCTGCTGTTTTCCTTGCTTTCTCTGTTTTGCATAGGAATTCAGTTGGAGAGGAGCAAACCGTGGAGAGGCTGTCTTTACACTTTCCCTTTTTCATCCACTCAGAGGGAGAGATGACAATGCATCAATGGGCCCAAAGTTGACAGAGGAGCCATATCTGGCATGTGGGCTTCAACAGCTGCTTGATAATGACGAAAACAAAAAACACAAAAACATATATCATAGCAGCAAACAGGAAAAATAAATCCCACACACAGTTTAAAAGGCAATAGTTTAATTATTTGACCTTTTCTAAATACCTTTATCCTTTTTAAAGATGAAACTTTATGTCAGAAACAAGATGACCTCTGCACAGTCCTACAAAATTTGGAAGGGTCTCATTCCCATTTTTAAGCCTTCTAATCTGGCATCAATATTTTAAAAATGATTTTTATTTGAGCACTTTCTCCAGTCAGGGCCTTCAGATGATGTCTGTTATTTCTGTTGATCTCCTTTGATCCCCCTTCTCCTTATTTTGTAGGTCGTGCCTCATTCAAGATGCACCGGAAGCTGTCGCCCTGGGTATGCCAGAGTGACTAAAGAAGGAGAGCCCGTTTGCTGCTATGATTGTGCTCCTTGTGCGGAAGGGACCATCTCCGTTCAGGAAGGTGGGTGAGGGAGAGGACATCTAGTCCATAGCCCTGTTCTCACAGTGTTGAACCAGGTCTTAGAGTATGGTCCTTTCAAGAGGGTCTTGTTCCCCATAGCAGTGCAGCACTCAACTGCAAGGCCTCTCTCCCTGCCAGCCTTCAGCCAGCCCGTCCAAGATGGGGCTCTCCTCCTTCACTGCCTTCTTCTTCCCAGCACACCTTGCTAAGGACTGTCTTTTCCTGACACTTCAAATGCACACCCCATCACCATGGCAACCTTTTTTCGCCCAGGCAAAAGAATTTCTCTCAGATGGGCCATTAACAGCTTTTGTCACGTGAGGCCCCAACTTGCATGGAAGATTAGTCTGTATTTTTCCAGTAGCTTTCAATCTTCCGTTCAATACTCCTAATAAATAAAAAAACCTACCATTTATTAATTTCTAGGATTTATTAATTTCCATGTCCAACATTCCCCCCCCCCCAAAAAAAAATCCGTGGCGTTGGAATAGATGACGTTTGGTTCCCTTCCAACTCTAAGATTCTGTTACACCACATTCATAAGTGAGGGCTTTCTTCCAGATGCCCATACTATCTGAAATTAGAGGAGTACGGACGGAAATGAATTCATTTGGCTGTGGCACCCTGCTCACAGAATGCCCCTCCCCAGGGACAGTCACCTACAGCCAGCAGTGAGGTCATTCCAGCACCATGTGATTTGTGGATCTCATTTTGATTGTGGGTTTACATGTTCTCTCGAATGAGGATGCTGTGGTTCAGTATTTTCCTTTCATTGAGGTCCTGAGATTGAAATTGTATTACAGTGGCACCTCTACTTACGAATAACTCTACTTACGAATGTTTCTACTTACGAACGGAGCTCCGTCTGCCATCTTGGATGTGGTTTAGATTTTTTTCTCCCAATGCATTCCTATGTGATTCGACTTACAATTTTTTTGACTTACGAATATGCGTTCAGAACGCATTAAATTCGTAAGTAGAGGTACCACTGTACAGTCATACCATGGATCTCAAATGCCTTGGCTGCTGAAGAAATCGGATCCCGAACGATTGAAACCTATATGTGAATGCTCTGGTTTTTGAACGGTTTGGGGGGTCAAATGGACTCCGGCAAAACATTCTGGTTGAGATCAAGGTACAATTGTACAGAATTCCCATTTGTACATTAATTTGATATCTTTAATACATTCACTGATGAGTAAATAAACCATTCATTCAGATATTTCGGTGAAGATTTTAACGGCATTTCTCAACTTTCAAGGCTTCTGTAATTTCAGTCTCCACCGTTAACACAATACATTTCAGTTCAAAGCAATTACTTTGGGAAACCTTCTCTTTATTTTTTTTCGAATAGATATTTATTGATTTTCACAGTAGAAAAGGGATTTACAGAGGTTTAGAAAGGATGGGGGAGATACAAAAAAGCAAAAATACAAAAGTCAGGAAAAAACAGAAAAAACCAGAAAATAAAAAAGAAAAAATAGAAAACTATATAACTTATCTTTATCACAGTGTATATTGGGACCTCCTCGGGTTCCCGTCCCTGTGTTTCTCAAACACACTTCCAATTTAGCAAATTCTACCTCTAAATATTCACTTTTAATACTAAATTCTTATTTTCTATTCTAAAATAACCTCTTTTACCTAATCCACAGATTTATTTACCACTTAATTTCTATTCTTAAAATATTACTTTAGCGTATTTTTTTAAATACAATTTAAAATCTTTCCACTCTTCTTCAATTGCTTGTTCTCCCTGGTTGCGGATTCGTCCGGTCATCTCTGCCAATTCCATAAATTCCATCATCTTCATCTGCCATTCATCAATCGTTGGTAACGTTTGCTGCTTCCAGTATTTAGCGATCAACAGTCTCGCAGCTGCAGTGGCATACATGAAAAAGGATACCTTTCTCTTGGGAATCTCCTTCCCTACAATGCCCACTAGGAATGCCTCTGGTCTCTTCACCACTGTGCCTTTTAGCACTTTCTTAAGTTCATTATAAATCTTATTCCAGAAGTCATTCACCAGTGGACATGTCCACCACATGTGGTAAAATGAACCTATTTCTTTCTTACATTTCCAACATTTATTGTCATTGTTGTGGTAAATCTTTGCTAACTTTTCTGGTGTAAGGTACCATCTGTACATCATTTTCATTATATTCTCCTTTAATAAGCTACACGCAGTAAATCTAATATTTTCCTTCCACAACTTTTCCCAATCCTCTATCATAATATTATGTCCCACATCCTTTGCCCACAAAATCATAGCATTTTTAGTTTGTTCATCTTTTGTATGCCATTCTAGCAGCAATTTATACATTCTCGAAAGTATTTTCATCTTAGGTTCTAACAATTCTGTTTCCACCTTTGACCTCTCAATTTGAAAGCCAATTACTCTATCCATTTTAAACGCTTCATTTATCTGATGGTATTGGAGCCAATCATCCAATTTACCTTTCAACTCCTCATATGTTTTTAATTTAAATTGGTCTCCATCTTGAATCAACAAATCTCTATATTTCAACCAACCGGTCTCCATATTTAATCTTTTGCGAACCTTGGCCTCCAAAGGCGAAAGCCAATTTGGCGTTTTTCTTTCTAATAAATCTTTATATCTGGACCAAACCTTGAACAATGAATTTCTAACAATGTGCCTTTTAAAACTTCCATGGGCCTTAACCTTATCGTACCACACATATGCATGCCAACCATGAACATTATCATAACCTTCTAAGTCCAAAATATCAGCGTTTTCCAATGTAAACCACTCTTTCAACCAGCAAAAGGCAGCTGCTTCATAGTAAATTTTAAAATCAGGTAGAGAGAAGCCTCCTCTTTGTTTATCATCAGTCAATATCTTATATTTGATTCTTGGCTTCTTCCCTTGCCATATAAATTTTGATAGCACCTTTTGCCATTCTTTAAAACAACTCAGCTTTTCAATTATTGGTAATGATTGAAATAAAAACAACATCTTTGGCAATACATTCATCTTAATCGTTGCTATACGGCCCAATAAAGACAATTTCAGGTTGGTCCACGTTTCTAAATCCTTCTTAACTTCATTCCATAATTTCACATAATTATCTTTAAACAAATTTAAATTTTTTGCAGTCATATACACTCCAAGGTATTTCACTTTTTTAACAAAAGATAAACCAGTTGTTTCTTGCAATTTCTCTCTCTCTTCCTTATTCAAATTTTTATCTAGTACTTTAGTTTTGGATTTATTCAATTTGAAACCTGCTACCCTTCCAAACTCTTGAATAACTTCCAGAGCCCTCTGTACACTGGACTCTGGATCTTGTAAAGTTAACACCAAATCATCCGCAAAGGCTTTAAGTTTATATTGTCTCTTCCCTACAGTTACACCTTTTATTTCATCATCTTTTCTAATCCTGTCAAGCAGGACTTCCAGGACCGATATAAAAAGCAAAGGAGAGAGAGGGCACCCTTGTCTTGTACCTTTCTCAATTCTAACCTCATCTGACACCATATTATTCACGATTATCTTAGCTTTTTGCTCTGAATAGATTGCTTTTACTCCATTCAGAAAACCATTGCCCATTCCCATTTTTTCTAAATTTCTTTTTAGAAATAGCCAAGAAATATTGTCAAACGCCTTTTCCGCATCTATAAACATAAGAATGGCTTTTTTGTTTATCTTCTGCTCCAGCATTTCCAAAATATCAACTATATTCCTAATATTATCTTTCAAGTGCCTCCCCGGAAGGAAGCCAGCTTGATCTTGATGTATAAAGTCTTTCAAAACCTTTTTCAATCTGGAGGCTAAAATGTTAGCAAATATTTTATAATCCACATTAAGTAGGGATATTGGGCGATAATTCTTAACTTGCGTTCTATCCATGTCCGGTTTTGGTATCAGAGTGATGTAAGCCTCTTTCCAAGATTCAGGGGCCTCTCCTCCATTCAAAATTTCATTGCATAAATCCTTCAAAGGTTGAACTAACCAATCTTTCATTGTCTTATAATATGCATCTGTCAAACCATCCGGTCCTGGGGTCTTGCCCGACTGCATTTGTTGTATAGCATATTCCACTTCTTGCGTTGATATCTGTTGAGACAGTAGGGATTTGTTCTCTTCTGGGACTTTATGTAGCCCAAATTTGTCCAAGAATTGCTCCACTTCCTCTTTATTTTGATTTTCCTGTTTGTACAATTGTTTAAAATACTTCTGAAAAGCTTTTTGTATCTCTTTCGGGTGCTCCAGATGCTTTCCATCTTGCACTAAACTTACAATAGTGTTCAATTTCTGCCTCTTCTTCAATTGCCATGCCAGTAACTTTCCACATTTATTTGCTGACTCAAAGGATTTCTGTTTCATCCATTTAATTTTAGATTCAATTTCTTGATTCATCAATTTAGAAAATTGAACTTGCAATGCCTTAATTTCTTTCTGCACCTGTTGATTTTTAGGATTTTCCCTCAATTTCTTTTCTTTTTCTTTCATTTGATTTAGAATCTTTTCTTTATTTGCATTGGCTTCTTTTTTCTTTATAGCATTTTGTTGAATTAGAAATCCTCTCATCACAGCTTTGCTGGCATCCCATACAATTTTTTTCTCCGTTGTAGTCCTTAAATTTATCTCAAAATAATCTTTCAATACTTTTTGGGCTTTCTCCACTACTTTCTCATTTCTTGTTAACGCGTCATTCATTCTCCATCTGAAAGTTCCCTGGAGAGATACCCTTAGATCTAATAGTACAGCATTATGGTCGGAGCAAGTTCTTGGGCAGATCTCAACATTGTTTATTTTTGGTCCTAACTCTCTTGTAATCCATATGTAATCGAGACGACTCCACGATTGTTGAGAATTTGAGAAAAAAGTCTGGTCTTTTTCCAATGGATTTTTCAATCTCCAAGTATCAATCAGATCAAAATTTTCAATCAAATCAAAGAAAGACTTTGGTAGTCTTCCTTCTTTGGTGCAAGACTGTCTTTGTGATCTGTCCATTAATGTAGAGACCACTCCATTCATGTCTCCCATTAAGCATAATTTGTAATCCAAATAGTCCAAGAGTTTGTTATATAATTTCTTAAAAAACTCTGATTTTCCATCATTTGGTGCATAAACTCCCAGAATCAACAATTTTTCGCCTTGCGATGAGATTTCCACTGCTACGTATCTCCCTTCTTCATCTTTAAATATTAACTTTGGCTTTAATTTTTCTTTCACGTAAATCACCACACCTCTCTTTTTGACATCATCCGAAGAAATAAATTCTTCTCCAAATTTATTATTCTTTAAAAGTCTTTGATGTGCTCTTGTAATATGAGTTTCCTGAAGGCATATTATGTCCAATCTTTGTTTTGCTAAGGTATGGTAAACTTCATTCCTTTTCCGTTTTAAATTCAAGCCATTCGAATTCCACGACAAAATCCTCAGTGACATCTCTAAATTGCTGCCGCAGCTCCTGCTCCCAAGAAGGAATCTGAATCCAGCTCAATCGGGTGTCCTGGTTGGCCCGGGGTGGAGGTTGCTAACCCAACTCTTGACAACTCTCTCTCGTGTTGCTGAAGAAATTCTCTCTTCTGCTGTTCTGACCTGATCTTTATCTTTTTCTGTTGAAATTGGAAATTCAAGCCCTCCGGCAATTCCCACTTATAATTGATCCCTTGTCTCTTCAAGATGGCTACCAAATCCGAATATTGGGATCTCAGGTCCAAAAAGAATTTTGGTAGGTCTTTAAAAATTATTATTGGCGCTCCTTGCACCTTTAAGGTCTTCTCGTAGTGTAGGCCCAGAATTCTATCTCTTTGTTCTCTTGTTTGAAATGACACCAAACAATCACTAATCAGTTTCTTGTCTCCTTTTGATTTTGCTCCAAACCTAAATGCTTTTATCATTTGTCCTTCTAGCTCTTCCTTTGATAGGTTCCAGGCCTTCACAAATTCTTCAATTATTGCCTCTTTCAGATCACTCTTCTCAATGTTAGGGAACGCTCTTATCCTGAGATTCCCTTCTTTTTGACGTAGTTGTACAAAAGCTAAGTCCACTTTGGTCTTGTAGGCTTCCTTCTCCAAGTCAGGTACCTTTTCCTCCTCGAGATGGTCCAGTCTCTTCTCCACACCAGTCACCTGTGCTCTCACCTGCGCAATATCCTTAGAAATTGCACCCACTTCCTCCCGCAATTTCCGAAGCTCCTCAGTAGTCCGTTGTTGTTCTCTCGAATTTCGATCAAGAGCACTTAAGATTTGCTCCTCCAAAGTAGCAGAGATGGATGATTTTTTCTTTCCTTTGCCAGTCTCTTTGCCAGTCTCTGTTCCAGCCATACTTCCAATCAATCCAATCTCAAAGCACACAGTTCAATAAAAATTTCCACTCAGATGGTAGTCCCAACTTAGGCCTTAAGCCCTCTGTCTCAGCCAGTAGTTCAGATGTCTTTTAATCAAAACAACAAAATAGAATATAAACCATTCAGTCTAGTGAAAGAGCAAGCCGTTCAGCGGAAAGTTCCACTCAATAGATTGCCTCAAGTCAGTCAGTAAGAGCTCTTTCACCGCCAGTAGTCCAGATGTCTTTTTATCAGTGAAATAGTATAAACAAGTAGAAGCTGGCAGTCTTTTCAAGGTCAATGCTGGCACGAAAGTTCCAAACTTCTAACTTATAACACAGTCTCTGTATGCTTGCCTGTATGTTGAAACTGAAACTGGCTCATTGAAATAATTCCAGACAAAGGAACAAGGCAAAGGAACAATATTTCACACAGTCACTTTATAGCTCAAAAGTCGATACGTCGCATAGTCTATAAAAGAGGGGGGGAAAACATCCTTAAATCCTCCAAGGAAAGTTGCAGGCAGATCAAAGCCTGTCAAGGGGTAAACAGAAGTTCATATGGAAGTTTCTTTTGTGCCGTCACAATGGCGAACGGCTAGAGAGATCAGAACGAAGTCCCGCTTCCAGTTTGAGCAAGCAATCTCAAATGTAAATATTGCTGTCCACTGTTAGAATATTGGGGTGTAAATCACCAATATTCTTACTATTGCCACTGGCTTCGGTAAAGAAGAAAGCAAACAATCGTAGGTGCTAATCTACGTTTATTCAGAGAGTGTGTGTTCAGCCATCACTCTCCAGTTCAGAAGAAAGTGAAAGTAGAAACAGAACAAAGAACATCACATGACAGGAGATCAGGTTACAGCTTGAGCTCCTGTGTGGGAAAGTTACAGCAATCATATAAAGTAAACATTCATCCACATGCAGCATCTGTGCCATGCAGAGGATTTATGCTAACATCTCCCCTGAATCCTGAAATGGAAAAAGATGCAAATGTGAGAGCATCATTAAGAGAAGTGAACAGACAGTTGTCATAAACAAAGTAGGACTTTCCTGCTGTGGAACTCTCTGAGACTGGATTGACCAGCTTTGGCTTCCAGGGGACCAGAGCAGTTGCTCTGTGGACAGAAACAGTGTTGCGTTTGACAACCTGTTGTTGTGGCTTAGCCTGTGTGACTGCTGCCTGTTTTGGAGTTCTAAGCACAGCTAAATTTGCAATTGCTGTGTTGGCAAACTCCTGAGAATACCTCTTGGGTCCTCTTCTAATCCTCTCAGACCTGCGTGAGAGGTGCAAATCCTGTTTACTGAGATTCTCCCCCTCGGGACTTTTGGGAGAACTCTTACCAATGGTAAACAGTGGATCTAGTGCTTCAAGCACTTTTTCATCATCCGATGATGGTCTGTTAAAAACAGCATGAGTTCCTTTGTGTATGACTGTCTCCCCTGTGTCAGAGCTACTCAGGGTGGAGCCATCAGCAAAGGAATCATTATCACTACCACTTGTGTCAGTGTAGGAAGCATCAAAATCATTGGCACCTATGGGAAATTCATCAAGAACATATGTTTCTTGTGGCGTAGGAGAGTGTTCTACCTCTTGAGTAAGAATCACCTCATTGGAAGAAGACAACATAACTCTGTATTGACCTTCCTCAAAACCCAATAGAATGCCTTGGACTGGCTTGCCCTCAAGCGAAGCCACCCACATTTTGGTTCCAAAAACCTTAGTGTTGCTCACATCAGGCTTTTGTTGGAACAGAATCTCATAAGGAGAACGCTTCTGTCCTTTAGGAACCTGTCTGAGCCACTGGTAAAGGAAAAATGAGATGCTTTCAGCCCACAGTTGTTCAGACAATCCTGAACTCAGCAGTTGCGCTTGCATGCCTGCTTCTAACTCAGTGTTAACCTTAACACATAAGCTTTTGTCCCAAGCTGCCTGGGTTTTGGCAAACTTGTGGTGAATGCCTTTGTCATCAAAAAAAGCTTGAAACTCCTGTGAAGTAAAAAGAGGAATGTCATTGGTCAATAAACATTCAATTTTACAACCATGTTTCAGTTCAACCTTAGCATGAAATTCAGAAAATTTCACAATAGCCTGCTGAGGCTTTTGCAGAGGATAAAACCACGTATACTTAGAGAAGTGGTCAGTTATCAGAAGATAATATTTGGCCTTGCCAAGGGACTCTGGCATAGGACCAAAAACACCAGCAGAAACGATCTGGAAACAACGTGTTAGACCTTTCTTGCTTGGTTGCTTCTTTGCCACCTTAGGCTCCTCTGGACCTGTTAAACAATCATCAACAACGTTAAAGCATGCATCACTTTTATCATAAGATAATCTGAAAAGGTTATCTTTGTCTCTGTGTCCCGTCAAAAGAACTTCTCCATCTTTAGAAATCACACAGGTGCCCCTGTGAAAACACAGCTCAAACCCCTTCTCATCAATTTGAGAAACACTGAAAAGGTTTTGCTTCAGCTCTGGAACAAGATACACATTACTGATACTCAAATTTAGAGATTTCAGAAAAATAGTTCCCTTTCCAATGGATTTCAAGGAATTGCCATCTGCCTGTGACACGATGGAGTCCAGCTTCTCGAAAGTCTGGAACAGTCTCTTGTCGTTCACCAGATGGTGCGAAGATCCAGAATCTATGATCAGATAAGACCCGTCGTCTTCTTGGTCATCAAGCTGAGTGAGCATTACAAGCATTTTGCGTGCTGTAGGGCCCTTGGTGCTGGTGCTGCTGCTGCTGCCGCTGCTGCTTTTGCCTTTCCCCTTAGGCCCAGAAGCCTGTTGTTGACTTCCTGAGTCCTTCTGGGGTCTTCTGCATGTCTTCGCTGTGTGCCCAGGAATATTGCATAACTGGCATCTGACCACAGTTTTAAGGGCTTGTGCAGTCTCTGCAGATGCACCAGGTGAGGGTGAGTAGCGCTCCCCGTTGGCCTCCGCCTGTGCGCGGGTCCTGTCCTCCTCATTAAGCAATGAAGCATAAATTCCTGCTGCAGTCATTTGCTGAGGGTCTTGAGCCCCCAGCTGGGCTGCAATAGCATTATAGGACTTGGGAAGGCTATTTAGCACTGTAAAGCAATAAATGTCGTCATTCAAATTGACGTTTCTGTCAACTAGCTCCTGGCGTAGTTGACGCATCTGATGCAAATGGGCTCTCAAGTCTCCTCCCTCCTTCAGACGCAAATTAATTAATCTCTGAAAGTATAACATTGTTGATCCGGCGCGCAACCTAAGGTGCTCGTCCCGAAGATGAGTCCAAACATCATAAGCATTATCAATATTCCGAATATGAACCAGCTGTGATGGGTCCAAATGCAGAACTATTGTTGCCCTTGCCTGTGCGTTGCGATTCAACCACCTTTGGCCTGGCAAAACGGGCGGTGCGTTCTGAATCAACTCAATAAGTCCTTGCCGGATAAGAACACATTCCATTTTAACACTCCACGTTGCGTAATTTGTGTCAGTTAACAGAGGACACAAACTCTTGGGTGTTTGATCTGAATCCCCGGCTTTAGCCATCTTGCTACTGTAAGCGTGCTGCTAGCTTCTGACTTCAAAGTACAAAAAAGCTGCAAATTAGGCTTTCGGCAGGCATCTGCAATTAAGCTGCCGCTTTAGAGGTTTTATTGCCGCTATAAATCAGTCCCGGTTACTCACTGCTCCGGTGATAAGGAACGCAGACGTCCGTGCACTTCCTCCCCTGGAACGCAGGAACCGGTGACTCCCAAGCAGGCGAAATTCCTCAGGATCAGCTGCTGCAGATTGAGGCCTGTTTACGTGCCTGTTTTCACGCTTTTCAGAGGTCCGCGGATCGAAACCATCCTCTGCTACCAATGTTAGAATATTGGGGTGTAAATCACCAATATTCTTACTATTGCCACTGGCTTCGGTAAAGAAGAAAGCAAACAATCGTAGGTGCTAATCTACGTTTATTCAGAGAGTGTGTGTTCAGCCATCACTCTCCAGTTCAGAAGAAAGTGAAAGTAGAAACAGAACAAAGAACATCACATGACAGGAGATCAGGTTACAGCTTGAGCTCCTGTGTGGGAAAGTTACAGCAATCATATAAAGTAAACATTCATCCACATGCAGCATCTGTGAAAGAGCAAGCCGTTCAGCGGAAAGTTCCACTCAATAGATTGCCTCAAGTCAGTCAGTAAGAGCTCTTTCACCGCCAGTAGTCCAGATGTCTTTTTATCAGTGAAATAGTATAAACAAGTAGAAGCTGGCAGTCTTTTCAAGGTCAATGCTGGCACGAAAGTTCCAAACTTCTAACTTATAACACAGTCTCTGTATGCTTGCCTGTATGTTGAAACTGAAACTGGCTCATTGAAATAATTCCAGACAAAGGAACAAGGCAAAGGAACAATATTTCACACAGTCACTTTATAGCTCAAAAGTCGATACGTCGCATAGTCTATAAAATCCTCCAAGGAAAGTTGCAGGCAGATCAAAGCCTGTCAAGGGGTAAACAGAAGTTCATATGGAAGTTTCTTTTGTGCCGTCACAATGGCGAACGGCTAGAGAGATCAGAACGAAGTCCCGCTTCCAGTTTGAGCAAGCAATCTCAAATGTAAATATTGCTGTCCACTGCAGGGTATTTTCCAGAGCCCTGCTCTCTTTTAGATAGTTCAAAGTCCAAGAAATAAAGTTACAAAGCTTTATGGTTAAAGTGCTGCGGAGACTGTCTTTGCTTTCAATCTTCCACAGGGGGGAGGGAAGAACCCGACCTCCATAAATTTTAGGTTCCCCTTTGACCAAATCCGTCCAAATTAGAGACTTTAAAAGCTTTTTAGATTCATTACTCACGATGGCCAGATGGTTCCATGTTGATGTTGTAGATTTTGAAGGAGATTGGTTGCTGTTCCGCCGCCAGTAAACGGAGCTTCTCCTTTAAGGGAAAGCGCTGTACCCGCTGTGCCGTGCCTTCCACCTTCCCGCTCTCGGACTCTTATTAGAGCTCTTCGGGGGAAGGGAGGCAAAAAAAAAGACAACTGCCGGGTTCCCCAAGTCTTCAGAACTCTCTATCCGAAGTTTCGGGGGGCTGCGCGCTCTGCAGACCCCCCAGAACCCCTCAAAGGACTGGGAGGAATCTCTCCCACAGCCGCCGGCGCTCGCAACCAACCAGGAAGTCCGGGAAACCTTCTCTTTATACACTGCGGAGGGAAAGGGGAGAGATCAGCAAGCAGACCACACCATGCTCTGCATCCCTTTTCTGGGTTAAATCATGCTCTCCACAGGACCTGGACCTGGAGGAGAAGAGGGCAGAGGTTACAGAAAGAACTGTGAGATCAGCAGTTTTTTGTGGGAGAGCTGTGAGTTTGTTTATGATCTTGGTGAGAGGACGGAGTCTGTGAGGTGAAGTGCGTCAGAAGGACAAGGAGTGATATTCGTTTCTACATATATTGTAATCTTGTATTAGGGTAACATTTTTATAAATAACTGATCATTGCTTAAGTTGCCTGCTGTTGCTTTAGTTTTCTGTGCACACCTTAGAGATACTTTCCATGCTAAGTATACGGTAATAGAATTGGAAGAAAAATAATAATCAATGAATGAAATAAAACAGAACATGTGTAAACTTTCCTTATAGGAGGAGAACACTCTGTAATCTGTTCTCATACTCTGACATTTAGGGGTTCCTAAGAAGTAAATTTGATGATGCCTACGTCAGAGTAAAATGCTCAAAAATGGCTTAAGCATCCCATTTTCAGTCTGTGTACGATTTAGGGCTCTTCAAGCAAATCCCGTCCACAGCCAGGGAAATGTCCTTCTCTGATTTCCTGACCTCTTCCACATCGGTATATTGTCCCACTGTATTGGAACACACCGTTACTGATGTAAGAGTTTTGTTAGTGGTACTGAAGTCCTTCTTTTCTTCAGATGCAAAGCATTGCACCACATGCGCAGAAGATCAGCATGCAAATCAAGCACGAGACAAATGTATCCCCAAGACTGTAACATTTCTCACTTATGAAGAACCCTTGGGGATCCTCCTGGTTTGCTTTGCCCACTTCTTCTCCTTAACCACTGGTGTTGTCCTCGGAATCTTCATTAAATACAAGGAAACTCCCATAGTCAGAGCTAACAATCGAGACTTATCCTATATCCTCCTCATCTCCCTCCTGCTTTCCTTTTTGTCCTCCTTCCTGTTCATCGGCCGGCCAAGGAAAGTGACCTGCCTTCTCCGACAAACAGCCTTCAGCATCATATTTTCATTCGCTGTCTCTTCTGTGTTGGCAAAAACCATCACTGTGGTTCTGGCCTTCTTGGCCACAAAGCCAGGGAACAAGGTGAGGAGATGGCTGGGGAAGAGTCTGGCCAACTCCATTGTCCTTTCATGTTCTGGTATGCAAATTATCATCTGCACCATCTGGCTGGGTACCTCTCCTCCATTCCCAGACTTTGACATGCACTCCCAGGCTGGAGAGATCATCCTTCTATGCAATGAAGGATCTGTTGCTATGTTTTACACTGTCCTCAGTTACATGGGCTTCCTGACGGCCATCTGCTTCACGGTGGCTTTCCAAGCTAGAAAGCTTCCAGGGTCCTTCAATGAAGCCAAGCTGGTCACCTTCAGCATGCTGGTCTTCTGCAGTGTGTGGGTGTCCTTTGTGCCTACCTACCTGAGCACCAAGGGGAAGTACATGGTAGCTGTGCAGGTCTTCTCTATGTTGGCCTCCAGTGCTGGGCTTCTGGGCTGCATCTTTATTCCCAAGTGCTACATTATCATACTCAGGCCTGATCTGAACACAAAAACACATCTAACTACAAAAAGTGAAGTTGGTAGAGTCTGATATTTAGCTTCTTTGAAGAGTCTTCGCAAAACACCATGTTGTTAAGGTAGACCCGGCCCTGGTATGTGGCAGGACAATTGCAAAAGCAACAAGCTCATAGAATGTATGTTCGCAAATGTTCTGCCACAATCCTCTCCATCATCTACACTTCCCAAACAACCGGTACTAGCTATCACTTAGTAGTAGTCATCATAAACCAATTGGCTCATATTGGAAATTTTCAGGAGAGATAAAGCTACCACAAATTTCAAGACAACTAGGACTACCCTTTTCCATGAATACGCATTGACAACTCCTGAATCCACCCACTCATACCCCTTGGCAAGCTTTAATAAGTCAAGCAGGGGAACAGTTGAGAGATTACATGACCTAGGGTTAAGCTAATATTTTGACCCATTTCAATCTGGATGCAGAACTTGTTCGGCATGGAGTCAAAGAAGCATAAATTAAGAAATAAAATTGTGAAAGGAAGTAGTAATGAATGATGAAAGTGAATGTAGGGTTTGCTTCATTTCAAAAAAACAATCTTTATTTTACGGTTTATTAATGTTTATTGGGGGGGTCAGGTGATGATGTTTCTATTCTACTTAATATATGTGTTAATGTTCATATTTTGAAATAGATACGCAAGGGGCACCAAGAGCTTTTAAGTGATTGGGGCCTCTAAAGGCCTTGATCCGCTCTCATTCGGAAGCATACTGCCTATTACAGTGGAGGTCATTATCTACAGATAGCCATATCCTCCAGGAATTCTCTTTCAAAACCTTCCAAGTTTTGGGACTGAAGACATGGATAAAGCCAGGCATAAAACCCACACCAAGTTGATGGCCATCACTAGAATCATAGAATCATAGAGTTGGAAGAGACCACAAGGGCCATCCAGTCCAACCCCCTGCCAAGCAGGAAACACCATCAAAGCATTCCTGGCAGATGGCTGTCAAGCCTCTGCTTAAAGACCTCCAAAGAAAGAGACTCCACCACACTCCTTGGTAGCAAATTCCACTGTCGAACAGCTCTTACTGTCAGGAAGTTCTTCCTAACGTTTAGGTGGAATCTTCATTATTGTAGCTTGAATCCATTACTCCGTGTCCGCTTCTCTGGAGCAGCAGAAAATAACCTTTCACCCTCTTCTATATGACATCCTTTTATATATTTGAACATGGCTATCATATCACCCCTTAACCTTCTCTTCTCCAGCTCCCTAAGTTGTTCCTCATAAGGCATTGTTTCCAGGCCTTTGACCATTTTGGTTGCCCTCTTCTGGACACGTTCCAGCTTGTCAGTATCCTTCTTGAACTGTGGTGCCCAGAACTGGACACAGTATTCCAGGTGAGGTCTCACCAGAGCGGAATACAGTGGTACTATTACTTCCCTTGATCTAGATGCTATACTCCTATTGATGCAGTCCAGAATTGCATTGGCTTTTTTAGCTGCTGCATCACACTGTTGACTCATGTCAGGTTTGTGGTCTACCAAGTCTCCTAGATCCTTTTCACATGTACTGCTCTCAAACCAGGTGCCACCCATCCTGTATTTGTGCCTTTCATTTTTTTCTTTTGCCCAAGTGTAGTACTTTACATTTCTCCCTGTTAAAATTCATCTTGTTTGGGACTTCCGGGTTGGTCGCGGTCGAGTCAAGACGTGGCCGAAAAGGTGGGCGAGCTATCCCACTGATTTTGGCTTATTATAGGGGAGCAAAAGACCCTCCGAGGGCAACGGAAGGTCGGAACCCACGAAGGAAACTTTCGGGGTGCGAGGGTGCAAAGCGGTGCAGAGAACAGGGCAAAAAAATGATTAAAAAGCTGATTGAAAACCGGAGGCCCTAGCGCACGGAAATTCCCATCCCCCTATAAGCGGCCCCGAGAGAGACTCAACCTAGCGGCAGCTGCAACACTGAGGACTTTAACCAAAGAGCAAGGCTCAGTTTTAAATAATATCGAAGACTTACCTTAGCCTTGGCTTCTACCGGGAAGTGTTTGAGAAAAGCGACAAAGAAAGGGGCTTGTCTGAACTCCCGGAGGCTGCAACATTGTAACAAGAAACGTGGGGAGAGAGACAAAGAAACTCGGAAAGAAAGGAAAAAGGAATCCAAAGATCGGAGTAAAAAGGAACAACCCCCCCCCCCCCGGTGCCTGGTCTGGAGGTACCCATTAAATGCTTTGGGGAAGGGACGAGGCGGAAAAGCTAGTGATTTATAACTAGAGGTTGACAACTAAAGAGCAGCTAAGGAGCACCGGAGAGTGAACTGAAAAGTAAGCGGAGAAGCGGGGAAGGAGTGGGGGCGTTTCTAGTCCCGAAGGAAGCTAAATGTTTGTTTTAAAACTGACTCTCAGTGGCGGGAAATGCTTTAAATGCGACGGAAAGTAGAACATAAAGGTTAGAGAGAAAACCCCCAAAACGCAACTATATCAATTTATTAAAATAAACGAAGAACTTAAAAGGAGGAGAGGAAAGGACTAGGAAAACTTAGAAGTATAAAATGGTGGCAGCAATGTGCTGAATCACGGTCAAACCGGAAACAACTGAGCGCAAAGAATGGGAAGAAGGGGGATCAGCTAAGGAGAGAAGTGATGTGAGTAAAGAGGGAAGGAAACTGAACAGCAACACGCGGTGGTGGCTAGCAGATAGTCTGGGAAAGCGCAATTACAGGACAAAATAGCCACTATTAGACTCTATTACCTCTCCCAGCGTGTCAACTTGTCGTATAACCCTTTCTCTCTGGTACAGTCCATGCTCAATATGCAAGCTTAAAAAATAAATGCCCAGCCCCCCCCCCAAAAGAGACAATTAAACCCACCTCAGGAGTGGAAAGTTTGGAAGGTTTGATTAACCACAACTGGGCACAGTACTCCAAAAATATAAAGCCTAATATGGACAAGAGACTTAGAAACCAAGCTACGCTCGCGGCAGCAGGCCAGCAAAGAAGGCAATCTAACGCAGAAACTGAACCAATGGATTTAAGGGAACTAATCTTAGGAATGAAAGCAGAGATTAATGAGAAAATGGACTCTATGAATGAAAAGTTGGACAACATGGGCAGTAAAATTGAACAAAACCTGAAAAGGATTGAGGAAAATTCCAAAGCAATAATTGATTTGAATAAACAATATGAGGAGTTACAAGAGAGAAACAAAAAGATGGAGGAAGTCACCCAGAGCCTATCAACCAAAGTGAATAAACAAGAGGAAACATCAAAAAAAACATGCAGAGGAGCAGAGAGAACTGAAAAGAGCCCAAGAAAAAATAAGAGAAGAAATGCAGAAATTAAAGGACATGCAAGAGGCCATCTGGGATACGATTGCGATGCATGAGCTCAAACAAAATGACTTGACATTGAGGTTCAGAGGCCTAAAAGAGAGCCCGGAAGAAAATGTGGAAAACATCATAATTAAAGAGATTGCAAACTGGATGGAACTACAAGAAGAGGACGTATCCATTTGTGTAGACAGAGCTTTCAGACTAAGAACGAAGCAAGCACAGGCAGGCAATTGGCCAAACGACTGTTTAGTTTTCCTGACCTCTAGGATATTAAGAGATAAGATAATGCAACATAAAAAAGTTCAGAAGCTGAGGATAGAGGACAGAGACATTGTCATCATGAGGGAAATCCCACCAAGACTACTGAGGAAAAGATCAAAATATAAGTTATTAGCCGATGCCTTGCAGAGGAACAATATCTATTATTCCTTCAGTAGCACCTTAAAGACCAACTAAGTTTTTATTTTGGTATGAGCTTTCGTGTGCATGCACACTTCTTCAGATACCTTCATGATACCAGGTATCTGAAGAAGTGTGCATGCACACGAAAGCTCATACCAAAATAAAAACTTAGTTGGTCTTTAAGGTGCTACTGAAGGAATTTTTTTATTTTACTTCGATCCAGACCAACACGGCTACCTACCTGTAACCAATATCTATTATAAATGGGAGTTTCCTGAAGGGATAACCTTCACTTACAAGCAGGTTAAAAGAAAATACACGACAGAGTCTCAGGTGGAGAAGTTCTGGAGGAAGTATGCTAGTGCGTTGGGGGGGGGAGGTGGTAGAGAGAAAGAAAAAGAAAGACAAATTGGAAAGTGACGAGGAAGAAGACTAGAATAAACAAATAAACAATCTCTACAATCGGTCTTTACCCAGGAGAGTGAGCTGAAAATACATGACAAGAGAAGAATTTAGAGGAGGAGTGGACGATTATAGTAATTTGGTGATTCTGTGTTTTCTCATTTAGATTAGTATTTTTTCTTTTGTTTTTCTTGTCTTTTCCTTTCTCCTTTCTCCCTTTTTCTTCCCTCTTGCTTTCTGTTCCTTTATGATCATCGCCTAATTCATGTTGATGTGCTTATTGAGAGACTAAATTTTATCATAGATTTTGTTGTTTACGGAGAAAGAATAAAGGTAATTTGTACAAAATACACCTTGTGTCAGGGATAATAAAATTGAAGAAGTGTGGAAGATGGATTTAAGACTTACCTCTTGGAATGTGAACGGGCTAAATAATAAATTAAAAAGAAATAGAGTGGAACGTTTGTTGATAAAAAAGAAATCAGATATAATATGCTTACAGGAGACGCATATAGCAAGGAAACACTGTAGACTATTGGTAAATAGAAAGTTAGGAATGGAATTCATATCCTCAGATGTAAGCAAGAAAAGGGGTGTGGCATTTTATGTCAACCCCAAATTAAATCCAGAGCAAATTTATAAAGATGATGAAGGAAGAATCATAATTTTAAAAATTAAGGCCAAATTAGAGAAAATAATTTTAGTAGGAATTTATGCGCCGAACGAGAATAAATCAAAATTCTACCAAAAATTAGAGAGCGCGTTGTTGGAGTATAGTGATCAAAAAATTATTCTAATGGGGGACTTAAATGGGGTAATATCTACGGAAGCTGATAAGTCAAACAAAGGGGGAGTAAATAAAAAGGGGGGGGCGCCTTCCAAAATCTTTTTTTCAATTAATAGATAATTTGGACCTGGAAGACGTATGGAGACGCAAACATCCAACCCAAAGACAGTTCACATTCTACTCATACCCCCAAGATTCAGAAAGCAGAATAGATATGATTTGGGCGTCTAAAGAGCTGTTGTTAAGATGTAAAAAGATAGAAATTTGGGCCTAACGATATCGGACCATAACCCCATAGGGATGGAAATAATTGGCACGGAGAAATATATCAAAAGGTGGAAATTAAATGAATTTTTATTGGAAGATGAAAAGGTAGTTAAGAAAGCAGAGTATATAATAAAGGAATTTTTTCAGATAAATATGAGGCAAGAAACCAGTGTAAATACAGTGTGGGATGCAGGTAAGGCTGTGTTCAGGGGTTTTTTTATTAGCCAAAATAGTTGGAAGAAGAAAGAAAGAGAGAAAAAACTAGAAAGTCTCCTGAAAGAAATTAGAAAGAATGAGATAAAATTAGAGACCTTGAGATGTCGAGATAAGGAGGATGTGAAAAGAAACATAAAAGTTCTACAAAATCAAGTTTCTATGATTTTAGATGACGAAACAGAAAGAAAAATAAGATATCTGAGACAAAAAAGCTTTGAGCACTCCAACAAAGCAGGAAAATATTTAGCCTGGCAGTTAAAGAAGAAACAAAAGGAAAGGATGATAGATAAAATAATAAAGGAGGGGAAAATAATAGAAGATCCTAAAGAAATTGCAAAACAATTTGTACAATATTATGCCAACTTATATAAGGAAGAGAAACCAAATCAAAATAAAATTGAGGATTGTATTAAAAAAAAAACCGGTATGCCAAAAATTGATGAGGGGAAAGTGAAATTACTAAATGAGCCAATAACTAAGGAGGAGATACAGGAAACAATTAAAAGATCGAAACCAGGCAAATATCCTGGCACAGATGGAATTTCGGCAATGTTTTATAAAAAATTTGCAACAATACTGATTGATCCCCTACATAGATTATTAAATGAAATTTTAGAAAAAGGTATAATTCCCCAAACATGGGAAGAAGCATACATAGCACTCATCCCAAAGCAAAATTCAGATAAAAATCAGACAAAATTTTCACCCCATCTCATTATTAAATAATGATTATAAGATCTTTACAGACTTGATAGCCAACAGAATGAAAAAAGTTTTGAAGAATATAATGAATAAAGACCAAGCAGGATTTCTCCCAGACAGATTCATGTATAATAATATCAGAAATATCATTAATATCTTAGAACATCTAGGCTTGAGGTTTAATAAAAAGGTAGCTTTCCTGATGCTAGATGCGGAGAAAGCCTTTGATAAAGTCTCATGGACTTTTATGAAGAGCTGCATTGAAATGTTGGGATTTGGAGAGAAAATCATAAAAGGAATAGGGGCAATTTATAAATCACAGAGTGCTAAGCTAATAATAAATAATGAAATAACAGGAGGAATTCAAATACGGAGAGGGACTAGGCAAGGCTGCCCACTATCCCCGCTATTATTTATCTTATGTCTGGAATTTTTATTGAAAAACCTAAGGGAAGAAAACACGATAAAGGGCATAAAAACTGGGAAAGACATACACAAGGTGAAGGCGTTTGCGGACGACGTCATAGTCACTGTAGAAGAACCAATAGAAAGTATTCCAAGAACTATTGAAAAAATTAGAGAATTTGGGGATCTAGCAGGATTGGATATAAATATGAAAAAGACAAATTTGTTAACCAAGAATATGACGAAAGAGGAAAATAGACAATTAAAAGAAATAACAGGATTAGAGGTGGTAAAGAAAACGAAATATTTGGGAATTTGGATAACAAACAATACAAATAATTTGGTAAAAGACAATTATATAAAGGTTTGGAAAGAAATTAAGAGGGATTTAGAAAATTGGAATAAATTAAATTTGACACTATTAGGAAGAGTGGCTGCAGTGAAAATGAACGTTCTCCCGCGAATGCTCTTTTTGTTCCAGATGTTACCTGTTTTAGGCACCGGGAATAATATATTCAAACAATGGAAAACGGATCTGATAAAATTTATATGGAGTAACAAAACAGCGAGAATAAAATATAAATTATTAACAGATTCCAAAGATAGAGGGGGGCTAGCCTTGCCGAATCTCAAATTGTATCATGATGCGGCTAGTTTCTTATGGTTAAAAGATTGGATCACCCTAAAAAATCATGAATTATTGGACCTGGAAGGAATTGATAATAAATTTGGCTGGCATGCCTATCTAGTAGATGGTAAGGTGAGAATTCATAAAGGGTTCAACAACCATCTAATCAAAAAATCGCTTTTAAAGATCTGGGAATGTTATAGACGACTGTTGGAGCCCAAAACGCCGAAATGGGCATCGCCAATTGAAATAATTACAATTAAGAAAGTAAATTCAAATGGGAATTGGGGAAGGTATGCAGACTTGCCGCAGGAACAGGAGGGTAAATTCGGACTTAAAAAATATGAAGAAGTAAAACAATATCTAACAGGGTGGTTGCAGTATTACCAAATAAATAGTAAATTTAAAGAAGATTATCATAAAAATGGTTTTCAGATTGAACCCTCTCTATTAGAGGCTAATTTACTACAAGGGGATCGGAAAATTATAAACAAGATGTATAAATTATTATTGGTGTGGGAATTGAAGGATGAAATTGTAAAGGAAACAATGATAAAATGGGCGATAGATCTGGGGAAACCGATTCAAGCGGAGAGCTGGGAAAAACTCTGGAGGAATTCATGGAAATTTACGGCGTCAGAGGTAATTAAAGAAAACTTGGTGAAAATGTTTTATAGGTGGTGCCTCACGCCGGTAAAAATCAAAAAAATGTACAGAAACAAGGATAATCTGTGTTGGAGATGTAAAAGGGAGGTAGGGACATTCGTACATATATGGTGGCACTGCGACAAAATCAAAATATTTTGGAATGCAATATTGGAGGAATTGAAAAAAAATTGTAAGTATAATACCAAAAAGAGTCCGGAATTTTTTTTACTTGGGATGTTAGGGGAGGATATTAAAAAACAAGATGAGAAATTATGCCTATACGCAACGGCAGCTGCAAGAATCCTGCTAGCGAAATATTGGAAAAAAGAAGAAACCCCTAACATTAAAGAATGGCAGGAAAAATTATTAGGATACATAGATTTGGACAGATTAACGAATATAATAAGGGGAGGGAGTTGGGAAAATTCGGCAAAAAATTGGAGGAAATTGGGAGATTATTTTAGGAAGCAGTGCCCCATGATAAAAACTTGGATTTGCTTTTAACAACCCGCATAGATAGAAATGTGATAAATAAGGGAAACAATGCAAAAGGGTAGAAAACTGTAAACCCGGGAAAAGGGCAAGCGGAAGTCGATTTACAGGTGAAGTTTGATTAAGTATGAATGTTTTGTGTATATATGAATTTATAGATGATGAATTTATTACTTATGAAATATAAGTACTATAAGAAGATATAGGGATTAATAACTGGGTTTATTCATATTTGAGTTTGCATAGTAGAATACAGATTTTGTTCTTATTTCTGATATGATTCAAATTATGAAACGAATTCTTACGTTATGTTTTATGTTATGTTATGATTTAACTTGTTTATTAATTGAATTATAATTTACTATTAGGGGTTTTTTTTGGTACTTATATACCAATGTATTTATCTTTTATCTTCTTTTAATCTTTTTTTCTTTCTTCTTTTTTTCTTCTTTTTTTTCTTTCTTTAATTTCTTGTATCTTTCTTTGTAGTTTCGGTATGTTGTGTATGTCTTGTATGTTTGTATTTTTGTAGGTATTTTAATATTAATAAAGCTATTTTAAAATTTAAAAAAAAATTCATCTTGTTTGCTTTGGCCCAGTTGTCTAATCTGTTAAGGTCATGTTGAAGTGTGATCCTGTCCTCTGGGGCATTAGCCACCCCTCCCAATTTGGTGTCATCTGCAAACTTGCTCAGGATGCCCTCAAGCCCATCATCCAAGTCATTGATAAAGATGTTGAATAAGACAGAACCCTGTGGCACCCCACTAGTCCACTACTCTCCAGTATGAGGAGCAGCCATTGATGAGCACCGTTTGGGTTCGGTCAGTCAGCCAGTTACAAATCTACTGGATTGTAGCATTGTCCAGCCCGCATTTTACTGGCTTCTTTACAAGAATATCATGGGGCACCTTACTGAAATCAAGATAGGCTATATCCACAGCATTCCCTTCATCTACCAGGCTTGTAATTCTGTCAAAAAATGAGATCAGATTAGTCTGACATGACTATTCCTTGTGGAAGCCAATTCCCTAATTCAACTGTGTTTTGTGTGAGGTCATGGTATTTAATTTGTTCTTTCTCTTCTAACATTCAGCAGCATTGGATTGTCCAAACTTCAAGTATTATTAGTGAGATGAAGAAAAAAGAATTGCCTGTCTACTTCCTCCACGCCATGAGTCATGACATGCTTCACCTTACGTGCCTTCGTCCCTCATGGCTTCTCTGCTGTTCCTCGAACTTTTCTGAAATTGTTGCTTCCTCAGGCCTAGCAAGGCACAGACTGACAAGCCCATCAGCGAGTTCTTACAAACATGTTTTTCCCCAGTCCTGCCCTGCCCCAAAGGCTTCAGGATGACTTGCAGATGTCACAAATTGAACCCAGGACCTTCAGCGGGTATATAGTTCGTGTTCTGCTGCGCCCCAATATTATTGTTTACTCCATCTAATTCGTTTTCATTCTCTAGGAAACTGTAACCTTTGGGTCTGACTGTTACCTGTCTCTCACTTTGCTGGTGTTTGAAGCTCATTCTGTCTGTGACATCATACACTGATGTCACAATGATACATCTGCATTCATCCACGGTAACATCACTGGCCAATAAACTCCTGCAACTAGACCACCAGCAGCCTGGTTCTCCAGCAAGCTTGATGTTTTAGTTCATAGCCTGCGCGTGAAGAAGAATATGGAGATCATCAGGGGGGTTGGGCTGAGTGTTCACCAGTGTGCGGAAGACACCCAGCTCTACCTCTCTTTTAAATCGGAACCATTGAAGGGGTGAATGTCCTGTGTGAGTGTCTCGAGGTGTTTAGTGGATGGATGACAGCTAACGGATTGAGGATGAATCCTGACAAGACAGAAGTACTGTTTTCGGGAGACAGGAGTGCGGGTGAGGGCGGGGCTGGTCTTGAATGGGGTAACTGTGCCCCTGAAGGACCAGGTGCGCAGCTTGGGAGTCATTTTGGACTGACAGCTGTCCATGGAGGCACTGGTTAATCCTGTCTACCAGCTCCATCTGGTACACAAGCTGAGATCTTACCTGCCTGCAATTCAAAGTGTTGGTTTGGACCTTTAAAGCCCTAAACGACTTTGGCCCAGTAAATCTGAAGGAGCGCCTCCACTCCCATTCCTCACCTCCAGCTCTGAGGGCCTTCTGGCAGTTCCCTCACTGCGAGAAGCAAAGTTACATGGTACTAGGCAGAGGGCCTTCTCGGTAGTGGCACCCTCCCTGTGGATCGCCCTCCTTTCAGATGTCAAGGAGATAATGAACTATATAACTTTTAGAAGATATCTGAAGGCAGCCCTGTATTGGGAAGTTTTTAATATTTGCTGTTTTACTATGTTTTAATATATACTGTAACTCACCCTGAGTTGCTGGGGAAACCCAACCAGATGGGCAGGGTTATACAGTGGTCCCTTGACTTACGAACTTAATCCGTTCCGAATGCACATTCGTAGGTCAAAAAGTTTGTAAGTTGAAAAAGCGAGTTTTCTCATAGGATTGCATTGGGGGGGGAATATTCGGAAAAATTCATAAGTCGAGGAAACCGCATCTAAAATTTGAAAGCCGAGGAAACCGCATCTAAAACCGGCAACGGTTTCCGTTCGGATGTCGAAACTTTCGGATGATGAGTAGTTCATAAGTCGAGGGACCACTGTAAATATTAAAATTGTTGTTGTTTGGCGGCTTACAGAATTTATAAAAACATAGTAAAACATCAAACATAAAAAACCACTCGATACAGGGCTGCCTTCAGATGTCTTCTAAAAGTTATATAGTACTTTATCTCCTTGACATCTGAAACGAGGGCGTTCCACAAGGAGGGTGCCACTACTGAGAAGGCCCTCTGCCTGGTTCCCTGTAATTTCACTTCTCGCAGTGAGGGGACTGCCAGAAGGCCCTTGTAGGAGGACCTCAGTGTCTGGGCTGGACGATGGGGTTGAAGATGCTTCTTTAGGTATACTGGGCCAAAGTCATTTAGGGCTTTAAAGGTCAGCACCAACACTTTGAATTGTGCTCAGAAATGTACTGGGAGCCAGTGAAGTTCCTTTAGAATCACTGTTATATGGACCTGGCGGAGATAAACAGAGCATGCACCACTCTTGTGAGACAGTTTGTGGGCAGGTAGGGTTTCAGCTGGCATACCATATGGAGCTGGTAGACAGAGTTAACCTGTGCCTCCACGGACAGTTGTGAGTCCAAAATGACTCACCTGCGCACCTGGTCCTTCAGGGGCACAGTTTCCCCATTCAAGACCATTCAAGACCACGGGGTCCCCCATGCTCGCCCCCGTAAAACAATACTTCTGTCTTGTCAGGATTCAACTTCCATCCGTTAGCCACCATCCATCCTCCAGCCACCTCCAGATACTCACACAGGACATTCACAACCAGGGGCATTGCTAGCCGACCCGTTACCTGGGGCGGCAAACGCGGAGGCATCCCCGGGGGCGGGGCACCGCTCCGCAGCATCATGACGTCACGACGCATTTGTCGTGATTTCATGACGCTCTCCCTGGGTGGAGTTGAGGGGCGGGCCAGCGAGGGCATCCCAAGAAGCCTCGCCTCGCTGGCCCATCCCTCAACTCCACCCAGGGAGAGTGGGCGCAGTCAGTCGGATCGGGTGCCGCTGGTGTGCGGCAGATCCACGGAGCACCTCTTGCGCTCAGCGGCCCATTGAGGGGTGCCGCGGGAGAGTGGACCCTGTAAGGGCCGCCGAGCGTGAGCAGAACACCGTGGAGCAGTTTTGGGGCAGGTAGGGTCTCAGCTGGAATACCATGTGGAGCTGGTAGACAGAGTTAACCTGTGCCTCGACGGACAGCTGTGAGTCCAAAATGACTCACCTGCACACCTGGTCCTTCAGGCGCACCTGGTCCTTCTGGGGCACAGTTTCCCCATTCAAGACCATTCAATACCAGGGGGTCCCCCATGCTCGCCCCGGTAAAACAATACTTCTGTCTTCTCAGAATTCAACTTCCATCCGTTAGCCACCATCCATCCTCCAGCCACCTCCAGATACTCACACAGGACATTCACAACCAGGGGCGTTGCTAGCCGACCCGTTACCTGGGGCGGCAAACGCGGAGGCACCTCGGGGGCGGGGCACCGCTCTGCAGCGTCATGACGTCACGATGCATTTGTCGTGATTTCATGACGCTCTCCCTGGGTGGAGTTGAGGGGCGGGCCAGCGAGAGCTACCCAAGAAGCGTCGCCTCGCTGGCCCATCCCTCAACTCCACCCAGGGAGAGTGGGCGCAGTCAGTCCGATCAGGTGCCGCTGGTGTGCAGCGGATCCACGGAGCACCTCTTGCGCTCAGCGGCCCATTAAGGGATGCCACGGGAAAGCGGCACCCTGTAAGGGCCGCCAAGCGTGAGCGGAACACCGTGGAGCCGCCGCACACTACACAAGGCTGTCGCCATGACACCCCTCCCTCAGGCTGTCACCCGGGGCTTAACGCCCCCCCTGCCCCCCGCTTGCTCCGCCCCTGAGAACAACCCTGAAACCATTTTGACTCTCCCAAATTGACCTCAAATATATCTCTGCAGGGAGGAAGGAAATGGGAGAAGCTGTCCAATTGTCCTTTGACAGTAGGGGCTTATACCTCCCCTTTCAAATACAGTCTGGCAAGTATCTGTGAAGTTGAGCACACTATCAATATGCATAAGAGATTCAAGCATTTGCCATCTCAAAGGAATGGCCAGGCTACCCAGAAAAGGCAATCAAGAAAGGCAATAACAGATATCTTGGCAGACAGGAGAGAAGCAAAACTCTCAAATTTCTGCTTCCTTCAGTGATGTATGTATGATGTTTGGAGGGTGGTGTTCAGGGTTCTCCCTCCCTCCTGCGTGTGGTGAGTGCGGACCCTGTTGCAACAGTTTATTTCCTTTAATAAATATCAGGCTTACTAGCCGCCTTGCTGTCAATAGACTCTGGTTGGCCTCTGGACTCTATAGAAGTTCTGGAATATCCCATAAGGGAAAGAGACCAGTTTATAAACTTGGATCATGTCCTGCCTTACAAGTCTTGGTCCATCATAACTGTTCTGTAGTTTCTGGGATATTACTTAAGTTGAAGTTTCCTCAAGTTTAGCAGGGCCCAAATTGGCAGCCCCATCTGTGAGTTCTCACAAACATGCTTTGCTCTCGCTCTGCCCCTGCCCATTGAGTCACACACAGATGCCAGGGAGGTGGACCTTCTGAACATTATAATTATCAAAATCATGGTGATTTATTTATCTAGTCCAGGGATTTCACCAGTGATGGCCTTTGAGTCCAAAAATAATATAAATATCATAATCACAGGCAGGGTGAGGTAATTTATTGTCACAAGCCTGAAAAAAAGAACTGGGATATAACTATCTGAAGCCTGGCCTGAGAGATTTGGGGTAGGTAGAGCTGCTTTCTGTGGGAGTTTTCCTTTGTCTACCTTTGCTTGAAGATATTTTAGGAGACCAGGTGTGCTACTAATGTCCCTGCAGCCACAAGAGTGTATGACTCTTGCAGGCATAGCCAGAATGATATTACTTCTGCTTCTATTTCTGCTGCTAATGCCCCATGGAGTCAGTGGGATGCTGAAAGCAAAATGTCCATTAAATAGGAAAAAGAATCATGATCCGTTGAATTATTACAGGCCAGGAGACCACCTCATTAGTGGGGTCATATATCAAGGTGGTATTGTAATGAACAAACCTGACTTTTTCCAGCACCCCAGAAACCCTGTTATGTTGTAAGTGACTGTATCTTACCCACCCTGCATTCACAATCACTGCTGTGTGCCAGAGATAGCACCTGTTTTCTGGCCATCCCTGGTAAACCCTTCTCCCTCCTTTGCCCATCTATTGACTTTGAAAGAAGGTTTTGTTATGGAGAGGCAGCATCTAAGTGCCTCTTGGCCTTATTTCAGTTTCAGGCACAGACGCACTAAATCTAAATGGTTTTTTATTGTGTTTTGTTTATTGCAATAACAGGGAGGGGGGGAGAAAATATAGCTAAAATTTGTCTAGGCGTGACCCTTTTTGTTACTGTAACCCATGCTCTGTCCCTCACACCATCTTTTCGTCGTTTAATATAGAGATTTTTCACCTACTGTACTCCTCTGTAATGTTTGTGTTAGCTTGTGTTCTTCACTCCTTTTACGCTGGTACTCCTCTATAATGTTTGTGTTAGCTTGTGTTCTTCACTCCTTTTACGCTGGTCCTCATTTTGCGTAACATAAGCAACTGCCCAGCGCACAGAAAATGCCCAGAACTCTAACTGGGTAAGCAGTGGAAGGCAAGCCAAGCATATAGGCAAAAGTGGCGATGCAACAATGGTCTTTTTCTTTCCTCCTTCGCCTTCCCTCGTCCCGCTCGCCGCCTTCCTCTAGCCTCCCTTGCCGGTGGCTCTCTCGCCGTCGTAGCCCCTGGGTCGGCGGCTGGGGGAGGAGGTGCAGTCCAGCGATGCCGGGAGGGACACGGGTCCGACGTCCCCTCGACCCCGGCTTCTCCTGTCCCCGTTCCTTGCTTGTAAGGGAAGGTCAGATAATGGTGGGGAAGTTTGTGCAAGTTAAATGCAAGCAAGGAAGAGCCTTGCTCTTTGCCTTGCTTGGAGGCAAGGCTCTCTTGGTGCACCAGTTCTGGGATGCTTTTGCAAGTCCATCCAAGTTCTCTCTTACCTCCCCCCCGCCCGCTTCCTTCCTTCCTTCCTTCCCTCCCTCCCTCTTCCCTCCCTCCCTCCCTCTCTCTCGCTATTTCCCTCTCACCCCCTCCTCCCTCCCTCTCTCTCTCTCTTTCCCTCTCACCCCTCCTCCCTCCCTTGTCTGTCTCTTCCCCCCCCTCCTTCCATCTCCCTCCCTCTCTCTCTTTCATCCCCTTCCTTCCTTCCTTCCTTCCTTCCTTCCTTCCTTCTTTCTCTCTCTTCTCTCTCTGCTCTCTCTCTTCCCCCTCCCTCCCCACCCTGCACTATTATTCTGTGGTAGCAGGACTGCCACTGCTTTGGAACATCTGTGTTTGAAATATGATGGGGGGCGCCAGAAGGTGATCTCACCTAGGGCGCAAAAAAAACCAGCATCGGCCCTGCACACAAGGCCACTGCTTGTCTAGCAACCTAGCCAGCAGTTGTTTGAAGCCACTATGTCTATGATAACTCTGCCTATGAAACCTGAGAGATTTTGTTTCCTGTCCTCTCCGGACAAAATGTCTGCTATTTCTCCCCCCCCCCCCATCTTGTCAATAGTTCCTGTCAAGTCTCTGAGCTCGAGAAACTGTAAGTTATCATTCAAATCAAATTCACCCAAGCTGCAAGTTCTCCTAAAAACTATTTATTTCCTTGTGGGAGCACCTGGACAAGTTTCTACTCCTTCAAGTGAACAGTTGAAACAATGGTTTGTTTGTTTGTTTGTTTATTCATTTGCAGTCCAACATTAGAGTACCCTTCTCCCTTCCTGTCCCCCTTATTTGCCATTCAAGAGATCAACCATAATCCTAAGCTTTTACCCAATGTCACCCTGGGCTACAACATCTATGAGGCTGCTTTTGATGTCAGAACAGCGGCTGATGCCATGCTAGACAGCATTCCAAGCTACAGCTGTGGAAGACAGAGTAATGTTATAGCTGTTTTTGAAGCAACTACTTCTGAAATTGGCAGACAGATTTCAAGCATGTTGGGCATCTACAAAATGCCCCAGGTAGGTCTTTGGAGACCAGCTATGTTTCCTTCCTCTTTTCTATATCTCCACCAGTGTTGAAAAATGCCTTCACCCCTCCAGAGGTTTCTGAACTACCAAGCCACCCATTCTTGGCCATTCGCCATCCTTGTGGGGATTGATGGGAGTTGTAGTTCAGGAACATCCCGAGGGCCAAATTTTCCCAATCCCTGCTCTCCAAGAGTTCTTCTTTCTTCTTTCTTAAGAAGACCAGTGGTTGTCTCTAGAAGCTAAATGAGCATGGAGATTAAGTTTCATGCACTCCTGCAGACCATGTCACTGCTTCGCTTCTGCCTCTGCCTCTCCTTCTGTGAAGTTACCCATTGTGATTCTAGGAAGGGGTTGGAATGCCATGACCCCTGAAAGCCCCAGATGCCCTATTCTGCCTCAATATTCATTGGAGCCACTTCCATCTCTGTGAGCTCTAGATTCTCCATCGGAGGCATGAAATGCTTCCCAGAAGCAACTGGTTAGCCACTGTGAGAACAGGATACTGGATTAGATGTCACGTGATCATTGGCCTTGTCATGTGACAGGGCCTTTCTATTGTATTCCTGAAAACAAGACACCAATCCTTTTCTTACTAGATCAGTTTGGGCTCTACTGCATATGATCTCAAGGAAAAAAAACAGTTTCCTTTTATCTACCGGATGGTCCCAAAAGAAAAACCCCAGTACAGGGGGATTGTCAAGTTGCTGCTGCATTTTGGATGGACTTGGGTTGGTCTCTTTGTTCCAGACAATGGCAATGGAGAAAGGTTCCTGAGTGCCATCAAACCTCTGCTGCTCCACAGTGAGATTTGTGTTGCTTTCGTGGAAATAATTCCTTTTTCCATCCAGATGATGTCATCCTTGCGTTTTAAACCATCTCTCCTGAGACAAGTCAAGGTTTTCATTTACTATGGAGACTCTGAACATGGAAGTTATATAATCACATACTTACAACGCTTTCAGGAAGTGAAGAGATCTCAGGGGATAGTCTGGATCACAACGGATGTTCTGGACATTGACGAGATTTTGTTTTGTGGTTTACCTTACAACACGCCTGGCCAAGGTTCTTTGTCCTTTGTAAGGAGTACACCAAGACAAGCAGAATGTCAATACTATACTCGACTTTCATACACATCTGAACCGTTTTGTCAGAGAGCATTCTCTTGTTCGTGTTCAAACAATGTGGTGCCTATGGAGGGTTGGACAAGATGCACGGAACAACCGGGAACTTTGTCCCAGGAGAATATTGAGGCAATCTGGTCTCAAGATCGCTACAGCACTTATTACGGGATCCAACTTGTTGCTCAGGCTTTAAATGCTGCATATTCATCCAGATCAAAATGGAGGTTAATGGCGGGTAGAGGAGAGAGATTGGAACGTCAAAGGTTGCAGCCATGGCAGGTCTGTCCTCTCCCCTTTTTTGCAAATACCTTGTCCATCTCTGGAATCTTTCCCCCCCCCCAAAAAATTCTTTATTATTTTTATAAAACAAAACAAAATATAACACAATTACAACGAAGTGAAACAATAACAACATACAATTAAAAAAACAAAAAACAAAACTTTCATTGGTCTTGACATCTGATCTACTCATTATGCTATGACCTCCTCGAGTCCTCACTGCTGCGATTCAATACTAATCCTATTTAGCAATTCTATTTCATAAACCAATTGTCTTATCTTATAATTCACAAATTCTTAATTATACTAACCATTGTTTATTATCGTTTCATCTTTTCCTTTATCTCTAAACCTTTTCCTAAGCTACAACTTCTACTATAATTCAAAATCCATATCTTACTAATCAATCACAATATTATATTTTTTCAGATAAACTTTCAAACTCTTCCAATCTTCTTCCACCTTCTTTTCTCCCTGGTCGTGAAGCCTCCCGGTCAAATCAGCCAGTTCCATATAGTCTAACAAGTTCATCTGCCACTCTTCCACCGTTGGTATATCCTGCGTCTTCCATTTTTGTGCTATCAAGATTCTCGCTGCTGTTGTAGCATATAAGAAAAAAGTGACATCTTTCTTTGGTATTTCTTTCCCGACTATTCCCAATAAGAAGGCCTCTGGTTTTTTAATAAAAGTGTTTTTGAACACTTTCTTCAATTCATTATAAACCTTATCCCAGAAGTCTTTTATTTTGGGGCAAGTCCACCACATATGATAAAATGTTCCTTCCACTACTTTACATTTCCAACACTTATTGTCATGTGTATGATACATCTTTGCTAGTTTAACTGGAGTTAAATACCATCTATACATCATTTTCATCATATTTTCTTTCAAAACATTACATGCAGTGAAGTTTATAGATTTTTTCCACATCCTTTCCCAGTCCTCCATCATTATGTTATGTCCAACATCTTTAGCCCATTCTATCATTACTGACTTCATTTGCTCATCTTTTGTTTGCCACTCCAGCAATAAATTATACATCTTAGAAAGATTTTTCGTTTTTGAGTTCAGTAGTAACGTTTCCAGCTTGGATTCTTCCGACTGAAAACCTATTTTTTTTTGTCCATCTTAAAAACCTCATTTATTTGATGATATTGTAACCAATCAGTTAAAACATCCTTCAACTGATCATATGTTTTCACCTTATATTGGCCTCCTTCTTGTATCAAAATATCTTTATACTTTGGCCATCTGGTTTCCATGTTTCGCCTTTTAAAGGCCTTAGCCTCTGCAGGTGAGATCCACCTGGGTGTTTTACCTTGTACCTTATCCACACATTGAACAACGATTTTCTGATTATATGGTTTTTAAAACCTTTGTGTACCTTTACCTTGTCATACCATAAATATGCATGCCAACCAAAAGCATTGTCAAAACCTTCCAAATCTAGTACATCTGTATTATCCAACAAAAACCATTCTTTCATCCAGCATAAGGCAGCAGCTTCAAAATAGAGTTTCAGATCTGGCAGGGAAAATCCCCCTCTATCTTTTGTATCTGTTAGAATCTTAAACTTGATTCTAGGGTTTTCCCCCTGCCAGATAAATTTAGATAATGCCTTTTGCCATACCTTGAAACACTTTATCTTGTCAATTATAGGTAATGCTTGGAATAAAAATAGCATTCTCGGCAATACATTCATCTTAATAACTGATATTCTACCCATCAATGACAACTTCAAACTAGACCATATATCCAAATCTCTCTTAATCTCATTCCACATTTTTTCATAATTATCTTTGTACAAGTTCAAGTTTTTGCAGTCATGTTCACACCAAGATATTTCACCTTCTTTACAAACATCAGACCAGTAATCTCTTGTAATTTATTTTTTTCCTCTGGTAATAGGCTTTTTTCTAATACTTTCGTTTTAGTCCTGTTTAATTTAAATCCTGTAACTTGTCCAAACTCCTGAATTATATCCAGCGCTTTGATTACGCTGGTTTCTGGGTCCTGCAATGTTAATACTAGATCATCTGCAAAAGCTTTTAGTTTATATTGTTTTGCCCCCACCACAATTCCTTTGACCTCTTCTTCATTTCTAATCATAGTCAGCAAAACCTCCAGAACTGTTATAAATAACAAGGGAGAAAGTGGGCACCCTTGTCTGGTTCCTTTTTCAATTCTTATTTCCTCAGTCACCACATTATTAACTATAATTTTCGCTTTCTGCTCAAAATAGATTGCATTCAAACCATTCATAAAATTTTGCCCCACTCCCATATTTTCCATATTTTTTTTCATAAAACTCCAAGAAATATTGTCAAAGGCCTTCTCTGCATCTATAAACATCAATATCGCCTTTGTATTCTTTTTGGCCTCTAAAAATTCCAATACATCCACAATATTTCTAATTACAGGTAGGTAGCCGTGTTGGTCACGAAGAGTCAGACACGACTAAACGACTAAACAACAACAACAGCCGTGTTGGTCTGAGTCGAAGCAAAATAAAGAAATTCCTTCAGTAGCACCTTAAAGACCAACTAAGTTTTTATTTTTGCTGAATTGGAACTCATTACCAAGCTTAAAACCATGGAGCCACCTGGGATGAACAAAAACATTGGATTCTTATCTCATTATGCATGATCAAGCTTTCTTTAGCGCCTCAGCCCTTGCTTTTTCCCCGCAGGACCAATTGCAGTCATCAGCAGTCGTTAACAGCCATCTACAGGTTTACCACTCCCATCAGCCCATCACCCATTCCCACCCACCACCCACCACCCTCTGTATATACATAAGGGTCTGACTCTTCTGTTTCAAGTGTATCTGAAGAAGTGTGCATGCACACGAAAGCTCATACCAAAATAAAAACTTATTTGGTCTTTAAGGTGCTACTGAAGGAATTTTTTAATAATATTTCTAATGTTATCCTTCATGTGTCTTGCAGGCAAAAAACCTGATTGATCCTGGTGTATCAGATCATTAAGAACCTTTTTCAATCTTGTTGCCATAATATTTGCAAAAATTTTGTAATCCACATTTAATAATGAGATGGGACGATAATTCTTTACTTGGGTTCTATCCACCTCCGGTTTCGGTATCAATGTGATGAATGCATCTTTCCAAGACTCTGGTGCCCAATCCCCTCCCAGTATTTTATTACAAACATCCATCAAGGGCTGGATCAACCATTCTTTTAAAGTCTTATAATACTTTGCAGTCAGCCCATCTGGTCCTGGTGCTTTGCCTACTTGCATTTGATTAATTGCTGTCTCCACTTCATTCCTTGTGATCTGACAATTGAGTAGGGTTTTCTTTTGTATCGGAATTTTTTGCAAACCATGCTTAACCAAAAACTGATCCATTTCTCCTGTGTCTTCTTTATCCTTCTTATATACTTGTTTATAATATTTCTGGAAACATTTTCTAATTTCTGCCAGTTTCTCTATTATCTTTTCCTCCTGTATAATCTTGCTTATTGTATTTTGCTTTTGCCTCTTTTTCAATTGCCATGCCAGCAACTTTCCACATTTATTAGCAGATTCAAAGGATTTCTGCTTCATCATCTTCACTTTCCATTCTATTTCCTGGTTTATTAACTGAGAATATTGTATTTGTAGGGCCTTTATTTCCTTTTGAACCTGTTGGTTTTTTGGATTAATTCTTAATTTCTTCTCTTCCTCTTTCATTTGATTTATAATATTCTCCTTTCTTGCTTCTTGTGCTTTTCTTCTTATTGCATTCTGTTGAATCAGAAATCCTCTCTTCACCGCTTTACTGGCGTCCCATATGACCCTGCTTTCCGTTTCATTATTTAGGTTTAATTCAAAATAATCTTTCAGGGTCTTTTGGGCCTTTTCACCAATCTGTTCATTCCTCAGCAAGGCATCATTCATTCTCCATCTATGCGAACCTTGTGCAAATAGTTTTAATTCCAGCAGAACTGCATTGTGGTCAGAAAATGTCTTTGGGCAGATTTCTGCCCTTGTTATTTTTGGGGTCAAATCTCTTGTGATCCAAATATAATCCAATCTGGAGCCTGTTTGATGGACATCCGAGAAAAACGTGAATTCTTTTTCTAATGGGTTTTTTAATCTCCAAGTGTCTATCATGTCAAAATTTTCTACCAACTCAAGAAAGACTTAGGTAATCTTCCATCCTTTGTTATTTTTTGTCTCTGTGATCTGCCCATCATCGTAGAAACAACTGCATTTAAATCCCCCATCAAAATTATTTTGTAATCCAAATAGTCCAGCAGTCTATCATGTAGTTTTTTATAGAATTCAGCTTTGGCATCATTTGGTGCATAAATTCCGACCATTAAGAATTTTTCGCCTTGTGCTTTTACTTCAACTGCCACATATCGGCCTTCCTCGTCTTTAAATATCAATTTTGCCTCAAATTTTTCCTTCACATAAATTATAACTCCTCGTTTTATCCGATGATATAAAATCTTGACCCAGGTTTTTATTTTGTAAAATTTTTCTATGAGTTCTTGTCACATGTGTTTCTTGTAAGCATATCACGTCTAGATTCTGTTTTTGCAACACATGATAAACCTGGTTTCTTTTCAATTTCGAGTTCAAACTGTGAACGTTCCAAGAAAATATTCTCAATGCCATCTTGATTGCTTAGGTTGCGGATGGTTCTGCTCCTGGTCCTGCTCCTGGCAATTTCAAATCGAAGAAAGTGGTGATATTGCCTGTGGATCTATGTCTGCTCCTGTTTCCACCTCAAAATCCTTTGCGTTTTTTTCCAAGAATCTTAGCTTGTCATCCACTGATTTAATCCAAATCTTCTTCTGCTGGTATTTTTTAAAAAAGCCCTTCCAGAAATTCCCACCGAAAAAATATTCCTTTCTTCCTGAGGAGAAATGTCAAATCTGTATATTTATCTCTAAGACTCAAAAAGAATTTTGGAATGTCTTTAAAAAGAATGACCTGCTTTCCTTTAACTTTCAAATTTTTCTGGTACTGAAGACCTAGGATTTTGTCTCTTTGTTCTTTGGTATGGAAAACCACCATGCAATCATTTATGAATTTTGTCTCTTTCTTCTTTGACTTTGCTCCAAATCTGTAAGCCTTGACAATTATTGCTTCTAATTCTTCCTTTGTTAAGTCCCACGCCGTCATAAATTCCTAAATTAAAGCAGCTTTCAAATCTTCTTTCTCTATCTCTGGAAAAGATCGAATTCTCAAATTCATCTGGCGCTCTCTCATCTGTAAAAATGCAATTTGGACCTGGGTTTGGTAATGCTGGCTTTCCAGATCTTGGACTCTTATATTTTCCAGGTGTGTCACTCTATTCTCTATCCCCACCACATCTGTCTTCACCTGTTGAACATCTTGGGTCAACGTTCCGATTTTCTCTTTTAAGTCCTTGAATTCCTCTGTATGTTTATCTTGCGTCTCCTGTAGTTTATCCTGTCCTTTTAGAGTATTTAACATTTTAAGGACTTCATCTTCAAAAGTTGGCAACACCGATAGCTTTCTTCTTGGCTTTGCTCCTGAGCCGTCGCCAGCCATATCAGCCGAGGGTTCCCCAGTTCAGCTGTCAATAGTGTATTGGTTATACTTTTCCTTTCTGCTGGGAACCTTCCCCTCAGTCAAAACACCCCAGCCTTGTGGAGTTGGAATGTCAAGGTCACTATTTTCCCAGTGTCCGCCAGCCGGCTGTAACTGCCAGAGTGTATCAGTTCCACATAAACACAGTCTTTAAACTAGCAATCAAGGACTGAATAAAAAAGAAAAGATGACAAAGAGGTCGATACATTGCCAGTCTTTCCCGATACTTAAAATATCTCTTTCAGGAGTCCTGGCCGTTACAGTGTTCCTTTGTAATCGAAGTTAGAAACGATGTATATAATAAATCAGTTCTCTTACACCGTTACAATGTAACTAGCCGTCTGACCCGGTTTCTCCCTCCCAGCAAGAGAAGTGGCTTTTCCTTCGCCAGTCCTGTCTTCGCAGGGCATAAATTTTGCTCAGTCTTTTACTCCCCCCTTGCCCTGCTACAGAGGAGACTCCAAGGCTTGGATCTTGAGAATTAGCTGTTCCCAAAGCCTTTACTGCTGCAGCGATTCTTACTTGCTTCGGCCGCTAACGCAGGAGGGAAGGAGCGACCTCCATTTTGAATCCTTCCCGTGATCAAATTGATTTCCCAAATTAAACTTTTGCAAGAGTCTTTTTGCAAGAGTCCAAATTGTTAAGATGGTATTTTTGGCCGGAGAACTTGATCGCTCAGAGATTCGTCGGACTTGCGGCTGTGCGCTTCGGAGATAGCGAAAGCGTTTCGAGGCGCACTAGTCTTCAACCCCACTCGCTCTCGGCAGCCCTTACTAGGGTTTACCAGGGTGTCCATCTCTGGAATCTTAATTCTAGTTTATATTTTTGTAGTTTATCTCATTGCAATTGTCTTTAGTTGGACGTCTTGAGAATTTTTTGATATCGTTCATCTATCTTTATAGCTGTACTATAAACTAATTTATAAAGAAAAGTATGGGGACATAGGATATTATAAATAGTTAAGGAGCATTCACTCACATTAATATATATTTTCATAAAATGTATATATCGCTTGACTGATGAAAAACAGTTTACAAAACAGTTAAAATAATAAAATAAGTAGAAAGAAATTTTAAACACTAATTTGAACCCTATATTTGAAACCTATAGAAAGTTGAAATCACAATAGGATAGATTAAAGCAAATTAAAACACATGCAAGCTTTCTAGAGTATCAAAGCACTTTCCTGGCCGTGTCCTCAATATATATTTATTTGGGTCTTATCCCCAAGAGGATTAAAAATCTGATAAAGGACCTGTTATACTGGCCCAAAAGTCATCAAATATAGCTGACACAAATTCGCTCCAAATTAGTAAGAGGTCTGGAACCTTCCTCAATTGTCAAAGGAAAACAAGACTACATCCCACAAAATATTCAAGCTCATGAACAGATTTGATATATCAGATGCCCAGGAAACATCCTTCAATTGTTTTGCAATTATATAGTTTCCTATCATCTGCAATGGAGTTTGCATATAAGCCTGCAGCTCTCACATGCAACCCTGATACCATGTTTTCTAAATGCTGGTGTTTTTTCTGCCGTTCTAGCTTCACACTTTCTTAGAAGAAATCCAGTTTTCTAATTCATCCATAGGAGGGATGTATTTTGATAAGAATGGGGAGCTGACTGCCAACTTTGATATCTGGAACTGGGTTGTGTTTCCCAATAAATCTCACAGCAGAATGAAGGTTGGGAAAATAGAGGAACAGACATCCTCCGACGTAAAATTCACCATTAATCCGGAAGCCATTGTGTGGCCTGGGAACTTCAGCAAGGTGATTGCATTTATTTATTTATTGCATTTATACCCTGTCCGGATTCATGCCCCGAAAGACTCCGGGGGAATGCCTGTGCAGTTGTTAGTAGAGTAGCATCTCCAAGAAGGGACATGATTCCAGGGAGGACTCAGGATGCAGCAGATCAATTTGTAAAAGTTGACTGAGGCAATAATAAGCTTGACAGTTCAATACAAGACCCCTGGAAGGGCAATCTCTTAATAATTCAGTGGCAGTAAAATATAACAGTAAAAAACTTAAAATGTACAATATACTTTAAGTTAATCAATTCAGTTTGAGAGAGTGAAGGAACATCAAAGAGAGAGAGTAAAAGTAACATGTGACCATGTTGGACTGCATTTATAGGCAGTTCAGGGGCAGTTTGACCACACGAGAGCCAGGGTGGTGTAGTGGTTAAGAGCGGTAGACTCGTAATCTGGTGAATCGGGTTCATGTCTCCGCTCCTCCACATGCAGCTGCTGGGTGACCTGGGGCTAGTCACACTTCTCTGAAGTCTCTCAGCTTCACTCACCTCACAGAGTGTTTGTTGTGGGGGAGGAAGGGAAAGGAGATTGTTAGCCGCTTTGAGACTCCTTCGGGTAGTGATAAAGCGGGATATCAAATCCAAACTACTACTACTCCTACTCCCCTTCTCCTTCTCCTTCTCCTTCTCTCCTTCTTCTTCTTCCGTAAGCTTCAGTGGCTTCTTTCAGCTTCTATAGCTTTCATACTTCAGAAATGACTTCAGAAAGTTAGCCGCTTTGAGACTCCTTCGGGTAGCAATATAGCGGGATATCAAATCCAAACTACTCTTCTTCTTCTTCTTCTTCTTCTTCTTCTTCTTCTTCTTCTTCTTCTTCTTCTTCTTCTTCTTCTTCTTCTTCTTCTTCTCCTCCTCCTCCTCCTCCTCCTCCTCCTCCTCCTCCTCCTCCTTCTTCTTCTTCTTCTTCTTCTTCAAGCTTCAGTGGCTTCTTTCAACTTCTTTAGCTTTCGTACCTCAGAAATGCCTTTATACCTGATATATCTCACCTTTTCTCTATAGAGAAGTTCAAAATGCTATATATGGTTTGCTGCCTCTTTGTTTTATTCCCACAACAACCCTGTGAAGTAGGACATATTCAGAGGAAGTGAACAGCCCAAGGTCGCCCAGGAAGCTTCATGGCTGAGTGGCAATTTGAACCTTGGTTTCCCAGGTTCTTGTCCAACCCTCTAACCCCTACACCACAGAGGCTAAATTTGCTAAATTTGGATAATTTCCCAATAGGGGCCCATTTTATATTATCCCTAAGCTGGTCATTCCCAGGAAGACTGCCACTTCCCAGATGTGTACATCTCTGCTGTTTTCCTTGCTTTCTCTGTTTTGCATAGGAATTCAGTTGGAGAGGAGCAAAGAGTGGAGAGGCTGTCCTTACACTTTCCCTTTTTCATCCACTCAGAGGGAGAGATGACAATGCATCAATGGGCCCAAAGTTGACAGAGGAGCCATAGCTGCCATGTGGGCTTTAATGCCGACTGCTTATAAAAACACAAAAACATATATCATAGCAGCAAACAGGAACAATAAATCCCACACACAGTTTATTTTTATTTTTATTTATTTTTTATAAATCTTTATTGATTTAAAAATAAATATAAAACAAAACAAAACATCCAACTAAAATACAAACCAACTGAAAATACGAATAGACAATCATGTACGTTTCCAGCATACTTTATCCTGTCTTCTACGGCATCATTTTTCCTGCTTTGTACATTTTCATATTCATATTCACATCTTCTTTACAATTCGACTTCCCCTTCTGCTCCTCCCTGGCTTCAGATTTTTTCACATCTCTGCTGCTTCCATATACTTTCTTTCTGGGAGTTTTACAAGATATTTGTTTTTAACCCAAGCTCTTTTACATATATTCCAAATTTTTTCCCAATTATTTTTGAATTTTTTATTAGAACCACCCCTTATTGAATTATCACAATTTCTCTGTCCTCTATTTTCAATTTCTGCTGTTTTTTCCTCTGCATTATTCTGTCCCTCAGTATTCTGGAGTTCAAGAAGACTAAACAGTCACTTGGCCATTTTCCTGCCCTTGCTTGTTTTGACTTTGTTCTGAAAGCTTTGTCCACACAAATGGATACGTCTTCTTCCTGCAATTCCATCCATTCCGCCAAGTTTTTTATAATAATTGTTTCCACATTCTCATTTGGAGTTTCTTTCACTCCTCTAAACCTCAATGTCAAATCATTCTGCCGGAGTTCCTGCATCGCAAGCGCATCCCACATGGCCTCTTGCATGTCTTTCAATCATTGTAATTCATCTTTCACTCTTTCTTGATTTCTTTTACACACTCTGCAGTCTTCTGTATATCGTTTCACTATTTCCTCCTGTTTGTTTACTTTCTCAATCAAGTCCTGGGTAACCTTTTCCATCTCACTATTTTTCCCTTTTATCTCTTCTGGCTGCTTATTCAAGTCTGCTATTGCCTTAGAATTTTGTTCAATCATTTTCAGATTTTGTTCTATCTTGCTTCCCATCTTGTCAAATTTCTCATTTAAAGAGTACATTTTTTCATTCATTTCTGATTTCATACCTAGCAATAGTTCTCTTATATTTAGGTGTTCTGCCTCTGCCGTCGATTGACGTCTCAGATGTCCTGATGATGTAATGATACATTGGCTTTTTAGTAAACCCCACACACAGTTTAAAAGGCAATAGTTTAATTAGTTGACCTTTTCTAAATACCTTTATCCTTTTTAAAGATGAAACTTTATGTCAGAAACAAGATGACCTCTGCACAGTCCTACAAAATTTGAAAGGGTCTCATTCCCATTTTTAAGCTTTCTAATCTGGCATCAATATTCTAAAAATGATTTTTATTTGAGCACTTTCTTCAGTCAGGGCCTTCAGATGATGTCTGTTAATTCTGTTGATCTTCTTTGATCCCCCTTCTCCTTATTTTGTAGGTTGTACCTCATTCAAGGTGCACCAAAAGCTGTCGCCCTGGATATGCCCGAGTGACTAAAGAAGGGGAGCCTGTTTGCTGCTATGATTGTGCTCCTTGTGCGGAAGGTACCATCTCCGTTCAGGAAGGTGGGTGAGGGAGAGGACATCTAGTCCATAGCCCTGTTCTCACAGTGTTGAACCAGGTCTTAGAGTATGGTCCTTTCAAGAGGGTCTTGTTCCCCATAGCAGTGCAGCACTCAACTGCAAGGCCTCTCTCCCTGCCAGTCTTCAGCCAGCCCGTCCAAGAAGGGGCTCTCCTCCTTCACTGCCTTCTTCTTCCCAGCAAACCTTGCTAAGGACTGTCTTTTCCTGACACTTCAAATGCACACCCCATCACCATGGCAACCTTTTTTCGCCAGGCAAAAGAATTTCTCTCAGATGGGCCATTAACAGCTTTTGTCACGTGAGGCCCCAACTTGGATGGAAGATTAGTCTGTATTTTTCCAGTAGCTTTCAATCTTCCGTTCAATACTCCAAATAATTAAAAAAAAACCTACCATTTATTAATTTCTAGGATTTATTAATTTCCATGTCCAACATTTCCCCGCCCCCAAAGAAAAATTCCGTGCAGTTAGACTAGGTGACATTTGGTTCCCTTCCAACTCTAAGAATCTATGATTCTAAGATTCTGTAACACCACATTCATAAGTCAGGGCCTTCTTCCAGATGCCCACACTATCTGAAATTAGAGGAGTATGGACGGAAATGAATTCATTTGGCTGTGGCACCCTGCTCACAGAATGCCCCTCCCCAGGGACAGTCACCTACAGCCAGCAGTGAGGTCATTCCAGCACCATGTGATTTGTGGATCTCATTTTGATTGTGGGTTTACATGTTCTCTCGAATGAGGATGCTGTGGTTCAGTATTTTCCTTTCATTGAGGTCCTGAGATTGAAATTGTATTACAGTGGTACCTCTACTTACAAATAGTTCTACTTACGAATGTTTCTACTTACGAACGGCGCTCCATCCACCATCTTGGATGTGGTTTAGATAGGATTTTTTCTACTTACGAATTTTTTCTCCCAATGCATTCCTATGGGATTTGACTTACAATTCTTTTTGACTTACGAATATGCGTTCAGAATGCATTAAATTCGTAAGTAGAGGTACCACAATACAGTCATACCATAGATCTTAAATGCCTTGGCTGCTGAAGAAATCGGATCCCGAACGATTGTAACCTGTATGTGAATGCTCTGGTTTTTGAACGGTTTGGGAGGTCAAATGGACTCCCGGAACACATTCTGGTTGAGATCAAGCTACAATTGTACAGTATTCCCGTCTGTACATTAATTTGATATCTTTAATACATTCACTGATGAGTAAATAAACCATTCATTCAGATATTTCGGTGAAGATTTTAACGGCATTTTTCAACTTTCAAGGCTTCTGTAATTTCAGTCTCCACCGTTAACACAACACAGTTCAAAGCAATTACTTTGGGAAACCTTCCCTGTATACACTGCGGAGGGAAAGGGGGAGATCAGCAGGCAGACCGCACCATGCTCTGCATCCCTTTTCTGGGTTAAATCATGCTCTCCACAGGACCTGGAGGAGAAGAGGGCAGAGGTTACAGAAAGAACTGTGAGATCAACAGTTTGTCAGATTTTTGTGGGAGAGCTGTGAGTTTGTTTATGATCTTGGTGAGAGCACGGAGTCTGTGAGGTGAAGTGCGTCAGAAGGACAAGGAGTGGTATTCGTTTCTACATATATTGTAATCTTGTATTAGGGTAACATTTTTATAAATAACTGATCAGTGCTTAAGTTGCCTGCTGTTGCTTTAGTTTTCTGTGCACACCTTAGAGATACTTTCCATGCTAAGTATACGGTAATAGAATTGGAACAAAAATAAGAATCAATGAAATAAAACAGAACATGTATAAACTTTCCTTATAGAAGGAGAACACTCTGTAATCTGTTCTCATACTCTGAGATTTAGGGGTTCCTAAGAAGTAAATTTGATGATGCCTACGTCAGAGTAAAATGCTCAAAAATGGCTTAAGCATCCCATTTTCAGTCTGTGTACGATTTAGGGCTCTTCAAGTAAATCCCGTCCACAGCCAGGGAAATGTCCTTCTCTGATTTCCTGACCTCTTCCACATCGGTATATTGTCCCACTGTGTTGGAATACACACAGTTACAGATGTAAGAGTTTTGTTAGTGATACTGAAGTCCTTCTTTTCTTCAGATGCAAAGCATTGCACCAAATGCGCAGAAGATCAGCATGCAAATCAAGCACGAGACAAATGTATCCCCAAGACTGTAACATTTCTCACTTATGAAGAACCCTTGGGGATCCTCCTGGTTTGCTTTGCCCACTTCTTCTCCTTAACCACTGGTGTTGTCCTTGGAATCTTCATTAAATACAAGGAAACTCCCATAGTCAAAGCTAACAATCGAGACTTATCCTATATCCTCCTCATCTCCCTCCTGCTTTCCTTTTTGTCCTCCTTCCTGTTCATTGGCCGGCCCAGGAAAGTGACCTGCCTTCTCCGACAAACAGCCTTCAGCATCATATTTTCATTCGCTGTCTCTTCTGTGTTGGCAAAAACCACCACTGTGGTTCTGGCCTTCTTGGCCACAAAGCCAGGGAACAAGGCGAGGAGATGGCTGGGGAAGAGTCTGGCCAACTCCATTGTCCTTTCATGTTCCGGTATGCAAATTATTATCTGCACCATCTGGCTGGGTACCTCTCCTCCATTCCCAGACTTTGACATGCACTCCCAGGCTGGAGAGATCATCCTTCTATGCAATGAAGGATCTGTTGTTATGTTTTACACTGTCCTTGGCTACATGGGCTTCCTGTCGGCCATCTGCTTCACGGTGGCTTTCCAAGCTAGAAAGCTTCCAGGGTCCTTCAATGAGGCCAAGCTGATCACCTTCAGCATGCTGGTCTTCTGCAGTGTTTGGGTGTCCTTTGTGCCTACCTACCTGAGCACCAAGGGGAAGTACATGGTAGCTGTGCAGGTCTTCTCTATGTTGGCCTCCAGTGCTGGGCTTCTGGGCTGCATCTTTATTCCCAAGTGCTACATTATCATACTCAGGCCTGATCTGAACACAAAAGCACACCTAACTACAAAAAGTGAAGTTGGTAGAGTGTGATTTTTAGCTTCTTTGAAGAGTCTTAGCAAAACACCATTTTGCTAAGGTAGACCCAGCCCTGGTTTGTGGCAGGACAATTGCAAAAGCTCCAAGCTCATAGAATCTATGTTCGCAAATGTTCTGCCACAATCCTCTCCATCATTTGCACTTCCCAAACAACCGGTACAAGCTATCACTTAGTAGTAGTCATCATAAACCAATTGGCTCATATTGGAAATTTTCAGGAGTGATAAAGCCACCACAAATTTCAAGACAACTAGGACTACCCTTTTCCATGAGGATGCATTGACAACTCCTGAATCCACCCACTCATACCCCTTGGCAAGCTTTAATAAGTCAAGCAGGGGAACAGTTGAGAGATCACATGACCTAGGGTCAAGCTAATATTTTGACCTATTTCAATCTGGGATCAGAACCTCTTCGGCATGGAGTCAAAGAAGCATAAGTAAAAATAAAATTGTGAAAGGAAGTAGTAATGAATAATGAAAGTGAATGTAGGGTTTGCTTCATTTCAAAAAGTCAATCTTTATTTTACGGTTTATTAATGTTTTTTGGGGGGGTCAGGTGACGATGTTTCTATTTTACTTAATATATGTGTTAATGTTCATATTTTGAATTAGATACGCAAGGGGCACCAAGAGCTTTTAAGTGCTTGGGGCCTCTAAAAGCCTTGATCCGCTCTCATTCGGAAGCATACTGCCTATTACAGTGGAGGTCATTATCTACAGATAGCCATATCCTCCAGGAATTCTCTTTCAAAACCTTCCAAGTTGATGGCCATCATTAGAATCATAGAATCATAGTTGGAAGAGACCACAAGGGCCATCCAGTCCAACCCCCTGCCAAGCAGGAAACACCATCAAAGCATTCCTGGCAGATGGCTGTCAAGCCTCTGCTTAAAGACTTCCAAAGAAGGAGACTCCACCACACTCCTTGGCAGCAAATTCCATTGTCAAACAGGTCTTACTGTCAGGAGGTTCTTCCTAATGTTTAGGTGGAATCTTCATTATTGTAGCTTTAATCCATTACTCCGTGTCCGCTTCTCTGGAGCAGCAGAAAACAACCTTTCACCCTCTTCTATATGACATCCTTTTATATATTTGTGTGAGCTGAGGAAAATAGCTCAGCAGTCGTCCTGTATCACAAGGGGCTTGTGACGTGTCGTATAGACAGGAAACAGGAAGTAGTACCTGTTGCTATTGTGTATCTGTATATATGACATCGTCTGTTTCTGTTCTGTCTGTTGCTATGCTGTTCGTCGGAGCTGCAGCATCATGGAGTTAAATACTCCTGGGTGAAGCTATCTTAAAATGTCAATAAATCTTACTTGTTTTAATGAACAAGGGAGTGAAAGTGATTTATTTCACGAGCACTGAAAGCTGGAAAGTTTCCGCTGCTACAAGCTGCAGTTTGAACTGTTATCTAAACTTCAGAAGAAAGAATTCCGAGACGTTTAGGAAACGAGGTTTGACTTTCGTGATAGAAGCAGAAACTGCGCAACGGGAGCGCACTGGACAGTTATCTGCTACGCAGCTTGGACTTGGATGCAGGCAAATAGATGCCTGACAAGCGTGCTAAGCAAGGGGTTTTTGCTACGCTTCTACAACTCCGCTAATAGGTTATGGAGGCAATAAATTCAGCTTTCAAGTGCCCATGAGCTGTGGAAAAGTTGCTGTTTTTTGGAAAGCTGTAGAAATTCCAGCTGGGAGGTTGTGCAAACAAGGAGCATTAATCTCGCTGGTATCTTCTCTTCCGGAGGTCCGTCTGCTAACGGAGGCTGAGCTGAATGAATCGTTGCGATACGTGAGTAAGCTGACACCCCGGGAGAAGAGCTGTTTACTTAATGATGGCAGCTTCAAAGGTTTTTATTTGCCCTATTTGCACATCGTTGCCAGAGGGCATGCCACCCCAGCACTCCTGCTAAATTCCCGTGGCGCAGCATGGAATGCTGTGGTCACGCCCACTCCCAGGGAAGAGGGAGTAAGGGAGGCAAGAGGGGGCTGGTCTGCTGTGGGCAGAAAGGAAGCAAATGCTTTGAGAGGCTTTGCTGAAAGGTGGACAAATGGGAATGAAAGCAAGTTTGCTACGATCCCAAATGGAGACTTGGCAGTCAGCCAGGATCCATGGCCGATCCCTGCATGCCCAACCCCAAAGGTGGGGGTTGTTTTGGCACAACGCAGAGCCAATGAGGCTGAAAATGTCCAGGGTGTCACCCAGTTGCTTGTTGCTGTTTTGGAGCTTTCCTGTGATGCAAAGGGCTGTTTTGCCACAGCTGAAGGCAAGGCTACTTGCGAGGGCTGTTTTGACCAAGGCATGGAAATTTCCACTGTGCAAGGCTGCTCAGTTCCCAGGAATGCAATGGGGCCCGTGTGCAAAGTCCTGGAAGATTCCATTGTTGATGAGCAGGGGCATGGGCGTACCCAGGATCAAAACTAGGGGGGGGCAAGGGGAGGGGCCAAGGCACGGAAGGGGAGGGGCCACAAAGTGGGCGGGAACGGCGAACTCGCGCTCCGCCGGGCTGTGCCCCTCCCTAGCAGCAGGGCTGGTAGGCGGAGGCGGAGCCCAGCCCAGCGGAGCGTTCCCGCCCGCCGCGCCGCGCTCTCTGGTTCCCCGCCGCGCTTGGCCTTGCCAGAGGGCGCAACGGGGAGCTGGAGGGAGGGCGCAGTGCGGCGGGCGGGAACGGCGAACCCGCGCTCCGCCGGGCTGTGCCCCTCCCTAGCAGCAGGGCTGGTAGGCGGAGGCGGAGCCCAGCCCAGCGGAGCGTTCCCGCCCGCCGCGCTCTCTGGTTCCCCGCCGCGCTTGGCCTTGCCTGAGGGCGCGCCGGGGAGCTGGAGGGAGGGTGCGGCGCGGTGCGGCGGGAATGGCGAACTCGCGCTCCGCCGGGCTGTGCTCCGCCTCTGCCCACCAGCCCTGCTTCTAGAGTAGGGCAGCTGCCCTAACTTGCCGCATGGTGGGTACGCCCATGAGCAGGGGCATTGTTCCATCCTACGTCATCTTGAAGAAGATACAGGCCAAGGTCGCCAGCTGGGCCACCACCAGATAACGTGTTCTCTGGAAGAGCCTGTGAATGGCAAGGGAACCACCAGCTTGGGAACCTTGTGTGTTGACAGTCGGTCAGCAGGTGAGTCCCGTCATCTTGTTGTTGCTGCAAGAGATGAAGCAAGTGGTGTGCCAGTTGCTAAGCAACGCTCTGGACTCCAGACCCCTGGTGGTGAAGTCCTGAGCTGCAAGAACTTTTTCCCTGGAACAGGACTAAGTTTTGCAAATGGCATTAAGTTTCACTCTGTACATGCTAATATTGCTAATATTGATGTATTTGATTTGCCATTGATGAAATGTAATTTGTCATCTGTCTTGTCTTTGTTGAAAGATAGTTGCAATGTACATTCTGAGGATGCTATGTGCTCAATGTGCCAAATGGAGGGTGGATTGTTGATGTGTGTGAAATGCAATGTGAATGAGTTTTTTATCCTTGTGACAGGTAAAATCATCTCAGGCGCGACTGAGGTTCAGGGTGCCAGCATTAGTCCACACCACAATTGCGCCCACTTGTGGCAACAAGGTTGTGCGCACGTAAGTGAAGTGCAGAAGGTACCAGGTACAGATACACAACCAGAGATGTGTAACGTGTTGACATGCTCTAAGGTTCTTGGTGTTGTTTGTCAACAAGCCAAGGCTACTTCATGTGAAGGTTCCAGGTCTGCAAATGTTTCTAGTCAGGCACCTATGCTGACTCAAATGGATTCCTGTAGACCAAGGGAAGCGCTCCGTATGGGCGGAACCCAAATTTTTCTGTCAGATGGCCACACCAGAATGAGCTTCACCATACCTCTCAAGAGTACAGGGGAGGAGTTAGGCTTGGTTAGTGAGTGGGTTCAAGCTGTGAAGCCAAAGTTTGTCTGTAAGGTGTTTTGTTTTCAGGCCGATCATGGATCAGTTTGTGCTGAGGGCACACTGTACGGTTTCTTTCCACAGGAAGGAAGCAAGCACAGATTGTCAGCTCCCAGGGGGCTACAAGGCTGTGCAGTAGCTGGACAGGATGATACGATTCTTGGAGAGACGTTGTCAGCTATAGTCTTTGTCGCCAGTTTTCTGAGGAAGTTCTGGCCATGCAATTCAACGGTAGGGTGTGAATCCTATTTGTCGCTGTGTAGCGAGGAACCCGAGGTTTCCTTGAGGTTGTTTGAATTGGGAGTCTTTGTGATGCAATCTGAAGACGGTCCCAAGTCCCGAAAGGTAGTTTTTGTGGGATACGAACTTTGTTCCACGTGTTGGATGTTCGTGTGCCCAGGATGTGTTAAGTCACGGGTGATACTCAGCAATAGCATTGAGTTCTGTGAGGCACAGGTGTGGATACCTATCCACTACAGTCCTGATGTGCTTACAGGTTTGGCAGGTTCTAGTGATGATGGACAGGCTGTGTCTGGTTGTGAACCAGCCAGTACTCCATCCACAGGTACAGTTGTGCAAGGTAGAGTTAGGGACAGTGGTTCAGTTGAGGGACCGGATCCAGGGACTGTTGCGACAGTTATCGCTGGAAACGCGAGCTGGATGCTCAGCGCTGCCCAGATTAATGCACAGCAGGGAGGAGTTCCAAAGCAAGAGCCTAGGAACACTCTCACACCTCCAGTGCCAGGCACTGGTAGACAGGTCAATAGGGACAGGTTGTTCCCGCGCCAAGATTCAGGAGCTAACAGCACGCGCAGTAGTTCACGCTATGCATTTCCTGAGGTCATTGGTACTCAAGCAGGTTTCATCGTGACGTGGTCAGATGAGGATGCGAATGCTAGGTTGAGCAGGTCAGAGAGGGCCACGAAAAGGATATCTACTGACAGATATACAGCCACTAGTCTGTGGACTTGTATGGATCAGTGTGAGCCAGAAAGCTTCGAGGAAGTTCATCAATTGCCTGAGGAGGTGACCAGGAAGTGGTATGAGGCAATGCAGATGGGGTTAGACTCCATGGAAGCACGGAAGGTGTTTTTCACAGTGGCACGGCCCGAGGGCCAGAGCGCTGTATATAGTCGCGTGGTGTTTAAGCTTAAAACCACAGCAACTGGAGATTCTCAGTATAGGGCTAGGTTTGTAGCCAGAGATGTCTCAAAGCTGGAGGAGTTGCATTCTGAAAGTTTTGCACCCGCAGCACCTGAAGCGCTAAGATCTTTGTTATCTACAGCTGCTCAGGAAAGTTTTGTTTTTAACATCAGTGATGCTTGTCTGAATTCACCGTTGGAGGATATGCTGTACACGCTATCTCCACAAGGGTTTGAGATCGATGAGCCTGATGATGTCTTGAAGTTACATATACCCATTTATGGTTTGAAGCAGTCAACCGTAAGTTTGGATGAAGTTTTGGAAAGCATAAGTTTCCAAGAGAAATTTGCTGATAGTTGTCTTTATCTGGCAGGTTCTAGCCAGGAGCAAATTCTTGTGTTCTGTTTTGTAGATGGCATCAGATGCATTGCAAATACAGAGGCACAGGTGCAATGGTTTGCACAGGAGCTTGACAGGTATTTTAAGCTCAAAGAATTAGGTCCAGTGAAGGTTTACCTAAGTGTCAGGATTGACAGATCTGCGGATCACAGTTTCTTGTTGAGGCAGGAAGGTAAGATTGAACAGTTGGTTGCAAAGTTCAAGAAGGCTGATAGTGCTAGTATCAGAACACCCTTAGAGATTTGTTTTGTTGAGGATAGTCAGTCCGGGGAACACTCTGAGTTCCAGAGCCCCGGGATGTTCCAATCAATTCTAAGGAGTTTGTTGAGTTTTTCTCAGTGGAGTAAACCAGTTGATATGTTTGCTGTGAAGAGGCTTAGCCAAGAGGATGCACAGCCCAGTGTGCATGACCGGAATGGCATAAAGAAAGTTCTTAGGTATCTGGGAGATACTAAGGAGTTGTGTTTTAGGCAGCCAGTTATGAGTACAGCACAGGACACGTGCTGGTCTGGCAGCAACTGGGCCAAGTTGCAGGACAGGGAGTCAGCAACTGAGATAGGTGTGAAGTATGATGATGCTCTGATGGAATGCTATTCCAAGCGTCAAAGCTTTATTACTCTTTTCTCTGCGGAGACTGAGTATGACGCTCTGTCAGGAGTCTGTGGAGCGATTCAAGTTTGCCAATGTTTGGTCCAGAAGGTCAACGGGGAGTGTTGCCAACCCATCACGGTTTGGGAGGACAACCGGCTCTGTTTGATGCTTACTGAGACTGGTTGCGTTATAACCAGTGCCAAACGCGCTGACATTCGTTTTCGGAACGTTTATCAAGGCGTCCACGCAGGATTGGCAAAACTGAGGAGTTGGAGTTGTCCGAGCCAGGGGAACCTGGCAGTTGGGTTCACCAAATCTTTGAGTTTCCAGAGACGTGAGGGATTCTGCAAAGGTTTGTGTCTTGCGTAAGGAAGTTCTTTATGCTACCCCTGCGATGCAGGACGAGAGGGGGTGTGAGCTGAGGAAAATAGCTCAGCAGTCGTCCTGTATCACAAGGGGCTTGTGACGTGTCGTATAGACAGGAAACAGGAAGTAGTACCTGTTGCTATTGTGTATCTGTATATATGACATCGTCTGTTTCTGTTCTGTCTGTTGCTATGCTGTTCGTCGGAGCTGCAGCATCATGGAGTTAAATACTCCTGGGTGAAGCTATCTTAAAATGTCAATAAATCTTACTTGTTTTAATGAACAAGGGAGTGAAAGTGATTTATTTCACGAGCACTGAAAGCTGGAAAGTTTCCGCTGCTACAAGCTGCAGTTTGAACTGTTATCTAAACTTCAGAAGAAAGAATTCCGAGACGTTTAGGAAACGAGGTTTGACTTTCGTGATAGAAGCAGAAACTGCGCAACGGGAGCGCACTGGACAGTTATCTGCTACGCAGCTTGGACTTGGATGCAGGCAAATAGATGCCTGACAAGCGTGCTAAGCAAGGGGTTTTTGCTACGCTTCTACAACTCTGCTAATAATTTGAACATGGTTATCATATCACCCCTTAACCTTCTCTTCTCCAGGCTAAACATACCCTGAGTTGCTGGGGAAACCCAACCAGATGGGCAGGGTTATACAGTGGTCCCTCGACTTACGAACTTAATCTGTTCCGAATCCATTCCGTTCGTAGGTCAAAAAGTTGAAAAAGCAGTTTTTCCCATTGGAATGCATGGGGGGGGAAATATTCGGAAAAATTCGTAAGTCGAGGAAACCGCATCTAAAACTGCCAATTGTTTCCGTTCGGATGTCAAAACTTTTGGATGTCGAGTAGTTTGTAAGTCGAGGGACCACTGTAAATATTAAAATTGTTGTTGTTGGGCGGTTTACAGAATTTATAAAAACATAGTAAAACATCAAACATAAAAACCACCCGATACAGGGCTACCTTCAGATGTCTTCTAAAAGTTATATAGTACTTTATCTCCTTGACATCTGAAACGAGGGCGTTCCACAGGGAGGGTGCCAGTACCGAGAAGGCCCTCTGCCTGGTTCCCTGTAACTTCACATCTTGCAGTGAGGGGACTGCAAGAAGGCCCTTGTAGGAGGACCTCAGTGTCCGGGCTGGACGATGGGGGTGAAGATGCTTCTTTAGGTATACTGGGCCAATGTCATTTAGGGCTTTAAAGGTCAGCACCAACACTTTGAATTGTGCTCAGAAATGTACTGGGAGCCAGTGAAGTTCCTTTAGAATCACTGTTATATGGACCTGGCGGAGATAATCAGAGCATGCTCCACTCTGGTGAGACAGTTTGTGGGCAGGTAGGGTCTCAGCTGGCATACCATATGGAGCTGGTAGACAGAGTTAACCTGTGCCGCCACGGACAGCTGTGAGTCCAATATGACTCACCTGCACACCTGGTCCTTCAGGCGCACCTGGTCCTTCAGGGGCACAGTTGCCCCATTCAAGACCAGGGGGTCCCCCATGCTCGCTCCCGTAAAACAATACTTCTGTCTTGTCAGGATTCAACTTCCATCCGTTAGCCACCATCCATCCTCCAGCCACCTCCAGATACTCACACAGGACATTCACCACCTTAACTGGTTCCGAATTTAAAGAGAGGTAGAGCTGGGTATCAACCTCAAACTGACGAACATCCAGCCCAAACCACCTGATGATCTCTATATTCTTCTTCATGCTCAGGCTATGAACTAAAACATCAAGCTTGCTAGAGAGCCAGGCTGCTGGTGACCTAGTTGCAGGAGTTTATTGGCCAGTGGTGTTGCCATGGATGAATGCAGATGTATCATTGTGACATCAGTGTATCATTGTGACTCTTCGTGACCTTGTGGACCAGAGCACGCCAGGCACTCCTGTCTTCCACTGCCTCCCGCAGTTTGGTCAAACTCATGTTGGTAGCTTCGAGAACACTGTCCAGCCATTTCGTCCTCTGTCGTCCCCTTCTCCTCGTGCCCTCCATCTTTCCCAACATCAGGGTCTTTTCCAGGGAGTCTTCTCTTCTCATGAGGTGGCCAAAGTATTGGAGCCTCAGCTTCACGATCTGTCCTTCCAGTGAGCACTCAGGGCTGATTTCCTTAAGAATGGATAGGTTTGATCTTCTTGCAGTCCATGGGACTCTCAAGAGTCTCCTCCAGCAGCATATTTCAAAAGCATCAATTCTTTGGTGATCAGCCTTCTTCATGGTCCAACTCTCACTTCCATACATCACTACTGGGAAAACCATAGCTTTAACTATACGGACCTTTGTCGGCAGTCCAATCGGGTGCCACTGGTGTGCAGCGGATCCACGGAGCACCTCTTGCGCTCAGCAGCCCATTAAGGGATGCCACGGGAAAGCGGCACCCTGTAAGGGCCGCCAAGTGCGAGCGGAACACCGTGGAGCCGCCGCACACTACACAAGGCTGTCGCCATGACATCCCTCCCTCAGGCTGTCACCCGGGGCTTAACACCCCCCCTGCCCCCGCTTGCTCTGCCCCTGAGAACAACCCTGAAGCCATTTTGACTCTCCCAAATTGACCTCAAATATATCTCAGAAGGGAGGAAGGAAATGGGAGAAGCTGTCCAATTGTCCTTTGACAGTAGGGGCTTATACCTCCCCTTTCAAATACAGTCTGGCAAGTATCTGTGAAGTTGAGCACACTATCAATATGCATAAGAGATTCAGTATTTGCCATCTCAAAGGAATGGCCAGGCTACCCAGAAAATGCAATCGAGAAAGGCAATAACAGATATCTAGGCAGACAGGAGAGAAGCAAAACTCTCAAATTTCTGCTTCCTTCAGTGATGTATGTATGATGTTTGGAGGGTGGTGTTCAGGGTTCTCCCTCCCTCCTGCGTGTGGTGAGTGCGGACCCTGTTGCAACAGTTTATTTCCTTTAATAAAGATCAATAGACTCTGGTTGGCCTCTGGACTCTATAGAGGTTCTGGAATATCCCATAAGGGAAAGAGACCAGTTTTTCTTACTGGAGTTTAAAAACTTGGATCATGTCCTGACTTACAAGTCTTGGTCCATCATAACTTTTCTGTAGTTTCTGGGATATTACTGAAGTTGAAGTTTCCTCAAGTTTAGCAGGGCCCAGATTGAGAGCCCCATCTGTGAGTTCTCACAAACATGCTTTGCCCTCACTCTGCCCCTGCCCATTGAGTCACACACAGATGCCAGGGAGGTGGACCTTCTGAACATTATAATTATCAAAATCATGGTGATTTATTTATCTAGTCCAGGGATTTCACCAGTGATGGCCTTTGAGTCCAAAAATAATATGAATATCATAATCACAGGCAGGGTGAGGTAATTTATTGTCACAAGCCTGAAAAAAAGAACTGGGATATAACTATCTGAAGCCTGGCCTGAGAGATTTGGGGTAGGTAGAGCTGCTTTCTGTGGGAGTTTTCCTTTGTCTACCTTTGCTTGAAGCTATTTTAGGAGACCAGGTGTGCTACTAATGTCCCTGCTGTCACAAGAGTGTATGACTCTTGCAGGCATAGCCAGAATGATATTACTTCTGCTGCTATTTCTGCTGCTAATGCCCCATGGAGTCAGTGGGATGCTGAAAGCAAAATGTCCATTAAATCGGAAAAAGAATCATGATCCATTGAATTATTACAGGCCAGGAGACCACCTCATTAGTGGGGTCATATATCAAGGTGGTGTTGTAATGAACACACCTGACTTTTTCCAGCCCCCCAGAAACCCTGTCATGTTGTAAGTGACTGTATGTTACCCACCCTGCATTCACAATCACTGCTGTGTGCCAGAGATAGCACCTGTTTTCTGGCCATCCCTGGTAAACCCTTCTCCCTCCTTTGCCCATCTATTGACTTTGAAATAAGGTTTGGTTATTGAGAGGCAGCATCTAAGTGCCTCTTGGCCTCTTGGTATCCTGCAAACTCGGAGGTTGATTCTAAACACTTTATTTTGGGGGGCTTCAGTTTAATTAATACAAAGGCCGCATCTAGGGAACAGCTGATCATCTCTTTTCCTGCTTCTTGGGTGTGTTGTCAAACTTCTGCAACTTGCTCAGGTCCTGTTGAATTGTATTCTTGGCCTGGGTTGGGAATAAATTGGACAAGATTTTGACTGTCAATTGCTCCATTTGTGGGGTGCTGCTAAATGCAGGGTTTTCTCTGCAAAACATTTGCCAAACTTTAATGATGATTGGAGTGAATCAGACTACAGTACATTTGGTTTTGGGGTGTAAACTAGAAACCCCGGTTTGATGTATGAATTACTTGGTTTGTGGGGAGAAGAAGTGCCTTCAAGAAAGGCCAGTTAAGTGGGCTGGGGAAATTGTTGGAACAACTTCAAAAGTCCCGTTGAGTTTGGGAACAGGTGCTACTCATTATGAACTCTTTAATCTTGACCGTCTTCTTAGCCATGATTTAATGTTGCTACAGAAGGTAAACAGCGTTTCTGTGCGCTGCTCTGGTTTTGCTAGAAGCGGCTTAGTCATGGTGGCCACATGTCCTGGAAAAACTGTCTGCGGACAAACGTCGGCTCTCTTGGCCAGTAAAGTGAGATGAGCGTCGCAACCCCAGAGTCGTTCACAACTGGAAATAACTGTCAGGGGTCCTTTACCTTTACTGTTGGAAAACAGCAAAAGCATTTCCTCCTTCTGTGCATGGGATACGTAAAACCACACAAGGCCACTGCTTGTCTAGCAACCTAACCAGCAGTTGTTTGAAGCCACTATGTCTATGATAACTCTGCCTATGAAACCTGAGAGATTTTGTTTCCTGTCCTCTCTGGACAAAATATCTGCTATTTCTCTCTCTCCCCCCCCCCTCTCATCTTGTCAATAGTTCCTGTCAAGTCTCTGAGCTCCAGAAACTGTAAGTTATCATTCAAATCAAATTCACCCAAGCTGCAAGTTCTCCTAAAAACTATTTATTTCCTTGTTGGAGCACCTGGACAAGTTCATACTCCTTCAAGTGGACGGTTGAAACAATGGTTTGTTTATTCATTTATTTGCAGTCCAACATTAGAGGACCCTTCTCCCTTCCTGTCTCCCTTATTTGCCATTCAAGAGATCAACCAGAATCCTAAGCTTTTACCCAATGTCACCCTGGGCTACAACATCTATGAGGCTGCTTTTGATGTCAGAACAGCGGCTGATGCCATGCTAGACAGCATTCCAAGCTACAGCTGTGGAAGACAGAGTAATGTTATAGCTGTTTTTGAAGCAACTACTTCTGAAATTGGCAGCCAGATTTCAAGCATGTTGGGCATCTACAAAATGCCCCAGGTAGGTCTTTGGAGGGGATTGGAGACCAGCTATGTTTCCTTCCTCTTTTCTATATCTCCACCAGTATTGAGAAACCCATTCACCCCTCCAGAGGTTTCTTAACTACCAAGCCATCCATTCCTGGCCATTCACCATCCTTGTGGGGATTGATGGGAGTTGTAGTTCAGCAACATCCCGAGGGCCAAATTTTCCCAATCCCTGCTCTCCAAGAGTTCTTCTTTCTTCTTTCTTAAGAAGACCAGTGGTTGTCTCTAGAAGCTAAATGAGCATGGAGATTAAGTTTCATGCACTCCTGCAGACCATGTCACTGCTTAGCTTCTGCCTCTTCCTCTCCTTCTGTGAAGTTGCCCATTGTGATTCTAGGAAGGGGTTGGAATGCCATGACCCCTGAAAGCCCCAGATGCCCTATTCTGCCTCAATATTCATTGGAGCCACTTCCATCTCTGTGAGCTCTAGATTCTCCATCGGAGGCATGAAATGCTTCCCAGAAGCAACTGGTTAGCCACTGTGAGAACAGGATACTGGATTAGATGTCACATGATCATTGGCCTTGTCATGTGACAGGGCCTTTCTATTGTATTCCTGAAAACAAGACACCAATCCTTTTCTTAACAGATCAGTTTGGGCTCTACTGCATATGATCTCAAGGAAAAAAAACAGTTTCCTTTTATCTACTGGATGGTCCCAAAAGAAAAAGCCCAGTACAGGGGGATTGTCAAGTTGCTGCTGCATTTTGGATGGACGTGGGTTGGTCTCTTTGTTCCAGACAATGGCAATGGAGAAAGGTTCCTGAGTGCCACCAAACCTCTGCTGCTCCACAGTGAGATTTGTGTTGCTTTCTTGGAAATAATTCCTTTTTCCATCCAGATGATGTCAACCTTGCGTTGTAAACCATCTCTCCTGAGACAAGTCAAGGTTTTCATTTACTATGGAGACTCTGAACATGGAAGTTATATAATCACATTCTTACAAAGCTTTCAGGAAGTGATGAGATCTCAGGGAATAGTCTGGATCACAACGGATGTTCTGAACATTGACGAGATTTTGTTCTGTGGTTTTCCTTACAACACGCCTGGCCAAGGTTCTTTGTCCTTTGTAAGGAATACACCAAGACAGACAGAATGTCGATTCTATACTCGACTTTCATACGCATCTGAACCGTTTTGTCAGAGAGCATTCTCTTGTTCGTGTTCAAACAATGTGGTGTCTATGGAGGGTTGGACAAGATGCACAGAACAACTGGGAACTTTGTCCCAGGAGAATATTGAGGCAATCTGGTCTCACGATCGCTACAGCACTTACTACGGGATCCAACTTGTTGCTCAGGCTTTAAATGCTGCATATTCATCCAGATCAAAATGGAGGTTAATGGCGGGTAGAGGAGAGAGATTGGAACGTCAAAGGTTGAAGCCATGGCAGGTCTGTCCTCTCCCCTTTTTTACATATACCTTGTCCATCTCTGGAATCTTATTTGGAGTTTATATTTTTGTAGTTTATCTCATTGCAATTGTCTTTATTTGGACATCTTGAGAATTTTTTGGTATCTTTCATCTATCTTTATAGCTGTACTATAATTAATAAAAAAAAGTATGGGGACATAGGATATTATAAATAGTTAAGGAGCATTCACTCACATTAATATATATTTTCATAAAATGTATATATCGCTTGAATGATGGAAAAACAGTTTACAGAACAGTTACAATAATAAAATTAGTAGAAAGAAATTTAAAACACTAATTTGAACCCTATATTTGAAACCTATAGAAAGTTGAAATCACAATAGGATATATTAAAGCAAATTAAAACACATGCAAGCTTTCTAGAGTTTCAAAGCACTTTCCTGGCCGTGTCCTCAATATATATTTGGGTCTTATCCCCAAGAGGATTAAAAATCTGATAAAGGACCTGTTATACTGGCCCAAAAGTCATCAAATATAGCTGACACAAATTCGCTTCAAATTAGTAAGAGGTCTGGAACTTTCCTCAATTGTCAAAGGAAAACAAGACTACATCCCACAAAATATTCAAGCTCATGAACAGATTTGATATATCAGATGCCCAGGAAACATCCTTCAATTGTTTTGCAATTATATAGTTTCCTATCATCTGCAATGGAGTTTGCATATAAGCCTGCAGCTCTCACATGCAACCCTGATACCATGTTTTCTAAATGCTGGTGTTTTTTCTGCCGTTCTAGCTTCACACTTTCTTAGAAGAAATCCAGTTTTCTAATTCATCCATAGGAGGGATGTATTTTGATAAGAATGGGGAGCTGACTGCCAACTTTGATATCTGGAACTGGGTCGTGTTTCCCAATGAATCTCACAGCAGAATTAAGGTTGGGAAAATCGAGGAACAGACATCCTCCGACGTAAAATTCACCATTAATCCGGAAGCCATTGTGTGGCCTGGGAACTTCAGCAAGGTGATTGCATTTATTTATTTATTGCATTTATACCCTGTCCGGATTCATGCCCCGAAAGACTCCGGGGGGGTGCCTGTGCAGTTGTTAGTAGAGTAGCATCTCCAAGAAGGGACATGATTCCAGGGAGGACTCAGGATGCAGCAGATCAATTTGTAAAAGTTGACTGAGCCAATAATAAGCTTGACAGTTCAATAGCGGACCCCTGGAAGGGCTATCTCTTAATAATTCAGTGGCAGTAAAATATAACAGTAAAAAACTTAAAATGTACAATATACTTTAAGTTAATCAAGTCAGATTGAGAGAGTGAAGGAACATGAGAGAGAGAGTAAAAGTAAGAATAACATGTGACCATGTTGGACTGCATTTATAGGCAATTCAGGGGCAGTTTGACCACACGAGAGCCAGTGTGCTGTAGTGGTTAAGAGTGGTAGACTCGTAATCTGGTGAATCGGGTTCATGTCTCCGCTCCTCCACATGCTGCTGCTGGGTGACCTGGGGCTAGTCACACTTCTCTGAAGTCTCTCAGGCTCGGGGCTTCCGGTCCATCGCGCTGGCGGAATAGGACGCAGGGACTTCGCGCTCCAAAGTCCCTGGTATCGCGGAGGGGGGGGGGAAGTCCGCAGAGCGAGCGGACTCCCCGCAAAAACCCGGTTGCATAGCTGCCCAGCTGTTGCTCCAGACGCGATTCCTCCGCTGCCCGAGAGCTCAGTAGAGCGATCGAGAGCCAGCGGAGTGGAGTCGTGGGAGCCATTTTGGGAATCATCTTACCTCCTTGAAGCGAAGCTCCGAGTCCTTAGCCTGCAAGTGGCGGGTTCTTCCAAGAAAATAAAAGATTTGGACTCTAAAAATATTAATTTGAAAAATAGGGAGAGATTCTAAAAAAACGGAAGTCGATCTCTTCCAAATGGTTAATTAAGAGGCGCATTAAATATTCCAAAGCCGAAAGGAAATTTATTTGCTTTTGCAACCCAAGAGAAAGACTGACTTTTTACCCCTTCCCAAGCCCCGGAGCCGGCACCTCTTGAGGAACAGCAAGAGTGCAAAGGGGGGAAAGAGCTTTGACAGGTGTCAAAGCTGTCAAAGCTGTCAAAAGATAAGAAAAATCTACAAAGAGTTTTTGAAAGTTAAATTGGCTACATGAATATGCTAAAGGCAAAGTATTTGGACTTATGATATGATTTATTGTGGAAAAGTTAAAGACAATGGAAGGAGCAGCCAAGATGGAGAAGAACGTGTGGTGAATGGAAATTTCCAGCGTGCTCTGTCCTCTAATCTCCTGCCTGCTTGTGATTAAAAGAAGGAATGAAAACAATGTATTCACCAAACTTCCAGGAGGCAGTGTTGAACTACTTGGGAATTTTGAAGGATATTCACAGGACATTGCAACACTCCAGTTCAACATGTACAGAGACTTTGGTTCAAGATCAGGACTTAGAGGACAATGCTGAAAGCCAGCTTGAGATTAAAGAGCAAGAAATTGATACTGCCAAAACTGAGTTGGATTACAAAAAATAGGTTCTGGAGAAAGTACAACAAGGACTTGGAAAGAAAGAAGACGAGATCAAGGAGCAACAAAATGAAACAAAGATTCAAGAAAAGAAGACCCCTGGAGGGACGGAAATTTGGGGATGTGTAACAGAGGGAAAGGAAAGGCAGAAAGAGGGGGGGACAGAGGCCTGGATTGGGAAATGGGAAAGATGTGGGGTGGGATGAAAAATTTTAGCTAAGAGATATTTAGGCTGAATGAACAACGGTTTCTGAAATCTTGGCTTGTTAAAGGAAATGCTGATCAGATTGGGGGAATGGTACCGGGGGAGGGAAGGGGGGTGAGTAAAAGTAAAATGTTATGACCTAGATTAGAGAAAGGAGTAGATACAAAAATGGAGTTTTCTCGAGGGAGAGAAGAATGGCTGGGGAAAGGAATTTTAGATTTGTTTTAAATGCTTATGTTTTGATAGGTGTCTGGGCAGAGAGCCACCTTTCTTCCTCTCTTTACTCGGAAGCACCTGGTGGCAGGGGGTGCTCTGAGGGGGGAGGAGGGGGGAGGGAAACCCAGACACAAAAATGGATCTCCTTTGGAAGGCCGCACCTCATGTGTTCCCCTCGTGGCAGGAGGGGACCCGTGGGGAGGGGGCACGAAAAAGGAGGAGGATAATGTGAATATTTAAAGGAAAAGATTTTAGTCATGAATAGAAAATCCGCCATAATTATGTCAAGAAATTAAGAAGACCAGGAAGAAGAGATTCGAGGAACCCATAAGTACAATGTTAAGATATAAGAATTGGAAAAATTTATTTGTTTGTTATATATGTGTGTGTTTAAGGTACAGCTGGGGGAAACCCAAACCATGCCACTCTTCCGCACCTGGCCTCCTGGTGGCAGGGGGGGCTGGGGGGGAGGGGGGGAGGACGAACTCAGCCTTAAAATGGACCCCTTCTGCTCTCAACGCCTACTGGTCCTACTGGTGGCAGAAGTGGACTGGTGGGGGGAGGGAGGATGGAGGGACAGAACATATACATAATGTGTTTTGTTTTTTATATAAAAACTAATAAAAAGTATTCTAAAAAAAATGAAGTCTCTCAGCCTCACTCACCTCACAGAGTGTTTGTTGTGGGGAAGGAAGGGGAAGGAGATTGTTAGCCGCTTTGAGACTCCTTCGGGTAGTGATAAAGCGAGATATCAAATCCAAACTACTACTCCTCCTCCTCCTTCTCCTTCTCTCCTTCTTCATCTTCCGTAAGCTTCAGTGGCTTCTTTCAGCTTCTATAGCTTTCATACTTCAGAAATGCCTTTATACCTGATATATCCCACCTTTTCTCTATAGAGTTCAAAATGCTATATATGGTTTGTTGCCTCTTTGTTTTATTCCCACAACAACCCTGTGAAGTAGGACATATTCAGAGGAAGTGAACGGCCCAAGGTCACCCAAGCAGCTTCATGGCTGAGTGGCAATTGGAGGCTTGGTCTCCCGGGGTTTTGTCCAACCCTCTAACCCCTACACCACACAGGCTAAATTTGCTAAATTCGGATAATTTCCCAATAGGGGCCCATTTTATATTATCCCTAAGCTTGCCCCTCCCGGGACAACTGCCACTTCCCAGATGTGTACATCTCTGTTGTTTTCCTTGCTCTCTCTGTTTTGCATAGGAATTCAGTTGGAGAGGAGCAAAGAGTGGAGAGGCTGTCCTTACACTTTCCCTTTTTCATCCACTCAGAGGGAGAGATGACAATGCATCAATGGGCCCAAAGTTGACAGAGGAGCCATATCTGGCATGTGGACTTTAACAGCTGCCCAATAATGCCAACTGCTTATAAAAACACAAAAAGACTTATCATAGCAGCAAACAGGAACAATAAATCCCACACACAGTTAAAAAGGCAATAGAGAGTTTAATTAATTGACCTTTTCTAAATACCTTTATTCTTTTTAAAGATGAAACTTTATGTCAGAAACAAGATGACCTCTGCACAGTCCTACAAAATTTGAAAGGGTCTCATTACCATTTTTAAGTTTTCTAACCTGGCATCAGTATTCTAAAAAAAATTATTTCAGCACTTTCTCCAGTCAGGGCCTTCAGATGATGTCTGTTATTTCTGTTGATCTTCTTTGATCCCCCTTCTCCTTATTTTGTAGGTCGTGCCTCATTCAAGATGCACCGGAAGCTGTCGCCCTGGATATGCCAGAGTGACTAAAGAAGGAGAGCCCGTTTGCTGCTATGATTGTGCTCCTTGTGCGGAAGGGACCATCTCCGTTCAGGAAGGTGGGTGACTCCAGAGGAAAGGGAGAGGACATCTACTCCATAGCCCTGTTCTCACAGTGTTGAACCAGGTCTTAGAGTATGGTCCTTTCAAGAGGGTCTTGTTCCCCATAGCAGTGCAGCACTCAATGCAAGGCCTCTCTCCCTGCCAGCCTTCAGCCAGCCCGTCCAAGATGGGGCTCTCCTCCTTCACTGCCTTCTTCTTCCCAGCACACCTTGCTAAGGACTGTCTTTTCCTGACACTTCAAATGCACACTCCATCACCATGGCAACCTTTTTTCTTTCTTCTTTTTAAAATTGTATTTATTGGCATTTTCAACTTAAAATTTCCATTCATATCATCATCTTACATCATAATATCATATAAACAAACATCAAAAAAGGAAAAAAACAAGGAAAAAACAAAGAAAAAAGGCAAAAAACAAAAAAACAATCTTATATTCATAACACTATCATAACTTTGACTTCCCCGCTCCTCTCTTCCCGAGCCTAATTGTAACCCCTATTAGCAATTTTTCTAATTAAACAGTTCTAAACATCTCCATTTAACTCTTAAAATAATACCTAACATAAAAATTCCTTATGGCACATAACAAATTTCTCATTACTCTGATTATTCCCTTTAACCTCTTAATTATTAACTAAAAATGTTCTTATAAAATTTAGCTTTCTAACATCTCACTAAGCTAATCCTTAAATTAATACCTTATATAAAATTCTTTAAACCACATAACAGATTGATTTTTTTTTAAATACTTTATTTCAAATTCTTAAAATTTACATAATACAAAAAACATACAGAAAACAGAAAAGGAAAACTGAGAAAAAGGAACAAAAAAAAGAAAAGCAACCAAATAATCTATAAACAAATACATGAACCAGAACTCAAATTCAAACATAGACCAAACCAGACATACAAAAATCATAATAACCAAACATACTGATCAGAGATGACATGTATATATATATATGTACCTACATGCATATATATACTAACTCAAAAAGCTAACTGATTCCCAAATAACTCGCACATTACACATCAAGCATAATGCGGGGGAAAAAATAATCAAGAGAAAACACAGAAAATGATATGGAAATCAGAGAATCAAGAGGAAAAAAAAGAAGAAGAAAAAATGAAACAAAAACCAAGATACTTCCAGTTGTCTGCGTACTGATACCTTATATTGTAGTCTTTTCTTTACTTGTTTTACTCCAACTTTCGCCCCCGGCCACTTCCGGGTAGATGAACCTACTTTAACCTGAAGTGTGTTGTCTATTTGTACAGATTTTAATTTAAGCAAATCACCAACTCCGATTTTAAACCTTCCTTTGCTAGATATTCCTCTAGTAATTTCCATTCCTTTTGGATTTTTTGATTTGGGGTGTTTCTTATGTAAGCTGTCATCTTTGCTAGATTCATATACTCTATTAATTTATTTTGCCAATCCCATAAAGTCGGTATCTCTTCCCCTTTCCATCTCTGTGCTATAAGAGTCCTCGCCGCTACCACCGCGTACAATAAGATGTTCTTCCTGTCACTGGGTATACCCTCGGGTATCATGCTTAACAAGAACAGCTCTGGGGTCTTTCCGAATGTGCACTTTAACATCCTCTTTAGCTTCTCATAAATCATATTCCAGAACCCTTGAATTTTTTTGCACTGCCACCAGCAGTGCATATACGATCCTACTTGCACATGGCACTTCCAGCACTTATTTGAGCCTTTTTTATAAATCTTTACTAATTTTTCTGGCGTTAGGTGCCACCTATATACCATCTTCAATATATTTTCCTTTATCGCTGTGCAAGCTGTAAATCTTATACTTTCTGTCCATAATTTCTCCCATTGTGTACAATCAATAACCCTGTCAAAATCCTGTGCCCACTTTACCATAACAACTTTAACTATCTCATCTTTTAGATTCCATTCCAACAGGAATTTATATAATGCTGCCAATTGTCTTCCCCCACCTTCAATTAACATCTCTTGTAATTTTGATCTTTTTTCTTGGAAGCCAATTCCCTTATGTTTCATAAACAGACTTTGAATTTGATTGTACTGCAGCCAGCTTGCACAGTGATTCTTAATTTCCTCATATGGTTTCAGAATATATTGGTTGTCTGTCACTTTTATCAGGTCTTGATATGTTAACCATCTATCTTTGTTTCCTCCCCCCCCCAGGGCCGTCATCTCGAGGGGCGATGCCCACCACGGTGTCTTTGGTTCTAATAATTTCCTGTACTCCAGCCAAACCCTAAATATTGAATTTTTAATCACGTGATCTGAGAATTCCTTGTAGATCTTTTCATTTTCTTGTAGAAGATATGCATGCCAGCCAAGAGAGCTCCTGAAACCTTCTAAATCTAATACTTCTCTATTCTCTAATATAATCCATTCTTTTAGCCAGCACAGATTTGCTGCGGCGTAATACAGTTTTAAATCCGGTACACCCCAACCTCCTCTCTCTTTGCTATCTGTCAAAATTTTAAATTGGATTCTAGGTTTCTTTTTACCCCATATAAATCTACTTAAGTCGCGTCTCCAATTATCAAAAATCTCATTTTTCCCAATGATCGGTAACATCTGAAACAAGAATAGAATTTTTGGCAGTATCATCATTTTTATAGTCGATATTCTTCCCATTATTGATAGATGTAAATGTAAATAACAGATTGATTAATCCTCTAATTATACCCTTTAGCCTCTTGATTTTCGCTAAAAATATTCTAACTTATGAAATCTAATATTCTTTCACCCCATTTCGCAATTTAAATTCTAATATCCCCCCCTCCTCCACCGGATGACAGTCCCCTAGATATCCCAACCAGCTCCTGTGTACAGTCCAATTCCAAACCATTTAATCCATCCCTTAGTTACAATACCTCTCAACCCACTCCGTCTCTCACCTACTCCAGCCCAGCTTCTTCACTCCACCAACCTCTCTGCCAACCCCAGTCCGGTTTTTTCTTTTTCTTAGCCTCCCAATTAACATGTTCTTCGCCTGGCTCTTGCCTCCCCTCTCTCACTAAGGAGCTTCGAATCCAGGCCACATCTTTGGTCTTTGGAACAACTTGATTGCTTTTGCCAGGAACCTGCTCTCCCTCTCTCACTGAGAGAAGCAGTTCCTGGAAATCTCTATACGATGCAGCTCTATTGTTATAACACATGTCCCGTGCAACCTCTCCCACTGGTTGCACTTCGTTCGAAGTCTGGAGCTCCTCTCGGTCTTCTTCTCTTGAAAGATTAAAGTTCTTATTTTCTGAAGTTTCCGTCTGTGTCTCAGTGCTATATACGAGGAGAAGTCGGTGCTGGGTTTCAATGCATAACTTTGTAAGTCTTGTGTATTCTTTAACTCCCATCATCACCTCTTGAACTTTTTCCCATACACTTTGTATCCCTTTCTCACACATCATGTTCGATTGTTTTGACTAGCTCCGTCCTTTGTCTTCTCAGGTTTCAATATGGCGCATAGGCTGTTGTGTCAGAGAGGAAATCCTCACTTGGCTGGCCGGTGCATCCAGGTTTCTGTCACCCCACTACCGGAGAGCTTGTTCTTATTTAAATCCAAATTTTGCAGAAATCCAAACTAAAAGTCAGTCACCTCCCCTTGGCTCCGCTACCACTGGGGAGGGGTTCAATTTACTTTTTAGCAAAGTCCAGAGTTCCGTTCTAGCATTATGGCTGCAGGCTTGGCAATTGCTTGTTGGTATCTCGGTAGGGGGGGGGGAAACGACCTCCGTTTTCTTTTAGATTCCCCTCCTAAGTACAAATTCCTTCCAAATTATAAGATTTCTTTACTTACAGTTCCAAATCATTTCTTTATTTGGAGGTATCTAGCGCGCGTTGTCGCCGGCACGGAGCTTAACGCCTCAGAGATAGCGAATTCACCCAAGGCTCCGTCCCGCTCTGCCTGCGCACGTCACTCCCCCAAAAAGGAGGTTTTTGGGCGGTGAACGGGGCTCAAAGGAGCTCAGTGGGTGCCCACGTCCCCAAAAAGCCAAATTTGGGGGTTCTCAGGGTGGCCGCTTCACTCAAGCGGCTCTACCCCCCCCCCCCCTCTGAGGCACCAGGAACCTCGGAACCCGAAAATTCCCCACCGGCTTCCAATGGCGCCAGACCGGAAGTCACCTTTTTTCCTCCCAGGCAAAAGAATTTCTCTCAGATGGGCCATTAACAGCTTTTGTCACGTGAGGCCCCAACTTGGATGGAAGATTAGTCTGTATTTTTCCAGTAGCTTTCAATCTTCCGTTCAATACTCCAAATAATTAAAAAAAACTACTATTTATTAATTTCAAGGATTTATTAATTTCCATGTCCAACATTTCCCCCCCCCCAAAAAAAATAATTCCGTGGCGTTGGACTAGATGACGTTTGGTTCCCTTCCAACACTAAGATTCTAAGATTCTGTTACACCATATTCATAAGTCAGGGCTTTCTTCCAGATACCCACACTATCTGAAAATAGAGGAGTACGGACGGAAATGAATTCATTTGGCTGTGGCACCCTGCTCACAGAATGCCCCTCCCCAGGGACAGTCACCTACAGCCAGCAGTGAGGTCATTCCAGCACCATGTGATTTGTGGTTCTCATTTTGATTGTGGGTTTGCATGTTCTCCCGAATGAGGATGCTGTGGTTCAGTATTTTCCTTTCATTGAGGTCCTGAGATTGAAATTGTATTACAGTGGTACCTCTACTTACGAATAACTCTACTTACGAACAGAGCTCCATCTGCCATCTTGGATGCGGTTTAGATAGGATTTTTTCTACTTACGATTTTTTTCTCCCCATGCATTCCTATGGGATTCGACTTACAATTTTTTTTGACTTACAAATATGCGTTCAAAATGCATTAAATTCATAGGTAGAGGTACCACTGTACAGTCAAACTGTGAGGGACAGGGGATATCGCGAAGTCCCTCCCCTCCTGAGTTCAAGCCCGTCCCCGAGCAAAGGGGAAAGCAGGGAGAGTTCCGATTCCAGTGGGGAAGCAGGAAGTCGTGTCCGAGGCTCAGGCAAGGTAGAGGAGCCAGGGTCCCAGGTGGGACAGGAAGGGGCAAGCAAGGGGGGAAGACCCATCCCTCCAACTCCAGAATTACGCAGGAAGAGGAGGGGCAAGAGGATGGGTCTGCCAAAGCTTTTGTGTTGGAGAAAGACGCGCCAAAAGCCATTAGGAGGTTCTGAAACCGACTGACAACATCGCTCCGTGTAAATAGCAATGACTTGAGCACTGTAAATACGCAGCACCAATAAAAGAATAAAATGCAGAGCTGCGTAGCGTCGTTACTCTGAAGTAGTCCACTCCGGCCACTGTGACAGCAACCTCCTAATCATTTTTGGGCTACTTCGGAGTTGCCGGGATGAGCGTGTCCGAGGCGGAGAAGTGGCGGCAGATCGCTGAGCAAGCCCAGCTAGAACTGCAACAGCTGTCGCTGCAGGCGCAGGGAGAATTGAAGGCAGCTAAAGAGGAGACTAAGAAGGTCCAGGACGACCGGCTACAACTTGCGGAACAGGTGAGAGAGCTCCAGGAAAAAGAGCAGCATTTAAGGGCGGTGGCGGTAGACCTCCAAAACAAGCTGGATGCAGAGAAAAACAAGGCGGGAGGGGCTCCCCAAGTCCAAGTGCTGCCAGGAAGGAGAGCAGGGACCCTTGTAAGCAAGTTCAATGGAGACCCGAAGGAGTTTCAGGGCTTTGAGACTGAGATCGTGTATGCTCTTGAGCTGCACCAGAATGAGTTCCCCGATGATGAGCACAGAGTAGCGTTTATTGTGGAACATCTCACCGGAGCAGCCAGGGAGTGGCTAAGACCATTAATCGCAACCAAGAATCCTTGCATGAAAAATGTCCAACAATTTCTAGAAGGTTTGAGGACGATGTATTCGTCCGATAGTCATTTGGACCAGACTAAGGAGGAACTGCATAATTTACGCCAAGGAAATATGACAGTTCGCGCATATTGGGCGAAATTCACCATGCTGGTGCACAGACTGGGGTGGGTTTTGGATTCGCCTCCCATGCAAGCTGCGTTTTACTTGGGTTTGAGCGAGGAGGTGAAGGATGAACTCTCGAGAGGTCCAAAGCCCAGTACTATGGATCAGCTGAGCAAAGCAGCTCTGGCGGTGGGGGTGAGGCAGGAATCCCGGTGGAACGACAAGCAAGCGACGCGCGCAAAGCGGGCTTGGTTCCCACGGTCGCAGGAGAAGCCACTCCCTCAACAACCCTTTCAGGACCAGGAGCCCATGCAGATTGATAGCGCGCGCGCGCGGGCTTTTCAAACCCCAGCGGCGCCAAGACGCAAGGAGGGAAGGGGCGGGAATTGCTTTCTCTGCAACTCACCCCAGCATCTCGTCAGAGACTGCCCACATCGCAGGGAGTGGCAAGGAAAGGCGGGAACGGTGGTGCCCTCCCCCACTGACGCAGCACCACAGCAGGGAAACGGGAAAGCCTGGCTGCAGGAGACAAGGGGCAGCAGCCAGGCACAGTCAGCAGACAACAGCCCCAGCCCGCCCACCCGCACAGAGAGGTGCAGAGCCAGCCCACCCCTCCCAGAGCAGGAGTGGTTCTAGAAGTGACGCTAACGCTCCCAAATGGCTATCCCCTGACGGTCCTCGCCTTAATTGACAGTGGGGCGTCCGCCAACTTCTTCTCGAGAAGCTTTGCAGAAGAGCACCAAATCCAGCTTTTGCAGTTGGATTTTCCTCTGCACGTAGCAACCATTGACGGCAGGGAGCTGCTGGGAGGGGCCATCACACATCAAACCCCCCCCATGAGAATGACGGTGGGAAGGCACTCAGAGACACTGGCGTTCAACGTCACCACCATCTCAGACCCCCCCATCGTCTTGGGCATGAGCTGGCTGGCGCGCCACGACCCCTCCATCAGTTGGCACCAGAGGTGCATCACGTTTGGGTCAGACTTTTGTCTGGAACATTGCATGCAGCACCAACCAGGGGAGGGGCCTCCGATAGCCACGGTGGCCACCATGCATATCAAAGGGGGTGAGGCAATACCCAAGCAGTACTGGGACCTGCAGGAGGTCTTCAGCGAAGCGGAGTCCGACCACCTACCCCCGCACAGGCCTTTTGACTGCCAGATCAACCTGGTACCAGGGGCGACGATACCCCCAGCCAAGCTGTACGCCATGTCAGACCAGGAGCTGGAGGATCTACGCGCTTTCATCGACAAGAACCTCAAGCGGGGGTTCATAAGGGAAAGCAAGGCAGCAGGGGGCAGCCCGGTCTTCTGGGTGGACAAGAAAGACACGCAACAGCGCCGTCTTGTGGTGGACTTTAGACGGCTGAATTCGGTGACAGAGCCCGTGGCTTTCCCCATGCCCAGAGTGGATGATCTCCTGACAGCGGCACGCAGGGGCAAGATTTTCACCAAGCTGGACCTAAGGGGGGCGTACAACTTGATCAGGATCCGGGAAGGAGATGAATGGAAAACCACGATGTTCACGCCTCTGGGCTCTTTTGAATATCTGGTGATGCCCTTCGGTTTGCAAGGGGGCTCAGCATGCTTCCAGGCCTTCATGCACCACGTCCTGGGGTCCCTCCTCTTCAGGAAATGCTTGGTCTTCCTAGATGACATCCTTATCTACTCGAATGACCCAGTGCAGCATGTGAAAGATGTCAGAGAGGTGTTGCAACGCCTGAAGGAGAACCACCTGTATGTGAAGCTGGAGAAGTGCAAGTTTCACACCAAAGAGGTGGACTTCCTGGGCTACAAGCTGTCAGACAAGGGGCTGGCGATGGACAAGGACAAGGTGCAGGCCATCCTGGACTGGCACAGCCCCAGGACGCGCAAAGATGCCCAACGCCTACTAGGCTTCGCTAACTTCTACAGGAAGTTCATCAAGAACTTCTCTCGCGTTACGGCTCCCATCACGGACTGCCTGAGAGGCAAGCAGAAGTTCAAGTGGACACCAGAGGCGCAAGCAGCGTTCGAAAGCCTCAAGAGAGTGTTCGCCTCAGACCAAAACCTGTTCCATGTGGTGCAGGACGCGCCCCTACGCATTGAGACAGATGCTTCTGAAAAAGCTGTGGGCGCAATTTTGTTGCAACTGGACGCCAACAGGGAGTGGAGACCCTGTGCCTTCTTCTCCAGGAAGCTGACACAGCCTGAACGCAACTACACAGTGTTTGATAGGGAACTTCTTGCGATCTACGCTGCGTTCCAGCACTGGCGACACTTCCTGGTGGGCGCGAAGCACCCCATCCAGGTGTGCACAGACCACAAGAACCTGGAGTTCTGGAGAACTGCCAGGGTGCTCAACCAGCGGCAGATACGGTGGGCAGAGTTCTTCTCGAACTTCAACTTCTCCATCCACTACATCCCGGGGGAGCAGAATGTCAGGGCGGATGCCCTCTCCCGCAAGCCAGAGTACATGGAGGAGGAGGCGCCACCAGCCCCAAGGCACATTTTCCCCCCGTCGGCATGGTCCTGCGGAGCAGCTGTGGTGAGCGAGGCAGAACTCACAGCACTGACGGCAGCGGATGAATTTGCCAACCGCATCTTCAGAGAACTGAGAGGGGGGAGGGAGCAGGCAAAAGACTTTGCAGAACGCAGAGGGCTGCTTTTCTACAAGGGTGCGCTGTACCTACCCACCACCCAGCTTCGACGTACGGTCCTCAAGCAGATGCACGACAACCCTACAGCGGGGCATTTTGGAAGGGACAAAACCGCTCACCTAGTCATGAGACACTTCTGGTGGCCAGGGGTGCGGGAAGATGTTCGAGACTATGTAAGGGGCTGTACCACCTGCCAGCGGGCGAAGGTGGTCAGAGCAGCGCCACCAGGGTTGCTGGAGCCCTTAGCCACACCACACAGGCCGTGGGAAGTGGTGTCCATGGACTTCATCACAGATCTGCCTTCGTCCAGGGGTAAGACTGCAGTGTTGGTGGTGGTGGACCTTATGTCCAAAATGTGTCACTTTATACCGTGTGCCAGGGCAGTCTCGGCAGAAGAGACAGCCAAACTGTTTGTTGATCACATTTTCAGACTGCATGGATTACCTTTAAGGGTTATTTCGGATCGTGGCCGCCAATTTGTTTCCAGGTTCTGGCGGCGGCTCATGAACCTCCTGCAGGTGGAGGTCAGCTTGTCGACGGCTAGACACCCGCAGACCAACGGACAAGCGGAGAGGGTCAACGCCATTCTGCAGCAGTACCTGAGATGCTACGTCAGCCAGCGGCAAACGGACTGGGTGGATCGCTTGCCACTAGCAGAATTTGCCTACAACAATGCAGTGCACGTCTCCACAGGGGTGTCGCCCTTTAAGGCCAATTACGGGCGCGACCTCAGATCTTTCCCAGAGAGGGAGAGGGAGGAGGAGGAGGAGGAGGGCCCACAGGCTGAGGATTGGGCAGAGGAACTGGAGACGGTGCACCAGCAGCTCAGAGAACACTTGGAGAGGGCCAAGGAAGCGTACAAAAAGGGGGCAGATCGCCACAGGCGACAAGGGGAGGTCATCAGGGTGGGGGACAAGGTGTGGTTGTCCTCGGAGGGCCTTCCCACCAGAGGGAGGTGCAAAAAGCTGGCACCCAAAAGGCTGGGCCCCTTCACGGTCACGCAACAGGTAAACCCGGTGGCATACAGGCTGGCACTGCCAGAGGACATGAGGGTGCATCCAGTGTTTCATAGATCGCTGCTGTCGCCGTACAGGGAAAGCAGCAGGCTCCGAGACAGCGAACAAACCCCCGAGGGAGGGGGGGAGAGGGAAGGCAGGGAGCAACTCAATGAGGCCACGGCCATCCTGGATTCAAGGTGGGGGGTGGGGGGACTGGAGTACCTCATGGCATGGGAGGATGCTCCACCGTCCCAGAATGAATGGGTCCCAGCCACTCAGATACAGGAGGAATTCTTGGTGGAAGAATTTCACGCCCTCTTTCCCCACAGACCCAAGCCCTGGCACATGGAAAGGGAGGGGGAGGAGGAGGAGGCACGGGAGAGCAGCTCACCATGGCGCTGGGAAGCGGAGTTTGAGGAACCAGAGGATGAGGTATGGGTGTCACCGAGATCCACCCAGTCAGAGGAAGGAGCAGATTGGCAGAACGTTTTTACCCCCACCAGCTCTGACGCCACGGACTTTTTGGGATTCCCGTCCGCCCAGGCGGAAGGGGGGGGCTCGCAGGACTGGGGGGAGGTATTCACACCAACGGGCTCGGAGAGCACTGAGTTCTTAGGCTTCCAGTCGTCACCGACACATGGGGGGGGCCTGGGGAGGGGTGAAGGAGAGCTTGGGAGGGGGGTGGATGTGAGGGACAGGGGATATCGCGAAGTCCCTCCCCTCCTGAGTTCAAGCCCGTCCCCGAGCAAAGGGGAAAGCAGGGAGAGTTCCGATTCCAGTGGGGAAGCAGGAAGTCGTGTCCGAGGCTCAGGCAAGGTAGAGGAGCCAGGGTCCCAGGTGGGACAGGAAGGGGCAAGCAAGGGGGGAAGACCCATCCCTCCAACTCCAGAATTACGCAGGAAGAGGAGGGGCAAGAGGATGGGTCTGCCAAAGCTTTTGTGTTGGAGAAAGACGCGCCAAAAGCCATTAGGAGGTTCTGAAACCGACTGACAACATCGCTCCGTGTAAATAGCAATGACTTGAGCACTGTAAATACGCAGCACCAATAAAAGAATAAAATGCAGAGCTGCGTAGCGTCGTTACTCTGAAGTAGTCCACTCCGGCCACTGTGACACAAACCATGGATCTCAAATGCCTTGGCTGCTGAAGAAATTGGATCCCGAACGATTGAAACCTGTATGTGAATGCTCTGGTTTTTGAACGTTTTCAGGAGTCAAATGGACTCCCGCAACACATTCTGTTTGAGATCAAGGTACAATTGTACAGTATTCCCGTTTGTACATTAATTTGATATCTTTAATACATTCACTGATGAGTAAATAAACCATTCATTCAGATATTTCGGTGAAGATTTTAACGGCATTTCTCAACTTTCAAGGCTTCTGTAATTTCAGTCTCCACCGTTAACACAATACATTTCAGTTCAAAGCAACTACTTTGGGAAACCTTCCCTGTATACACTGTGGAGGGAAAGGGGAGAGATCAGCAGGCAGACCGCACCATGCTCTGCATCCCTTTTCTGGGTTAAATCATGCTCTCCACAGGACCTGGACCTGGAGGAGAAGAGGGCAGAGGTTACAGAAAGAACTGTGAGATCAGCAGTTTGTCAGATTATTGTGGGAGAGCTGTGAGTTTGTTTATGATCTTGGTGAGAGCACGGAGTCTGTGAGGTGAAGTGCGTCAGAAGGACAAGGAGTGATATTCGTTTCTACATATATTGTAATCTTGTATTAGGGTAACATTTTTATAAATAACTGATCATTGCTTAAGTTGCCTGCTGTTGCTTTAGTTTTCTGTGCACACCTTAGAGATACTTTCCATGCTAAGTATACGGTAATAGAATTGGAACACAAATAAGAATCAATGAATGAAATAAAACAGAACATGTGTAAACTTTCCTTATAGAAGGAGAACACTCTGTAATCTGTTCTCATACTCTGAGATTTAGGGGTTCCTAAGAAGTAAATTTGATGATGCCTACGTCAGAGTAAAATGCTCAAAAATGGCTTAAGCATCCCATTTTCAGTCTGTGTACGATTTAGGGCTCTTCAAGAAAATCCCGTCCACAGCCAGGGAAATGTCCTTCTCTGATTTCCTGACCTCTTCCACATCGGTATATTGTCCCACTGTGTTGGAATACACACAGTTACAGATGTAAGAGTTTTGTTAGTGATACTGAAGTCCTTCTTTTCTTCAGATGCAAAGCATTGCACCAAATGCGCAGAAGATCAGCATGCAAATCAAGCACGAGACAAATGTATCCCCAAGACTGTAACATTTCTCACTTATGAAGAACCCTTGGGGATCCTCCTGGTTTGCTTTGCCCACTTCTTCTCCTTAACCACTGGTGTTGTCCTTGGAATCTTCATTAAATACAAGGAAACTCCCATAGTCAAAGCTAACAATCGAGACTTATCCTATATCCTCCTCAGCTCCCTCCTGCTTTCCTTTTTGTCCTCCTTCCTGTTCATCGGCCGGCCAAGGAAAGTGACCTGCCTTCTCCGACAAACAGCCTTCAGCATCATATTTTCATTCGCTGTCTCTTCTGTGTTGGCAAAAACCATCACTGTGGTGCTGGCCTTCTTGGCCACAAAGCCAGGGAACAAGGTGAGGAGATGGCTGGGGAAGAGTCTGGCCAACTCCATTGTCCTTTCAGGTTCCGGTATGCAAATTATCATCTGCACCATCTGGCTGGGTACCTCTCCTCCATTCCCAGACTTTGACATGCACTCCCAGGCTGGAGAGATCATCCTTCTATGCAATGAAGGATCTGTTGTTATGTTTTACACTGTCCTTGGCTACATGGGCTTCCTGTCGGCCATCTGCTTCACGGTGGCTTTCCAAGCTAGAAAGCTTCCAGGGTCCTTCAATGAGGCCAAGCTGATCACCTTCAGCATGCTGGTCTTCTGCAGTGTTTGGGTGTCCTTTGTGCCTACCTACCTGAGCACCAAGGGGAAGTACATGGTAGCTGTGCAGGTCTTCTCTATGTTGGCCTCTAGTGCTGGACTTCTGGGCTGCATCTTTATTCCCAAGTGCTACATTATCATACTCAGGCCTGATCTGAACACAAAAGCACACCAAACTACAAAAAGTGAAGTTGGTAGAGTCTGATTTTTAGCTTCTTTGAAGAGTCTTAGCAAAACACCATTTTGTTAAGGTAGACCCAGCTCTGGTTTGTGGCAGGACAATTACAAAAGCTCCAAGCTCATAGAATCTATGTTCGCAAATGTTCTGCCACAATCCTCTCCATCATCTACACTTCCCAAACAACCGGTACTAGCTATCACTTAGTAGTAGTCATCATAAACCAATTGGCTCATATTGGAAATTTTCAGGAGCGATAAAGCCACCACAAATTTCAAGACAACTAGGACTACCCTTTTCCATGAGGATGCATTGACAACTCCTGAATCCACCCACTCATACCCCTTGGCAAGCTAATATGTTGACCCATTTCAATCTGGGATCAGAACTTGTTCGGCATGGAGTCAAAGAAGCATTAATAAAAAATAAAATTGTGAAAGGAAGTAGTAATGAATGATGAAAGTAAATGTAGAGTTTGCTTCATTTCAAAAGTCAATCTTTATTTTACGGTTTATTAATGTTTATTTTTGGGGGGTCAGGCTTTTAAAACGAGCCCCCCTGAACTGCTCTGGCTTTTAAAGCGAGCCACCCTGAACTGCTCTGGCTATTAAAACGAGCCCCCCCCTGAACTGCTCTGGCTATTAAAGCGAGCCCCCCTGAACTGCTCTGGATTTTAAAGCGAGCCCCCTGAACTGCTCTGGCTTTCAAAGCGAGCCCCTCTGAACTGCTCTGGCTGTCAAAGCGAGCCCCCCTGAACTGCTCTGGCTTTTGAAGCGAGCCCCCCTGGAATGCTCTGGATTTTACAGCGAGCCCCCCCCCTGAACTGCTCTGGCTTTTAAAGCGACCCCCCCTGAACGGCTCTGGCTTTTAAAGCGAGCCCCCCTGAACTGCTCTGGCTTTTAAAGCGAGCCCCCCTGAACTGCTCTGGCTTTTAAAGTGAGCCCCCCCTGAACTGCTCTGGCTTTTAAAGCGAGCCCCCCCTGAACTGCTCTGGCTTTTAAAGCGAGCCCCCCTGAACTGCTCTGGCTTTTAAAGCGAGCCCCCCCCTGAACTGCTCTGGCTTTCAAAGCGAGCCCCCCTGAACTGCTCTGGCTTTTAAAGCGAGCCCCCCTGAACTGCTCTGGCTTTCAAAGCGAGCCCCCCTGAACTGCTCTGGGTTTTAAAGCGAGCCCCCCTGAACTGCTCTGGCTTTTAAAGCGAGCCCCCCTGAACTGCTCTGGCTTTTAAAGCGACCCCCCCTGAATGACTGGCTTTTAAAGCGAGCCCCCCTGAACTGCTCTGGCTTTCAAAGCGAGCCCCCCTGAACTGCTCTGGCTTTTACAGTGAGCCCCCCTGAACTGCTCTGGCTTTTAAAGCGAGCCCCCCTGAACTGCTCTGGCTTTTAACGCGAGCCCCCCCTGAACTGCTCTGGCTTTTAAAGCGAGCCCCCCCTGAACTGCTCTGGCTTTTAAAGCGAGCCCCCCCTGAACTGCTCTGGCTTTTAAAGCGAGCCCCCCCTCAAATGCTCTGGCTTTTAAAGTGAGCCCCCCCTGAACTGCTCTGGCTTTTAAAGCGAGCCCCCCTGAACGGCTCTGGCTTTTAAAGCGACCTCCCTGAACGGCTCTGGCTTTTAAAGCGAGCCCCCCTGAACTGCTCTGGCTTTTAAAGCGAGCCCCCCTGAACTGCTCTGGCTTCTAAAGCGAGCCCCCCCTGAACTGCTCTGGCTTTTAAAGCGAGCCCCCCCTGAAATGCTCTGGATTTTCAAGCGAGCCCCCTGAACTGCTCTGGCTTTTAAAGCGAGCCCCCCTGAACTGCTCTGGCTTTCAAAGCGAGCCCCCATGAACTGCTCTGGCTTTTAAAGCGAGCCCCCCTGAACTGCTCTGGATTTTAAAGCGAGCCCCCCCCCTGAACTGCTCTGGATTTTAAAGCGAGCCCCCCCCCTGAACTGCTCTGGATTTTAAAGCGACCCCCCCTGAACGGCTCTGGCTTTTAAAGCGAGCCCCCCTGAACTGCTCTGGCTTTTAAAGCGAGCCCCCCTGAACTGCTCTGGCTTTTAATGCCTACCTTGACCCAGAATCTTGTGTGAATTGTGAATTTGTTTGTGCACTTATGTGAATCTGAGCCTGTTCAATGAGTCAGCTGTTCCTTAAAAGGAGACTGTTCCTTAAAAGGTCTCTACAGTGATGGGCCTTTGTATTGTGTGTGTGTGTGTGTGCGCGCGCGCAGTGGGGGTGTGTGCAGGGTACCACCTTCACCCTCACGCACGCACGCACCCTCCCCTCTCCTCTCCATCCACCCCCCTCCCCTCTGGGAGCAAATGGAGGGGGCACCCCTAAAGTGTGTGTGTGTAATCCCTTTGTTCTCTGACTAGCAGTATGAATTGTATCATATTTTGTTCTCTTCCACTGCTTATGGCCAAGGTGGGGGGAAGAGAAGTATGTGTGTTGTTGCATTGCTTTCTCATGTCACCAGACTCAGACCTCCTGCTCTTATTGGATACTTACTAGTTTTTACTGAATTGTCATTTACCTGTTCACCTATTTCACATTTTTAAAGGTTTCAGAATGACATGTAGTTTCCTGCACCCAGTATTTACTGTTTTAACACAAATAGATATTTTTTAAGAGTTTCTCTGCAGTTCTGCCCTTGCTTTTGACAGCTGGCTGAACTGTAATTTTGAACTGTAGTTTCCTGCAGCCTTGTATTTCGTTTTTTAACACATTTTCACGTTTTATTCAGGTTTTCAACAGTTCTGACCTTGCCTTTACAACTGGCTGAACTGAAGTTGTGACCTGTAGTTTTCATGCACCCTGTATTTCATTTTTTAAAACACATTTTCATGTTTTATTCAGGTTTTCAGCAGTTCTGGCCTTGCCTTTACAACTGGCTGAACTGAAGTTGTGACCTGTAGTTTTCATGCACCCTGTATTTTATTTTTTTAACACATTTTCACGTTTTGTGAGGGGAGAGTGGTGTGCAGGCAGTGGATGAATTTTGAAATGGGCTAGGAAAAGAATGGAGGAAGGATATTGGTTTGTCATAAGCCCCTCTTGCACAACATTCTAAGCAAGTGGGATGAAAGGGGGTCTCACAGCTCCCAATGATCAGTGAACATGTGAGAAGAGTACTGATCAGTGAACATGTGAGAAGAGTACTGCTGTTATGTGTGGGAATGTACATGAAGGTTTATGTGATGAGGTATGAGGGTGGCAAATGAAGAATGGGATGTTGGGGTTGGAAAAGGTGGGGCTCTTGGAAGCAGCAGCTACAGTAGTAGACCTGACATTGTGAGGACGTGGGGTACTTTTGAACCTCAGGAGCAAAAGGGGGATAGTGGGATGCAACTGGAGGACAGGCGGGGGGCAGAAATTTGGAATAATTGGAAGAAAAAGGATGGAAAAGGAATGTGTACACATTTTTAGGGCAATGTCTATCTTCTACACAGATTTGGAGTGTGCTTTCACAACCCTCCGTGCCCATGTTGCAGAGCACATCTGAGGGGTGACTCCGTCGGCCAAACAGAACGCTGTGGGGCAGGGTTGACGGCCCACCAAGGGGTTGGCGGCCCGCCAAGCTGCCTGTCATGGCAGAAACAGAGGACGATGAGAGGAGCCTGAAGGTGGCTCTGGTTTGGGGGTATTGGAGGAGTGGACAAAGCAAACACTTCAGAGGCTGTCATAAAATAGACAGTGGTACTCCCTATTGCCCTGTCCAGAATTTGTTGTTACCCAAAAGCAACCCTGAAAATTGTCACCTTTTGAAAGAGCACATCAAAGGGTTAACTCCATTGTCCAAGCGAAACACCGTAGAGTGGAGTTGGCAAACATGCCAAGCTGGCCCCCACGGCAGTGTAGAACAATGAGAGTTGCCAACCGATGGCTCTAAACCTAATTAAATGACTTGGCTCTGTCAAGCAACCTAGCTCTGTCTGAGCTTTTCCCTATTGCCCTGTTTGCAGATATTCCCTAGACCCTCCAATTTTCTCCTGTGGGTCAACAGTGGGCTGGTGGTTGTTGGGGGACATGCATTACATCACCATGTGCAGTCTCTCTGTCGTGTTTTGTTTCTTTTTCTCCCCAGGTGTGTCCTTGGGCATACCCCTTTGATGGCCTCTGCACCAGCGCACCAGTACACATCTGGCTGAATCTGTGGGTGGATGAGCCATTGACACCGCGCTGGCGAGGACTGTTTGCTGTTTTTGCTGACCACAGACTGCAATAGCTGGGGGGTTTGTTCCTTGGATTCATCTTTGGTCTGTGAGCACCAGGACGTGTGCTTAGGACCAAGACTTTGACTTAGAATTGACTTTGTACCAACAGGATCCCTACGTCACACTCCGGAAGCTGGTTTGCTCTATGCAGAAGGGGAAGCTTGAGGATTCTTCAATCCTAATCTCCAAATCTAAAAGACTCCCTTATTTTTAGCACCCTCATCCAAATAGGGCAATGGCAATTCTATACATTTTTGGATGTTAGTAGGGGGATTGGCACTGGTCTTATTGGCTAAAAGAAATGGTGCCAACCTTCTACCAAATTTTGATGACTATCTGTATTTAAATCCTTCCCAACATAGTCCAAAAACATGGCCCAAAAGCAGTTACTTTTGCAATATCACCAATTGCCTCAGGAGGATCTAACTGAGTTACATAAGTGTCAAGCTGATCGGTGCGAGTAGTCTCGCACCTTTTAGCTTGAAGTCAAAGTGAGGAATGTAGCAGGGGCCCAAAGGGCCCCAATTAAGTTAATGATGTAATTCCCTGAAAATCCTGGAATATGCTTATATTAGTGAATTATGGTAACCTGTTGCTTTAGAGAAACTGATGATTCAGCAAGAAGCCGTCCCTACTAGGATAGGTCAGCTAATACGTAAATCACAAAGAAGCAATTCATAAACTAGAACATAAATTGTTACATCCACACGTAACACAGGTTCCCATACATGCAAACTAACAATATGTAACAGATCACAGTAAGAATCAAAGTTTAGTTAGCAACGCTTATTGCGCATGCGTATTAGATTAGGTAATGACGTACGTATTAAATATGAAATGAGGTGATGAATATTAAATATTAAATGATGTAATGATTTATGTGATTGGTTAAATTGAAATCCTTTGTCTGAAATGTTATAAATACCCCTGCCTGGCCTTTGGGCGGGGTTCCAGTATTCCGAAAAGATTCGACTGTAACCTTATTGCTTTGCAATAAACATAATGGACTCCTAACTCCTCTTGTCTCTGAGTTTTATTGGCTAACTCAGAAGATAAGTCATTTTTGGCTTACAGCAAGACAACTGTAACCTTTGGGTCTGACTGTTACCTGTCTCTCACTTTGCTGGTGTTTGAAGCTCATTCTGTCTGTGACATCATACACTGATGTCACAATGATACATCTGCATTCATCCACGGTAACATCACTGGCCAATAAACTCCTGCGACTAGATCACCAGCAGCCTGGCTCTCCAGCAAGCTTGATGTTTTAGTTCATAGCCTGAGCATGAAGAATAATATGGAGATCATCAGGGGGGTTGGGCTGAGTGTTCACCAGTGTGCAGATGACACCCAGCTCTACCTCTCTTTTAAATCGGAACCATTGAAGGGGGTGAATGTCCTGTGTGAGTGTCTCGAGGCATTTATTGGATGGATGACAGCTAACGGATTGAGGATGAATCCTGACAAGGCAGAAGTACTGTTTTTGGGAGACAGGAGTGCGGGTGAGGGCGGGGCTGGTCTTGAATGGGGTAACTGTGCCCCTGAAGGACCAGCTGCGCAGCTTGGGAGTCATTTTGGACTGACAGCTGTCCATGGAGGCACTGGTTAATCCTGCCTACCAGCTGCATCTGGTACACAAGCTGAGATCTTACCTGCCTGCAATTCAAAGTGTTGGTTTGGACCTTTAAAGCCCTAAACGACTTTGGCCCAGTAAATCTGAAGGAGTGCCTCCACTCCCATTCCTCAGCTCCAGCTCTGAGGGCCTTCTGGCAGTTCCCTCACTGCGAGAAGCAAAGTTACATGGTACTAGGCAGAGGGCCTTCTCGGTAGTGGCACCCTCCCTGTGGATCGCCCTCCTTTCAGATGTCAAGGAGATAATGAACTATATAACTTTTAGAAGATATCTGAAGGCAGCCCTGTATTGGGAAGTTTTTAATATTTGATGTTTTACTATGCTTTTATATATACTGTAAGTCACCCTGAGTTGCTGGGGAACCAAATGGGCAGGGTTATACAGTGGTCCCTCGACTTACGAAATTAATCCGTTCCGAATGCACATTCGTAGGTCAAAAAGTTTGTAAGTTGAAAAAGCGGTTTTTCCCATAGGAATGCATTGGGGGGGGGAAATATTCGGAAAAATTTGTAAGTCGAGGAAACCGCAACTAAAACCGCTAATTGTTTCCATTCGGATGTCGTAACTTTCGGATGTCGAGTAGTTCGTAAGTCGAGGGACCACTGTAAATATTAAAATTGTTGTTGTTGTGTTTATAAAATCTGCTCTTAGTATTTAAGAAAATCAAGGAAAACCCAGGTGCTGTTTCATTTATTTTAGACTTCCAGTGGGTCTATAATCTTGTTTTGTTTTTAATGTGCTCCTGAAGCTTTAGCATGAGAGACAGAATTACCAGTCGGAAAGCTTCTACCAGCATGCAAATATAGTGATGGTGGTGGAATATTTGCTTGCTGCAACTGGCTCCTTTCATGAAGCAGAATGTGTATATTGGATGCAGACACTGTTTAACTATCCAGCAACTCCATTTAAGGCTTGGTTAGGTTTATAAACTCTGTAGCGTCCCACTAAAAAAATCCAAATCACTTGCTTTCAGACTCCTGCCTGGCTAATTCCATGCTTCAATTGGAGTCATGGCCCTGCCCTAGAGCATAGAAACAAATTACAAGTATGTAAACATGTGCAGAGTGCTTATAGCCTGAAGTGAGAACAGCTTGGAATAGGTATCACTCCCAGAAGGTACACTTATTCTGCCCCCCTGCGATTTATTCTCCTGCATGTATGGAAAAAGGATCACTGTTTCCTGTCTGCATTAGGAGTGAGAGGGTTTATCTCACAGGTCTTTCCTCAGCAGAAATGGGCAATGTAACATAAAAGGATTCTGAAGGAAATCAGCCCTGAGTGCTCACTGGAAGGACAGATCGTGAAGCTGAGGCTCCAATACTTTGGCCACATCATGAGAAGAGAAGACTCCCTGGAAAAGACCCTGATGTTGGGAAAGATTGAGGGCACAAGGAGAAGGGGACGACAGAGGATGAGATGGTTGGACAGTGTTCTCGAAGCTACCAACATGAGTTTGACCAAACTGTGGGAGGCAGTGCAAGACAGGAGTGCCTGGCGTGCTATGGTCCATGGGGTCACGAAGAGTCGGACACGACTAAACGACTAAACAACAACATAAAAACATGTTGGACTTAATGTATGTGGGTTGTTTTGTCAGCGTTCTTGGGGTTGGCTTAGGCCAGTGTTTTTCAACCTTTTTTGGGCAAAGGCACACTTGTTTCATGAAAAAAAATCACGAGGCACACCACCATTAGAAAATGTTAAAAAATTTAACTCTGTGCCTATATTATTGAGGTTATTAGCTGCTTGAGGTTATTATTGAGGTTATTATTGAGGTTTTAGCTGCTTGTCCACACACTGGAATCCCCAAATAGCTGCAGCTTCCTAGCATGTGCCCGCAACAGTGGTATTTCCATTTATAATAAGGTCAGGGGACTTCAACTCAAACCCAAAATGGGAGGGGCTTCCCAAGGTGTAAAGTGACCCTCAACAGCATCAAGACTGACCGGGGGTGTGTGTTGCAATATACATTTCTGATACCTTTAATATTTTGAAGAATTTTGTCTGCTTATGAAAACTGAAATTAGCAATTGGGGGTGGCTGGGACTGGGTGCAAGTAATTATCTTTGCCTGGGGCACAAGATAGCCTGGCACTGGGGCACTACACCCATACACAAAGCTGGATGCATGTGCGCCATGGCTGGCAGCATCTTCCTGCCTCATAAACATAACGATCCGAGATCACTCATGAACTCCCCCACCCCACAACTCCACGGCCTCCCTCCCCGCCTGTCACTTTCGCACGACATCGGGGCTGTAAGGCGACAAGGTCAGGCAAGAGCAGCCTAGCTGCGCCCAAAGACCCGCCCGTCGCTCGGGCGGCGGATGGGCATCGTTTCTCGCTGCCAGGGGCCCACGCTCGCTCCTCGAGGTGCCCTCGATGACCCTGCGCGCTGGGAGGTTCGGAGGGGCCTTCCCGTCGGAGGTCACGCAGGGTCTTCCCGCTCCACGCTGGCCCATTAGGCAGCCCTGCCCGCAAAGCCAGCGCCCGCCGCCCGCGCTCAGCCAGCCAGCCAGCCAGGGATCCTGCAGGTGCGACGCGGCGGCTTGCCGCCCCACCGCCATCTTTTCTTCACGCACACCAGGCAACATCTCGCGGCACACTAGTGTGCCGCGAAACAGTGGTTGAAAAACACTGGCTTAGGGTATGGTTGTTCATTTGTGCTTGGCTGTGGTGGTCTTTGTTTCGTGTGTGAGTGTGCAATGTCTCAACAAAAGAAACTGACTTGTAAAAATGGTATGAGAGACATTGCACATATTTTTGTAAATCAAGAAAATCTTTAATTAAAAAAAACATGTTGGACACAGTAAGGCAACCGAAAGGTTTTCAAAACTTTATTGTGTCCATTCAAAAGTTAAAAAGAAAGTTTAAAAGAGAGATCGATCTATATATATATGCATGCTTAATCATTATTGGCATTTTAATCCTGCTCCACAAGTAAGCTCCCAAGATTGACTCACAAATATCAAGAAGACAGATGCTGCCCTCGGCTCACAATCTAAGAGACGCAACACAAAGGTGGACTGGGAGGGAAAAGGGAAACAGCAAGTTCAGGCACCCACCCATTCTTAGTCTCTCAGGAGAGCCAATGTAAAGGCCATGTAGTCTCACCTCTCCTATACCCTGATGAAACAGCTGCTGAGTAAGTCCATTTATTAGGAATATCAAGTGCCGATAAACGTAGGTTATTTGTGTTTCAAAGACCAGCTGGACTTGGGCACCTAACAAGCTCATCAGCTGCATATTCCTGCGTTGCAGAAGGTTGGACTAGATGATCCTCAGGGTCCCTTCAAACTCTACGATTCAATGATTCTATTGCAAGCAGTGACAGTCCCATCTAATCAGAAGATCCTTGAGAAATGGAACACCAGGTTCCTCCCACAGGATCATCTGCAGACACCAGAACATCTGATGATCCTTCAGTCTCTTTTCACTTTCACATTAGATCGTTGCAGTAAGTTGCTTTGTAGGTGGCGAGGAGGCGTCCTCCCAGCCCTTTTTGGCTGCAATCCAAAAGCCCCACTAAACTGAAGGGGAATTCTGAGTACACATGCTAGGATTGCTTTGTTGGCACCACATGAAACTTTTATCCATACACAGATCCTCTCCCTATGCTAAATGCATAATGACTCTACGGGGGGGCGGGGATGCAGAAATGTTTAAATAGGAGGAAGGACTGCTTTTTCTCTGCCTACATAATATGGACTCCTCTGCTGGCAGCCCCCTTACCCCGAGCGTAAACCTATTATATTACAGTGGAACCTCAGTTTTCGAACATCTCCCTTGACAAATGTTTCTGTTTGCGGACGCCGTAAACCTGGAAATAAATGCTTCGATTTTCTAACACGCCTTGGAAGTCGAACATGCCACTCAGCTTCCACTGAGTGCAAGATCCTGAGGCCTAGCTGTTGACTGCCGAGTGTTCGGTTTTCGAACGTTTCAGAACTCAAATGGTATTCTGGAACGGATTACATTTGAAAACCAAGGTACCACTGTATCTTCTTTTCTAGCATAATTGTGTCCTGCCCCTCCTTGTGGTATTGGGAAATGGCGTCACATGGTAGTATTGAGGTTTATCTCTTGCTGTGAGGAGGTGACATTAATATTTTAATGTGTTGCAAAACACTTTGATTTTCTTTTCCCCTTAAAACTATAAAGCGGCATAGAAATGAAATTAATAATAATAATAATAACAATAATAATAATAAGAGCTGCATTAAAGTTTAACAATATTTGTGCATCGATATAGCTAACAGTGACAGAAGCTCTTTCCGCACCCCAAGTATTTATCGGGGAAGGGAGGGGAAGCGCCTGTCCAATGTGAATTCTCTAGTGCTCCCAAGGTTCGATTAGTCGTTTAGTCATGTCCGACTCTTTGTGACCCCATGGACCAGAGCACGCCAGGCACTCCTGTCTTCCACCGCCTCCCGCAGTTTGGTCAAACTCATGTTCGTAGCTTCAAGAACACTGTCCAACCATCTCATCCTCTGTCGCCCCTTCTCCTTGTGCCCTCAATCTTTCCCAACATCAGGGTCTTTTCCAGGGAGTCTTCTCTTCTCATGAGGTGGCCAAAGTATTGGAGCCTCAGCTTCACGATCTGTCCTTCCAGTGAGCACTCAGGGCTGATTTCCTTCAGAATGGATCAGTTTGATCTTCTTGCAGTCCATGGGACTCTCAAGAGTCTCCTCCAGCACATAATTGGTTACTCAGTCTCAAATCACATACTGCTTTTCTGGTGTGAATCCACCGAGGGGAAGTAAAATTGGTTCTCCATCGGAAGCCATTTCGACACTCCAAGACATGATGGGTTCACTGCCCCCCCTGTGAGTCCTTTGGTGTCTCTTAAGCATACACTTATCATAAAAGCTCTTTCCACATTCCAGGCATTGGTATGTTTTTTCTCCCGAGTGGATTTTCTGATGTCTGATCAGGTTTCTTCTTTGAGTGTAGTTCTTTCCGCACTCTGTGCACTGATAGGGTTTCTCTTCTGTGTGGACTCTCAGGTGGGAAGTAAGGCTCGAGCTCTGGCTGAAGCTCTTTCCGCACTCTGAGCACTGGTAAGGTTTCTCTCCCGTGTGGATTCTTTGGTGTGTAAGAAGGTGGGAGTGGTCATAAAAGCTCTTGCTACACTCCACACAGTTATAGGGTTTTTCTCCTCCATGTGTTCTTTGATGAGAAGCAAGGTTTGCATGCCACTTGAAGTTCTTCCCACACTCCGGGCATTTATACGGTTTTTCGCCCGTGTGAGTCCTTTGGTGAATAAGGAGGCGCGATCTGTCGTAAAAGCTCTTGCTACATTCCGAGCAGTTATATGGTTTCTCTCCTGCGTGGATTCTCTGATGGGAAGTAAGGTTGGAGCTCCGGTGGAAGCTCTTTCCACATACCAAGCATTTATATGGCTTCTCCCCAGTATGGATTCCTTCGTGGGAAGTAAGCTGCGAACGCCGAATAAAGCTTCGGCCACACACCAAACACTTATGTGGCTTATCCTTTGAATGAATCAGCTGGTGTATATTGAAGCCTGATTTATCACAAAAGCTCCTACTGCATACTGTGCACTTATAGGGTTTCTCTCCCGTGTGTTTTCTCAAGTGGGCAGTGAGGTTTGTGTTCCTGTTGAAGCTCTTTCCGCACACCGAACACTGGTACGGTTTTTCTCCTGTATGGATTCTCTGGTGTGAAGTAAGGTACGCAAGCTGCCTGAAGCTCTTTCCGCACTCTGGGCATTGATACGGTTTCTCCCCCGTGTGTTTTCTCAGGTGGGAAGCGAGGTTTGTGCTCCTACTGAACTTCTTCCCGCACTCTGAACACTGGTAGGGTTTTTCCCCCGTGTGGATTCTCTGGTGCACAGTGAAGTGTGCACGCTCCCGGAAGCTCTTCCCGCACTGCAGGCATTTATATGGCCTCTCTCCTGTGTGGATTCTTTGGTGGGAGGTGAGGTGCGCTCTCTGCCGGAAGCTCTTTCCACAGTCCAAACACTTGTGCTGCTTCTGGCCTGTGTGGATCCTCATGTGGACGTTGAAGTGTGATTTGCGGCTGAAGACTTTCCCACACAGCAAGCAGACATTCTTTTTCTTTCCTTTTCGTCTCTGCTGCTGAACTGAAATTTCATGAAAGTTCCGCCCAGGCAAAGATTTATTCCCCCACTTCCTGGTTTGGTTTTCTTCCTGCTTATTTGGTCCTTCTTGATCTCTGAAGTTCTCATCCATGTCTTGAAGCTTATTTCTCTCCGATGGCGCTGCACAGAGTTCGTCGTCATCCTTATTGTCCCACCCTTCAACTGGAATAGAGAAATCCATTAACAGCACAAAAAAGAAAATAATAGATAGCATTATTTTGATTATGGATGGCATTCAGTGCATTGTTGTGGGAAAGTAATACATGTGTGGCTCTGCTTCACACACACACACACACACACACCCTGCTCTAATACTCTAAGCCAGAGATGGGGAACCAGTAGTCCTCCAGATGTTGCTGAACTACAATTCCCATTACTCTTGGCCATTGGTCATGCTTGCTAGGCCTGATGGGAGTTGTAGTTCAGCTACATCCAGAGGGCCAAAGGTTCCCTACACACGATTTAGAAGCATGAGGACTGGAATCTTACTTTATTTTTAAGGGAAGGCTTGGAGTTCTGATAGTAGTTCATGGAATTGTAGAATTGGAAGGGACCCCCAGAGTCATCTAGTGCAGGAATCTCAGCTAAAGCATCCATGGCAGATGGTCATCCAACCTCTGCTTAAAAACCTCCAAGGAAGGAGAGTCCACCACCTCCCGAGGGAGCCCAATGTTGAACGATTCAGGACAGATAACTCAAATGACTTATTCACAGAGCACATAGTCAAACTATGGAACTCACTTCCCCAGGAGCCACCGGTGTCCACAAAAGTGGATGGCTTCAAAAGGGGATTGTACAAATTCATTGGCTATCAACAGCAACAATGGCTATGCTCTACCTCCAGAGGCAGTAAATATTTTTGAATACCGGTTGTTGGGAATCACAAGTAGGGAGAGAGTTGTTGTGGGCTTCATATTGGGGCATCTGTTTGGCACCTGTGAGAACAGGATGCTGGAATAGACATGTAATTATTATTAGTATTATTATTATTAATAATAATAATATGTTGCCCATCAGACTGAGTTTCCCCAGACATTCTGGGTGGCTTACATCATATGTAAAAACATAGTAAAACATTAAAAACTTCCTGATACAGGGCTGCCTTCAGATGCCTTCTAAAAGGTATGTAGTTCTTTATCCCTTTGACATCTGATGGGAGGGCATTCCCCAGTGTGGACGCCACTACCGAGAAGGCCCTCTGCCTGGCTCCCTGTGGCTTCATGTCTCGCAGTGAGGGAACCGCCAGAAGGCCCTCGGAAGTTGGCTTGGTCCACCAGCCGGGTTTGTCTGAGGTTCATAAAACAAAGAAGGGTCCTTACCGAGTGAGGCCACGCTCCGAGAATTTTCCAGCATGACTTCCCTGTGCAGGGCCTTCTGGCTCGAATCCAGCAAAGCCCACTCCTCGTTGGTGAAATACACAGCCACCTCCTCAAAGGACACCAGAACCTAGAGGAGGGGGGGGGGAGGGAAACATCTCATATTAACAGATAACTAAAGGATGTGTAAATCCCCAGAATCTCCAGGTGGGTTTGGGGGAGACTGTAAACCCTGGAAGGCCATGGCCAGTCAGGCCTAATCCACGCCACAGCTTCCCCCAAAGCATTCCTGGAATTGTAGTCTGCTAAGACTGCTTAGCGTTGTTAAGAGCAGGGTGGATAAAAATCAATGGTTTTTTTAAAAAAATCGGGTTTTTTGATTTAAATCGATTTTTTTGATTTAAATCGGATTTTTTAAAATAAAATGTTTTTTGAGGAAAATATATTACCATCCAAAGGTTATTCCATCATGAAATAAAGATTAGTTCTTTTAATTATGTAGAATAAGGTTGTATATGTTTAATTTTTGGGATAAATGAATTCCATTAATCCATTCACAATGTCATGCTCTTCCAGAGGTTTTTGTAAGATTATTGGGCAGTTTCTCTGCCTACAAGATATTATCACAGGTGCTTGGTTTACTTTTGCAGTTCTCAAAACTGAATTTGACTCAACAGAGATCACATGCCTCTTCTTCACAGCAAAAATGTTATAACATGAACAGAGTTGAGAAAAAGACCTTAATCCTATTGTTCTACAAACCTATGAATACAGAAACAACCCCTTCAGTGCTAAGTTTCAAGAAGTTCAGTGAATAGAATAGAAACAATATTTTTCTGATTGTTTGGAGTGGACAGTATTTAAGTTTTTCATGTGTAGGCTGGGCTGACAGTCTAAGTTTCTTAAAATATATATATATTGTTTTTGTTTAGCCAAATTAGTTAACAAACATGGATGTTTGTTTAAGCAAATAACATATGCTGTAATGTTATTGTTTCAGTTGAATAAATCTATTTAAATTGTTGTTATTAAGGCAATGATTATTTCTCTCCTTCCCAAGTACAACAGTAAAGTTGTCCAAATATGAATGATTAACCTATTAAACTGGGGATAAAAAACTAATATGAAAAGTTGTTATTCTAAAAATCTTCATCTACATGCATATTAAAGTTATACCAGCAAGAATTAGTCTTTATGTAGAAAACTATGATTTAAATCCTTACTGACTAGTGATTTAAATCGTGATTTAAATCAGTTTGATTTAAATCAAATCCACCCTGGTTAAGAGACTGCCTATTCTCCTCACAGGCCTACAATTCCCAGAGTTCCCTGGAGAGAGGAACAGATTGCTCTAAGCCCCACCACGTAGCTGCCAATTATCTGCTTTTCCTACCTGAGCTGGTTGCTCGGGATCTATTTCTGCTCCGCCGTGAAAGAGTGATGTTGTAGGGAGCCTCAGCGGTGTTATTCCATTCCCTGTCAGGGGAAACAAGGATAGTAAGGGGGCGTGGAATGAAAACCCAGCATTTAAAGTCAGTGTGGAAAACCTTTTTTCAGTCGAGGGCAACATTTCCTGACGGTGGTTCAGAAAAGGGCAACCAAAACGATAAAGGGGATGTGATAGGAGGATTTATTTAACAGAAGGCCCTTCCCTTGCAGAATTGGGAATCGTAACCTAAAAGTAAAGAATACTTAACATACAACTGCAAAGTTAGAAGGGACCCCCAAGGGTCATCTAGGCAACCACCTGCAATTCAGGAATCTTTTGCCCAATGTGGGGCTTGAACCAATGACTCCGAGATCTTACTCATGCTCTACCACCAAGAGATCTAGGGTGATGCTCAAATTTAACTAATAATAAAATAATAATAATACCAACTGAGCTAGCCCTCTCTGTGGGGCATGAACAGCACATAATGAGAAAAGGCAAAGTAAGACAACAGATTTTCAAATGCCTTCCTTACCCAGTGATGTGTCCCAAGTTCGATTATCTGGCGAAATTTCCCCAAAGAGCACCGTCTGGAAGGTTACCGGCAGATTCTCCCTCAATTCAGGGGATTCATTGCTCTCCTCCTGAGACAGGAGCCCGGATCCCAGACAAAGAAGAGGGAGAGGAGTTAGAGCAGCTGCAGGATGGGGGTCTTTTGGTGCTCCAGATGTTGCTGAAAGATCCTCATCTTCCCTGGTCATTGGCCACCCTCGCTGGGGCTAATGGGAGATGTACTGTAGTTCAGCAACATCTAGAGCAGGCATCCCCAAACTGCGGCCCTCCAAATGTTTTGGCCTACAACTCCCATGATCCCTAGCTAACAGGACCAGTGGCCGGGGAAGATGGGAATTGTAGTCCAAAACATCTGGAGGGCCGAAGTTTGGGGGTGCCTGCTCTAACCACTAGGGCTGGGTGATATATGGTTTTCAACATCGCGATATCTCACCAGCAAAAGATCGCAATATATAGCACATCCAAAATAAGGATGGAGCTAGGTAGAGGCATCATCTGGCTTCACAGTTTTCCCTGCATTGTGATTTTTGCACCCACCCACCCACACCCATGATTCATGATACATTGCCAGGTCAAAAATTATGAAACCGATATCACGATATGGCCTTTGAACCGGTTTTGGACAATATATTGACTTTGAGGGCCCATTTCACAGACTAAGCCAAAGTGGGGCCTACAGGGGAGTCTGAAGGGGGACTCTGAGGGCCCATTTCACAGACTAAGCCACAGTGGGGCCTACAGGGGAGTCTGAAGGGGGACTCTGAGGGCCCATTTCACAGACTGACCCACAGTGGGGCCTACAAGGGAGTCAGAAGGGGGTCTCTGGGGGCCCATTTCACAGACTAAACCACAGTGGGGCCTACAGGGGGGTCTGAAGGGGGACTCTGGGGGCCCATTTCGCAGACTGAGACACAGCAACGCGTGGCAGGGCCAGCTAGTTGATATATAAAAAGTCTTGAGCAGACTTTTACCATGACGTTGTGAAGGCTTGGCTTTCCACAAAATGCAATTGTCTTTGAACACATTCTGTGCCTCTTGGAAAACGACCAGGGTGAAAATGCTCTGTCTCACCTGCTTCTCCTCTCCCTGCTTCTTCTCCTCCGCTCGACTCAGAAGGAAACCTTCTGCCAGGGCCACCGCCTGGGAACTGGTCTCTGCTCCACATTCCCTCACCCAGCTCTCCATCTCCGGGGGGAGGACAGCCAGGAACTGCTCCAGGATCACCAAGTCCAGGATTTGAATCTTGGTGCATTGCTCCGGCTTCAGCCACTGACGGCATAGATGGTGGAGTCGGCTGCAAACCTCTCGGGGTCCTTTGGCCTCCTGGTAACGGAAACGCCTGAACTGCTGGCGCTGAGAGTCTGATCCCTGCCCCACTGGGCCAAGCATGTCCATTGCAGGACTGGGCACAGAAGTCCTTTCTTCAAACTTCACAGGGAGTCGCTCTTGGATCCTGTATCACATGTTCCTTGCAGTCTTCCCCCCCCCCCCCTGCAGATAAAAGAAAACAACACATTGGGAATCAGAAGCAGGCTTCGATCAAAACATTTTACTGAGAAACATTCCTCAAGTCTCCAATGGATTTAACAAAAAAATCATTCTAGGTGGAAAACACTGGTTGAGTCCTGGAAAGGCTTCATTTTATTAGCTGCATTTTTATTCATGCCAGGGGCTAATACTGTATGAAGCTTTCTTCACTTGCTTTTTGAAAAAGGGATTTATTAACAAAGAAACAAAAAACAAACGTGCCAACATAACAAGGCAAAAGAAAAAAACAAAGAATCAAAAATTCTGGAAGCCCTTTAATATTAACAATTTGGATCATTGGTATTCAAGCTTTTGCCAAATTGCCCTTCTTGAAATCAAGATATATCATAAACTAAAAGTATCTAAAAGGCAAAGCTCGAATGACTGAGGTTGTTTTTTCCCCATATCGTATATGGTATGTTTTTATATCTTATACAAATATAAAGACACATTGTCTATCAGTGCCAACAATATATGCAAAATGCCTGGCTAATTTAAGACAGTATCCAATCTTTCAAACTCACAGGTGGAGATTTTATGAATCTTTTTTATTTGTAAATATTTGTATGCATTAAAACTTTGTTATCCTTTTGGAGCTGTGCTGTACAGCATCTTTGTACTTTTGTCCTTCCTGGCTGTGACACTTTACAGTTTAATTTTTTTTATTTTCGGGGGGGGGGTTATTTCTCATTGTTTTTTTGTGGGGGGTAGGGGTTACTTGCTGCATTCTCCACAAGCTCACAAACAAGATCAGTAAAATCCTGGAGAGCTGTTTCCAGTGCTAAGCCGCATGTACTGATGGGACTGACTCGGTGAAAGGCAGAGCTACCTACGACTTTGCTTTGCGGATCCGGAGCATCCTTGCCCCTCCAAAGTCTGTCGCCCAAGTAATTTCGGGTTTGAATGCGACAAGGACTGAATCCGGATCCCTTTGCGTACTGGAGGCCTTTTTTTTTTTGCTCTGCCGCTAAGATTTTGGCCAAAAGCTGGACTTGGGGAGGGTTACTTTTGCATGAAGAGTCACGAAGGGGTCACGAAGAGTCGGATACGACTAAACGACTAAACAACAACAACACTTTTGCATGCAGGCAAAGCAGCAAACTACAAGCGGAGACGCGTCGATCCTGGGAAGCGCTTTCCCAGCCCCAGTCTCCTGCCCCCGTGGGGAAGGGCGCTCTTTGCAAGCCAGATAAGGCAGATCCAATCTGGGGGACCTTGTGTGCATGCAAAGCAGGCAACCTGCCCCCTGATCCATTGCACCCACAAAACACTTCCGGGGGGGCCAGCTTGGCCCTGCGATCGTGGGTCCCCGGGGCCGTGGGTGCCATGCGGCGTGCAGCATGGCCCTGGCACCTAAATTTGTGGGTGCCCGTTCCCCTCCATGTTAAATTTTGTTGTGGGTGCTCGGGCACCCAGGGCCCCAGGGAGCTGGCACCCACCCACCTTGCTCCTGTGCCACCCTGGAGGGATTCCTCACCCACCCACCCCATTCTTACCAGTAGGGGAAAACCAGCACCCTCCTCCTACTCCAGGCACAGACCCCTCCCAGGTTTTTCCCCAATGTAGGAGGAAGTGACACCTTCTCTCCCCCCGCACACACAGAGTAAGTGCCCTTTCTAGGAATAAAAGCAAAGTGTTTTAACCCTTTATCACCTGGAGGGGCAGCTGCGTTGCTGCAGTTGTTGCTGGACACGCAAACACACGCGCCCTCCAGCAGCCTGCGCGGATTTAGTTTGCCAGGAGTCTTGCAAAGTCCAAAGAGTGGTGCCGTCGGCTTTACATTACAAGGGCAGCTTCTGCGGGCATGATCCCCATCCATGATTGCTGGGGGGGGGGGGTTAGACTACAACTCCCATCAGCTCCCAGCCAGCACGTGGTGCCTAGGGGCTGATGGGAGCTGCAGTCCAAAAACTATATTCGAAGGGGAGCGCGCTCTTGCATTGTCTCCCAAGACAGAAGGAGCTTCGTGCCCGCGCCCCTAAACCCTTTAATTAAGCGAGCTTTGGATGATGTAGGTAGAAGAGGGTGGGGTGGGGATGGAGGGTTAAGGCAAGAGAGTGCCCCGCTTCCTAGAGAGGCTCATTAAAGAGTGTGGGCATTCACTTCCTGCTTGCCAAACCCACCGCCCCACACTTCTCCTGGAGGAGCAGCATTTGGTGAGTGCAGAATGGGCGGGGGGGTCGTGGGTGGAAGGGAGAAAAGGACAGTGCAAGTCTAGGCAGTGGGCTTTTGTAGGGAGAAACCTCCCCAGCTAGTAAAGGGAGAGTGTAAAAGGCAGGCAGGTGAGGAGCAGCTGGTAGGGGGGTCCCTCTCCCCCCACCATCCCAACCCCCCCCTGGTCAAATGGGGCCACGGCCACGCAGCCGACCAGAGTTTCTCCACGACACCCATCGTGGGGGAGAAACGTCCCCCTTTGGGCTGTTAATCTGGGAATTCCTGAGGTCATAGACTCAGTTGGAAGGGACCCCAAGAGCCATCTAGTCCAACCCTCTGCAATGCAGGAATCTCAGCTAAAGCATCCCTGACAGATGACCCTCCAACCTCTGCTTTAAAACCTCCAAGGAAGGAGAGTCCACCACCTCTCGTGGGAATCCGTTTCGGTGGGTCAGAAAGTTTTTTTCCTGATGTTGAGTCGCAATCTCTTTTCTTGTAGCTTGAAGCCATGGGTTCGAGTCCTACTCTCCGGAGCAGGAGAAAACAAGCATGCTCCCTCTTCCATGTGACAGCCCTTCAGATATTTGGAGGTGGCTATCCTATCTCCTCCCCGCCTCCTCTTTTCCAGGCTAAACATACCCAGCTCCTTCAAGGGGCGTAAATCAAAACCCCAGGCCAGGAGTGCCTCTGGCACTCTGCCATAGTCAGCTTTGCAGGGACACCCAACTGCTTTTGTGGAGGGGGAGTGGCTGGCGGTTC